>NC_141689.1:1107867119-1108507119 GCF_964263255.1 Lissotriton vulgaris | reverse complement strand
CTCTGCCTCCTTGCCGCCTTGCCTACCCGGCGGGGCCATCTCACTCGCCCACGCGGCCCTCCTGCGCACCGGTCCCCTGCTGCCCTGGCGCTCTTTGCGGGCTGACATCAGGCCAGTCCGGCTTCAGGATTGCGGAGACCCTGCTACACCCTGCCATCCTCTGCCTCAAGGCCTAGAGCCCCTGATCGTGGATCCTGGGTTGCTGGCCCACCGGGACACCTGTGAGACCTCCCTCGGACTCTCCTCTACCGCGGACCGGGGGTTGCACGCGACAACTTGCCCCCCCCCCCCGCCATCCTCCGACGCCCAGAGCGGACCACGACTCGTGGCAAGGGGAACAAGCCGGACCCCCCACCGGCGGCGACCAGAGGTGCGTCAGTGGCTTCCATATGGGGCAAGGCGGGCTCGCCGCCATCTTCCGGAGGCCCCTCAGCAACAGGGGGGAAACCCCTACCGCCTGCCGACTCCCCCCCGGTGACTCAGGCCTTCATGTCCTCCTTCATGGCGGACTTAAAGTCCGAAATCGGATCCCTCAGGACGGAGGTTCACTCATGCGTCAAAGAGTTGCGCAAGGAGGTCGCCGACCTCGGCGACCGGGTTGACGGCCTGGAGAAGACGGTTGACTCCCGAACCGAAGCCCTGGAGCAGATCTGGCAGAGGGTGGCGACCCTGGAAGAGCAACATATCCAGCTCCAGATCAAGCAGGAGGACCTGGAAAACAGGGGACGACGCAACAACCTCAGCATACGGGGTGTGCCACTCGGAGAAGAGGGGACTAATACCATGGCCTACGTAGCCCTACTCCGGCAGGCGGTGCGGGGCGAGGAGGATGCCCCTCCACCGCGCCTTGATCGCGCACATCGTGTCTTTGGGGCGGGGAGCAAGGCGGGCCTCCTGCCCGGCATTGTCACCAGGCTCCACTACTTCACGGAGAAGGAGGCCATACTAAAGGCGGCTAGAGACCACCCAGACCTGCGGTACGAAGGCCACAAGATCCAGATCTTCCAAGACTTGGCTCCCACCACGCTCCACAGGAGGAAGGTCTTCCGCCCGATCACGGAGAGACTCCGGGCCCTCAACGTTTCCTATCAGTGGGGTCACCCCTTTGCCCTCATCTTTTGGTGGGAAGGTAAGAGACGGTCCCTCCGCTCCTACCGAGAAGCGGCGCAATTGCTTGATATGCCGGGATCCCCAGATCACAGCCCATCCCGCTCTCATCACCCGGAGAGGGCCCCTCCGCGCTCAGACTGGTCCACTGTGCGCAAACGCCGCCGGACCCCCCCAGTGGACAGCCTCTCCGCCTCGCAGACCAAGCAAGACATTATCGCTCACATTCGCTCCCTTGAGGGCGATCGTGAGGAACAGGCCTCCCAGCTTCTTGTCTCCGGCACTGAAGGAGGGGACCGCCCCTCAACTCCAGACAACATCTGAACTTGTTTAGAGAGACCCCAGCTGCCCTGAGCATGTCCTCACCACCTGGCCGCTTGGACCTGTCCTACCACGCCTCAGCGGCCTGACCCTGCCATTCTTGGAGCTGGGACGCCCCTCCTTTCTGAAGGGCTGCCCCCATGGCTCTCCCCCCCTGAGGGGGACAGGAGGAAAGGACAATGGGTCTCACCCCTATCGGGCCCTACTCCATGACGACGTGCTTCGGTGCCCTCTTGGCGATTGGTCCAGACCTGAGGATCCCCCGGCTCGACGCACCCCCGGACTTCCTTGTGACAGCGGGGTGGACGGGCTACGAGACGACCGGACTTCATTCCACCCACTCAGACCCTCGCTCCCTCCCTTTGTCCCGTAGGAAGTGACATTCCTGTGTTCATCCGAACCCTCGGGTAGAGGATGTCCGGTACCTGGGACAATGTACAATGGCCCTGTTGGCCTGTTTTGGTTGTGCTTCTTCTCTACACCCTTTATCTTCCTTCTCTCTCTTTTCTTCCTACTTTTCTCTCGCGCTGCCTTCTCTTCCTGTTCTCTCCCCGCGCTTGCGGAGGGGTGGTATGGTGGGACCTACGGGGGTTGGCATGCTGGAGGCGAGATGAGACAGCCGCTGCTCTGCTTGCGGGGGGGATTGCTTCATTGGTTCTTGCGCGGCGCCGTCCCCCCATAGTGCGATGACTGCGAACATCCCTGCGCCCTTGAAGGTCCTATCACTTAATGTCAAAGGGCTCAACTCCCCCAACAAGCGACACCAGATATGGCGCTATCTCTTGCATCACTCCCCTGACATTATCCTCCTCCAGGAGACGCACCTTCTGAAGGGGGACACCAGGCGCATGGCGCACCCTAGATACCCCACGCAGTTCTGGGCTTCCTCTGACACCAAGACGGCGGGGGTGGCAATCCTCTGCAGGGCCTGTTTTAGACGGGGACCCACGAAACCCTTCAAGAGTGCTGATGGGCGTTTCCTCCGAGCCACGGTGCAGATGGGGTGTACGCAACTCACCCTGGGATGTGTATATGCGCCCAACCAGTCGCAGGACAAATACCACCAGGCGCTCCTGCGGGACCAGTTCCCATCAGGCGACCCTAACGTGATCCTGGGCGGAGACTTCAATCTAGTGTGGGACCCTGAGTTGGATCGAGCGGGAGCCTCCTTTAATGGCATGGGAGCAATGTCCTCTACCCTTAGAACGCAGCTTACAGACCTGGGACTCGTGGATGTGTGGCGCTACCACAACCCGGGGACCCGGGACTATTCCTTTTATTCACACTCCCATAGGACATACTCCCGTATCGACTATCTCTTCACCTCCCTTGAACTGGCCCGAGATTCCTTAGCTGCCGCTATATCCGACATTTCCCTATCGGACCACGCCCATGTGGAACTTTTGCTGCAAGACCCCCTGGCCCGTGCAACTCATGAGCGCAGATGGGTGCTCCCGCCGAATGTCCTTCGGGACCCGGAGGACGTTGCCAGCATTCGTGACGCCATAGACTCGTATTTCGCGATTAACGACACCCCTGCCATGCCCTTCCATACGGTCTGGGATGCCTTCAAGGCCACCATTCGGGGCCACATTACCTCCCTGGCGGTGGCGCGGAGGAGGGAGGCGTTCAAGGTGGAAACCGACCTGGCTAGTGAAATCAAACTAGCGGAGGCTCGGGACCGGGACTCCCCTTCGCGGGCGTCTAAGAGAACGCTCGCCAACCTCAGGGGGCAACTCCGCACTCTGCGCACCAACAAAGCAGAACACTCCCTGCTGGCGCTCAAACAACGCTACTATGAGGGCGGGGACAAAGTTGGCCGCCTTCTGGCTGGCAGGCTGCGAGCACGTGCAACCAGGGCCCACATCGCCAACGTCAAGAAGCAAGATGGCACCTGCGCCACCTCTGAGAAAGCCAAGCAGGACGCCTTCGTCGCCTACTACTCTTCCTTATATGCAGAGGAGCCTACCTCTGCGGAAGCACGGGAGGCCGTTCTCGCGGATTTTGAGGGGTCTCCACTGTCCCCGGCGTGTGCAGCCACGCTAGAGGGTCCCCTGCAGGAGGAGGAAATAACAGAGGCTGTCAAGGACCTCCCCACTGGGAAAACCCCGGGACCGGACGGCCTACCGTTGGCCTTCTAACGCCTATTCTTGACCAAGCTCCGCCCGCACCTACTGCGACTATACGGCTCCTTCTCTGACACCACTGGACCGTCTCCCGATATGGGCCTGGCGGAGATTGCCTTGATCCCCAAGCCTGGGAAAGACCCCGACTTGTGTGCCTCTTATCGCCCCATAGCCCTCCTGAATACTGATCTCAAGATCTACACCAAGATCCTGGCCAAACGGCTGGACCCGTACATGCCGGGGCTAGTCAACCCGGACCAGGTGGGATTTATTCGGGACCGTCAGGGGGCCGATAACGTTCGCAGACTGGCACACCTAGTGGGGAAGGTACAACATTGGGATATACCGGCTTGCCTCCTCTCGCTAGACGCAGAAAAGGCCTTCGACCGGGTCGACTGGACCTTCTTGCGGGCGGTCCTCCAGAAACTAGGTCTTGGCCCTAACATGATCTCTAGGTGCATGGCCCCCTATCTCGGACCACAAGCCAGAATTCGGGTCAACGGCCAACTGACATCGCCGCTCTCGATTCACAGGGGCACGAGGCAGGGATGCCCGCTCTCGCCGCTCCTGTTCGCCCTAGCGGTGGAACCGCTGGCGGAGCTGATTAGGCGTACTCCTGACATTCATGGAATCCCCCACGGGGGACGCACCAACAAAGTAGCGCTGTTTGCAGATGACCTGATTCTTACTCTTACGCGCCCTCGGGACTCCCTCCCAGCGGTGCACGGAGCCCTCTCACTGTTTGAACAAGCGTCTGGCCTAAAGATTAATCACACCAAATCTTGGGTGCTTAACCTCACCGTCCCCGAAGAAGAGGTCACCTTCCTGAAAGGGGTTACGCCCTACCGCTGGGCGGAGGGCCACATTAAATACCTGGGTCTGGACCTAACGCCCCACCTGGATTCGTGGTCCACGCGGAACTGGGCATCTTGCCGCAAGGAAGTCCTGGCGGACCTGCGGAAATGGAAGCCCTTGATGATTTCCTGGCTAGGGCGGCTCAACGCGGTCAAGATGTCGATCCTCCCCTGTATACTATATGTTTTTCAGTGCCTACCCACCCCGATCCCGCTCCACTGCATTAGGAGTCTCCAACGCGACCTCACGTCCTTCATCTGGGGTGGTAGGCGACCCCGTTTTTCGCAGAAAGTCCTGATGGAACCGAGAGACAGGGGTGGCCTCGCCTGCCCGAATCTCCTCCACTACTACTGGGCGGCGCACCTTCGATTCGTAATAGAATGGGGGGCACGCGAAAGCGACAAACACTGGTTCCACATGGACCGGGTGGTCACGGGACGCACCATATGGGACCTGCCTTGGCTACCGCGTGTGGCGCGCTCCAGAAGTGCGTACATGGCGGTCCCAACAAGAACAGTCCTTGACATATGGGACAGAGTGGCAGTGTCCAAGGGCCTAACCACGTTCCCCTCTCCGCACACCCCCATTGCAGGTAACCCGCACTTTCCCCCTGCGGCCCGGACCCGAGCTTTTGAGAGATGGACACAAGGGGACTGCAGAGTTGTAGGGGACCTCTTTCTTGGAGGGGCGCCTAAATCATGGTCAGATTGCAGGGAAGAATTTGGCCTCCCCTCGACCGCCAGCCTACAGTATGCCCAACTGCGCCATTGGACTATGGGAGACGATATGTACCAGGCTGCCACCAGGGCATACACACCATTCGAGAAATTGGCGCGCTCCCTCGGTGGGCTGAAACGGCTTATCTCCCAGATCTACAACATCCTGCAACATCCCACCGCCCCGCCTGCGCATCCCTACCAGAGGCAATGGCAGTCGGCGACCGGCGCCGATATCACACCTTCTCAGTGGGCCCGGCTATGGACTGACATCCCTAAAACCTATCGCAGCATCCCGCAGAGGGAAAACGCATACAAGATGCTAACGCAATGGTACTATACCCCCCTAAGACTCAGCAAAATGTTCCCTACTTCCTCGCCGCTGTGCTGGAGGTATAGCACTGCGACTGGCGACTTCGTACACATCTGGTGGGCATGCCCTACCCTAGCTGTCTTTTGGAAGGAGGTCCTCAGTCACATTAAGAAGGTGTTGGGTTTTCCCCTACCTGAAGAGGTTTGCACGCTCCTGCTGGGCATTCGACCCCCTGCACTTAGGGCCCTCACGCGCAGCGACTGGGTCCTCACCCTTCACATGCTAGGCGCTGCTAAGCAACTCATTGCTCTGTATTGGAAGCGGGCTGAGGCACCGCCGATAGCCTCCTGGTTTGTGCGCCTCTGGCAGGTCCTGACTATGGAGCTGCTTACGGCGCGAGTGCAATCGAGGGGGGTACGCTTCAAGGCAGTGTGGGAACCCCTTGTGCGCCATCTGTGCTCCATCAGCTATGCCCGCCACATGCCCCCCCGGCTGCGCGCTCTGCAGTTATTTGAGGACGCCCTCATCCCTGCTGACCCAAGCAGACTAGACCCTTAGCTGCTTCCCCCAACGCGGGCGCTGTTGCGCTCTAACACTCAGCTCACCAGTTTGCGTCTTCTAGACCCCAGCCGGCGACTGCAGTCCTCCTCCCCAGGCTCCACTCTTCATCTCGCTACTGCTCACTCATCTTCCGACTTTTTCTCCCTTCCTACTTGCCGCCCTGGCTTCCGCCCCTCTACGGGGTAGTTTGGGCCCCGTTGGGCCTTTAGAAAACGTGACACTACTGCCTTTACTCCCATACGCGCCTCCCCCGCACAACGATACAACATCAGCGCATGATTGCCTTCGGCCATCACTGCCCCTAAGCCACGCGGCCGGCCCCTCCTGGGGGTTGTAGGCAGGGCGCTGTGTTAATGCTCCAACCTCCCCTGGTTACTTATGCCTTTCAATTCTTTACTGCGCGGCCGGCCTCTACACGGGTTGTAGGCTTATCGCTGTGTTCACAATAAAAACAGATTTGAACAAAAAAGAGCAAATCAAATCTTTTTGCCATACAATTTTATAGGCACCATTTTTAGGTCTCGCCTACCAGACAGCGCAAGCTGTCTGTCTGCAAAAAGACCTATGGTCAGCTTACCGTGAGTTTAGTTTCTCTTGAGTTTATCCTCCCCCGGAGTATGGCCTCCTTACTTGTGTACTCCCTCTGCTTACTTTTTTGGGGACTACTTTTTTCTGTTTGGTCAAGTAATCCATGAGATTGCATGTGTTTTCCAGGTGTCTCCCTTGTGTAATTCTCCTCCCCCTCCAACACACTCTGTTTCTCTCTCCTGCCCATGTGCTTCTCCGAGGCCCTCCTCCATATTATGCTTGCCCTTCTGATTTCCCCTGTGTTGCTTTCACAACCATGTGCTTCTCCATCACAGCTCCATGTTTGTCTCTCCAACCCATGTGCTTCCCTTCACCCTACGCTCCACACTGCTCTCTCTCGTGTACTTTTCTCCCCACCCTCAGTGCTGCTTTCCAGCCCCCAAGTCCTTCGTGTTGCTTCTCCCAACCCACGCCCTTCCTGCTGCTTCCCACTTCCACTTTCATGCTATATTTTTTTCATTTACTGATCCAACGCAGTTCCGTAAATAACAATAAAAAAGTGCCCATGTAATTTTGTAGGTTCCCGCACGTGTAGTGCGAGCTTACAAAATGATGCTGCCACAGTGGCCACGTTATAGCATATTTTTTTGTTTACACTTAGCCATGCTGTATAGCATTAGGATGATGGACAGCAGGTTTCTCCAAAATCAGTCCTGGAGGGCCGAATCCACGCCAGATTTTTAGCATATCCCATTTGGATAAAAGTAGTGATCCTAAAAATCTGGCATGGATACAGCCCCGTAGGTCTGACTTTGGAGAACCCTGCTGCACACCATTTCTAAGAACCATTGGAAAAGCCAAAAGGTCCCAAAGGTGCAACATATTGCCTTAGTCAATGCTTGTTAGTTAAGCACTCCATTAGAGTGCATGTGTTTTCCAGTGGTCTCCCTCATATACTTCTCTTCCCTCCTCCACCGTGTTTGTGATTGCCAATTCTGACACGGTATTTCTCCCCCGTCCCCTACATGTTGCACTCACCTTGTCTGTTTCTTCTCTCCCTTACATTGTTTTTCTTGCCTGTGGGCTTCTTACTCCGAGCTCCACTTTGTTCTTCCTTGGCTTCTGTGAGGCTTCCCCCAAAGGACCCTCCGTGTTGATTACACCCTATGCCCTCCCTGTTACTTATGCCCCATGCTGTCCATGTTGCTTCCCCCACCCTCACCCTTCATGTTGCTTCTCCTCACCCTCTTAAAAATAAAATACAGAAAACAATTTGCACTAATGTTTTTTACATACTGATCCAACTCACATCAGTAAATAAAATGGAAAAAAAAGCACTGCATCATTTTGTAAGCAAGTGCATTTACAAAATGACGTAGCCAGTCGCTTCACAGTTTTGGAGATGCTGTACGGTTGTATGACAGAGGCATGCATGGTTAAACTATGCATGCCTCTACCACACAGCCCAGACCACAAATGCATCTTAACCACACATTCCTTTACCACGCATGCCTTTATCACGCAATTTTGTGCTATAGGCATGAATGGTAAAGGGGTATGTGGGGCTAAGGTCGCCAATAACCCAAACCCACCCTCACCCCCCACCGACCACCCCACTGCTCCTGTGCTGTCCCTAAATCCTTGCCCCTTTACAAACACTACCCCGACCCCACCACCGTCCCTAAAACCACCCTGTCTACCCTTTGGCCCTTCCCTGCTGTAAGGCCTAAAACCCTACTCCTTTACTTACACTACCCTGACCCCCCACCCATCGCGCTGTCCCTTAAACTGCATTAACCCCTTCCACTGCCCTGGGACTCACCCGAACCCCCATGCCTAAAAACTACCCAGACCACCAATTCCCCTCCCCTGCCCTAAAACCATGCCTCTTTAGATATAAAACTCTGCACCTTTACATACTCTATGTCCCTAAAACTACTCCAACCCCTTCCACTGCCCTGAAACCTACCCCGACCCCACCCAGCCCTAAAAACTAACCTGACTACCCATTTCCCTCCCACTACCCTGAGACTGACCCTGACCCTCCAGCTCTAAAAACTATCCTGACTACCCATTTCCCTCCCACTGCCCTAAGCACTGAAACCCTGCCCCTTTACATACACTATCTGAAAGCACCCCGCGCTTTCCCTAAAACTACCCCGACCCTCTGAGCTCCCCAGCCCCACTTACCTCACTGGATCTCTTCCTGGCGTTTTCCTGCTTCCACCTTCACCACAGCAACAGCAGCCAGCAGCTGGACTGCGCACTGCCTTCACCACACATATGCTTGGTTGAGGCATATGCGTCGTTAAGGCAAGGGTGGTTGAGCTTGCGTAGTCAGAACACCCGTGCTTGAGACTGCGGTGTTCCAACTATTTTCCATGCTGTACAGCATTGCTTAAACCATTAGCAAAGCCAATAGGTCCCGTAGGTGAGACCTATTGACTTTGCCAATGCTTGTTGTACTGGTTACTCTTCATAACAGATGCAGCAGCTGTAGACGAATTGCATACATTATTTTAAAGTATCATTGTTGATTCTTCAAGCCCTAACTCTTTCCTGTTTTGATAAAATCCTTTGTAGAATAGTGTCTCCTTAGAAGTCCTGAAAACCATCTGGCCAATATTAATTTACAATGTGAAAACAGTGGTTTGGTTTTGTCAATGCTTGTTTTGTCATAGTTTTTGCAAAACTATATTGTTGGGGAAGCTGCAAGACCTTCATCAAGTTACAAAAAAACTTTGGCTAAAAGCAAAAATATTTTCTGGTATCCAAAACGACACTTTGCCATAGTGGCCCCTGGCACTTAAGGAACCTACTTTGTGTGTGAATAGGTTCCTAGTGAAAGGGTCACTCACAGTGAAGTTAGCCAATGGCTGAAAGGGGCTGACCCTCTGCCTCATTCTGTGAGCTCTAGTGGGGGGAAGAAAATTGTGAATTTCACAATAAACGACAAGTGGATGAACAGGGCTTTCTGAAAGCCCCTATAAGTAATTATGTTATACATATCATTTCAATAAAATCCAAAGGTCTTGGTTAAGGCCTTACCTACAAATACAGAAGAATGCTCTTGAAACTTACCTATTGAGGACCAGGATGGTGCCTGCCAGATATCATTAAGCTGCCAATAAAGCGCTCCCATGGTATGCCCCACTCCATCCACAATCTCACTCCGACTGCGGCGATAAAACTCAGTCTCTGATTTAATACACTGAGCCTGCACCACCTGTAAAGGCAGGTAGATACATAAAAGAAACCGCTTACGGTGTTGATATTCAGCATAAATGCAAAGCTGAAAAGCACACATGGCAATGAGAAATCAAAATCTTTACAACATATTAAGATTCTCAGAGACGGACATAAAAAGTCAGATCATCTGCGATCGTTTCCATAGTGGATTGTTGGTTCTTGGTGTTGTGATTCATAGAAATGTAAAACAACAACATTTCCAATTTGTAGGAAAGTGCCCCTTTTTAAATTATTACCCCCTATATTTTTGCCATATACCAAGGGCCTTGTAACCAGAGAGGGCCTCTGTGGTCTGCAGCATGTATTATGCCACCCTCTGAAACCCTCTCACCTTAACATTGCAGATAGGGTGTTTTTGTGCAGACCAAGCTACAGAGTCGACATGACAATCATCCCTGTGTTCCATGCCCACCAACACTGCCTGTGGCATGGTTAATTCACCCCTCTATAAGGCCTTGCAGCCCTAAAGGCAGGTGCACCATACCCAGGTGAGGGCACAGCTTCTTGAACGATATGCCCCTACAGTGTCTGCCATTCACAGACATTGTAAGTGCAGTTAAGGCATTTTTAAGGCTTGGGCTGGGAGCTTGTCAACACCAACTCCACAGCTCCATGATGGCTTTACTGAAGTCTGGGAAGATTGGTATCAAACACTTTCCAGCACATTAAACCCACAATAAGGCCAGTGTTGGATTTAATGAAAAATGCACACATAGGGCATCTTAGAGATGCCCCGTCAAAAATTACCAACTCTGGTGTGGTGTCTCCCAGCCATCTGCTACCACCAGAAATGTTACTGGTGCCCTGGTTAGAGAGCCCTCCTTTCTCTGTATCTGGAAACAAAGCACATCCGGGGCAGAGGTGTCATTCCTCCTCCCCAGGATGGGCAGGGTCCTCGAAGAGGGAGCTTCAAAGGCCTGTCGCCTTTGTTAGCCACCCCCAGCCTTTTGCTGCTATCAGTAACTGACTTCCGCTGGTTCTGACCTCCAGTTTGGGCTCAAGAACCAGCGGGAAAACTTAGCCAGGAAAGGAAGTGTGCCCACCTTTGCCAACCCCACCCCTCAGGTGGGGGAGGCAAAGTGAAGGCCATCTCGCAGTACCACCCATCTTGGAGATGGAGGGACCTTTCCAATCAGAAATTGGCATATGCCCCTCTCCCACTGAAAGGTGGCATACTAGGAGGTGTAGACAGCCCAGGGAAGGGACCCATTGGTCCCAAGCTGCACACCCCTGTAATGCCCCCAAATCTAGTATTTAGGGGCACTCAGATCCTTGCCTCTTCAGATTTGACGTGACAAGAAGAAGGAGGACCAAAGATCAGTGCTGCCGAAGAGGAGGACAACGAGAACTGCTTTGGCCCCAGCCCTACCAGCGTGTCTGCTGCTCTAAACCCCTGCAAGCTAAACCTGGAGTGTCTGCAACCAGCAACCTCTGAGAATCCCGGGGACCTTCCTAATGAACTCTGATCACCCGCATGCACATTACTCACAATAAATGGGCACGCGCGCAGTTTTCTCAAGGATTACCCATAGACGGCGAGGAAGAGGGCAGCCCGGGGACACTGCATTACAGGTATGTGATTTTTATTTTACTTTTCATTAAAGTCAAATTAATTGTTAATGGGGGGGTGGGGGCGGGTGAAGGCAGAGCGGAGTTCCACAGAGTTTGTTCCCAACTCCGTGGACCTCCGCGTAGTACCGCTACGCCAACTACGCCCTGAGTTACTTTTGTGTTGAACTGTCTAGTACTGCTACAAAGTTACTTGGGCCCACATGCATCAATCTCGGCTTTTGCGACTTCTAAATTGCGATAAAAAGCGATTCGCAATTTAGAATTCGCAAAAGCCTATGCATGATTATTTTTTAAATATTTATGCAATTCGGTAGAAATCGCTATTTCTACCGAATCGCATAAAAAATGCGATTTTGAAATTGCGATTTCGCAATTCCCATTCATTCCTATGGGCCAAAAGGCCCATAGGAATGAATAGGATTTGCGAATTCGCAATTTCAAAATCGCAAATCCTGATTGCAGTTCAAGGGTGGTGAGGGGGGTTCAAATGAACCCCCCCTGCACCCCTGAAATGTATTTTTCGCATCATGTTGCACACACACATGTCCTAAGGACATGTGTGTCTGTAACATGAATGCTTTTAAAATGCGTTTTCAGTGTTAATTACACTTTTTGCAAATTTACCGAGTAGTTCAACTACTCGGTAAATTTGTCCCTCTAATTGCTTGATGCATGTGGGCCTTAGTGCCTTCACTAGAGTTAACCTGTGTGTCAATGTACTGCGTTGCTTAAACTTGGTGCGGTTCTTACCAAACTAGAAAACGAATCTTGACATAATCTAAAAGTAATTTACAAGTAATCTCAAGTGCTTTTCTCAACTGTTTTCTCAACTACAAAAGTGATCTGAATGTTACTGCCAAATTAGTGCTCACTCTAAAAGAAACATTGTATGAAAAGTTTCACTAACCTGCTACTAAATCAATCTTGGTTCTAGAAATAAAAACAACAAAATAACTTTCAGCAAAAACAATTGTTCTGGATTCAGTTTTTGAGTATGTGACAAAGGGAGTTGATAATCTGAAAGGGAGTTGATAATCTTATGGTGGGGGATTTTAATTGTTCATTATGTACTAAAGGGAATCAGGGCCTATGTGGCCTAATGACAGAGAGAGATATGCATTTGACACATTTTGATCATACTCTGATGGGGGACTTGCTTAATGAATTATTATTCAGGTTTGATTTAGGGTTTGCAAATGAATCTGCCCTAGAACCCACACCCTTCGCACCGACTTTTGTTGGTAGAGGCTTAGCGACAACTATTGATTTTATCATTGTCTCCAGTAATCTTAATCACAGACTGTTGGGGGTTACGAACATCCAATTACCCATAAGTGACCACCTTCCACAATGTCTTAAGGTAGCAGATTTGTTCCCAGACCCATCGACGGCCGCGCCTCTAGTTGAGACAGCGGTTGATGTTGTCCTTGGGAGACAAAATGGGTACACACTTAAATGGAGCAAAGTAATCCCCACAACCTTTTTTAAGGAACTCTGGGAGGTGTGCTCAAATAGTTTTAGGATTTGCCTAAGTGACAACTCCACTAATGATCAAATTATTGAGCATTTTGGAATAATAGCTATAAACATAAAAAGTAGCCTAAGGGTGGAGGCAAAACGTAGAGGTAAGGGACCCAAGAGCTGGTTTAATACCGCATGCACCAGGGCATTGAAAAATCTAAAACAGGCAGTACACAGATGCCCTAGGGATAAAAATGAAATAAGAGAGTGCAGGTACACATATACTCAGGCCCTGAAAGTAAGGAAAACCGCGCTAAATAAGGAGGCAATAGATTCCCTTTGTGAGGCCTCGCAATCTAAAGATTCCGCTGCATTCTGGAAAGTAATTAACACCCCTTTCCCATATGAAACTCATACGGCGCGAATCGAGATTGCAATAGACGAGGACAAATGGGTAGATCATTTTTCAAATCTTTATAAGGCACAGGAAGACATCCATGGTGGGGGTCCTAACTCTAGCCTGGATGCACAACAGAGTTACAACTTGGTTGTAACACTTGATGAAGTACTTCTAGCCTTGAGATCTACCAAAGGCGGTAAGGCTGCCGGACCTGATGGGATTCCGGCAGACCTATTTAAAGCTAACACTGAAATCTGGGGGCCTATGTTGGTACAACTTTTTAATGCAGCTCTCTCAATGGGTCTGAAAGAATCCTGGTTCACCTCAGTCATTGTCCCGATTTACAAGAAGGGGGATAGGAACAGTTGTGCCTGTTATAGACCAATCTCCCTTCTTGACTCCTCAGTAAAAATTTTAGGACGTGTTGTGTTGGCAAGACTCCAAAGCTGGGCAGAGGAAAATGATATTATTAGTGATTTGCAATTTGGTTTTCAAAAAGGGATTGGCACAATTGAGCAAGGTTTAAACCTAATGCTTTTGCAGCATAAATGTATAAGGATAAAATCTGAACGCTTGTATTTTACTTTTGTCGACCTTTCATCAGCGTTCGACTGTGTATCACACTCTAAATTGTGGGGTATAATGAAAGGTTTGGGAGTGGATAATAACATTATCTGTTTCTTGAGGGAACTCTACAGTGGAGCCACAGCTTCTGTTCGTTACGGCAGGGGAGGAGAATGCTCCAGACAATTTAGTGTAGGTCGCGGAGTGCGGCAAGGTTGCGTATTGGCACCTTTTTTATTCCTTCTTTATATTAATGGGCTCGAGCGTCACCTGCTGCAAGAGTGTAGGGATATGCCCAGGGTGGGGAGGAGGGAAATCCCTGCGCTCATGTATGCGGATGACGCAGTACTCATGGCACGCACTCCTTGCGCTCTGCAAAAACTAGTAGTTAGTTTTGAGAAATTTATGTTGAACCTGGACCTACTAGTAAACTGTAGTAAGACTTTTACAATGAATTGTGGCCTAAAACCAGGTAAACTGATGAAGCGTATGTTTTTAAACAATGTGCCACTGGATAACACCCCAACCTTTTCTTATTTGGGCATTTTATTCCATGAGTCAGGTTCCTGGACAAGTGCAATTAAGGCTAGAACTCTTTTATTCATGAAAACGATCATGGCCTTACAGAATTTCGTCAGAAAATTGGGCAGGAAGCCAATAAAAGAAATGTTAACCATATATAAAGCTACATGCTTGTCTGTGGCTATGTATGGCTCAGGTCTGTGGGGATATGCAAATGTTGATCAAATCCAGCTGGTAGAGAATAAATTTTTGAGGGGAGTTCTAGCAGTTCCACAGTGTGCTGCCACATTCAATTGTCACGCTGAACTTGGCCAACCTTACATAACGGACATTATCAGAATTCAACCTATCCTACTGTGGCATAGGGTATGGACTACTAATGAATGCGTTATGAACCGGGCCCTGCTACTTGACACCCTCAGTTTGGACCATGTGGACAGAATGGAATGGCTGGGTTATGTAAAGCACTTTCTAACCGAGATTGGATTACATTCATATTTTTCGGACCCAACCTCAATGGATACTATTTCCAGGAAGACACTAAAAACCATCTGCCTGGACCACCTGGTGGATAAGAGGAAGAGAGTGGAAATTTTGAAATCCCCAGTACACTCTCACCTTCCTACTCTCTGTGAGACTAACACTGTACAGCCATATTTATCCCTGTCCATGACTAACTATGATCGTTTTCTTTTAACTCGTTTTAGATTTTGTATATTTTTTAGATTAGTGTCTTTTCCATGCATGAACTCATGGAACCGCATTTTGCCCACCTGTTTGTGTGATGGTACGTCACAACAAACTGATATTCATATCCTTTTCTTCTGCAAATTTTATAGTGCCATACGTAGGAAAATCATTGTCCCTTTTTTAAAAAACATGAATTTAACCAGATGTCGCCCAGCTTTTCTAGAAGTACAGAAAATGGACACGATTTTAACTGTTACTGTGATTTTAAATTATTTAAAAAGTGTTTTTAAAGTCAGGAAACAAATGCTAATTGAAATAGCCTAGACTTCCTACTGATCTACCTCACTGCACCAATAATCATGAGATGTAATTATTGTAATTATTGTATTTTGTTTTATGTCTGTTACTTTTATGGTTATTTGTTTTTAACCGAATAAAGTTTATTGAACTGAACTGAGTATGTGACATAATTTCTTGTCTGAGTGCGTACAACAAATGCTTAACACTACCCTCCTGATAAGCCTAACGGCTCAACCCCACTACCACAAAAGAGAGTAGGGCATTAGATCGCCTCCGCTATACCTCTGGGTATCCAATGGTCTCTGTGCACACTAAACCTTACTTTGGTAGAATATATACAGAGGGAGCTTCCTACACAATTGTTGTCCTTTTAATAGATTTTTTCTTTGCCAAAACACAACGAAGATCTTCTTTTAGCGGCATAGTGAATTGTGGCATTTGTTTATTTGACAGTGACAGAACTTCAATTGCAAATTTCACATCTTTTTTTTAACATGAATGTAGGGGAATTACGGTCTTGAATCACTTTCTTAACAGGTTATTTTACTTTTATCATGAATTTGTTCTTATCCCTTACAGTTCTATTGGTAAATTATCAGTCAATGCAGCTTTGTCATCAGCTAATTTGCCTTTCCAACAAATCGTTTTTTGTCATAAATTGCTTCGCTTTTCTAAATGTTGTTGAGACTTTCTTGGATGCCTCAGGGCGATTAACATCGAGTCAAAATACAATATTTGCTCAAATATATCCTTCTTCCAGTTGACACACAACATTTGCACTGCAATATTGATCGCATTAAAGTAAAAAATAAAGTGCAATCAAAGTCGAAGCATGCAACTGCGGAAGAGAAGCACTAGCTAATAATTGGAGTGACAAATTCGAACCTTAAAAAAGTAGATATTTTGCCTCAACAGTAGCAGGGTCCCAGGGACACGATTTGAATTCTTGGAGGATTAAAAAAAAATGGGATTGTTATCTCAAATGTAGGCATATGCCTTAGGGGGTAAAGGAGCATCATTTTTAAGCAGGACATGTAATTTATTTTCTTATTGCATTTAAATGTGATATGAGAGACTTACATAAGTTAACAAAGTGAGCGGGTTCACAAATAATGCTTTGTGACGTACACTTGTAATACTTCTGGTTTACTGCTGACATACAGGAGTAAATCAGGAGTGCTACAGGAAACATCACACCTCCTCCCAGCAAAATGTTTGTGAGTTGGGCCCAATGCCTTGAAAAGATGCATACAACCTGTTGTTGAACTTAGGGTTTGATGAAAGAAGGCATCCAGCTCAAAATAACTGGTAGCCCCACACATTCGAGTTATAGTTATTCCAATGTCAGATAGAAAAGCAGCAAGTGATAATCTCACAAAGCGTTCAACAACTAACCAGATGATGAAAGTGCTATTGTCACCTGAGTAAGGTAGAGTGTGTCCGCAAATGTTTTCAGCGACGGGTCTGAGACGTCTGGTAGCTTAAAATGTAGCGCGGTCTGTCGAAGCATTTCCTTGTTCCCCTCTGCATGGTGCTGTCGGTGGGAGGAGAAATTGCTGACGTATGTCCAGTCTTCAGGAGAAGAAACCTGTTGGACCCAGTTGAAGACCTCAATAAAGCATGCAAATGCATTTCTGTCAAATGCATAAGATTGTTAAAGATTTAGATCCCTAAAATATCATTTGAATACCTCTGTCACATCATTAGCGGGTCAACGTGAGGTAATGGGCTGCACGGCTGCAGGTTTTTCATTCTTAATGAGAGTTGGTGACAGACGCCAGCAAGTTTGTGAAAAGGGGGTATTCCATTTTGTCAGTTTCCCACACCCACCTTCCCACCAGTCCACTGCTCACTTTCTGAGCGGTTCTTGGAGAGTAATGAACGTGGATTTGTTATGCAGTGTGGGTATTTAATAGTATAGTAGCTAATTCACAAATCCATTTGTCACCCTTTTAAGTGAAATAAGGTGTGTAAAATGTTTAATGTGCACATAGAAAGTCTCAATCTTGATTCATAGAATTTTATGTAAGCAAAGTGCATCCGCGGAGTGTGAACATTATTCATGGTGGAAATACTGTATTCCCAAATTTGCTGGATTCTGAGCAATTCTTAGTGGCTGTAAGGGTAAAAGTAATATCCAGAAACTCTGAAACTTGTGAATAGTCACATTACTCTTGCGGGTCATTTTCCCAGCACGAAACACAAGCAAAGTTACAACTATCGGGGACAAGAGTAAGCACGCTTCAAAGGAGGCAGTAAGGAGGGAACAATCCAATATTTATTTGGCATCGGAAAGATGTTTCTTCATAGGAAATGTATTTTTCCTCTGTGAAGAAAACTTTTATAACTGGAAAGGTCTATATTCCCACATGCAGGTTGTTCTTCCTGGTGAAGATTCTGAATTCATAAATAGTGGGCAAGCAAATAATACAGAAATAGACAACCCTTGAACACTTCCAGAAATACTTGTGGGATCTTCTGAGAACTCATGAAAGCAGAACATTTGCTTCAAACAGAAGAGAGGTTCTCCGGCAGCAAACATCCAACTTTCAAATCTGGCCATTTGCAAATCACAACAAATGCACTGTTAAAAGTGGTTAGGCAGGTTAGAAGGGGTGGAGAGAAAGAACAGTGAGAAATCCTGCCTTTTGCTTATTATTATTTATTGATTATTGGACCTAAGTCTAAGCTCTAATAAAACGCTTGAAAAAAACTAATAATATTCTAATAGCCTAACACCATTGGTAAGGTGAGCATAGCTCCACTCACAGAATAAGCTAGACAGCACCCAGCTGTTGGTAAAAAAAAGAAAAATCAGAACTAGCCAATATAAATAAAAACCTGGCTTTTCCAGCAAGTGGCTTAGAATGATCATCATTAGTCTGCACGTTGCCTTACTCTCTAGCGGCGGGACACTCCCTGGAGTATGCATGCGCTCTACAAATGCTTCTTCATGTAATTTCATAAATGGAAAATGGAAACTGTAGTCTCTACACTACTGTGGTATTTGTCCTTAGGGGACTTACTATCAATATGAGAAAAGACCTACTGGTGAGGGTCAACAGTCCTCTATTCCATACTCTTCTTTGCCCCAAAATATTCAGGCAGGAAGATCCCATGAACGATTTACCATCATATCCGCCCCAAAGACCCATTCATCCTGAAAGAATACAACATTGCGGGCATATGGATAGAACCAGGACTACTCTAGCCAATACACTATTACACCCTGTGCTGTATTGAATTCACCAATAGAATCTTCTTTGAACATTCTTCAGGCCCACCCTGCACAGCCCTCACCAAAGCTACAACAAAGCAACCGGATGTTGACTGTAGCAGTCGGCCATACACTGTTGCACATCTTTGCTTCCAGTCCCTATAAAGTCATATGAGCCTTAGTGGTGCTTGCGTTAGGGTGCTTGTAATGTAAGAGCATGAAAGGTATGCATTGGGTATAGTGTGTTCTTTGCAACGTGCAGTCATCGTGGTGGGAGTGTGAGCTGTCGGGAACAGCCCAGGTAAGATATCCCTCAACGTTATGACAGAGTAACCCCGTCCACCCAGATCTACATCAGGCCCTTATCTTTTGAGTAGTGCAGGTCCAAGGACTTTCTCAGATCACACCTTTACCCACTGGCACTGATTCGCGGCTTAAGACACAGGAGAAAATGCCCTTCCTGAGGATGGGTAATGAAATCCAGACACATGATGAGATCTAAAGAGGCGGCTTCTAGAAGGACATGCCATAAAAGGGAGATGGGTATCTCTAACTTTCACGAACCTTATGGACCACCCTACAACTTTAAGGGCTTCAAACAAATAGGGGGAACCTCGACTTCACACGTAGAGCAAGCACTCATACACACGTGCGACATATACCTAGGGGGAAGGGAAGTTTTCACTTATGACCTACTGCACAGATTTCCCATGCAGGGTCAGTAGGCAATCCCCACGGTGAGGATCCGGGGTTAAAAATAAAAAAGTCTATGCTTCAACATCAGAATCAGGTGTCAACAAAAGTTTAGTGTCATAGCCTCGTCATGGGAACTTTAGTACCACTTTGGCTAGACACCAAGAACCGCTCAGAATCAAGCACTCTGATGCACATCTTGTGCCCCAGAAAACATACAGAATTTCGATCCTTTAGCACTTGAGATTAATTCAACATTTTTTATCTACCAATTATTGGCACAAAAAACTAGCACACCATTGCTCAAATGAAACCAAAAAAAGGAAGGTATTAAATGCAGGTCAAATATTATACCATGAGGACATGTTGTAGCTTTAGCAAGTATCACAGCAGATATTGTAGCACGAGGGAGGACATTTTCTGTACCTTTTCCAAAGTGCTGAAGGACGGCCAAGACTGAAACCCATATTCCGAGGCAAAACGAGTTTTCGGGAAGGTTTTCCAGTCCCAGCAGTCACTGAGGTAGTTGTAAAAATGGGTGTCTCCATAATGTGGGTCGTAGGGGTCCTGAGCAACCCAGCCTTCTCTGACAGACTCCTCTCCGTTGGTCGGACTGGATGTGAGAAAAGGGCGACTTGGATCTTCCTGTGCAAAAACACGCGCACAAAATGCTCATTACATTCAGTTGTGACGAAAATAATGTTTCTTTTTTTATTTCCACCTCCTACCTTCATGCAAATTTCCCTGCCGAGGGTATCTTTTGAGAAAACCACATACATTGTTCTTTCTAAGGCTGCATGTTGTGTTTTATTTTTGTGGAGAAAAGTAATAGAGATTACTATTCTACAAAGGTGATGCAGTGGTCGGCAGACTGACAACAGCTCCCATGTGAAGCCACACACAAATGTCTTCCCAAAACATCACTGTAGTTGGCCAAGCACGCGCTATAGTGAGGGTTAAGATGTTACTGTTAAAAAGGTGGAGGTCAGGTTGCTCCTAATTTTGAAGAAAAAACAAGCATTTACAATGCAATGGTCTCGGCAATATTATAGGTAGAGCTATTGGCATTGCTTATTATTTTTTTTTTTATTTTTTTATCCCTAAGTAAATGTTATTGTCATTTCTATTGTCAATAGCTTAAGTGTTTGCATATGTGTTACATATTGCATTAGACATATTGCATTAGCAGAGAGAGAGTGAGGTAGCGAGATAGAGAGGTATTGAAATAGAGAGTGAGTGATGTAGTGAGAGAGTGAGGTAGATAGAGAGTGAGGTAGTGATGGAGAGTGATGTTGTGAGGTAGTGAGATAGAGAAAGATTGATGTATTGAAAGAGAGAGTGAAGTAGTGAGTGTTAGTGATGTTGTGAGGTATTAAGATAGAAACAGAGTGATGTAGTGAGATAGTGAGGTAGTGAAAGAGAGAGTGTAAGTGACTTAGTGTATTTGAGAGTGGGGTAGTGAGATAGAGTGAATTAGTAATTTAGAAAGAAAGAGTGAAGTTGTGAGATAGTGAGAGAGTGATGTAGTTATTTTTTGAGAGTGTGTGGTGATATAGTGAGGTAGTGAGAGTGAGATCGAAATAGATAAGAGTGATGTAGTGATAGAGAGGTAGTGAGATAGAGAGAGTGAATTTTGAGTAGTGTGTTAGAGTGATAGATAGTTACTGTTGTAGTGATATTGTGTTGCTGTGAGAAAGAGAGAGTTGAGTAGTGAGTTAGAGAGTTAGTGAGAGAGTGTAGTATAGTGAGAGATAGTGAGGTAGTGAGAGATAGTGAGGTAGTGAGAGATAGAGATGTAGTGAGAGTGTTAGTGAGAGAGTTAGGGAGAGAGAGAGTAACGTAGTGAGAGGTGTGGGGGAAGAGAGTGGTGTGGGGGAAGAGAGTGGTGTGGGGGAAGAGAGTGGTGTGGGGGAAGAGAGTGGTGTGGGGGAAGAGAGTGGTGTACCCCAGTACTATGTATGCAGCTTGTATAATCAGGCCTTTTTCTACAATAACACAGAAGCAGAGACGGTTGTGCATAAAAATGACGATTGATGAATATAAAAGTTGTGAGACTTATTACACAGGCACTCACAAAGGACATTAAATGCAAATGTTCTGATCCATGGTAAAAGCCGATTTACAACATAAAAACATGGCCGTGACTATGCCATGACAGGTAAGTTTTAGTGCGGTTTTATTTTTTAGTCACACTCGATTTGCAGGTCACTACAGGGCGCTTTTAAAATGGTACATGCCACAAAACTCAGGCATGCGGTGTGGCATGTGACATGTTACTTACATGTGGTAGCAAACGGTAAACCCTTCTTTCGGAATGACGTTGGCAGAATGGAGTGCTTGTTTCAGGAAAAGAGATGCTTACTTTTCGAAGGCGCTACAAGACTAATGAACAAAAGAGTGTCTGGTTTATTTGCAGCATTTCAAGTGCAAAACCGGGACATGTGTTTACTTAGGAGAAAGGTGCAGAACACTGGGACATACGTCCAAAAACTGGACCTGTCAGGGCAAATACTGGCGCGCCTGTTGCGTTATAGATAAGCCTCCCTGATTTCCGTTTTTATTGATTTAAACAATTGCTTTGCCCATCAGGTATAATTTATTTTCCCCTGGATTTTCGGGATCTGCTGTCAGGAAAGCATTTGACGACAAGTGAAGTGGGTTCTGCGCTCAGGGGAGCCAGGGGGCAGGCATGCCTGGCATGAACAACAACCCCCTGCCCCTTTCACAAGCACTTGTCTGAGAGGTAACTGACCTTGCCTGCCCCAGAGGAGCCCATCAGTCATTACCAACCCAGGGTTAGTCCTTTGGTCTCCTGGAAACACCCCAGTGTTTAAGCCCTTCAGTGTTACTGATGCCACCATTTCAGAGGCGAGGGCCTCACACGCGACTGACTCTGCCCCCGCCCCACAGCCCTTACATGCCAGATGCTGCTCTTCAGGGCGCTATTCTTCCTATCATGGCCATTGATTGCCTATACTGTTTTAGGCATGCATTTAGTCTGAGGGCAGCACCGGGAGCCAGGGAATGCACGTTTCCGCTTGTGCCTCGGCCCCTCCTGCTGCTGCATGTACGACGACTCCAACCTGAACCTGCGCTCGTGTAACACATACACTAGTAAACTAAGTGCCACCACCCCACCTACCTATGGAGCGAGTGCCACAAGACCTCCCTGTGAGGGCGTGCACTCTGCACTGCACACATAGGCGGACAGGGCCTTAAATTGTCAGCTGCCAGTGCCACAAACGAAGCCAAGTACCAACCAACAACGCACGCCACTAGGGCACGGCCACGCCGCCTCGGGCTCTATGGATCAAATCAAAGTCACCCCTGTTACTGCTGCCACCATTTCAGAGGCAAGGGCCTCACACGCGACTGACTCTGCCCCAGCCCCACAGCCTTTACATGCCAGATGCTGCTCTTCAGGGCGCTCTTCTGGCTGTCATAGCCATTAATTGCCCATACAGTTTTGGGCATGCATTTAATCTGAGGGCAGCACCGGGAGACAGGGAATGTGTGTTTCGGCTTGTGCCTGGCTCCCGCCTGCTGTCTGCACGTACGACGACTCCTTCAATTGTACAGCGCCCGGACAACTTCGGGTAAAGTCAGCGCTATATAAAAATGCATTAAACTAAAATAAAAATAAACCTAAACCTGCGCATGTGTAACATTCACTAGTAAACTAAGCGCCACCACCCCCACCCCCACCTACCTATGGAGCGAGTTTGACCAGACCTCCCTGTGGGGGCGTGCACTATGCACTGCACACAAGGGCGCACAGGGCCTCAAACTGTCTGCTGCCAGAGAGCCAGTGACACAAACGAAACCAAAAGCCAAGAGCCAATCAACAACAACGTACGCCACCACAGCAAGGCCTCGCCGCCTCGGGCTCTATGGATCGAATCAAAGTCAGCCCCTGCCGGCAGCGGTCCGGCCCCCAGGTGTTGTGCCGTCAGTAGAGTACTACTAAGGTTAACAGTAACACACTTAAGTAAATAATGATCGCAGGCTGCAGCACTGCAGTGGCAAAATTAAAAACACAACAGCCCCTATAAATATAATTAGGAGGTTGTTGTGGGTGGTGGCGGGTCACTTTCACTTACCGTGTGTTGTTGTTACCGTGACCTGTCCTGACCTCGACATTCACCCGGCCTGTCACGGTGTCTCCGCCGCTGCAGTCCAGTGTCAGCACGAACTCAGCTTGTCGAAGATCATGGCTGCGTCGGCGGCGGCGCCGGGATCAGGCTTGCGGGTGGGAGGGTTAAAATGAGGCAAGAAGAGAGGGTAAAAGGAGTCCTGCCCTGTGTGGGGGTAAAGCCACCATGAGATGCTCGGAGGCGAAGGAGCCCCCTGCCTCTGCCGCTCACTGCATGACTACCTCCAGCGAGGCCCTCTCGCGGAAAGCCCACTGCTGGAGAGACGGCCGGCTCCCGGTGAATTAAATAAATAATGGAAAGCTAGAACAACGGCACAAACAGAGGTGCAGGAGCACTAAAAACGGCACAAACGGGGGCAGAGGCTCAAGGCTCACCTTCACTGCGGGGGGAAAGAAATGGCGGCTGCAGAACGTTCCAAATTTTTCGGATTGGGGGCGTAGTCGGTGTTCTCAGAATGGGCGTGGCCTAAAAGTGGAAAGAAGAACACCGAACACACCTCCAAATCCGAAAAGGACGGAGCCTATTTGGAGGGACAGCTCTCTCCTCCAATGGCTGGCCTCCGTTTAGGAAGCCAGCCAATGGGAGAGAGGCAAAAACAGAGGCGGGACAAATAGTCCACACTAAGAAACATTAAATCTCTGTACTTCCGGTTCTCCCTTCGGCAGACCGGATATTACCTCGACCTAAACAATGATGTGAGCTACATATTTTCAATATGTGCCTGATATCCCTCCATGCTTAGACTACACAGTGGAGTAATAGAAAACGATGTACTCCTGCAGGATGTGAAAAGAGTCCCCTGAATCTCCCATATCGCACTAATGTGTATTGGCCTATGGTTGAATAGAGGGCCCATGAAAGGTTGCGGCTCCCCTGAAGCACTGATGGCCCCACTGAACTGTTGGGGCCTGTGTTAAGCTAATGAGTCTAGGTCACGCTAAGATGGCTTCTTGAAAATAATGCGTTTGGAGAAAGTGCAGCCACAAAATTGTGAGGCTGGGCCACACAGTGAAGGGAAACAAACTGTGAGAATAAAATCACATAGTCTATTTAAGGAAGAAGAGGGACAGAGTCTAGTTTTTGAAGACCTTTACATTTTAATCTTTATGAGAAGTGAGTTGGCGTGGGTGCACTGGTGATTAACATTATTTTGAGTTCAGTAAAGGCACAGGGTTGAAGCACACTCTTGATTCTTATGACTATGGGCATCTTTTAGCTCTAAGCAGATTTTAGGCTTCCAACATAACCGCTGCGCCTGCCACATTTGGAGGCGGGGTTACCAGAAGGCTTCCACCAGTAACAGCTCAGCTGGCTCGGTCTGTGGAAATTCTTCACCTGGTGGGTCAGCGGCCACCAGGTTAAAGTGTTGGTCGCACCGAATGGCAATAGAATTCCCTCCCCAGGAAGTCCTGGGAATTGGAATCAAATAAAGGAGCAGTCACACAGGAAGAAACAATCTCTCTGCATGTAGGGGACATTACTTTTTTTGTTCAACAGAAACAAACTCCCGCTTTTGGGAAGAATCCTGATAAATGTTGTCTTGATAAATAACTCCGTGAGACACTTGAAATAGTAATAGCATTTGACATCTATAAAATATCTAACATTAAAGTTAAATTAAATTCAGTAATATACCACTTGTTAACCATAATCATTCATGATTCCTACTATTGTCACAAGTGGGGCTTACGCACATCAGAAACCCTTGACCAAACCCTCTTCAGGGTCCCTAAGAAAGTCACCATCCCCACCAGCCACAAAATATGCCGTCTAAAACAAAGACCCCAACTAGAAACACTGTTCATAATCTTCTGATGGAGCATTGTCATTCTTCATTTTCCAGGGCCCTTTAGGAAGTTGTTGTACTTTGTCTAAGGAAAAGAGAAATGCGATCCATTATGACAGAACAAGTCTGAGGGACAGGGTATGGAAATGTAACATAGAAATTGTATAAGAGATTACCACAGTTCAGACAGCCGGGTCAGGATCACCCACAGCACAAATAAGAACAGCAGAAAATAAAACAAAGGGATTGTTCAGGGTTCACTGCAGAATCACTAGAACCACGTCATGCCTAAAACAAGCTCTGCACCAGTGCACAATACTGGGACGATCGTCTAACATTTTGGGACACACAAATGTACAAAATTGGTCACATAATCTGGCTTAATCTGGGAACGCCCCTTACAATTACAAGGCATGATATGATAGCCAATTTATAATGTGTGCAGCTACTCCCAGGAGTGTCCAGGCGCAGATGTAGACAGGTCAGTCATATGGACATTAAACTTGCACAAAGAGCCAGGTTTTCAGTTTCTTCCTGAACAGCAATGAGTTACTAACAGCGTAGCCCCACCAGGAGCTGGTTCCATGCTGATGCACCCAGAAATGTTAGTGATCTACCTCCAGAACCTGGACACTGGTACTTTGGGATCACAGCTAGAAGCTTATTGATAGGTCGTAGATGTCTAGCTGGGTTAAAGAAGCTAAATCTAGCTCTGAGGTATTCGGGGCCTGTCTAATACAGAGCACCATGTACCAATGTTAGAGCCTTAAATTGAATCCTCTCCCTACTGGGTAAACAGTGAAGTCCCCGCAAATGTGGGCTATTGTGTTGTCTTTTAGGCAAATTTAGCAGAAGGTCGAGCTGCAGCATTCTAGATCAACTACAATTTATCCTCTTTCCCTCCAGAATGTGCTGTTTTTGTTCAACCAAGTGGTTCTCCACAGCAGACAGAATCGAAACCTTGAATTTATCAGCAGAACTCAGCCGTGAAGTATTTCTCAATGAAGGCATCAACATGCTAACTCTAGGTGTCTGGGAACTGAGCAAAGGTTCCCGTTTACCAGGAGAAGAGTTGACTGAGGGAGATAACTGCTACCCCTTCGTAGTGAAGGTGTGTGCATTAAGTGATCATCTTAGCCAACGCATGCCTACACTTTCATTATTGCCGCACTTGAACCATATATCCCCACACTATCAAGTCAAAATCTTTCTTGTTGCCTAGGAAACAGGAGCATATATTTCCCTCAGTCTGCATGCTATTCAGAAAAACTCGTAGGTTTACCTCTGTGCTCCTATTAACCCTGGAACACCTCAAGAAACCTATACCCTAATACTTTTTGCAGGATTCTACTGTCCAGTATATGGATGAGATCGGCTGTATGACCGCATTGCTTAAGATCATTATCAAGTTTAAGTAGAACTGTAAATGCCTCAGCCGGTTCCAAGTAGAATCCCTTGTATGAGAGCTTAACCATACATTTTGTTCATCCTGGAGGCAAGTAGCTCAAGATGTAACCTATATAACTCTTGCTCAACACTGCTTCGGTTTCTAGCAAGGCTCGCAGTCTCCAGGAATTAGTCACCATTGGCATGCCACAGAAATATAATCTAATTTTGCTGCATGGTTAACCTGTCTGTTAGAGTGAGGTACACCACACAAGGGGTGCCTATGTAATAAATAGTTAATACTACTTTGAAGGTCTCCCAGATCATACTAATGTACAAAGCACTAGTTCATAGCATGCCACTGCTTTCTTCATCTAAAATCCCTCAACATCCGAAGGACACAATATTTCCTGCATCAAATGTGGCCACCAGTGTGGGCTACCATTACAATCTAAAAGCAACTCCACAGGTCCGAACATCATAAATGACACCTCGCATCAATCCAACAATAATCAACCATGTCTGGCACATGCTACCATAAAAACAGGCAGCTGGGATTGCTTCCTAGCCAATGTGAGGTCGCTTCCTAAGCACGCTATTAACATATGGGACTTGCTTTCCTCCTCCCACCCAGACATAGGGTTTCTGACAGAAACATGGATTAAGCCCACCTCTAGCCCAGCGATAGCCATGGCCCTACCCGATGGCTACCACATCCAAAAACTCGATAGACCACTAAAAACAGGGGGTGAGGTAGTGATTATTTATAAAGATCCCATTAAGGTTACCATCTTAGACCAACTAAGTAATGACAACATAGAAACCCTGGTCTTCAGAATTGACCTACATGGACAACTCAGTTGGAAAGGCGCCCTTGTGTACCGCCCTCCAGGGCCTCTCCTTGACTCCGTCACTAAACTCATGGACCTAATCTCTCCATATGTTATAGCATCTAAAAACTTCCTGCTCCTCGGAGACTTAAACATACATAGTGAAAACCAAAATGATCCCGACGCTTCCTCCCTTCTAGCAGAGCTCGAGACACTTGAACTGACCCAAATTAATAAAGAACCAACTCACACAAAAGGGCATACACTAGACTTAGTCCTCTCAAATTCACCCAACATCCTCTGTGGAACAACCTACCCTCTAACTTGGTCAGACCACTCCAAAATTGAAATTTGCCTCACAGGACCCAGAGAGCAAAACATCCGGAAGTGTCATAACCTAAAGAAAAATAGACAGCGGCACAAACTGTCTCCCACTCTATTCCAAGACAATTATGTCTCTCCACAGTACACCAACTTAGACAGTGTTGAATCCTGCCTTAGTAAATTCCAAGATGCCATAATATCCACAATAAATACGCTCATACCCCTGGAAACACTGAAGGCAACCCCTAAACGCCTACACACCCCCTGGTACACTACCAACCTCCGGACTGAAAAAAGCAAGATGCAAATGCTAAAAGCAAATGCAAGAAACTAGAACGACACTGGTGGTGCACACACGACCATCACAATAGAAAGAGATTCAAATCTGCCCTCTCTAAATACCATAGCAGCATAAAGAAAGCTAGGAAAATGCACATAACTACCCTGCTTGATCAAGCAGACAACTCCTCCAAAACACTATTTCAGGTCCTCAACACATTCATCAACCAAAAAAGCATGGAATACGGAAGAAGAACCCTCCCAGACACTATGTGATAGCATTGCATGCCATCTCACTTCCAAAATTGACAATATCTACAACAAACTCATGAGAACCAAAGACAGTAAATTAAACGATAACCGCACACCACCCTCCACCTTGCCCTGCCTACACAAACTAGCGGAATTTCCGCTGCTTTCCACTGAAGAAACTAAAACCCTGTTAAAAACGATCAAATCCTGCAGACCTGAACCCAGCCAAAACCTCCGCCCTACTAGCAGACCAGCTGGCTGACTCGATCTGCCCCATCCTTAACAGCTCACTAAGGGAAGGCAAACTCCTGAAGGAATGGAAAGCAGCTCAGATACTGCCCATCAGGAAAAATGCCAAACTCCACCCTAAAGACGTCACTAACTATCGACCCATCTCTCCCCTGACGCTACAAAGTACATTACTAGAGAATCACATAAACAAACACCTGATCAATTTCCTTGAATCCTCCAACAGTCTCGACCCCTCACAGTCAGGATTCCGACCCAGACACAGTACGGAATCAGCACTAGTGACAGTCACAGATAACATCAGAATGCTAGCAAACAGGGATACGGCAGTACTCCTCATACTGCTAAACCTGTCTGCTGCATTTAACACCGTCTCCCACCAGATCTTGCTAGGCAGACTCAGAGACATAGGCGTGGGGGGGATAGCTTTAGAGTGGATGACTAACTTCCTAGCTGAAAGAACACAAACAGTCAACCTAGGCCCCTTCAGATCACAAACTACCATGGTCACCAAGAGGGTTCCTCAGGGCTCTTGCCTGAGCCCTACCCTGTTCAATATATATGTCACTCCACTCGCTAATTTAATAAGAAACTTAGGGTGTATCCCAATTTCCTACGCCGATGACACACAACTGCTACTCTCATTTGACAAAAACGGCACCAACGTGCAGAACACCTTCTCAGAGGGAATGAGATCCATCACTGAATGGATGAGCGACAACTTTCTCCAGCTGAATGCTGAGAAAACGGAAATAATGCTTTTTAGAGATGCAGTAACAAGTTGGTCTCCAAAATGGTGGCCGGGAGACTTGGGCCCAACTCCCTCATCTAAAACGGCGGTAAAGAACCTAGGGTTAAAAATTCACCAGAAACTTAACCTCGAGGAACATGCCACCACAACCGCCAAGACCTGCTTCCACGTGCTTAGTCTACTTCGCAGAGTTTTCCCCCTACTCCCGATATCCACTAGGAAAACTCTTACTCAAGCATTGGTCACTAGTCGTCTGGACTACTGCAATGCTCTGCTGATTTCCGCTAAAGAATCCTCCCATAACAGATTGCAAGTGGTCCAGAACACGGCAGCTCGACTGGTGACCAATGCTCTCCCAGAACCCTCTCACGCCCTCTACTCAGCAAACTTCACTGTTACGGATTCGGGAAAAGGGTCAAGTTTGAATTTGAATTTGAATACATTTGTAAAGTGCATAGCTACCCTGGGGCGTCCCAGCGCTGACAATCAACCTGAAGCTTTCAGAAGGGGAAGTAGGTATACAAAGCTTTGAATAAACTAGGACCCAACTACATCGCAGATAAATTGACCCGGTATAAACCCTCTAGGACCCTACGCTCTGGGGCCAAAGAGCTTCTCCGTGTACCTCACATAAAACAAACCCGACTTGTGGGGTGCATCATTCTCTTATGTTGCACCTTCTCTCTGGAATGAACTTCCCATACACATTTGTCTCTCCCCCTGCTACTTATCTTTCAGAAGGCAATTAAAAACCTTGCTGTTCTAAATTACTGGGCTCAGTTGTCTACAGCCGTCATAGCGCGGAGATACCCCGGTTGGGGTGATTTATGCGCTCTAGAAATGACATAATAAATAAATAAATAGTGATACTGCTCTCCTCCTTTATGATGGGATTTTTGCTACCCACAAGAAGGACCAGCACATGGTCTGAAAGTAATAAATCTAGGTAATCAGCCACACCAAAATCAGGATTCACTAGACCTGTCAATGGAAATCATGAGAACTCAGTTCTCAGTGCTATTTTCCCAGCAGTACATATCAACTTGCTCATTTTCACACATTAGACTTCCAGTGTCATAGTGCAAAGCTATGAGGCAGGCGGCTGAACTGTCAAATATAGCAGTAGGCACTCAACTGAAATCATCCACGTTATATGCTTTCACTCCCTTCGCTAAAGGCAATAATCAACTATTGTATGTTGTATAGCAAGTGGCCAACTTTTCATTCAAGTTACGCACCCACCCTATTTTGTCATTATTTAATCTCTCACATTATACAAAAAGGGTTTTAAGTGATTGCTTGTGATTAACGTATTGCCCCTATTCAGATCCCCTTCCACTATGAAAAATCTTCGGTGTCACCGCATTTGCAAGTTACAGGAACAATCACAAACCTAATGCCCCTGCAACTGCCAGTTTGTTTAGATTGAGTGGTGGCCTACCAGAATTCAACCTAATACAATCCCGTTTATGTTTTCGTGCCCCCCCCCCTCCCCCAACAATAATGTTCTCATTTTCGACTTTAAAATGCATTTTTGTAGCCTTGCCAACAATTTATCATTGATGTAGGATCCCATAGTCAAACTATAATATCACATAAAACCCAACATTCTAAGCATTCAGTTCTTCTTCTTCTCCTGCCTATTTGCCAACAAATACCTCTCTCTCTCGATCAACCAAATGTGTAATGGCCACTAATGATAATCATTTGGCGTCCATGAGCCACAGATATCACGGTTGCAGACTCTTTAGCAATCTCTGGTGATCTGTTTCTCGTGCACGCTCTCTACTTCTACTGCTTGTTCCTGCATCATTTTTCCTTCGAGTGTAGATCCACCCTCTCTGGCTACTCGCACACAAACTCTGTAGTATTATGCAGTTCCAGATCTCTGGGGGTTTTGAAAAGAACCAGAACATATCCTGACTCAGACCCCACTACCTAGCTGGGTACATAAGCCTGTATTTACAATTCAATTCTTTTTTATTTTTTTATTTTCTTTATTAAGTTTTTTTGGCATCAGCAGAGAAAAAAAAACCAACCAGCATCAAAAAACAAAAAAAAGCAATAATACAGTTCAGATCCATAATAAGCAAAGTTGACAAAACAATAAATCAATTGCTATAAACCATAAGAGAGGAAAGATACAAAAAAAATAAGAACACAGCGCAAATGAGAGCTAAAAGCAAAATACATCTCAATTTCCTATCCAATTAGTAATTGGGGACCATAAGTTGCGACCAAATGTCTTCTTACTTATACCGTTCAGTTTATATAATGCGGTTTCAAGATAGTACATAGATAAAAGCTTATTTCGCCACAAAATGAGGTTCGGTGGTTCTTCATCAAGCCAGCCCGATGTTACGCAAAAACGAAAAGCAGACATACATATGAACACAAATCCAATGTCTGAATTCGAGGTCAAGTTAGCCGCATTTTCTTCACAACCAAGCAACACTAGAGATGCTGTTAATTTGACTGGAATGGACAGTTCAGCTGTCAGAAAGTGCTCTACATCAACAATAAATCTTGCCAATTTCGGACAGTCAAAAAACATGTGTACAGCATTTAGCCCCATGTAGATTGCAGCGGCTACAGCTTGTCCCACGCCCTACACTCCATTTAGCTATCTTCCCTGGTGTATAGTAAAGCCCGAAGATAGACATAAAATGCTGACTGATGAGTGATCCATTCATCAAAACATTTCTAGCAATTGCTAAGCTTCTCTCTATATTTATTGAATATTCAATTTATTCTGCCATTGGATCGCTACAGCCTCTAGATCATCCTCCCTCTTTTCCAAGATTAATTGATACAGAGGCCCAATTCTTCGCCGCTGCTTAATCGCTTCTAAAATTTCAATATTCCCCAAATAAATTTAAGATTGTGACAACTTCTGCAAACAGAAACTGCCTACCTGAAGGTATTTAAAAAAATCAGAGCTAGGTATATGATAAGTGTTCATTAAATAATCGAATGATACAAAATCCTTCTCTATGAATAGATCCCCCAATTTCTTAATGCCTAAATTATTCCATCTATACATTACCCCATCCTGGAATATCGCGGGCAAAAAAGAACAATTTTGCAGAGGTGTATACTTCGTTAAGTTAATACTAAGCCGAAATTTTATTTTAATAGATCGCCAAATTAAAAAGGCTGTATCAAATATCTTGAATTTAGTCTTTTTATAGTAACTTGGCTCTATAATCCACTTTAAGCACTGTTTCGCCTCCGTACCCAGGAGCATTTCATAGATCGATGGGGTCAAAAAGTCCTCTGTATAATCTTCCGGCAATAAAAGTACACCCATGTATTGCATTATTGCCATCCAGTGATAAAATTGAAAATTTGGGATGCCCCACCCCCCTCTATCTCGAGATAACTCACAGCTTTTCAACGCTCTCCTGGCCCGGCGGTACCCCCATAAAAATCTAGAGCACATTCTCTCTAAACGGGCAAAATAACCTGACGGTATTAACAACAGTATGGCTCGAAATATGTATAAAAATTTAGGGAAGATGAGCATTCTTATCAAATTGCTTCGACCTAGTAAAGAAAGCTTCAAATTATTAACCCTTTCTAAAATTCTATTAGAGGATGCTATTACAGGGTCTAAATTAATAGGAATAATGTCCTCAATGGTAGCGGTGATTTTAATTTCAATGTATATGGCCTCTTTATCTATCTTCATGTTCTCTGGACGTCCTACCACGGAGTGTATAAGCTGGGTTTTATCAATATTCAACTTATAACCAGAGAAACGCCCAAATTCCTCCGCTAATTTTACAATATTAGGTAGTGCCATATTAAGTTCCACTGTTACCACGGCAATATCGTCGGCATAAGCGCAGACTTTTAATTCCCAACCATTTAACTGTACTGGTTTAATTGCGGAATTCCTTTCCAGCTTTCTGATAAAAGGATCAATATATAAAGCGAACAGCAAGGGGGAGCAGGGGCAACCCTGTCCTGTCCCCCTTGCTATCCGCACCAACCCTGACAGAGAGCCTGAAATCCGAATGACCGCAGTCGGTTGAGAATAAAGTGTTCTTATTGCCTTAATAAACTCCCTGGGAATCCCCATCTTCTCCACCGCCGACCACAAAAAAGCCCAGGTGACCCTGTCGAACGCTTTTTCGATGTCCAACAGGGCCACCCCAACCGGAGAGCCGGTCCCCTGCGCCCAATCCAGCAAAGATATTATTCGCCTGATATGGTCTGGGGTACCTCTGCCCTGTATAAAACCATGTTGTCTTATGGAGACAATCCCTGTCATTAGGTCATTTAACCGGTTCGCGATAAGCTTCGAGTAGATTTTACTGTCGGTATTCAGTAAAGAAATTGGCCTATAAGGCCCCATCTCTTCAGGATTTTTTCCTTTCTTTTTAAAGATAACGATAATTGCTTCCGCCCATGACCGTGGAGTTCTCCCCTCAAAAGCTTGATGACATACTTCCACCAGTTCTTTTTTAAGTTGGTTTCTAAATGTTCTAAAAAATTCCAACGCAATATTGTCTGGCCCTGTAGCTTTACCCAGAGCTAACCCTAAAATCGCTGTCTCTATCTCTTCCCATTCAGGAGGTGCCAAGAGATTCAAACGCTGAGCCTCCGATAATGTTACTGAACTCGTTTCCTTTAAGTATTCACTTGGTTCAGTGGAGTCCCCTTCCTCACTATAAAGTCGTTGATAAAACTCTTGGAAGGCCGCCAGAACCCCTCCTTTATTATTATTATTATTATAGGTGTTTATAAAGCGCCTGGTGACGCCTCCCGGCGTCTCCTGTATAACCCCCTTTAAATCCCTGATTTTCAGAATGTCATTATATACCTGTTTCTCCCTTGCTCTCTTTGCTAGCAGTCTGCCAGTTTTTTCCACAAACTCATATGCTGTTTCCTTATATTGGGTATAATTAATGGCGATTAAATCGGCTATTTGAGAGTAAGCATTAGCTCTTTTAATCGAGAGATCCTTTTGGGCCAGTTTACTCAAGTCAGATTCCCCTCCTTGCCTTAGCACCTCTGCCAGCTTCTCCTCAGCTCTTATAATTTCGTCAAATTCCTTCCGTTGCTCAGTTAAAAATTGCTTATGCTTAAACCCAGAGTAACTAAGAGTCTCCCCACGGACCACAGCTTTGAATGTGTCCCAAACCATTTCCTGGGTTGCTGTGCCTTTATTAAAAGTGAAGAATTCCTCTATTACTTTAGACATGTATTGACAATACTGTGCTTCCAGTAATAGTTTGCGCTCAAAAGACCATCATGGGGATTCTTTTTTACCCTCCATTTCAACAGTTAATTCCAATACTACCGGGTTGTGAACAGAGATTAGTTTGGGATGGATCTGGATTTTGGCTTGTATTAAAAAGACATGTGAAATAAAAAAAAAAATCCAGTCTGAAAAATTTTAGGTGGGGAGCAGAAAAGTACGTAAACCCTGGGTCATTCGGGTTCTTTTCATGCCAAACATCATAGAGGCCGTGATCCAGAAGTAACCCCCGTAAAGCAGTGTATACAAGTTTTTTCTTGCCAAGGTATACTGAGTTGGATCTTATATCAACCCCTGCCCCCCTCATTAACATTGCAATCTCCACACAATAGAACTGGGGTAGTCCATTGTGCCAGTTCTAAGTTAATAAAAATTAAGTACTTCTGGATCATCTAGATTTGGGCCGTATATGTTGCAGAGTGTGAACCCTTGCCGTCCCCCCTTGAATTCCGCCATCACCCATCTATCTGCTGCAGTCTTTATACAATCCACCCACTTCTTTTTTTTTTTAATATCGCTAACCTTCTTTTAACTCCGGATTGTTTGGAGCAGACTACCAGCTCCATCCCCATGTTCTTTAAATATTCTCTATTAGCCCACGCAATATGGGTTTCCTGTAAGCAAAGTATATCTATACCCAGTATCTGTATAATCTTAGCTAACACTTGTCGTTTTCGGAGATCATTTAAACCACATACATTTAATGTACAAATCTCAATCTTTCTGGCCATCGAAGTTTGATTTCTCTTATCATTCTTATACCTCTAACTTTCAGAAACAATCTCTCAGCATGTGTTTTGCATATTAACAAAGACAAATTTAGGTCCTCTGACGCTGCCATTTTCACCCCCCGTCACCTAAACCCCATGCACCCCCTTCTCCCCCCTTTTCCCCCCGCCCCTTCTATCCTGCCCTTCCATCCCCCCTCCCAACATTCCCATCTCATGAGGCCCAAGGACCTTAAGTCCCTGCAATGATGGAGTACCGTGTCCTCCCCCCCACAAACCCCTAGGACCAGAACTTTATCTTGCCTTAAGAAGAAATAGAATCGCAAACAAACAAGAAAAAAATACAGAAGGACCATATAATCAACAGCCGATCTCTAGGGTCAGCTACATGGATATGTAAATTATATCACCATTATTATTCTATCTCTACGTTCTTTAAGGTTTCCAAAAACTCTTTTGCCTGAATTTCTGACTGAAAGAACCTGGTTTGACCTTTAAACATGACCTTGAGTTTCGCCGGATTCTGCAGATATACAACAGCCCCTCTCTTTTAAAAATCCGGAATTAGCTGCCTTAAATGCCACCTCTTAGAGACTGTTGCCTGGCAGAAATCCGGCCTAACGAAGAAATTACACCCCTTAGCTTTTGCTTTCTTATCTGGTCTAGCCAGGTCATAGATGTCTTCACGTGCTAAAAAGTTATTGAAGCACACTAGTATCGCCCTTGGAAGGTTCTCTTGTCCTTGACGGGGTTTCCTCACATTGAAAGGAAACCTATGTGCCCTCTGTACTTCTCGTGTCCATTCCCACGTAGTCAATTCCGGAAAGGCTTCTTTCAGCAGTTCTGCAATAAACTTACGCGGATTTGTCCCTTCCAATCCCTCCGGAATCCCAAGAAAGCGTAAGTTATGTCTGCAGGCATGATTTTCAAGTTCACTCAGCTTATTAGTCAAATCATCACTGTGTGCCTTAATACTCTCCAACTCTTCTTTCTGCGCTGCGGCATAGTCTTCAAGTACTGATATACGCGCTTCTGTTTCTGTGACTCTGTCTGCAGTTTCTGCTCCCAATTTTATCGCCCGCCTTACAGCATTTTTCACTTTACTACATGTGGCCTGCACACGTGTGATTTCTACTTTACTCTCGGCTCTGTGGCCCATCATAGTTTCATATATCGTAACAAGGGTAATTTCCTGCGGGGGTGTTATCTCAGAAGCGCTTGGCTCTATCCTTCTTGTTTCACTCGACGTTTTCCTCTCCTCTAGCGTTTCCCCTATTACCGAACCAGATGCTTGAGGGTGATCTAGTTTATGCTGTTGCTTTTCTTTTATCCTCTTAGTTCTCTTCTTTATAGTAGAGGCACTACAATAAGGCGATATCCTGCTTTCCCCCGTTGACTCGTCGCCGCTGCTAGCTTCACTAACATCATCCACCTAATCCTCATCAGACGATTTTTCAGAGAGTGAGTAGAAATTTTCGCCAGATTCTGGTACTGACAAGGTTCCTTGTGAGCCGAGCTCATTTTCCAATAAATTGAAGTGAGTCACTACAACATCAATGTCTCTTAAGGCTTCATCTCCCAGGGCATTACCTTCAACAATTTCCTGTTCCTGTTCCTGAGGCTCTTGAGATTGTACATTGTTTAGTGCGGTATCAGAAATGTCTATACTCTCCGAGGGTACCTCCTCCTGTTGTGCCAGGGAGCCTGATATTGTTATTAAGTTTGTGACTGATGCCCCACTTTCTACTGTTGCTGCTGTTTCCACTAAACAATCATTATTCCGAGCACTTTGCCGCTCAAACATGGCAGGGAGAGTCAGGCTTTGAGTCCCTTTCTTCAAAGAGCGTGGAGCCACAGAACCCTTTCCTTTTTCCACTATTTTTTTCTCCCGGGCTCCCGCAATATTAACAGTGCTGCAATTGACTAAACCAGTAATTGGCTCTAAGACATCCTCAGATTCTCTTGCTCCCCCGTTGTTCTCCCATTCAACATTTCCCACTGTACATGAGTCCTTAGTTTTATCACTCCATGTGGTTGCCTTCACCGTCCTTTTAACAGCACCATTTGAATTTTCCATATTGGCCCCCGTACCTGGCTCCTTATTTCTATCTCCACGTGTAGTTACTTTCACTGCCGCAGACTCACTCCCTTCCCCTGCTCCTTTTGCCAGCATTTTCTTATTATTTATGACCCTGCCTCCTCGGCCACGGACTACCCGGCTTTGAAGTCCGCCAAATAAAAGCAGAAGGGGAGACCTCCAGAGTGGCGCCCTGCGCCAAAACGTAATTAAGTCACTCGGCATTCGAATTATCCAGTTGATTCCATTGATACAAAGTTTACTCACGTTATCCGCTTTGTATCCAGCTTGTATCTCTGGAGCAGGGGTAACTCTCCCAGTATCCAAATCAAGCCTCTAGCCCACCGGACCTCAAAACGCGACCACAGATTCCTCCAAAGCTGTCCGCCTCATCAGACCGCTTCAGAACGCCATACAGCCAGCAAACTCGCTCCGCTCCGCACCTGAATCGAGCTCTCCGATTCCCCGGGCTCTGAACGTGACCTCGGGGTCAGCCGCGTCGATCCGTCAATCCGCCTGCTCTGGCCGCCTCGAACAACTCCGCTTTACTCTACCAACGGCTTTCCTCAGGCTCTGTCAATCAGTCAGTATTCGCAACCCCAGCGGCTCAGCTCCGGTGAGTCTCCACCAAACCGTGCCTTACGCTGATCGTTCTGCACCGCCGTTTGTCCTGCATTTGGTCCGGGGGACGGGAGGGGAGGAGTGAGCTGCTCACACAGCCCACGCCACGGACGCCATCTTGCCTCTAACACCCCGCATCTACAATTCAATTCTTACAGTTTCTTTTTCCAAGCAGTAGGAGTTTCTCTGCTTCTGCATAATGTAAGTGAAGATCACAATAGGAAACTCTTTCACAATTGTTTTTAAACAGCTTGTTACTCCCAAATGGCTGTGGGATCTATTTTCTGTCCCTAACATTCTGAATTTGTGAATGTGAGGGTGGTCCCAGGCAATGCATCATTTGTAAACAAATAAGTGCCAGGGCGCAAGGAATTCCTTCAGCTGGCAACATCCCATAGCTTCACTGCTGACTAAAGCCAGCGTCAACATTACCTTGTCACCATTACACTGAAAAAAGTGTGCCATTTTTAACTATCCTAAGCTGTAAAGATGAGGCAGAAGAGCTAGTTGAATCATTTTGTTTTAGTAAATTGAATTGGTAAAACACTCCACTGACATGCTCTGCTCAAAGCTTGGCTGAGACCACCACCATGTGTTGTACTCACACAAACAAGTGCCAGAGCTTAAAAGCAAGTGATGGTGCTGACCACCAATGAACACCGGCACAAATTAAACTCTGTCCCAGGGGCATAATAATTTGTTCATTCTACACCATTCTCTGGAACGCACTTCATTCAGATTATGCATCTTCAGGATCTACCCTCTGCATTTCCATTCTGTTCTCTAGATACTTGGAGATACAGACCATCCTGGAGGGTTTTAGTCAGAGATTAGACACTGTGCCTAGTTTATATTCTGTGTCCTTCATTTTGAAGGCCCATGCCAAAACCTTCCACATATCTACAGGTTGAAATCTATACTTACAGTCTCAATTTTCCCCTCCATTGCCTCCATTCTTCAGTTTAAGTATTACTGTATTATCTTCAGCTGCTCCTAAACAAAACCTCCATCTCTCCATTTTCTTCAGTTGAATCACCACTGAACACCTTTTCCCCATTACTTGTGTATATATCTATGTATGGTGCTCTGTATCAAAGCTTTTTAGTACTTATCCCCCACCATGCTTTGGATCCCCTGTTGCATTGCCCGATCACCCTGCTCTGGAAGTAAAATTCCTGTGTGATGAGCATATTTCATCTAGATGTGAGGCTTTATACCCAATCAACCTGTGGGTACCTTACTATGTAGCAGGACCAGACACTGCTTTTCAAACCTATTTATAAAGAGCATGTATATGGGGCTTAGCCTTCTACCACTGTGTGGGTTAACTCCTGCAAGAGTGTACCTTTGTCAGAGGCAGTAGATAAAATTTTGTAAATGGCTAATGTATATCTTTTTCTATTAAATATGGATATTTACAGAGAAATTAAAGCGCAGAATCAATCCTTTAAAAATAAAATCAACACAACATGTAGCTAAGATTTTTTTGTGGACTATTTTGCAAAATGTTTCGATACACAATGAGGAAGAAATGCCTCAACGGGAAAAATCAATGCTCCTTTTGCCATCATGAATGCCTAACCAAGATCTATGGGAGAAATGACGTTTGCTCATACATTAATCAATGACAACCTTCTCAAGGTTACTCCTCCTTATCAGAAGCAAAAGTTGGAGTTGACAATGTCCTTATGATGCACACTCAGGGATCAGAAGTGTTGGAGAGTAACCAACCACAGGTTTGGAATTGCTATAACCTGACTTCAAGGAAATATTGTTTGGTGTCAAGGACAAGTTTTCTATTCTGTCCTTGGAGCGAGTAGGTCCAACCCCCTGCAGCACCAACGCTTTGGCTATCAGTTTACAGTACCACAATATGGATCAGAGAAGTGCATTGTCTGCAGTTCTGGTAATATTTATGTCCATACGTTAATGCTTTTCGAACTTGTATTTAAGGTTCAGTTATACAAAGCTCTTATCACGGTGAATACTCTAAGAACATGTAAGCCAGGACTACACTTTTGACAGTGGTTCCAGTGTAAAAATGTACACACTCATTTGCAAAGTTTAACAATATGAGCACCTACATTGCACCAAGATTTTTCTCTGAATAGATGCAAATATCTTCAGAAGCTTGAAAGCAATATTGATGAGCCTTTGCTTTAAAAATCTTTTTTACAAAACAAATGCAACTAGGAAATGTTAAATTGTAGGTAACATTTCATTGAAGCATCATTTAGTAAAATGTGCCGATGCATGCTAGCATTTCCCCAAAAAGTTAAAAATGGAAAATCAGAGAAACCAGTTTCAACAAGATAATGGGAAATATGAAAGTAAACAAGTACCGGCAAAGCCAATTGGTCCAGAATTGGTGGTCAAGCCTTTTGGTTTTGTCAATGTGTGTCTTGTTTTGATATGGGGTTTGTAACACTTTATGGGAGCTCCTAGGTCCTCACCATTAAAACAAATATGAACAAAAAGCAATGATATTTTTTTGTTCTCAAAAAACACCCACAGACACAGTAGTCCTTGGCACAAAACAAAACTATTTTGGGTGCTGATATGCTCCTTGTGACAGAGTGGATGCAGTTGATGAATAGATAGCGAGAGATGAACAATTGTAATAAAGACAAAAGGTATTGTTTAAATCCAGACAAAGGAGGTCATTAGGATCGCGGACGGACTGGAGTCCGTCCGCGACCCCAGAGTAGGAGGGAACGTCCGCATGGGCTGCGGCGTTCCCTCTGTGCAGATTAGGATGTGACCGCCAGGGTGGCGGTCACATCCTCTATCTTTAACATTGCGGCGGGTGCAGCTTCAAGCTGCACCCGCCGCAATGTTAAAAATGCATGCACGGCATTTGCGTGCACAAAGCGCCAGGCACCGCGCGGTGCCTGCTGCTCTGTGCACGCAAATGCATGGGGGGGTACCATAGGTACCCCCAATGTGCACCCCCCACCAACCCTCCACCCAGGGGGCCCGCAACGGGCCCCCGAAGTGAAGGTCCGTATGCTTTTCCAAGCCGCCGTGGAAAGCATAGAAATGCAGACATCCTAATATGCCTGACGGTGTCTGATAGACACCGTCAGACATGTTAGTGCTTTTCCGCCGCGGTCAGAAGGCGACTGCGGCGGAAAAGCTGCGGACAGATTATCAGACCCACCAGCCATCCTAATTTGGCGGTGGGTCTGTGGAGGCTCCGCAGCGGATTTCCCGCATCCTCCGGGCCGGCGGTGGCTTCCGCCGGCCCAGAGGATGCGGGAAATCCGCAATCATAATTAGCCCCATAATTATGGGCCCAATTCCTAAAGAAAGTCACAAAATCGCACCTATGGTATATGACCTTGTAATATTGCATAACTACAGCTCTCATGAATTCACAAGAATTTACAAAAGTAGGCCAGAAAATCGTTTCCTAGAAAATATTTGTTTTTTTGCACAAGCAAATATGCAGGTGAAGATTTGCTCATGCAAATATCTATTGAGTGTTTACAATTTCACTTCCCCTCAAACCACTTTTCCCTAACCCTGGAAGAAGTTTTAATTCTGCCATTGTCAGGAGTGAATTTTCAACCTTTCTTGGTGTGGGACAACATTAGAGAAGAGCTGGCGAGAACCCCTAAAACAATCAATTTAGTAGGGTTGCGCAGACACAAAAGGGCATTCAAACCCTGGAATTATTGCTGAACTCTACCTCCAGTCCCAGTATGTAGATCTGCGGAAAGGTGGCAAAATAGGCAAATTGCTAGAATTCAAACCCTATTATAGTATAACCCCAGGCATAATCAGAAAGGCTAAAATCAGAGCTTTTATATATTGAGATTGCTGCCACAACTTGCCGCTGTACTATGTGGCACCAAAGGGACAAGTGGATTTTTTTACAGCACAAGAAGATTTATGAAGCAACCTGTTCCATGGACAAGTAGATATTCTATTGCATCTCACAACCCTGCCAACAATAATTTCGTCCAACCAGCAAAGGAAGAAAGCATCCATTAGAACATCTAGAGTCACACTTTGAACATCTAGAGTCACACTTTGTATTCAGCATCTCAAACTTGTGGAAGTGTCACAGCAGTAGAGCACATGATCAGCTGTTTTAATATAAATGTATATGTCACTGTTTATTTAGTATTTACAAGGTTTGGTACGCAGGGTGGAATGTTCAGTAAATCAAATAAAGCTTTTTGTTGCTCCTCATTAGATTACATTGCAGCATAAGTACAAACACAAATAAAAACAATAGTGGAGCACAATGCATTAGAATTAAAGTACATTATGATAAATGTTGGTAAATAAATAGATGTGTTAGATTTGGGGGTCTCTAGTTGGCAGAGGTAGGTACTTGCGACAAATAGGGACCCTCTCCTCTAGTCAAGACAAGGGGATTACACTCCTAAAATAACCCCTGCTCACCCTCTAGGCTGCGTGGCGTGAGCAGTCAAGGCTTATTTCAGAGGCGATGTAAGTTAAGCAGTTGTGACTATATACAGTAACCCAGTGACAACACTACAATTGGACACCACACAGGTTTTATATAAAAAATAAGTAGACTTTATACAGAGTGACTATAAGACCATAAACGACAAAAATACACACTTTGATTACTTTACGATGGTAGATTTAAGCTTAGTTCAGTTCAGTTCTTAGATGAGACACTCTCCGTCAATGTACCTTGACACCCTCCTTCTTCAGAGTTGCGACGGCAACAGCAGCGACGGCGACACGCTTCCTCTTCGTTGCGGCACGCTTCTCTCCGATGCGGAGCAGTGAGACAGTTCCAGCGACGGCACCCTCCTTTCTTCGGAGTTGCAACGGCAGGCACAGCGACGGCGACTCGCTTCTTCTCGTTGAGTCGCGCTTCCAGCTCCTTGCGACACGCAGTTCCTCAGAAGGCCCAAAACAGCAGCAGGCACTTCCACAAGAACTCTGGGGAGCTCGGGGGTGAAGTCTGTTGTCCCTGAGACTTCAGCAGGAGGCAAGCTCTTTTCTAAGCCATTGGAGATCCTTCACAAGTTAAAAGCAAAGTACACAAAGTTCCTTTCTCCTTCCTTTGGCAGTAAGGCAACCACTGCAGGCCAATCCCCCAATCAGCACTTCACCTTGGTAATAGTCTCTCCTCAGTTTCTTCAGGTTCCTCTCCTCAGTAAAGGTTCTTCTTGTAGTCCAAAGTGACCTCATTTCATGGGATCAGGGTCCCAATATTTATACCCAGAAATCCTTTGTTCTCTGAGGAGAGAGGAGCCTTTGCCCAGTCAAAACCAGTTCTGAAGCACCCTGTTTACCAGACTTCTCCTTTCCTTTCACAGTGCAGGGCATGCACATCAGATGCCCCACAGGAGGTGGAGCCAGCATTGTGGAAGGCAAGTACAGTCCTGGAGCACTTTGTTTACAGGACTCCTTCTCTTCTTTCAGTGTGCAGGGCAGAGACGTCAGCCGCTCCCCAGGGGGTGGAGCCAGCATTGTGGAAGACAGGCACAGCCCTATTCAGAGTCCAGGTGCACTCCTCCCTCCCATCTAGATGCAGATCTCTCTATTCACCACTGGGTGACTCATCCTGTCTCTTGGAATCCCCTAGCCCTGTCACTCACACAACCAGACAAGGAATACACAACCTAGCAGGGGCAGGCTTGGATAGTTAGACAAGAAAATACCTACTTTCTAAAAGTGGTATTTGCAAACACAGAATATTAAAATCAACTTTACTAAAATATGTATTTTATTATTCTGAGTTCAGGCATACTAAACTCGAATTTCAACCATGTTCTCTGAGCCTGTTAGGATTATAAAATGTAATAACTCTAACAGCCCATTCTGGCCTATGGAGAACAGGTAGCCTTCCAATAGTGAAAAACGAGAATGGCTGTAATTCACTATTAGGACATGCCACACACATCAGGGCTTGTCCTACATTATACTTACAATGCACCCCGCCCTTGGGCCTACCATATGGGTGACTGATATGAAGAAAAGGGAAGGTTTAGGGACTGGCAAGTGGGTGCACTTGCCCAGTTAGCATGACAGTACCAGACTGCACGCAGGCTCTGCAATGGCAGACCTTAGTCACATTTTACAAGGCTGCTTCTGTGGGTGGCACAACCAGTGCTGCAGGCCCACCAGCAGCATTTGGATTACACGCCCTGGCACACTTAGTGCACTAGACTAGGGCTGACAAGTAAACCAAAATAGCCAAACATGGAACCACTGATTGGTACATCAATTTACAGTAGGGAGCACTTGCACTGTGGCACTGGATAGCAGTGGTACAGTGCCCAAAGCATACAACACCAGTAAAAATACATGAGGCAACAGCAAAAATGGAAGGGAGACCCACGCCAATGGTGCCATGTCTAACAATATGTGATACACACAACCCTCTTAACAAAGTGCTCTAGTAGTACGATCAAGTAAAAAACAAATAAAAAAAATACATTTACAAACTACAATGCAATGTAAAAACACAAGGAGTCAAAAATGTAGACTTAATTCCCTGTCTTTGGCTTTCAATATAACAGTACTACAGACCTTCTGATTCTTGGCGCGCAAGTATATGGATAGCTACATACCAATCACATTTATTTGAAACCAACATTTTTGTTAATTTGTCTTGCAGAGATCTACAAAAATTCAAACAAGTTGTCCTTAGCTAGCTTTAGAAGAACTTCAAATGATTCTCTCAACTTCTTTTCCATGTCCCCCACCCATTTGCACCACCTTTCTTCACATGATCACTTACTGAAAGAACAATGTCTCTGATGTTTTTCACGTAAAGTGTTATGTAGTCCTGGAGGTAGAGTGACTGGAGATCACGTGGGATGAAGAACCAGTTCATTGCAAGAGCTGCCTCATTTTCATTATTTCCACTCCATATGATGATGGACGGATGAGATTTCAGTCTTCTCATCTGGAACAAAATGGTAAGTTGAAAAGGTAACATGATTTGTAATCATTAATTTAAAGTGTCTCTTTATATTTTGATCATGAGTCATCATCCCTTGTTTTTGTCCATTTTCTACCCTTTACTCTTTCACAAAAATGACCAATCTGAGACAATATCGCAGACAAAGCCTCCTATTTTCTGTCTCAATCCGACCAGGTCTACTGTCTGTTCCCTAAGTGGCACAAGCTGTGAAACCAAACTACACAGAGGAAGAAGCCCCCCTTGTGAAACTACAATTTCCGCTAAGCCTTAGAGGTGAGCTTTTCGTGCCACGGTCTGCTGAACACCCAAAATGGCGTCCTTAAAGAAAAAATAACACACAGTAACCCATACGTTTACTGCTTATGTGCGAAGATTATTTGGGAGTCTAAAACAAAATCGCATCGCAATCTGTGACATTTTTCAGTAACATACTATGCTCACTAAACTGAGCACTGAGACATTACACAACATATCATGGCAACCTGGAAAACATGCTTCCGCACTACAGTGTGAATAAACGGAATGAACAGTTCTGTATAACACAAATTAAAATGTTATACTATTCAATAAAGATGGGATTCAACAAGCACTTCCTGATAAATGTACTGTACAAAAAAAATGTGAAAATCTAAAAGTTCAATTCAGCTGTAGAAGCATCATTCCCCGTTTCGAGCTTTGTTTTTTTAGGTTGCACCCTCTTTCCCCGCATTAGCATGGACACAGCACGCCTGTGGTGGGCACTGCTCCATGGAACATCTAACTCTCAATTCGATGCGTGGACTGCAGCGGCAACACCCTTACGATGCAACGGCAACGCTCTTCTCCACGATGCGTGAAGCTTCCGCTCGATGCGACAACTACAGCGGCAACATCCAAGATGCGACGGCAACAGCTCAGACGGCGGCGCGCTTCTCGGGGATGCAAGGTGCTCTTGGTCAATGCGGTGCAATGCGACAGTTCCAGCGGCGACACCCTCCTTCTTCGGAGTTGCGACGGCAGGCACAGCGACATGCTCCGACCTCGTTGCGAGATTCTTCTCCTGATGCGGTGCAGTGCGACAACTACAGCAGCGACACCCTCCTTCTTCGGAGTTGCGACGGCAACAGCAGCGACGGCGACACGCTTCCTCTTCGTTGCGGCACGCTTCTCTCTGATGCGGTGCTATTTAGGTTTAATTTCTGCACACATAGATTTGCCAGTTCTTCCCCCAAGCTTTTTGATTTGTTTCCTTTAATGTCTTACCAATACCTTGCTCCAAAATGCTTAGTCAAATGCTAATGAAGTCCCTAATGTAAGATCAATCTATAAACGAATCAGTTTTTGGACTGACCACTGTGGTCCTTTTTTCTTGGCCTTACTAATGTATTTGTCTGGTTTTTTTTTCATAGCTGTGGCACAATGCTGAAATTTACTGTGCTCCCTTCAGCACATTTTTATTTCCCATTTACCTGAAACACCGAATATGTAACTTTGTGTACTCTTCCTACAGGTACAAACACACGTATTGACACAGCCAGTTAGTATGTTTTTGGCATGGGGCATCCACGCTATCACACACACATTCTACAAGTACCCATACACCCAGTCTAGCATACAAACAGGGTTTGCTGTGTACGTATTTTTAGTGCAGCTCCAGCGGCCTGTCCCACAGCAATAAACAGTACATACCTATTGGCTTTGCCAATGTTTGTTACAAATCGGGTGCTAGATTAGAGGAAGAAGGATTTCCTTTTCAGCACTTGACTCGCAATCCCCATTCTGAACTGAAGCATATTTTATGTAGGATCTCATGGTACATGGTGTTGAATGCTGCCGATAGGTCCAGCAGTCCCAGCAGACAAATATATTTATTTAGAATACCGTTAAGAATATGAAGAGCTCCTATTTCAGTAATGCATTTGGGATGACATCCAGGTTTAAAAGAGTTCAGTAGGCAGCAATGCGGAAATGAAGAGAAGAGAAGCAAACTATTCAACGATTTTGCCAAGGAAGAAAAGTTGGTAACTTTTCAACTTTTAAGCTGAGTCAACAGACGACTCAGCTTCTAAACACCCACCCGCCAGCTCCGCTCCGCCAGCCTCGCCCTCGCCACAGTCCCTCGCATCCGAAGAATGACCGCTGGCGGCAGATCCTTCTCCCACCTCGCCGCCAAGAGCTGGAACACCATCCCCACCAACCTACGGCAGACCCAAGACCTACTGGCCTTCAGAAGACTCGTCAAAGTCTGGCTCTTCGATCAGTAGCAGCACCCCCTTCCCACCCCCAGCGCCTTGAGACCCTAACGGGTATGTAGTGTGCTCTATAAATGTCTTGATTGATAGGTTTTGGATGTCTGTAGGGTCAAGGCTTAGACTGAGCAAATCAACCTAGGTGTTGATTTGGCCAGATTGTAAAGTGAAGGAAAAATATGTTCTTCACAGAGAAACTGATGGTTCTAAGGGGTCGTCAACAAGGATAGAAGAACTGGTGGAGGCAATAATTAGTAGGAGAGACTGGGTTTTAAGAGGTATGATGTATGGTCTTTTTGGAATCTTCCTTTCTGGTAAAGTGAAAGGAGTAGAAAAATTCACGTACACACAAGTTAACCTCAGCCACCAGGTTTTTTCAGGTCTATGTCTTTAGGGCCTTACATCTGGGTTCCAGCTTAGTTAACATACATGTGTATTGATTACAGAAAGATAAACATACCTCTACCATTTCAGCAACCGACAGCCTATCCTTTCTTGTTTAAAGACTAAGCTGATTTTGAATTCTAATACATTTTGACAAAACTAAAAACCAAATGTGGCCTAACAATTAATTTTCCATACCTGGTGAGTCACTTCTGTTCTGACAGATTCAATGAAGTGAAGGTCAGTCGGGTAAAGGGCACAAGCGAACATGAAATCCTGCCAAATCTGAAAGACAAATATGAAAATAATTAATTTAAATTATCTAAGAAGGTCTTCCATTTTGCTAACTGATTGTACCACGTGTACCATTCTTGCACCACTGTGGTCTCCACCAAACAAAATCTACTCGCACAGCCCTGAAAGACACTGATCTTTTCCAAGCCCGAAAAAGTAAAAATGTACATACTGAATGCTAAAGTATACCTCACAGTTACTTCTGTGTCAGTGCCCTTAGGTCTGTGTTCTACTATTGAAATTATGTACTGTGCGTTCAATTGTTCACCCACTGCTAATGTGCTAAGTAGCACTTATTTCAATGTACGGCGCCTAAAGAAAATCCAATAAATTCAAAAGAAAGAGATGCAAGATATTTCTTTATCTTACATAACTGAAGAGCAGGGACGGATGGATGGGATCATGGTGAAACTAAAGAGCTTTTAAGTGATGTTGAGTATCATCTTCCTAAACTCACACTGATATGTAAAATTAGTCAAAGTATTTCTATACAATCACTCATGAGCAGTAGCACACCTGAGCTGGGATGGTGCAGTGAGCTAAAAAATGGAGATGGATCAAGCCCTGATCTGTTGACTGGGTATGAGTATTCTGCTTAATTCAGATGCTCTGTCCATCACCACCCCCTTTTTCTGAATCAGTAGCACACCTTGACACTACTTATTCTGAAAACTTGTGTTGTGGCCACACTCCAAAAAGCTTGCATCAACGACGTTGTAACATATGAGCTGTGAAATACACCCCAAGACGTCTACAATGCGAAAGTATCAAAAGAGTGGGAAGACCCAATATACCCTCGTAGGCTTGGGCAATGAGTAGTTGAAGTGAGAAATGACTACAAGGGATTTTGTTTGAGAGTCAAATGACTTAACTAAAATAGTTATTACTTCTAGGTTCTTTAGTGAATTGAACCTAATGTATCCACAGGATTACTTTGATATTAATCACCAATTTCAAAAAAGGTAAGGATGCCATGACACATTTATGATTTTGGTTTCCCTCTTTTATTTGTGGAGCTGATGTATTGTTATGAACTGACTAGTTGACATAGATATACTGCTTTTCATGACTTTTATGTTAGGAGTTTTGGTCTATGCTTTATCCCCATGAAATTTTCTTTCTGATGAAATTTTCTTTCTGATTAACTTCAATACAACTAATTTTGAATATAACTTTTCTTTGCTGTGTGTTTCTTCTCATGACTGTATTGATTTACCTTTTTTGAAATTGGTGATTAATATCAAAGTAATCCTGTGGATACATTAGGTTCAATTCACTAAAGAACCTAGAAGTAATAACTATTTTAGTTAAGTCATTTGACTCTCAAACAAAATCCCTTGTAGTCATTTCTCACTTCAACTACAATGCGAAAGGGCACCAGAAGGAGAGAAAGGGGAAATGCACTCCAAGCTACACACCCAACAGTGCGATGCTGGTTGGAGGAGGGCAGGCACATCACACATTATTTGGGTAAATCTACTTCCTTAACAATGCAGATGAATATGTATAAATCAGAATGATTCATGGTGTGTGAGACTAATGTTTTTACTCTATACTATGTTTTTTTAGATCCATAATGTACACTGCATTTCCATGGGGGCTGTTTACAGCTTAACGAAAAGTAAGGGTCAATAACTACTTTAAATGAACTGTTTTCCTGCACTTATTGAAACAGCTATTTTTATTTAAACGTGTTTTAACTGACAGAAAGTAGACCCAAAAAATGGCAACATTGACAGATGCTAATATTAATAAAAAGATATTCCTGTAAGACAGAATGCTGCTTAACCCACTTAAGGAACATGTAATTGACGCAAATTCCAGGGTCAATGATAGAGCCTAAGTTCTTTCTTAAGACCTTTAAATTGTAGAAATATGAGGCTACACATATGCCAAAACATGATTTCCAATTATTAATTGTTTGTATAAAACCTCTGGGAAGCCCATGGTCCTTTTCAAGCTACATTCAGTGAGGAATTTAAAATAATAGGCATTAAAAAACCAAGGTTTCACAGTCCATTAAGATACCATTCATATTGAATTATGACTGAATGCCTCTCTATTGAGCAAAGAGTTAAGTATTTGAACAGGATAAAGTCTTATAACAAAGCACCCTTCTGTAAAGCTCAGTGAAATTCGGTTGCATGATCTCTTCAACTCAATCGAGTAAATGAATGTGATTAAATTGAATCCATTCTCCAAGCAGCATTGAACTGGGACTCTGCAGCAAAGAGCTCGCCTCTGATAGGAACTTCTACTTTAGTTTGATCTTTAGCCAACAGTGAAATACACATGACTCAAGTCCTATTTTATTTACATGGTATCACGCTGCAAAAGACACTTCAACATTTACTAAAAATTACATTATGCCCGTATCCATTAACAGTATTGCCTAGCGCTTGAGAAAGTAAAACTTTAGATGCATACCCTTCACAGCAGATCTAGCAACTCAAGACTAGGGCTCCACGAACTGGTAAAAAATCTCTGCTAGCAAGCAAAAGTTCTGCGAGCACACGGAATTGCTTGTTCCATCCGTTCGCGATGCTTTTTTCCTATTCGCAAATGCTGTTTGTGTGCTCGGGAGGAAATATCTCACAAACATGCATTTTGAAAGCGCGAACAAACAAAAAATTTCGCGAAGTCACGGATCGCGGAATTTTGGGCAATTAAGTGTTCTCTGCGGAACACGAAATTATCCAAATTCCTCAAATTCAGCGAGGGGAACGGAATTTACTGCCCAGGCCTACTCAAGTCTCTGTGAATATTTTCTGATCTTTTGAGTTCTTACCCGCATTTTATTATGAACTAAGGTCTAGTTAAAAGACTTACGATGTTTGTGTCTGCTACGTTTTATTTTTATGTCACACAATAACCAATTGTATCACATTATTTTACAATTAAAGTATTTCAAAGAATAGGAAGGCTTAAACTTAGTTCACAGTAAAGAGGCAGGGAGAAACTGATGAAGGATAATTTGCTATCATGTGTTAAACAAATGTTGAGGAATTATTTATCTTGGCTTGACGTTCACCAGAGAGTTACAGGGCTTGAAATGCAGAATAGAGGATTTTTTTTGATCCAGTTAACATACTTGTTAAGGCAAACTCCAGGCAGCAATGGCTGAGACTTGGCATGCAGTCAACTATAGACATCTCAAGCAAGGTTATGCATGTCAATACATTTGAGAAAAAATTACTTGTAATATGTATTTATTTATTTCATTTCTAAAGCGCTCTATCACCCAACAGGCATCCTGGCGCTGGCAATACAGTACAGGTAAAGAGATGTGCAGTAGAGAGGCAGGGGTAGACCACCCAAAACAAGTAGAGCAGTTTGGATTTTTGGAAACAATAACGTTTTTAGTCTTCTTCTATTCTTCTAAAAAGAAGAAGATCCCCAACTTGTTGTAGTTCCAAAGGAAGCCCATTCCACAGTCTGGCCGCAGCAACCTTAAAGGTTCTGCCCCCCGTTCTAACCTTCCTGAACCTCGAGATCTTTACCAGTCTAGACGAGGTGGAACGGAGGTTTCTAGCTGGGACATACCACTGAAATTTCCTCTAATATATGTTTCCATTAAACACCGATTTGATTTTGAATTCTGTAGATTTGAACAGTATGTTATTGTCCACTTAACAGGTCGACTACTGTAAGTAAAAGCAGACTCAGAGAATTTTTGTCACGCTTTTTAAGACAAATAAAGAAAAAGGCAATGCCTCCTGGCATGGGGCTCACAGTACCGAGGTCAGGCGGTGGTTGGGGCAAGCTTCAGCTAGGACCTGAATAAAACGAGGCCCATGTTAATTTGCAGTCATGGCAAACCATATTCAACTTACAGCAGGTATTCAGAAGTATTGAAATCCATGGAGGTCAATAGATAAAAAAATGAAAGACACAGAAATTGCCCATATCTTCCAGTGCGATTTTAAAGTAAGCATGGATGAGGGAGAATTTAGATTCTCCAAGTTTGTGTAGAGAGAATCTGGATTTCATTAAAGACACGGAGGCTAGCGTTCTGCATTAACTTTTATTCCTAGCTCCTTGCAGCACTTCAAAGAATGACATCACTTAACACCACAAAATTCCAGAACTTTTGAATGTCCCAAACGAATATAAACTCAGTCCCAGCTGCCATCTTCCTCTTTTAGGCTGCTCTGGTCCCAAAACACGGAATCTTAAACTTATGTAAAGGATAAACATGAGCCTCTCACCATCTCCTATTGGTTATCTGAAACAAACAAGAAATTTGTATTTATTAGATCCAAAAATCCAAAGAACAAAAATTTCCAAAACATAAGCTAAAGCTTGATAACTCCCCTCCCCCTCCAAACACTTACCTGGGAGGGAGGGAAGGATAATGCTAGGCTCCGTGTCTTTAATGAAATCCAGATTCTCTCTACACAAGATTGGAGAATCTACATTTCATGACAAGACTGGAGGCTAGCATTATGCATGTTCAAAGCTGTGATAGAATCACAGACAACACATGACCTAAAGGTTTCAAATAAAACCTTGTAAACACATCAGCATTTGACCAATCTGCCACACGCAAAATCTCCTGACAAAAAAGCTTTACTTGCCATGGCACCCCTTACTGAATGGGCACCAAAATCCTGCAGACTCGTAAAGGATTTGCACAGTGGGATCGCATAGGAATCTCCACGGTGGGGGACCTGAGGGAAAAGGGCACGGTGATTGCATTACCGCAACTTCAACAACAGTATGGTTTGGGCCCTACCGAGACATTTAGATACGTGCAGATACGCCACGCACTACTCCAGGCGATTCTGCCGGGCACAGATCTTCCAGAGTCATCACCATTGGAGGACAGGCTACTCACGGAATATATGCCTCAGAGTGCTACCTCTCTTACCTATAAAAAGTTGGTCAATAACTTGGTGGACCCCACATTACAGCTACAGGAGAAATGGGTAAGGGACATAGGAGAGGTTGATGAAACAGAATGGAATGAGGCGCTCGCCTCACCGAGGGAAGTGGGCATATCGGCGAAATTCAGGCTAGTACAACTCAAAATTCTACACCGAGTCTATTACAAGAGAACACTACTGCACAGGATACAACGAACACCTCACCCATTTTGCCTCAGGGGATGCGGGGAGGAAGGGACTCTGTACCACACCCTGTGGGATTGCCCGCTGATACAGGAGTATTGGAAACAAATTATGCGTACAGTTTCTCAAGCAGTTAAGGTGTCAGTCCTACCTGAACCTCGAAAATGTTTATTGAACATTTGGGACCCCAATGATTTGGACCGGTATGGGCAGTTGTGGGTCACGTTGGCCATTACAGTAGCCAAGAGAGACATAGCGCAAAAATGGGGTGTTCCAGAACTGCCTACAGCGACTCGATGGGCTAAGAATATGGACTTGTTGATGGTGACGGAAAGGGCAGTGTATGTGCTTAGGGCGAGCCCCAGGAAATGGAACAAGATCTGGGCTCCCTGGAACATTTATAGAGGAGAAATCTGTGAACCCTTGCCAGAGGAAGAAGATTTAGATTCTGAGGAAGAGGAGGATTAACAGGGTGGGTGTTTTGCCTTTTATGCGTTGGGCTGTCACATAATTATGTCTGTTCAGGTACCGAATTGTGAAGGACTTAACTGGCTGCTATATGTGGGGGTGTAAAAATGACACACGTTATATGATGACAAATACGTTGATTTTCTTACCTTTGTTTTTTCATGTTTCATTATTTCCAATCAAAAACTACGAACATGGCTTAACATGAAGATTAGTTTCAAAGGGGGCGCATTAGTTAGAACTGAGACGAATTAGTGTTGTTCCACACACTGTATTGGGACCGATTACTGATACGAACCTAAATACTTGAAGGAACAGTGTCCAATACATGTTCGACCAAGCATCTCCATATTGTAATACCAATATACTGTATAGTGAGATCGGACTGCATCCTTCTGCGATATTGTATGTATCAATGATATCTTCATGTCAATAAAGATTTTTAAAAAAAAAATCCTGCAGACTCACACCTGCCTCAAGCATACAACATCTCACCCATCTAGCGATGGTTTGCAGAAGAAACGGGAATAAATGGTTTCATATACAAAATCAACAATTGATCATCACCATGCCTTCAGAATTCACGTAATCTGCTTTCGTACACCTTCAAGCAACCAACAACACATAACTTAGGGTGATCCCAAAATTCAGGAAAATAAAAAAGTAAATTAAAAAAAACATTATGAAGACATGCATTTCGTCCTTCTCGCAACTGTAAATAGGACCCCAAAGGTCCAAAGCGCAAACATGAGACACTCTTCTAAAAGAAATCAGACACTGTAAAGTAGCCAACTTATCTGATAACTGCTTCAGACTCAAAACGTATTCATAGGCCACCCTTCAAACAAAAGAAGCAGTTTGTTCACATCCCACAAATAATTATATCTAGGCTTTTACAGTCTCCGCAACTTAACACCTTTCATAACCCTATGACCTGCTGCAATAGCAAACCTGTACAATTAATAGTTCTATAACTCAAACCATTCTAAAACAAAGATGATTAATGGCTTGTCAACTCTTTGGTAGATGCCTCCACGGGATCTAAATCCTGTTCCATGCACCTACAAACCTTCTTCTTCCATGCTCCAATATCTCTCTTTCTTATTCCTGGAGCCCAAGACTACCTGAGCAACTCTTGAGCCTGTTCCGAAAGATCTCTGAACTGCACACCTCTCTTGAAATATTCCAAACAAGAAGGCTCAATGCCTCTTCAAAAACCAAAAGATGAAAAACACCTTCTTCCTCTAGAAGCACGTCCTCTGAATCCGGAATCAAAAATGGCTCCTCTACTGCCATTTCCAACAAGCCTGGAAACCACGCCTGATCTGCCCAAAACGGCATCACAATGACCAACTGACCGCCCTGCCTCCTCACCATCAACAACACCATCTGAATCATCGCAAAAGGAGGGAAGGCATAACCCCGAACCTTTCTCCAATCCTGCTGAGAAGCATCCACCTCCTCTGCCAACGGGTCCGGTCTCCAGCTGTAATAATGTTCCAACTGGTACGTCAATCTTGACACAAACAGATCCACATGTAGAGGCCCCAAAACATTAAAAATCCTGTGGAAATAAAGGACTATCAGCTTCTAGTCACTGAAATCCCTGAGAAACCTTGAATTCCAGTATGCCACCACATTGTCCTTTCCGGGAAAATATTCCGCCCTCAAAACGATCTTCTGTTCTAAACAAAAACTCCAAATCCTTTTTGCCTACGTCAGATTCCTTGATCTACTTCCACCCAATTTCTTTATATAACGGACCATCTTTACTAAAACATTGAAATTCCTTAACTTCTTCCCAAAGCTCCACAAAGCATAAATGCCTGCTCTCATCTCCAAACCATTGATATGCTTCCATCTCTTCTCCAAAGACCATCTTCCACCCGTCTCCTGATTCTCCAGACATGCTCCCCATCCAAAAAGACTCACGCTTGTCTCCAAAACAAAATCTGGATAAATCTCAAAAATAGCCCTGCCATTCCATGCTTCCAAATTTTCCAACCACCAGATAAACTCTTTCCGAGCCTCTACTGAAAGAACCACTTGATCTCCATACCACAGACCTTTCCTCAACACCTCTGCCTTCAATATCTGCAAATCCCTGTAATGAAGCTGCCCTGGAAAAACTGCCTCAATAGAGGAAGAAAACAAACCAATCACCCATGTCAAACTCCTCAGAGTAACTCTCTCCTTCCTCAATATCCCTTTCACCTCTGACTTTATCTTTACAACCTTTTTCTCTGGAAAACTTAAAGTAATTTCCACTGTGTCTACCACCAAACCTAAATACTCCAAACATTGACTTGGCTTCAAAACTGACTTTTCCCTGTTGATCAACTGCTTCTCTAACTCCCCTTGGCTTAGCGACATTATTAAAAAGTTGTCTAAATACATTATCATACGCACACTTCTCTCGCTCAGACACTGCGCCACAGGTCTCAAAACCTTTGTAAGACACCATGGAGTTCAAGCCAGACCAAATGGTAGGGAAGTAAACTGGTAAAGCTCTCCCAACCACCTGAGCTGAAGAAATCTGCGGTTCTCCCCCACAATAGATATTGTGAAATACGCATCCTGCAGGTCTAATTTCACCAATTAATCAATCTCCTAAAGAATGTCCCTCAACAGATGGATACCGTCCATCCTGAAATGCCGGTACACAACAAACCGTTTTAACCCTCGCAAATTTATCACGGTCTCCAACCTTCTCCCTTGCCAAAAATATAGTACTTACAAACCCTCAACTCCTCTCTGATACTTTCTGAATTTCTCACTTTCGCAGTATTTCCAACAGCTCTACTCCTACTACCTCTAGCAATTCTTTCTGAAAAACCAATTGGTTTGGTTCCTTCAACTGAATCGGCACCTCCTCGAACTCGATAACATGTGCTTTTATAGTTTCAAGAATCCAACTGTCCTTGGTTAGACTCTCCCAATTTACTACAAACCATTTCAATCTACCACCTACCTCGCAAGGGAAAGAACCAACATTGTTCTTCGGACTCACCTTGAGTTCCTTGAGAGAACTGCTCATGACATCTTGCTTGGCGCATCCTGCCTGATCTTCCTCTCTGAGGGTAGAGTCCAGTTGCTGACTGACTGAAAACCCCTGAACGCAGCATGACCCTGCAACTGGTACTGAGCCTTTCCGAAAGACAGGCCGGGGATAAGGCCCTTGCCCCACCCCTGTCAAAAACACCTCTTCCAAAACCCTCCTTAACCCCTTTGCTGCGTGCAAAATGTTGCTGCAGTGTCGGCGGGGATAGGGGTGGGCGTGGCGATTCGGTGCTCATGACAGCTCCCGGCAGTCATAAATCACAGTGGGCGTGTGCTCATGACGACCAGAAGCCATCAGAACTCCGCCCACTGATTAATTCTCTTGCACAGGCAGGGAATTAACACTGCGTGGGCGGAGCGGCAACGTTTTGACGGCTCCCGACCCGTCATTAGCACTGAAGGAGTTAAAGTAGGCTGGGCCTTGTCCAAACTGGTGAAAGTAGAAACATATTTTCCCATTCATCATTCATGTAATCATCTAAGAAACTCATCCAACTCTTCTTCAAACTCCTCCTCTCGGAGTATCTCATGAGACTTTTCTCCTTCATTCGTGCCGCTAGTGGCACCCTCTTTTGTGCCGCGAGGGACACTATCTTTATTTGTAGTGCAAGGCTCACCTTTATTTTTCGACAGAAACCTGACTCCTACCTCAATATTCTTTGTCTTTTTAGGTCTCTTTCCGTAACATTTCACTTCCCTACTCTACTCATCCTCCATGGACCAATACTCGTCCTCAGAGCAATCTATTGCCCTTCACCTTTTCTTTAATACCATCTGTAAGACTTCTTTCATCGAGCTTTTCACCTCTTCTTGTACAATCTTTCTTACATTAGTATCCCCAGAGCCTGATGTCTTGATGTCTGTACACCTTCATTCACATCCATCATATACTGCTATCGCAGAAGACTTAAATTCACATTTTTATTTTACTTTTTTTTTTAACTACCTTTAAAACCTCCTAAAAATATTCCAAACCTAAAACTCTCTAATCCAAATAATCAAATTAACCTATATGGAACTTTTTTTTCAAATTTCCTTCAAACCCTCCTAAAAAATTCCAAATCTGAAACCATCTAGACCAAAATGTTAATTTCATCTTTAAAAAGTTGAATAAAAATAACGAGAGCGCCTGCCACCTGTCAAGCTCACCTGTTGACAGTTGCAAAGGTCTGCAATCGCGTGTGTCATAAACTGATGGCTGAAACACTTCAGTCCATCTACTGCGCAATACCAAACTTAACTAAAATGGTTCCCGACGTCGTCACACACGCAGCGTGCTGACGTTGATCCTAACTACAGGTGCTCACAGAGCTCAAACTTAATCTCTGCAGCCCGCGAGAATGAATACTCCTCACCTCATGTAAGCCACAACCAGAGACTCGCTTGCAGCATAACAGTAATCATTTAAAATTATTTCTTAAACATGTTCAAAAATCGAATTTCTGCATATACCTAATCCCGAACACCTACCAACCTCAAATTAACCCATAAATTGGGTAAAAAGATATAATAAAAACGCTAAGCCAATTCCTAAAAGGATAAATCTATTCAAACAAACAGATCATACAATTACAATGCCAATAATTAAATAAAAACACATCAACCATAACAAATTAACATGTAGAATATATATTAACTGCTATATTCATAAACAGACGAGTGATACTTATCTGACATGGAGCAGCATATAAAAGAGGAAGATGGCTGCTGGGACTGAGTTTATATTAGTTTGGGACATTCTAAAGTTTTGGAATTTTTTGGTGTTGAGTGATGTAATTCTTTGAAGTTCTGAAAGGAGCTGGCAATAAAAGTTAATGCAAAATGCATAATGCTAGCCTCCAGTCTCGGCATGAAATTCATTTACTCCAATACTTGAACGGTCCATAAGTAACAGTGCTGGGCCGCCTGTCACACACTCTGACAAAAGTGGGGTAAAGTATCAAATGTGACTGTATATGAAATATGAGCTATTACATCCTTATGAGAGGTCACATTTGCTTTGTTGAACAAATAAGGGATTAAAGTGGACTTTCTATGGTATGGAAGAGTCTTTTGTTGCTATGGAGAAAAACTGTGCGAGACATTCCCTTTCCGCTAGGTTTAGATCGGAAATATTGTCTATAGGGAAAATTGATATTCTAATATGGTTGGAGCCTGTCTTACAATGTGAAAATTGTGTAACTTAGAACAAAGCTGCTCTTTTAAAGAGATAAAGAATAAATATGAATTATACCGAAATTATTTCCCGAAATACAATGCAGCAGAATATGATGGTTTATTAAACATTTGTTCTCTTGACAGAAATGTTCATTTAAAGGGAGACCGTTTCCTCTTTTTACCAAATAGGGAAGCTTATGAAAAAAGCATAAATGGCTTAAATGCCATGGAGCAAAAAAAAGCAAGATAGAGTGTAAGGCTGGGCAGAAATTTGGACAAAGAATAATGGGAGCCAATTTTTGCAAATTAACTAAATGGTACAACATATGATTCTCCAATGGAAATATTACTTTCTAGAGTAGACATTTGAAATGAATATAATATTGATGATAGATGCTGAATGTGCAAAAGTGAAAAAGTCTCTGTAACATGTATGCTGCATAAATGTGATACGTTTAATATCTTTGGGACTGATTTGTTTATTAGAATAAGACATATAAACCTACTGATTAAAAAACAAAACCATTGTGTATCTTAAGATGAAATGCTTATTCTTTGAGACAAAAAAAAATATACAACACTGGATACATGTCTTAAGGCCCAAGGCTGAGGAGTGATTTGGACAGAATGTTTTTCTATTACTTGTGTTTTTAATTTTGCTTTTTAAAGAGTACAACAGTTATTGACTGAATCAGGTTACGTTTTTATTAGATGTGTCCCTGTGGCGGTCCTTTATGCATCTGTTGAAAGAATCAAAAATTGATTTTGTTGGTCAATAGCCTATCCTCTCATGAAGGATGATATGGGTAAGCGAAATTAAAGGGATTCATTAATTTAGTTCCGAAACGGCTCATATGTTATGTTTGTTTGACAAAAAAAAATAATTGGAAAGGAGTTCGCAAATGCATTAATTTGAGGCCTTAAGCAGTTTGCAGATTTGGAAAATTCATTAGATTCTCAACATCAGGTTTCTATTGTGAGGCTGGATTAACAAGCACAGTTTCTGGAATTATATTATTTTTGGGGCAAAACTTTCAGCTGGTAGTTAACATTTTATACACTTTTTATTTGCATTTGCTAAATTTCTATTCTGAATTGTGAATTCTGATCTACTCTAGGCACTTACTGCTTTGTGACAACCATTTCGTGTTTATATATGCATTTTGCACTGTCGTTTTTATTTGGGAGAGACCTGGTTTGTTTTTAGTCCACAGTGGGACCAGTTGTTCCATGTATTAGGACTTATTTTATGATAGCATGATTGCCATTTTCTACCATAAAGATCAACTAAACTCAGATTTGTTTTTTTTCATTATATAATTTTTCACTTTTGCTTTACCTTTATTTAGAAATGATGTGACTTTATTTGGGATTATGTTGCACTGTACACCTTTGCAGCTCTTTTATCTCCCACAGGCCACGCCCTATTGAACAATCCCATGCCAATTACATAGACGAACAATACTTACGTTCAGGAAATGATTATTTTTCACTTGCCCAGTGCCATGTACATCAAGAACACTCTTATGTCTAGATTGACACACACCTACGTGAGCTGTAGTTATAAGGTTTTGTTTCTATGCAGACTCGAGCTGTTCATCCGCTCCTCGCAGGAGAACGAACGGCCAATCGAGGGCTCTCAAAGAGAACAGCTGTAGCTTGTATACCTTTAGCTAGTATACCTGAGCTAAAGGTGCAGCAATGCCCAGCCATAGGAAGCAAACTACTGGGAATAATGAACTATCCGCAATCACTCCTAATACAAAAACAGATTGCTAAAGGGAGGAAAGAAGGTGCCCCGGGACCAAATGGCATACCACCAGCCCTGTTTAAAGCTAAGAGCAAAGAATGGGCAGATATTCTACAACCTCTGTTTTTGGAAACCAGACTGCAAAATAGAATACCAGAAGCCTGGAAGGGCTCAACAATAGTCCCAATACACAAAAAAGGAGACAAGGCCGAGCCCAACAACTACCGCCTAGTTGCGCTAATTGACAACGAAGCGAAGTATTTTGCGGGAATTATTCTAGAGGAGCTCACACTCTGGGCAGAGACGATTCATATGATACCACTGAATCAGACCGGTTTCCGTAAAGCAACCAGCACAGCTACAAATATCCTCGCAATTTCTCTAATAATCGATGCGGTAAAAAATTCCAACTTACCATTACATCTATGTTATATTGATTTTAGTGCTGCTTTTGACAACATCGAGAGAGGCAGACTATGGGAGAAATTGGCATTGATGCTCCTACACATGGACACCTGGGTACAGGTGAAACTAGGTGGAGGGACTCATCTCTCCTCGAAAGTACCAACCACAAAAGGATTGAAGCAAGGTTGTGTACTTGCCCCAACCTTGTTTAATTTATTTATGGCTGACCTTCCTAATCGACTGGATGCTTGCAACTCCCACGCCTCCAGGTTGGGAGGGAAAACTCTAACCAATCTCATGTACGTAGATGACGTAGTTCTGCTAAGTCATACTTACGTTGGCCGGCAACACCTACTAACTGAAATCCAAAAGAAAATAACTTAAAAATAAACTTGTCCAAAACAAAGACAATGTCAATTAACAGGAAAAAGAGCATACAGAAACATTGGTTCCTTGGCGGCATCAAAATCGACCACGCCAGTGAGTACAAGTATTTAGGGGTTGTATTTGACAAAGAAGGCTCATTCTGGCGCCAAAAAGAGGAAATAAAAAGGAAAGGTCTGTTAACTGCCTTAACAATAGAAATTCTTGCAAACAAACTGATGGGACCGACATTGATCCCCCTATTGAAGGCAGTTCAGGCTAAACTTCTCCCCTCGATAACTTATGGTAGTGAGGCAATGAGGGGAAGAGATGCTAAAGAGCTGGATAGGACGTTGGTCAAAGCCTATCGAACTATGTTTTGTCTTCCGTCTTATACGTCAGCAGCACAAATAAGGCTGGAGTTTGGCCTCCAACAACAAGTCTTGGCTAGATTCCAGGCTTATATCATATGTTGGCATAAGATAAGTAAGGCCAATCCAGACATGCTTAACTGTCTGCTGTGGCAAGACATACAACATAGGGAGTTTCCCAAGCGAGAAACTACCTCAAATTAGCCTTAGATTCCACCAAATTGTCTGGACTATGGGAGGCGCAACTCGGCCAACTTAATTTAAAAAAACTGGTCTGGAAAAACATAAAACTATCCTCCCTACTTGAGGACAAGGCAGCCTTCTCAAAAAGTTTTAACGCCTGGTTGAACCTTAGCTCTTACAAATCGCTATCCCCACAAACATATTTCAATCAGCCCTACCCTAGGGTGACAAAAATGAATTTCCTAAGGTACAGACAGGGGATGCTTCCATGTACCCAACATTTACCACCATGGTAAAGGACCAAAGGCCAAGCAGCCTGCAGACTGTGTAACAACAAGAATGGTGACATTCTGCACGTAATTTGCCTATGTGAAGAACTGCAGCAAGCACGGTCTCAACTTTTAAAAGACTCATTTAATCAGAAAGGGATCCGCACCAGAAGGGCAGCAGTGCTGGCCTGCTTTAACCTGGCGAACATTCAATTAAATTGCAGACTGGTAAAATATTTGAGGACGGCCGAACAAAAAAACGCAGCTTAAGTTTGCTCTCAAAGTCCGACTGTGTGAAACAGCTACTGGAAGTGGACAAGGAGCAATGGCGGGAACTTAATTGTAACAAGCAGAGACAATCTCGCCAGGATATCTGAGCATGCGTGATCCATTGACTGTTCCAAATACCGTAATTGGATCATGTTTTATTACAATGAAGTTTTTATTCTAATTCTTAAAATGTTTTTAACAACATTATACGAATTTTGTAGTGCTACTTTTGCAATGGTTTTAATTAACTATGCTAATAAACTTAAACTAACTGTACCATGCTATCTCCAGAGGGTGAGGAAGTGGCTCAGCGGTCAGAGCTGCTGACTCGGGAGCTGGGACCCAGTGTTCAAGCCTCGTTCCTTCGGCTCACCATTCTGTGATTCTTAGCAAATCACTTAATCTCTTGCCTGGGACCTACTAATTTAAATTAAACAAAACAACAAAAACACCCATCTTGGAGGAGCGGTCAAGAAGTGTTGGGGGGTGGGGCGAGACAGCACATGGAGATTAAGTGTGAAGCAGTATTGTAAATTAAAAGAAGCAGACTTCAGAGAGGTGGCTGGGTCGTGCAAGCAGTTAAGTGGTGGGGATGCAGCCAAGGACGGGGAGCGAGTGTTACCAAATATACAGAGCAGCTGTTCATAATTACAAGTAGAGGGAGCAAGCATGGCCGCGAGTGAGTTTCTGAGCCTAAACAGAAAAAAAGAGTGCTCAGACAGTAATAAATAACATCACAACTAACACTACATGTAAGACGGGCAGTCCTCATGGGAGGTTACAAAAGATAAGAAAAAAAGGAGGGACTAGTGACCATATTAACCAATGAAAAGCAGCCAATTACAAAGGACAGTTAAAGGAGTCAATTAGAAAGATGTATCTTGCTTAATGCCCATATCCTGAATACAGCATGTCTCGAAGAGTAGGCACAAGCGTTGCCTAGGCAAGACCTAAAAAATAGCCCTGAAGGCTGCCTTTAAGGTTACACACCCTTTGTAGTGGTCTTTAAGGCCAAATTAATAGGACAAATATTACTGGCCCAGTGATTTTTTTGATTAATAAACTGTATCATGTACACATGCAATCTCCCCAGAGGTGTACCTCAGACACCCGCAAATGTGGTTTGGGGCATTTCGCAAGCACACCCAGCCTCATGTGTGATATTCAAAGGTTCACTGGAATTCAGCGCTAGGTGGCATCATCACTTGCAACGTGTGAGCCGGGCTTAGTTCTGGCAACCAGTGCTAGGAAGTGTGCAGCAGGGGACAGAGCAGGACCACAGTGAGCAGGAAGCCTCTTGCTGCTTCCATGAGAAAGGCAAACGTTCTAGGGAGCCGGCGGACAAGGGGAGTCTACCCGTGAACTAGAGCGTGAGCCGGACAGCGGAAAGCAGCAGGAGCAGTAACAGGGAAACTGCGGCGCGCCCCCATGCTCAGGCAGTGGCGCTAGCTGAGATTCAATTCGCAAATCAGGCCCTCTCAAGGAGAGGGCCATCAGCACCCAATCCTGAAAGTCCTCCCCATTGGCAGCAATAGGCCGCTAGGGGCAGAAACAAGAATAAGGAGTGAGAGTTTGTGATCGGAATACAGGACATAGTTGTGCTTTGAGAAATTCTGGTGTCACTGCAGGACGTTGTGGTTATAGTGTGACAATCGCAAAGAGGGGATTATGTTGCCACTACAAAAAGAGGGTGTCATGGTGTCACAATGGAAAAAGCCAATGAGAATGTCATTACAGGAAGAGAAGGATTATTGTGCAACTAAAGAACCAGGATATTGTGGCCACTTGAAGAGGCGCATTATAGTATCACTACAGAGAAAGGGCTGTATGATGTCACTACATTAAGAGGAGGATTATTGTTTCACTACAGGTTGTGTTAACAATTCAGGTAACTGGGACTACGGTTTTACTGCAGGAAGAGAGGATTAAGCCTTCTCAGCAGGGATGGAGGACTATTGCGTCACTGCAAGGGGATTATGGTGTCACTAAGCCTTTATAGGGTCAATGCAACAAGCGAGCTATCATGGGGTCAAAAAAGGAGGAAGGGGTTATAGCCTTTATAGGGTGGTATCATGGTGTCACTAAAGGGCGAGATTAGAGTGAAACTACAGGAAGAGGGAATTACAGTGGTACAGAAGAGTGGGATGTGGTATCACTTCAGAGAAAAGGATTAAAATACCAAACCAGGCACAAGTGGATCAAACTGTAATTAAAAACACTGCAGAGTATGTTACAACAAGAAGTGGTTATGGTCTGGGGACAGACTGTGGGGCCGATACGTCACTATAGTCAGAGAGAACACTATGAGGTGACTGCAGCTTGGAGGGGTTTGATCTCTACAGACACAGTGACCCGCTGTAGTGGTCTAGTTCTTGCTGCTCAGCCATAAGTAGTATGAATGTTAGTGGAATGTTGGTGCGCGTGTGAGTGGAGTGTTGGAATGCTTGTGTGTGAGCGTGAGGATTCAGTTAGAGTCGGGCTGAGCAGCAAGTGAGCTGCTCCTGGTGCGGTCCCTCCTAGATACTTACCATCTGATGAATAAAGCATCCTTCTAATGCTACACCTTGTCTACTCATCATTTATTCATCTTATTACATATGGCGACGAACCGGAAGAACCTGCATGTGCTGTGTTGAAGGATGTTGAACTGAAAACTGAATTTAACAAAGGTGAAACAGCTAAAGCGGAAACGAAAATGGAACTTTAAAAAGGTAAAGCAGCTGATTTTTGGGAGCCTGACACCTGGGGATCTTTAAACTTCGCTTGGAGCAACTGATAGCAGTTTATCTACTGACAGTTTGATTTTAAACACAAGCTCACCTGCATCTCCTCATGCCGCAAGTGTCCATGACGACCGGAACTGCTTCTAATCGTCAGTGTGCACTAGCGCACTAGCGCACCGTGAGCCACCCACGTCATCGTTTAGTAACGTAACGTGCCGCCATATTGATTTCCACAGTGGTGCTCTGTATTTTAGTCACGCAATTCTGCTTCTGCCAATCATCTTTGCTCATCTGTGCCTGGCAATATGTTGAAGCGACTGTGTGAAACTATCGACATCGTTGTTATCATTGGCCTCATTGGCCACAGGGTGCAAGTTTTTCTCCACTCGAAGTACCTAAAGGATTTTCTGATCGGCGTGGGACATGTTCAACTTAAACCAGTTGCTGATTGGTGTGGGACATGTGCAACACTATTCTCGGGTGAGAGAGTTCGCTCACCGGCGCCTTTACTGTGTTTTTAGTTTAAAATGATTAGAGAGTTGGTGGTAATTTTCGTTTTTAAAAAAAAATCTTAAAGTTGAATTTGCCTGTGTTGCACCTTCAGCAACACCATGCTTTTGGCTTATTTATTTAAAGAAAAATTTAATGAATTTGCCTGTGTTGCGCAGTTTTGCTTTCAGCAACACCAAGCCTTTAGCTACTTTATTTAAAAAAAAAATGTAATGAATTTGCCTGTGTTGCACCTTCAGCAACACCATGCTTTTGGCTTATTTATAAATGTAATGAATTTGCCTGTGTTGCGCAGTTTTGCTTTCAGCAACACCAAGCCTTTAGCTACTTTATTTTTAAAAAATGTAATGAATTTGCCTGTGTTGCACAGTTACGTATTCAGCAGCACCAAGCGTTTAGCTTATTTGTTTAAAAAAGAAATGTGATGAATTTGCCTGTGTTGCACAGGTACGTATTCAGCAGCACCAAGCTTTTAGCTTATTTGTTTAAAAAAGAAACGTGATGAATTTGCCGTGTCGCGCAGTTACACTTTCAGCAGCACCATGCTTTTGGTTTATTTATTTAAAAATAAAATGTTGTGAATTTGCCTGTGTTACGCAGTTTCGTTTTCAGCAACACCAAGCTTTTAGCTTCTTTATTTTAAAAGATGTATTAATTTGCCTGTGTTGTGCTTACTGCAACACCAAGCTTGGTAACTTGTTTAGGTAAAAAAAAATGGTTTGGCCTGTGTCGCACTTACAGCAACACCAAGCTTTAAAGCTTTATATGCCTCTGTTTATGTTAACCATTTGATTTGCTTGGATAGTTTATGCAAGTATTTACATAGGTGCTACAGTTTTATTTATAGGCTGCAGGATATACTATTCATAACTCATACATTAGTCGAGTGTTTTGCTTTCAGGGAATGCATTTATATGTTATGGATTTGGCCAATCTATTTATTATCAATGCTCTAAGCTTTGACTGTTTTTAGGGTAGTTATGTATGGGAGCTGGTCTCCATACACTTGTTTTTATGCTTCAGTGTGGGTGATGCGCACACCTTTTTACACTGACTTCTCCCTATACAGTTTTGTGCCTTATGCAAGTATAGATTGCTGACTACAGCTTCTTAATTCAGCCAGTAAATAGATTTTCATAATACGCATTCATTGCCCGTGTCATTTTAGTCATACTGGAAATGCCACATAACTTATTAATGTATATTATTTAATTTAACCGCTACGTGGTCTTCCTGGCTTGTGGATTTTCCATTTAGTTAAGGGGTTGCCACTTTTTCCTGTGTACGGGGATTTCCACTTTGTGTGGATAGGTCACTTTGTGATATTCACTTTTTCGTGCATATATCACCTGCTGTGTCTCTACTTATTTTGTTTTAATTTATTGGGTTTAATTATCCACTCTGTGTAGATTCTACATCTTCTGTAATTTTGTGACCGTGTGTGATTTTTCTTCTTTTTTTTTTGGTTGCGGTTCATTATTCCACACCTTACCTTGTCTTCTTAATTAATGCAATGTATTTTCTTTTACGAATTATTGGATATTTCTTTTCCTTCATTCTGTTTGCAATTTTTCACCAATGTGGATTCATATGATTATTGTACTTTTGTTTACATCAATGTTGATTCATATTATTAATGTACTTTTGTTTCTGTTCAAAAGGGGGAAGGTGATGTAGTGGTCTAGTTCTTGCTGCTCAGCCATAAGTAGTATGAATGTTAGTGGAATGTTGGTGCGCGTGTGAGTGGAGTGTTGGAATGCTTGTGTGTGAGCGTGAGGATTCAGTTAGAGTCGGGCTGAGCAGCAAGTGAGCTGCTCCTGGTGGGGTCCCTCCTAGATACTTACCATCTGATGAATAAAGCATCCTTCTAATGCTACACCTTGTCTACTCATCATTTATTCATCTTATTACACCCGCTTGACAGGTTCACTATAATTAGATGAAAGACATGAATGAATGCCTTTTTATTCCAGCTGCCCTGTGACGTCTTCCTGCTCCATGACCCTGAAATTGTAGCCACCAAAATACAGATTCGTTAACAATAAATGTGATCAAGCTAAGGGACATATACCTGGGAAATATTATTGGAGAAATAATATATCTAGGACACAATTAATGACGAATAACAAATGAACCCCCTGCTGTCGCGTAACATCACTGAAGCCTCGCAGAAAAAGAAGTTTTTAAAGTCCACGCCTAGTCGCTTGTATGCGAACCTGCATGCAGCACATGATCGCTAAAAAGCCTTGACATTGTGTGACCATCCTGTCATCAACTCTTTCCTCTTGGCTTCATTTCCCTCTGCCTTTCTCCAAGGAAACTTCTCATTTCTGGCTCCTTCACAGCCTGCCTATATCTCCATGTGTAGGCGCAGCACCTTTTCCAAGACGTATATCTAACAGCTCACATTGTCATACATTCAGAATCTATGCACTTGTAAATCAGAAAAAATTCAACTCCACACTCACTTTTTTCTGGTTCCTGCATGCATCCACTCCCAATGTTGGATTAAGACAGAAAAATGGCCCGGGTGCCGAAATGATGGCGAACCCCATCAGCTAATTAGATCGCTAAAAATCGGCACATGTTTGCAATATTGAACTTGTAAAGACAGCTGTAAAGTTTTGCAAGTTATAGAAGACTTCAAAGATTACTGCTTGCTGCAGTCAATGTGTGTCTTTTAATGTCGGTGAAATCAACACTGAAAACCGTCCCAGCAGCCCATTAAGCAGACTCCAAACAGCTATAAAGAACAGACCCCATATGAATTTGTCAAGCCAGATGAGTAACACTTGACAGGGCTGCCCTATTATGTTTTTAAATGAGCCTCCGGGACCTGGCCCACCTGGGGATAAATGTTTAAACAAGCGTGTGGGTGCACTTTTTTCGTTATTTTGCTGCAAATTCGCAAATCCGTTGCAATTTTCGCCAATAATTTTATTTTGTAATGCTTTTTGGCCCAGGCGGGTTCCCTAGTGGACCCCAGCACCAGTCCTATGGGGTCGGGGTACTCCTACCCTGCCCCCTTCGCTTTTTTTTAAGTTTTTGTTTACGACCCAGCTGAGTGTGAGTCCCTAGATAGCTGGCAACACTTCCTAGTTGAAGTGTTGGCAGCCAATCAGATCTCTGCACAAGATCGGGAGAATTTGCAGAGGGTTCGCATACCTAGATCTACAAATTTGGTTTTCTTTTAATAACTCTAAAACTACAGAATGGATTTACACCAAATAACAAAAAGTACTCTTTCTGCACCAAGAGCTAGCTTTCTGCCAAATTTGGGTCATTCAATTCAATTCAAGTTTTTACAATGCTATTGGTTGTAAAGGCATCCGTCATAAAGGCATATTCGTGGTAAAAAACTGTTGTAAAAACAATCGTGATGAAGACTGTTTCATTGTAAAGCTTCGCTGTAAAGGCATTTGTTGTTCTGCCCTCGTTGTAAATGATGTTTCCCACATACTTTCAATTAGGCAAGCAAGACTCAAAATCACTGGTGGCTGATGTGACATGGTAGTGCGGCAAGGGGAGGCACATACATACATTTAAAAATATATATATATAAAAAATTAATAAATTGCATCTTACCTGATGCCTCATTCGGTCTGTCTTGCTCCTCTCCTGATCCTCAACTGGTGCACACTGCACAGGCTCCCAGATGCCAATCCCAGTGCTTCTCTCAAGCTGCAAATTCTTTACCCATCATAAGAAAAGTGCTGGGATTGGTCTGAGTGGCCTGGTTTACCGGTGAGATAGTGCCTGCGAGCCTGTGGCTTTTTTTCACCCGGCTGTACAACACAGCCGGGTGGAGAAATGCTAAGTGCTCATGACGGTTTGGTCGGCTGAAGACGGCCAGCCAAACCGACGTGCTCACTGAACAGTGCCCACAACACCTCCTCCTGAAGCTTAGGATAGCCCGGCCATGCACCACCCTGTGGCTCGGCTACCCAGCAGAGGCAACGGTGAAAAAGAAAATGATAACACAATTATTTTATTATCAATTTATTTTTCACTGTTGCCTCTGCTGGGTAGCATCAGTGGGGCGATGCTAATCCACCACAGCGAAGGAGCCACCCCTGCTCAAAACCTGTCCTGTCTGTTGCTCCATGACCAGTACTTACTGCTAGTTGAGTCCACCCTGGTCCTACCAGAGCCACAACTCCACTGGGGGCTTGAGTCTCTGACCATTCTACCATCAGCAACGGTGACAATCTGTACTGGGCTCCATCAAGTCCTTCAGCAAGCCCTGAAGGTGCCATCTGATTCAGTCATCAGGGCAGCTGCACAATACTGTCAGCCCACACCTGTCTGGTAAAGCACCTGCTTTCAGCACCTGACAACTTTCCTTATTCTTGGCTTCTCGAGAGGCGATCCCTCGTCCAGCGACTACCGGAGTAACCGTGGCCCATCGCTCCCATACTGCACTTCAACAACATAATGTTTTATGGTTTGATACAAGGGAATACTAAATTGGTATGCAGCAGACACTGGAATTATAAAACCAAACTTTTTAAAATGGACCACACGCACACCTTTACGAGTCACCTGCAGTCCTCATGCTGACCAAGTGTGAAGACAAGTGAAGATTATAAAACGATGATCATTAAATACAAAGGATTTTACAGAAAGAAGGAAGGAAGGAAGGAAGGAAGGTAGGAAGGAAGGAAAGAAGGAAAGAAAGAAGGGAAGGGAGAAAGGAAGGAAAGAAGGGAAGAAGGGAAGAAAGGAGATTTCAAAGTAGGGAAGGAGCTAATGGGCGATATGCTTGTCTGGAGTTTACCAACTCACCCTTCTTGTAGTTACTTCTGCTTATGTCATGCAATGTGTGGCCTAGGTTGGAACATGCAATACAAAAATGGGAAAGCGCATAACCTTTATAAACACTATCTTTTACATTTCACAATGGCTCAAATAAATACTTCTGGTCCATAAGTTCATCATTATTGACAAATGCAGATCTCATTCATCTGCTGTTGTGATGAAAATTATTTTTACCATTATCCCAAGTTCATCGCAGATTTCATAGAATTCGTCCTGCTCGTAAACTCCTCCTCCCCAAACTCGCAGTGTGTTCATGTTGGCATCAGCTGTGGACTGCAAAAGACGCTTCAGCCTGTTGGAGAAGGAATGAAAGTGTAAATTGAGTAAGTGGAAAATAAACTTCAAATAAAAGCAAAGATTTAAAAAAAAAATGAATGAAATAATCAATAAAAAAACACCACAGACTAATAGCTGAGCCTGACAGTCTTGCTTTGAGGGGTTGGTGAGGCCCTGGATGGTGACTGGGAGTGGGCAGGGTCTCTCTTCTGATGCAGCGTCCAAGATGGCATCCACCGGCCTCATGATGCCTCTCAGGCTGTGGTGCTCCAGGTAAGAGGAGGATGCCTTGGTGCCATGTAAGATCTGTGACAGATAGCGGGAAGCATGAGATCTGAGTGGGAAAGCATGACAACACCAGTTTAAATGGATCTGGAATACACAAGGGTTCATGAAATCCCAGGCTTCGGGGGACCGGGCCATGCCAAAGGTTGATCCCACAGCTGAGCGGGGCCATCGCTGCTACTTGAAGGTGCTCCAATTCCACAGGACTCCATGATGGCAGGCTAACAACCTGAAAAGGGGAAACAGGACTTCTTCGCACACTGGCAAGAAGGTGGTGGCCAGTGGTGAGGAGGACCAGAACTCATAGGCAGATGCCCATATAAGGGGTCATGAAGGAGATGATGGCATCACTAGGCGCAACTATGAAGAAGTAGTGTAAGAAGTTGGGTTTTTGCTTGAGGGGCATGAAGACCCTTCTCAAGCAACAACCACAATCCCGGTCAGGGTGAACCAAAAAAAGTTACTAAATTAACCTGTGATGAACCCTCTGGTAGCTTGGCACAAAAACAGACAGGCTTAACTGAGAGGCACTGTGCTAAGCATTTATAACAGCAAACAACCAGTAAGAAAAATCACATTCCAATTTGGAAAAATAGGGTACATTTTAATAAATAAAATGACACAAATTAAAGAAATCCAAACAGTAGAACTGGAGTTATGAATTTTTTTAAGTTTAAGTGAAAAATAGACCCTAAAGGATCAAAGCGCCAACAGTGGGTATCTGGTTGAGCGAGACCGGGGGTAAGGCCAAATGAGCTGGAGTATGGTTCAGCTACACGAGGTGGATTGGGCCCAGTCTCGACTTACCTCTGGACTAAAAAGACATTTTGAAGAAATGTCCTGAGAATGTAAAGTTCAGTAGGGAAAGACAGCAGAGATGTCCAAGGAGGATAAGTTGTTGTCAGGGCGACGTTGGACAGAGTTACAGTGAAGATTTCTACTTTCGGACTTTACAATTTTTTTCAGTTAGAAATTTCCAGCGGTCCCAAGTTTCAGGTTTTGGCAGTTTGGGGACCTTAAACATCACTTCCAAGGGTCCAGGGCTGGTTGGGCAACACTTGGAGGGCAGGCCGACTTCAGGTCCAGGTGGAAGGGTTCAAGGTAGTTGGAGCTTGTGGTGTCTCTGTAGCTCAGAAAAGGAGGCCAGTCAACCACCCTTGAAGTATGTCTGGTAGTCCTGTGATCAGGCAGCAAAGCAGGCAAGCAGCAATGTAGTCCACTGTGGTTATAAGGCAGGCATCAAGTAGAAGGGTAGTCCTCTGGATTACAAGGCAGTCCATTTGAATGTTCTCCGCTGGTTCAGAAGTGAACTGAAGAGTTGGTTTGAGGGTACAATATTTATACCTGGTGCCAGCCTTTGAAGGGGAAGGGGCTTCTAGGCTACCACACATCTGGTGCTGGAAAGTTAATTTCTTCCCCAGCCCAGGCTCCAAGTAGTCAAGGGTGACAAAAGGCTGGTGTCACATGTGAGTGTGCAATAGGCTGCTCTTTGAAATATCAATGGGGCAGGGAACAGCTCCACCTCTGCCATCTCGGCAGGCTGGCCGATCCTGCCAGCACTTGGTCCCCCTTTGTCTCAATGACCAGGAAAACCCCAACTGCCAACTAATTACGGTAATGTGACCTAGGTAACAGGCAACAGGTACCAAATAGTTAGGACAAGAAAATGCCAACTTTTAAAAGCAGCATTTTCAGAATGATGACTTCAAACACAACTTTACCATAGAAGAGGATCTTCAATTAACATTTGTTTGAGACCAAACACTGCATTTCTACTAATTTCCAATCAGAATTTAGCACTTATTAAATGTAATAATGTAATCCAATGTTATTCTATGGGAGGAGTAGGCTTCAAAGTAGTGAAAAACAAATTTGGGAATTCTTCACTACAAGGACATGTAAAACTAAAAAACACACGTCCTACTTTTTAAATACAATACATCCTGCCCTATGGGCTGTTTAGGGCCTACCTTAGGGATGATTTATATGTATATAAAAAGGGGAGGTTCAGGCATGGCAGGAGGTTTATATTGCCAGGTAGAATTGGCAGTTTACGACTGCACAAACAGGCTGCAATGGCATGCCAGAGAATTGTTCTAAAGGGCTACTTAGTGGTTGGCACAGTAAGTTCAACAGGCTCAATTGTAGCATTTATTTTACAGGTCCTGAGAACATGTGGCAGTACTTCACTAGGGACTTATAAGTACATTTAATGTTCCAATTTGACTATATTTAAAGGAGAGAGGACAAGAACTTTAGCAGTGGCAAAGTGCACAGAGTCCTAATGCCTACAAAAACGAAATGCAGAATTCAGAAAACAAGTGGGGAGAAGGCAAAAGATTTGGGGATGACCAAGCCCAGCAAGTGGGAAAAGGCAGAAAGCTCCCCAGCAGCAGTAGAAGCCTGCCTTGAGCAGGTAGAGACCTAGAGTAGTGAGCTGCATGGGTCAAGTGAAAGTAAGGGTTCATACAGAGTTTGAAAGATAAACTGTGCACTAACTCGTGGCTCCCACACTCAATCTAGATAGAGATTGGGAAGTGCCATGTTTTCAACAGCGTACACTCTTCTGGCAGAAACCTTTGATCCACGCCCTGCCTGTCATTGAGCCATTCAGTTAACGCACATCGAACCATCATTTCCATTTAGAGCACATGCTCAGACATACATTTTCACTGTTCAGGACCATGAGAAAAGCCTGAATATATCAAAAAGGAACCCTAAGAAAATGTCCCCATGCACTAGGAGCAAACATATTTGTTATATTTTTTTCTCAATAACAAACTCTCCAGTTGGGAGTTTGTTCTTGAAAATCAAAATAATTTGCCATATGGGTGTATTAAACATGGTGCTCACGAAGGCAAAGAGAATATTCCTGCTTGCCTGATGGAGATCTCCAAGTATTGCAGGAGGTCTTCCGCCCGGGGAGTGGAGGACATCGGTCTGCTGACCTGTCAGGCAGGCAAGATATCCACCAAACCGGAAGCGCCTTAGACTTCAAGGACACAGTGGTGATGCAGAAGAAATATGTAGGAGCTTTGTAAACTTTTGTGAGGAATCTGGGAGGGTTTTTGGGTTTCCTTCACTGCCTCTTAATAAGTCTATGACAGAGGTGATTCAGTCCATTTCTTAAAAACCCTGAATCTGCAGGACTCTGAGGCACTGATTAAAAAAGACATGTGGTCCCCTTTCTAAGCCCTTTGATCATATGCATGGGGACGGGGTAGGGTAATAGTGATTGGGAGATCCTGATATTCGTGCCTCTGTTCTGGAGATGAAATGAAACATTCCCCCCAGGAGGATAGGGATTGTATACTGCTCTTTCCAGATTTCAGTGCCCTTACCTTTACCGAGTTAAGCTTCTCTGAGAGCCCTGTAAAAACATTGTAAATCATGGAAATAAATGGGATGAGGTAACGCAGGTGGATCCAGCACAATCCTTCCTGGACACTGTGTGGTGGTAAGAGTGCAAATTCACCTGCAGCAGTTGGGAGTGGTAGATGGTGACTGACAGTTTTTTCTGGGTATTTGACTGGCTCACAAAGACTCTCTGAATTCATACCTCATATGACTTTGATACTGGAGGAGAAAGCTAGCACAGGGAAGGCACAGTACGTTAAATAATGTGGCTTTGAAAGGGGTTCCTCCATCACTCCCTCCGTTCCCCTCTCCTTGTCTGTTTGGCTGCGTTCCAGTCCCTTCTTCCTCTTTTGTTTATTGTGTCCTTGCCCATCCTTTCCTGTTTGTCTATCGATTTCGTTAACCTCACTGGGTGGCAATTTGAATAACAGTGGGTATTCAGATTATATGCAAAATGTTGTGTTATAGGTTGATCCTAGGAGACCTCACAGCAGATTTTTTCCACTTGTGTTAAGATTCAACGAAAATCGGAGAACCCTTAAAAAAAAAAAATATACGAAAGGAGAGATCACTTAACAGATGACCGCATCATTGCTACAGGTTCAAAAAAAGACTGACTGCGGTGAACACATCTTCAGCAAAGCACAGAAATACCAGAACTCTCTACCTTCGAAGATGAGAAGCAACCACTGCAATCACATTCGTGAACACCTGAGGGGCTGGCTGAGGGGGAGCACTGAAAATTCAAAGTGTTCCTGGCCCACCTTAAACTACAAGTAATACCTGTAGGACTGACGCACGGTTATATCAAAATATGTGTCCTGCAAGTCGAGGGAAACCACCCAGTTCCCTGGAATTAGAGCAGATACAATCTAAGCCAAAGTGAGCATTTTTAATTTGTCCTTTTGTAGAAAGACATTTAGAGGCTGAAGGTCCAGTACAGGGTTAAGGCTGCTGTCTTATTTCAGAACACAGAAGTAGCCTGAATAATAACCCTTGCCTCTCTGAGTCTGGTACCCTTTTGATGGTACCATAATAGATGTACCTCCTACAGTAAATTGAAAGAGGCTCCTCCAAGATTCATTCTGGTGGGGAAGAAACCAATGGTAGGAAGGTAATAAAAGGTAGGCAGTTGCCCCTTTGAACAATCTGTAAGACCCATCTGACAGACGTGGTGGACTGCCGATGTGGGAGGAAATAATTACTCCTGCCCCCTACAGGTTGGTCTGAAATTGATAAAGAGAAACCAAAGCGCCTTTGTGGTTGTGGTAGCAAGAGGTGAGGAGTTGGAGAACTGATGCCCCTGAGGGCCGGTGCAATGTCTGCCAGTGGCACGTTCACAGCCAGATAGGACTGGGCTGTCTACTGCACCGCAAGCTAGGAACGCGGATGTTCACTATACGGTACAATCTCCCCTGCCAACCACCCACCCCCAGCATTGCCCGTAAATTTTCAGAAATTACAGAGATTTGCTTAGGATGAGTCAAATGTTTGAATGAACACACAGTGACCCTACTGTCTTCAAACTGTTTCAGTGCAGGTTTCAGCTTCTCTACCAAAAGTCTAGAACCATCAAAAGGTATGTCTATCAGAGATACTTGCACATAGCCAAAAATCTGAGGAAGCTCATTTAGTCACGCCTGCAAAGCACAACACTGGTACTGCACAGATAACATACTTTGCCACATCCTGCCCAACATGGATAGTCTAAACCAGGGAGGCCCTATAGTACTTCTGGACCACCAACAAGATCTTGCAGGCCATGTCTCATAAGGCATGCATGGAGCGACCTAATTGGCAGACTGCATTTATGGACCATAACATCAAGCTGGTAAAAAAAAATATCTGTGTGGTAAAAGCATCAATCTACTTTCATTTTATATCACGTTGAGACTACTTTCATTTTATATCAGGGGAATTGGTCGGAAATGAGGTGGGACTACTTTTACTGGCCGAAGCCTGTGAAAGAAGACTTTCTGGTGTAGAGAGCTTGGTTAGAAAGAAATATGCTCACGTTTAGGCCTGTGTTACTTGTCTACTTCTCAACTTATGAGTGAACAAGAGTGTAGTTTCAACCATATATCCATCAAGCTATCTGTGATAGTGTCGTAAAACAGGAGTTAGGGATCCTATTTTGGTCACCCAAGTTGGAGAAACAGTAGTCTTTGTTGCAACAGAGAGTAACTCCAATTCTACTTTCTCAGCTGCCCTTGAAATAGCCACTGCAAATGAGGCAATTTCCCTAGTTGGTTTGCCAATATGGTGAGTCAAGCTCTGTTTCAGGAGAGGTGACCAACCCATTGGTATTCTGTAAATCAATGTATGAAGTATCAACAGTATAATAAGGGAGAACCAAACCATCTCACTGTCCAACATCATCTGTATCTTGGGGTGCTCCTGATTCAGGTTTATGATCAGTCACAACCAAAAGTAAGTGGAGCCTCTGCTGATGGTGGGATTAGGTTGGAGGCAAGAGGCATTATTATTATTATATTTAAATTTGTAAAGCGCTCAGCTACCCGTAGGTTTCCCGGCGCTAACTCATCAAGCAAAGAGGGAAAGGCAGAGGGGGGAAGCTTACATGTTGAATAGCCAATGTTTCACTTGTTTGCGAAATCTAAGATAATTGGGTTCTTTTCTTAATTGGAGGGGGAGAGAGTTCCAGAGTGAAGGTGCAATCCAAGCAAAGGAACGACCAGCCATTCTGGCTTTTCTGATCCTTGGCACTGAGAAAAGGTGTTGGTTGGATGAACGCAAAGTGCGGGGGGACAGTATTGATGGACAAGGGATGAGAGATATGGTGGGGCCAAACCGTTATTTATTTTGTGCATAATGCAGAGTGCTTTGAATTTTGAGCGATTTTCAATGCGTAGCCAGTGAAGTGTGCGGAGAGAGTTGGAGGTGGGGGCAGTATTGGGTAGTTTGCACAGTAGTCGTGCTGCCATGTTCTGGATGGTTTGAAATTTTCGGGTTACCTCTTTGCTGGCACCCAGAAGAAGAATGTTACTGTAGTCCAGTCTAGTCATGCTAATCGGTTGCACTTTTGTTATTTCACAACACGACACGGAGCAAGCCCTTACCAATGTTGGTTCGTGCACCAGATCACTGACTGTTGGCAGTGGAGATGTCCCAGCATCAGTGCAGTGGAAACTGGCGTGGACCTTTGGGCAGAACTGGAAACTTGTGTCTGGTCAGTACGAGTCTTGTAACGAGTCCCAATTGGGCAGAGGGTGTTGAGGAAGGACCCGACTGAAAGCTTGTGCGTCTCCTTGGGGCCTGAAAGCTTATCAGAGAGAGAGTAAGAGGGGCACTAAAGAATTTGTATTATGGCCTCCTTAAAGGCTTTGATCTGATCTACTATGGGGTAAACGATGACCTGGGGAACTCATTCAGGTACAGACTAACTGGGGCATTGTCACTGTGGCAGGTGACCTCAGATATCGATGCACTCACTCCTATTTGGAGCAAAATGGGGCTATGTCCTACTTTACTTTCTTGCACTTGTGTTTGGAGTTCGAGTGTGGCTTACCTACAGATTTTGAGCAGGAAGGGGAGCAGTCTAGGGAAGGCCCTCATGACTGGGACTAGATCTTTAAATAGGAGCGGGCATCAACTAGAATGTATGAGGCATCAAACTGCTAAAATTTGAAGTTGACTGGGTCGCTGGCATTGTGGTCGAAAATTTCACATCAGTAAGCAAGCTACTACTGCTAAATGTCTACATTTCTCCTTGCACCAGTGAGAAAAAATCCAAACTGGACTGCCTGACTGAAATATTATGCAACATCTTAAGCATATATGGCAGTACACCTTGTTTAATCTCTGGAGATTTTAGTACCAACCTCTTCTACAACCAGTTTGAGGACCTAGGGATCATCCTTCCAGCGGTCCCCTCACATCTCGCCACACAAAGACTACCATCAGGACTCAGACCGTCTAAATTGGGCAAATACGCAGTCCTCCAAGTCAGCAGAATAGGTATATAGTAATATATATATAAATAGTTATATAGTAATAAACAGTTATATAGTGTATAGTAATAAACAGTCGCTCATCCACAGGTACACCCCGGCCTGGACAAGAACCAATGGCGAACCCATTCATTTCTGGACTACATTAGGAAACAGTGAAATGCTCACCTTAATCTAGTGCCATTACATCGCAGTACAGGGGAAGAGTGACCATCGACCCCAAATAATAACATTATCTCTCAACATGCCTCACCATCAGGCACTCGCTCACACAATATCAGACAGTTATTCGGAGAAGCTAAGGCGAATGAAATGGATGTCCAGAGCTGTCCCCACTGTCACGGGAAAATGCGGTGCTTGTCTACATTTACAATGCGAAAAAGACGCCCAAACCATCGACGGCTGGGAAGCGCTTGTGAACAGTTTATTAAACGAATTTCCATCCAAATCTTACTCCTGGCAAGACACACCACAGCTTCGCATTTCATCTGCAACAAAAAATTTAAAATCTCAAAGAAACTGCCCTACGCCGGGCCAGAAAAAGCCCGGGAAATGCAATTCTATTTAATCTCTTTCAGCAAGCTCAAAAAGCTTTCAAGGCATCCGTACACAGAGACAAACAATCAGTGTCAGACCACTTCTGGTTGAAGTTAGTCTACGCCAGCAAAAAGTCCAACACAAAGCTATTCTGGTCCTCTGGAACAGAGGCCCATTAGGAGGCAGAGGACACAGCAGCACAAACAAAAGTGCTGACAACTGGACTGAGTTTCTATTCAACCACTTCAGTGAACATTTAAGCAGGACATGTTTTTCCATTGCAGGCTCAACAACCACATCCCAGATTCCTGGAAAGGTGCCATCATTCATCCCATCTACAAGAGTGGTAAAAGAAATGACCCAAAATATTACAGAATGATTGCCCTTCTTGATATGGAGTCCAAATACTATGCCAGCATTTTACTGGAAGAACTGGGGTGAATCAACACAGCACCTCCCCTTTAATCAGACTGGCTTCGTAGCTAATTCAGGCACAACCAGCAACCTACTGACATTAACTGTTTTGATGGAGAAGGCACACGTTCGTCGTATCCAATTATACTGCTGCTTCCTCGACCAAGGCGGCTTTTGACCGGGTGCCACGGGCCGCCTTTGGGAAAAATTAAAGCGCTGAGGTATACCCCCGCCATCTTACAAGCCATAATCCAACTCCACACACGAATCTGGATAAGAATAAAGTTGGGAGACAGGTCCCATGTTTCGAAAAAGATCCAAACAGAAAGCGGTGTTAAAAAAGGCAGCGTGTGGGCGCCCCTTCTTTTTAACCTGTTAATCTCGCACCTATCCCCCATACTTGATAAGGTTAACTCCCACCCGCCTGAACTGGACGGAACCCGCATCAGCACCTGCTATACACTGATGACCTGGTGTTACTGAGCCACACAAATGACAATCTCTTGACACTTGACATTGCTCTAACTGAATCTGTCAAAAGCTAAAATAATTCATTTGAGCAAACAAGCAGCTGAAAAGTAGGTGGTTTTTCAACAATAAAAGCTTGACACAGTGCCACACTATAAATACTTGGGAAACTTCCTTGACTCAAGAGGTTCCTTCACTAAACAAAAAGATGTGGTCAAGGATAAAGCACTATCGCTTGAGGTTGAGTCTGCAAAACTCTCAAAACATTTACTAGGACCAAGCCTAACTCCACTGCTCAAGGTGATGAAGACCAAGATAACCAATTCCTTATCATACGGACATGAGATTATAATGGGAACAACAAGCATCCTATTAAACAAATCAACCACCAGAATCTTTAAACAACCATGGCACCTGCCGAAGTCTTCATCCCCAGCACAAGTCAGACTAGAACTTTGCCTGCTAGATCATAACGGCGTTGAGGCTGGCGCGTTTATTAAGTTCTGCAACAGACTGCGCAACTTCAGGGACGGCAGTCTTGAGGCCAAACTTTGGAATGAAATCTCGACCAGCACATCTAGCCAAAAATATCGGCACCACTTGGCCCACTCCCTACAGCTACACCGAGTCACAGAATATTGGGGAACAAACCCAGCACAACAGGTATTGAAGACCGTAATCAAGCAAAGTGTTCGGCTCTAGTCTTTTCACTCTGACAGGGCAAAACGATCCAGAAGGAAACACGCCTGGGCTGTTGTCTCAGATTACAAACCGGGGGTTGAGTCACCCTACCTATCAAGCACATACTCACTCTTTTGGAAGGTTAAGTTCATGGCCCTAAGGCTGGGCAAGTGGCCTTTTTTAAAGCATCTGCCACAATGGCGGCGCCCCAGTCTCAATATCGAATGCAGAGAATGCGACTACCACTCCAAAAGCATGGAGCATATAGTATGCACATACCCAGCTCTGCTTAACGACAGGAGGGCTTTATTGCGAGAGGAGTGGAACAAACTAGGTGCTCGCACAGGTCGTCAGGACATAATAGCGCCTATAAACCTAGCAAATATAAAGCTGAACATTCGGTTCACCAAATTGGTCATCAGAGCTGCTAAAATGCTGGGGAAAGAGAAGGCAGTAAATCTTCCGCCGGTTGGCCTCGCCACCTCTTTGTAATAAAATTTTAGCAGCCGCCGGCCCCTTCAGCTTGGCCTACCTGAACATTGTCTTCAGTTTTTTAATACTAGCTGTCACATTTATTTGTCCCTTTTTTAGACTTACTTAAAACTACCCCGGGACTGTAATGTTATCAAAGACCTTGAACCACATAGGCAAACAAATATGCAGAAAACTTTTAATTTTAACCCATTTTTAAATAGGAAGATTACTGCACTGTTTTTGCACTAACCTGGGTTCTTTTTTTCTTTCTTTTTAAACTTTTCTATATGTACACATGAGTTACACGGTTTTAACATTTTGTGATGGTTTTTAGTAATCAAACAATAAAATTTGAATTGAATGATTAGGAGCGGGCCTGTGTGAAGGCTGTAACTTCTTAGGCTTCGCGAGGTACAGCTTAACCTCCAGGTCTCAAATCGACTTTGGGTGCATCAGAGCAAATTGATTAGACAACCAAAGTCATGACCAAAGCCCAGGTATAACAAACTTATCTCGTGGGGGTACTTGGCCATCATCTGCAGGTGCCAGTCTCGGCATGGCCTAAGGGCAATTGTTTTCAGAGAGGACACAGTTCCTTAGCAACCTTTTCTGGTAGAATTTCAAAACCATCAGAAGATCTATAAAGTTGGGAGAAAAGTTTCAGAACTCTGTCACAAGGAATTCAAAGGAAAAAACTGACATCAGCTCACAGGGATGGCACTGGTATGCAGCTTTGCTCCGTCTCTTCTGGGGTAGTATACAGCCAGTGCAGGGCCACATGATACCCCCTATTGGCATACAGAAGAACTACTGAAATAAATTCTCCAGAGCAAGTCTGGCACCTGGAGATTTTCAAACTGTTATGAATCTGCAGTTAGAAATAGCCATCAGAAACTTTTAGCATCTTTTAATACTCAAAGTTTTATGTCTTCCACATCAAACCACAGTGATTCATGATTAACACACTAACGGCATCATTGTGATTATGGGCAGGGAGGGTGTTGTGCGTGTGTGTACATGTGTGCGTATACATAAAATAGGAAAATTTTACAACAAAATGAAAATGAAGAATAGAGTTAAGAGGTGGGCAAATTGCAGAATAGGGAGACCATAACTTGATTGAGTTCATAACATCGTTGAAGTGCTGCCTCCTTTTCTTCAAGATGAGCCTATCTAGGTGTTCGCATGAGATGATAAAGAGCAGAGCACAATTATGATAATCAAGAATTGTAAATTAATGATGAAGAGGGCACTCCTGGTATCAAGGATCTAGTTGGATGAGTAACCAGTACAGAGTATAGTAAGGGGCATGCAGAGCTATCCTCCTCCTCTTGGAGGAAGGTGAGGGAAAGTCAGGTTGTGTGAAGATGGCGTTCGTGTGATAAAACTTAGAAGAGCATAGAATGGTACAGTTACCCCTTTGTAGTAAACAGTGCTAGTGCATGTATAAAGTCAAAAGATCGTCTGTTACCTGAAGAGTAGTATTTTAAATCTGTGGCTCTGCTTCTGAAGACATGCTGGATGGGGAGTAGATAAAGTGTACTTAAGTTTAATCTAGGTCAAAACACTTGTCTAAGATAAGGCACTCTATATTAATAGTTCAAAATATCCAGGTCCCACACTCAGTTGCTAGTTCCTTCTACCAGACAGTCTTTGGAGGTTGTAAACAAAGGCTCTAAATCTTCAAGTACTACAAATCTCTGCATCAGGACCAACTACTTTAATAGCAATTGGTCCAATAGATTAAATATACTGATGTATATATGTATAACACCAAGTTTTTATGTATAATGCTTTGCTTATGTGATGACACTTATGAATAGTATGTATGTTTGACATAGATGATTTATCCCTGTGTTGGTTTTTAACTTTTTATGTAAAAAAATTATTTTATTAAATAAAATTCACAACAGATTTTGGTCAATTTAGTGTACTGTTTCCAAGCGAAACCTTCCGCACATTTATATGCATTGCTTTATGATTGCCTAGTAATTGTCTTTTTCACATATTTTGCAAGTTCACTGCCATGCAGTATGCCTCCACAACCGGCAACTCAAGACCACCCTTATTCCAAGTCCATGTAAGGGTACTGTGCACAACCCTTGCCCGCTTCCCAGCTCACAGCAATTCAGTAATTAGTTTATCAATCTCAGTCAAGTACCGCAGCAGGATCTTATACCGCGAGCCCTGCAATGTGTACAGGTTTACTGGCACCAGCACCATTTTGATCAAGGCCCCTGTGCCCATCAAAAACAAGGGCAATGTCTTTCAAAACCTGAATAGTCAGGCCATCAACTACCCACTGCATGTTTATGGTTGTCGTGTCCGATTCGTTCTGCACAACTCTAGTTCCCAGATACTGCATACCTGCAGTCTCTCATGGAAATTCTGACGCTGGGAGTTTGTCCAACGATTTTCCGCTCAACTCCCCTGAGGGGAAGAGGGAGGTCCGGTCACAATTTACATGGAACCCTAAGATGTCCCTTAATTTGTGCATTGCCCCAATAGTATGGGCATCATTGGTGTACATTGATAGTACAGGCCATGTTTCTCTCACATGGATACCCCAGGTTCCCATCACCCTCTGAAGAATACCCGTAAGTAACTATCATTAAGGCGAACAGAAGAGGCGACAGTGGAAAACCCTGTCTCCCATCCTGATTCTCACCCCCGGTTCGGTATGCAAAAGTCGTACCCAGGCTATTTACGACCCAACCCTACTTTGTCGTGTACTATCCACAAATATTATAATTTCACCGAATCGAACGCCTGTTTCATATCCAGGAATGCTAGGGTATAGGTGTCTTATTCCAAAAGCGGCGGGTGGTAAAAATGCACCAGTCGCCTGATATTACAAAGGGTGTTTTATTTCAGGCTAAATCACACTGGTCCAAGTGGATCAGCGAGGGAAGGTGACTAAACAGGTGCGTTTCCAGCACCTTACTGTCTTCTTTACATCGATGTTCATCATTGATAATGGGCCGTATGATGACGGCTCCGCCGGATCCTTACCCGGCTTTGGCATTGTCACCCCTAGTGTCTCACGCATTGAGTCCGGCAGTCGCCACACTTCTAGTGCCTCATAATAGACTTCCAGCAATGTTTTCACCACTACTCCGGCGTGCCTCTGATAGAGCTCCACTGGTATCCCGTCCCCCTCAAGGTGCCTTCTCTGTTTTGAGGCAATATATGGCCGCTACTATATCCGGCTAATGGCGACCCTAGGTTGTCTATATCTTCCGCTTCCAATCTCTTCATTGGTGCATCCCATAGATATTAGCACACCCCCCCCCAACTACATCCCCGGCGGGCCACAGCTGATAGATGTGTCGGAGATGAACCGCAAACATGGCGTGTATGGCCTGTTAAGTGCACACCAGTTTCTCACTCATGCCTTTTTTAGACATCAGTGGATCCTGACATGGTGCTTGGTTAACCAACTGAATCAACAACGCTCCCACTTTATCTCCCCCAGCATGGAAACGCTGTTGAATGGACCTATACACAAATTTGTTCAACCTACTCCAATCTGCCAGGAGTTCCCCTTTACATTGCTGCCCTTCTGGGAGTCTGTCCGGGTTTTGAGCAACTCATTTTCGAGTGCACTCAGTTTACGTTCCTGGCTATCCAGGTTGCCTCCAATTGCTTCCTGACCTCATACATGGTTTTCATGATTTCCCCGCTGAGTACCATCTTCAGGGCTTCCCTTTCCATTGCTCTACTACTAGCACTTCCCCAGTTCTCACTGAAATAATACATCAAAGTTTCACTGACCATGACAGGATCCAAGTCAGTGCTGGTTTCATATGAAGCTTAGATGCATCATGTTCCAGCACCCCATTCAGTACACAGTTGAGCAAAGGTGACTCCTCCATCTATGTCATAGTGCCTGTATGCATTCGCCCCACACCTGTCTCCTGCAAGAAGGATATTGAGACCCCTTAGTGATTCATGTATGCATGCAACCTCCTTTTCTTCTCCACCCGACTGAGTCCTATGACATTCCATGTCAAAATTTTAGTGGCATTACTTGCCATTGCTAATTTGAGTAGCATCATCCTTCGTCCCATTGCTGATCCCTGTTTGAACCATAAGACCCTCATCACTTCCTGGCACTTCCGATACAATGAAAAAAAATCACATAAGAGCATTCCAACTTCCTCTGAAACTCAACTTTAACAGAATATAGATGTCCCTTCTCCCCCACCCTCCCTCAGGCAGCACATGAAATAATCCCACCACTGCGACTGGTAGTTTGTAGTAACACATCCACAACCCCATCCCCACCCACTAAGATCAATGATCTTCTCCCTAACTAGTGCTTGTGTTACGCTAGAAGTCCTCTCACCAGAGGGCGTGGCAACACCCTCACCCCCGGCATCAGGGCCGCTACTCTCCACCAGCAAACAAATTTTACTCAAGACTCGGACATACATTAATACTTTTTGGACACCCCACCATTCCTTGCTCTTGCCTTCTCGTACAGTGCTACCCCAAGCAGCATCAATCCACAGAATCGCAACCCTATACAAGGCAGCACTCGATGACCTTAACCTCCTCCACCCTCACCCAGAGACCCGATCAATCAGACCAGGAGCTCCATCAGTGGTATCACTGCCTAAACCCAGGCCCCCCGTATGTATGCCTTGTAAATGAGAGTCTGATGTCCCGCACCACCTCTGTTTTTCCACCAGGGTCCTATCGGGGGAAACCACTATGCAACCCAGCAGTTGTGAGTAGCTCTGGTTTACTGACGACATGATCCACCCGCTTCATTCTTGCCTTCTGTTGTACCGTGCCCCGCGATTCCGTCCTCCTAGGGTATCTCAGCTTAGAGAGCCTCCACGTGTCTAACCAATCATTGGTTTCCTCTGGTGTGCAGAAAAAGTGTCCTTCCATCAAACACGACCGTCAGTTTAGCATGGAATATTAAACTGTACTTCAGTCTTAGGTTCCGATGCAACCACTTGACTGACAACTTTTTTATGCAGATTCTGCACTCGTTTGGTGTAGTCCGAAAAAACAGATGCTATTCCCTTTGAACTGTGGTGGGCCATAGACCCGAACATGTTGCAATATAATATCACGGTCCCTGAAATTGAACATTCGTGCAATGATAGTCCTAGGGGGCTCCCCCGACGGCAGGACCAGCACTCTGTGCGCCTGATCAATGTTAAAGAATTTTGACAATGACATGGGTCGCAGTTCCTTCATAATCCAGGTTTCCAAGAACAGCTCCACTGATGGACCTTCCACCTTTTCAGGAAACCCTATGAAGCACAGAATATTTCGTCTGCACCTGCCCTCTGAGGCCTCCACTCAGTCCTCTAGTTTTGCAAACACTTTGGACAATTTAGGTACTGTCTCTTTCATCTCCTTTACCTTACATTGGAGCACTGAGACTATGCCCTCCGTCTCAGTGACCCTATTTGCAACCTTCTGAAGAACCGTGCAGGGAAAGTTAAGGTCAGTAGCCACTGAATTAATTTTAAACATCTTCTTGACTCTTGAGCCATTGATTGCTGCCATCAGGTCCTTCAATGTTAGGGCACGCTCCCCCTGCTACCCACTCTGAAATCTCATTCAGACACCGGACTTACAGTTGGATGACATGGGTGTAGTTCACTATTTTATTTGTTTATGACAGCTTAGTTGGTTTATCTTTCCCCATTGCGGCATGCATTGCAGAACAGCTACAAGCTCCTCCAGATTTAAGCCACCCCTGGTCGCCTGTGCTCAGCTAGTACGATCAGTCGTGTCTCTGTCGGGCAATCGTGTTAGTAGGCCCGGCACCCCCTGGACTCCTTTTCTTGGCCCTTGAACTCACACTGACCGTGCCGCTATCAGGGGGTACCCCCTTTGGCCAAGTGGGTCACTCACTCATTTATGGCTGCAAGTACCACGTTCTCCGAGCCCCAAGTGTCAGGTTTAGGGTCTTTCTTACAAGTCTCGAGGCGTTGGGACGGTTCCCAGTTTTGGTTCTTGTAAGTCCTGGTTTGGCCAAGATAGGGGGGACCCCTTCTGGTAGCCACGGTACTGCCAACATTGAAAGCCTAAGCAGCCAAGGCCCTCAAGAAGGAGTCCCGAGAGGAAAACGATGGAGGGAAAATACCTCTGAAGTTGATGAGGAAACTCCAGGAATGAAGGAGAAGACAAGGAGCCAGAAAACACTGGAAGACCAGGAGCCGAAAAAGGAACCAGGAGAAGACAAGCTGGAGCAGAAGGGGCAAGGGGGAAGATAAGCGCCAACGGAAGAAAGGAATCACCAACAGAGAAGCCACGGAACCAATAGGAGCGAGGACACACCAGCAGGAACTAACAGGAGTGAGGACACACCAGCAGGAACAAGGAGTGTTGCAACACAAGGAAGGAAAGGTTCTGATCCCTTAAATACAGAAAAAACAGGAAGTGACATACAGGAACAGGAAGTGACAAAACATGAATGAGAGGTGTCGCATCTTGGATAGGGAAAAGAGTGAAGTGCATTACAGAAAGATCGCCATGTTAGGAAGGTAAGTAGCCCTCCCCTATTGCCTTCTGGGAGCAAGGTGAAAAGGAGAGCAACAATATGGCCCCAAGGAAGGGGAAATCACCAGACGCCCACACTAGGTGGGTGTATTGTCCCAACGTGCCTCAGGAATCAGATGGACTGCCGTGCAAGTATGCGACGTGCCCGAAAACCAACAGGCATCGCGGATGCTTTCCGCAACGCCGTTGAAATGGCCACAGAGGGCCGCGCTCCTGTACCACGGCGCCCCCGAAGAGGGAGGGGCGCCCTTGGCTGCACCATGGCCGGAGAAGAAGAAACGGCCAGCGTTGCGGGTCCGCCCTCGTTGTAACACCAAGTCCCGGCCCACTTCCTCCTGGCCCAACACTCATCTGCTATTTCTTATGCAGACACTTGGCCTGGTCCACAACATCACCACACTCAGTGTACCTGGGACTCTAGAGCCCACCCGGGGCAGGTCTGAATTGCTGCAGCCTATTGCCACTGTGCTGCCCAGGCTGCAAACTTCACAAGGGGGTCACCTTAGGCAACAAGCGCCCCCTGCCTTCTCCAGTAGTAAGCCCTATGAAGCTGATCTCCAACGGCAGCAAACATTGCCTCCTGGTCCCATCTGGTATTCCACTGCAAAGGAGAGGGGTTGAGATAATCAAGGTACTGTCCTCGTACCTCTCTGAAGGCCTCAGTTTCTGGTCTGGCCCTCAATGGGGCCCTACTGAGGAACTGCATGACTTAAGTCTTGTCCTCAATCTTCTAGGTAAATAATGGGAGGAATTTATTTATATTCTAATCTAGACCATCCGGGCACAGTGGTGTTTGCAGTGATTTCTTTGAGAGAAAAATGGTAAAGATGGTATTGGTTTTGGAGTATGAGCAGAAGCTACATCCTACCAGGTTGCTGGTGGTATGCCATTTCACTGAAAGACGATGACATGGAAGAAGAGAACAAAAATAACAAATATAATTGATAGAGGATAATAACACAACCAGCAGAATAAAGAATTACCAATAAAAATCAGTCAGCAAGGACTTACACTCCTGAGGTTACTCTGTCCTGGAAGGAGTCAGCTGGAATCCAGTTAGAACCCTTGATGAAAATTGGAATTCCATTAATTTTAAAGTAGAAACTAAGTCCAGGGGATCCAGGTACAGGCTCTTGTACAAGCTCGACAGTCCGAAAGTAAACCTAAATGGAATACAATGATGAACATGCAGAAAGGGGAGTCATTCTATGGCAGCACATGGCAAGGTAGCTCCAAACTGCATTTTGGCAAAATTGCAATTTTTTCTAAACATCAACTTGCAATTTGGTGCGATGACGTAACTACTCAGCAGAAGAAAAAAACAGCAAATACAATATTCTTAAGCTAGGGAAACGTAAGATCAATAGTTCATTTAACCTTTGTTAGAGGTTCAAAACTAAGGAGAAATCGTTCTTTTTCCACGATAGCTGGTAATGGCTTTGAGGAACTAAGGTAAAAGAACTGATGTCTTGACTCACTATTACGTTTGTGCTAAACTCCTGAACTTGAACCACATGGCGGTGATGCTCTGGTAGCTCCCCTAAAGCCAATTTTTATTTCTTGTTTTCTATAGTGCTATTGAGCAAAAAAGGCACATGTGACAAATGAGTGGCAAACAAGAATATAAACAACACAGGGGATATAAGAGGATAGTAGACACAGTTTGGGTAGCCCCAAAAAGACAAGTTTTTAATGACTTTTCAAAAGAAAGAAGGACGGGTACATCACATATTGGTCGACAACGAGTTCCCCAAGTCTGTTGCTCCCCCTGTAAATGTCTGATGTTTGACCTGCTACTTGCTGAGTCATGATGTTTCTATTAGGACAGATGTCTTCTGAGGCCACATTGGACACAAGAGATATTTCAAAGATTGTGGAGGTAAATTGGCCTTTGTAGCTTGATTCCCTTAGATGCACTACAGAATATTAAGTATGTTTTCCTCACCTCACTGGGAAGTCAATGTAGCTTCAGAAGTAATGAAAGAGGTGATCATTCTTCCTTGAGACAAATGAGTTTTGCTGTTGAACAGAGAAAATCTTTTGGTGGATCCATGCATGGCTGAGGAAGCCCACGAAAATGGGGTTGATAAAGTGAAATTAAGAGATCATCAAAGAGTGGACTACAGTCTACTGCTGGGTTAGTGTAAGCAAGCAAATGCTCAATTTTCTTTTTAAAAGGAAGGCTGAAGTGAGAGTATTGAGCAACTCTGTTTATATAATGTAACGGACGAGGGAAAGTAAAAGTGTCAAAACTAAATCCAAGAGATTTAACTGATTAGGCAATTGAGGGACAAACTCTGTTGGCTTTGGGTTTGTTTAGACATCTGTATTAAAACTTATTATAGCATTTAGAGGCGATGTGAAAGCATGTGTTTGCAGGCTAAATAACAAAGAAGCTATCCAGCATCCACTGTTGGAGTTTCCAGTTGCAGGAATGAAATAGGAGTACATCATTTAATGAAGATTTTATTTATACATGGTTATGTCATTTGCATGATGATGAGTGGAAATTCCCAAACCCTTGAATATCAAGCCCCTTGGTTCAAAGTATAAGTTGAACAGTGTTTAACCAATATTGAACCTTGAAAGACACCACATGGCATTGTCACCATCCCAGAGGTGTCACCCCCTATCTATACCAATTCAAAACGACGGAACAGAAAAAAAGGGAAGACCCATCTCAAAACTGGTTCTTAAAATCTCATTCAGTTCTCCAGAGTTTTAAGCAGTCTAAAGCAGCTCTCTGTGATGGAGGTTACTGATAAATCCAGGATAACCATTAGAAAGGAATCTCACTAATCTAATGCGCAATGAACATCAGCTAAATTTTGAGGAGAGGCCCTTTCAGTGCTACAGCCTTGGTGAAAGCCCAATTGGTAGTCTGCCAAAACGTGATTATTGTCAAAGTAGCTAGCCAACTGGGAAGAGACATTTTCTAATACTTTACCTTGCCAGGGATGTTTGGAGACTTGTCATAAGATGACCAAAATGTTAGGCCACGATTTGTTTTGTTTTAGGGCTGAAGTAATCTATCCCATTTTTAGAGGATATGGAAAGGTTCCTTGAGTAATTAATGCATTAATTAATAAGTAAAACGTTTGAGGTTTTATGGAGGTTTAAAATTATGATGTAAACTAGGAGAGTGTCTGTGAATTTGACAGCAGGGATAGGATGCTTTATCACGATTAAGAAATCTTCTGAAGGCATGGCCGTCATAGTGCCCATCTAGTCATACTTTTGGGTGGGAGAGGTACCAATGAAAACTGTGCGGAAATGATGGTGTCTCTATGGGATTGAACTCTGCTATTGAAGAACTATATACATTGGTTGCAGTTAGAAGCTAATTAAGTAGTTTCCAAAACACCTAGTAATAATGTAGATACACTTAAAACAGAAAAGGAGCAGGATTAGGAGTGGGATGGTTTCTGTTCTTACAAAATAACACGCTTTTGGGGAGGAAAAGGCTTGTTTGCTGTCTTTCATTAAAACTTTAAGCTTAATATGAAGCATTGGTGATTTGGAGTGAACTCAAGAATTTTTAGTGTTTGAAATTAGACTTCATTTGTTTACAAGGAAATCGTTGAAGCAAGGCTGCTTGCTTTTCAGTATAAAGTTTTTAGATAAAGTACTTAGCTTGAGTAGTCTAATGCTGTTGACAATGCTGTCTACGGTGTCACTGTAAGGATTCAACATAGCATTGACAACTGTTTAGTGATCTTTCAGAATGAAACATGTCATAGTTTTCATGGAGCAGCTCCAGGGAAAGACCACTGCATGAGATGACAGCTTGTGTTTTTGAGGTGGAAATGCATGTAGTAGGTGATGTGTCAGCGCCCAGAGATCCCACAACCCAGAACAGTAAGCCTGAAGGGGAGCCTTATCCTTGAGCAACGGTGAAGGCATAGCAACCCCCATAGCATACAAAACTGCATGCCTGGTCCCCTGGGGGACACCTGCTTGCCATTGGGCAATCCCAAGAGACAGCAGAACTGCACTCTGGAGGCGGTAGGCCTGGAAACCACTCCCCTCCCTTGGTCTTCCCTCCGTTGGGCTCTGGGTCCAAGGTTGGTTTCTAAGAGGGGGGCACTGTGGCTTGGCCCGGCAAGGCAGCCCCTTGGCTGGAAACATTGTGCAGCGGCAGTAGGCCCCCACATCCTGTGACAGTGGGGCATTGCCAGGGCAGGACATCATACTTCCTCCCTCCTCTCCCAGTTCCTGGTCTCCGATGGGAGCCATACTTTGAAATCACAACAGAGAGAGGAATTCTGCAGACAAGCACACTGAGCCTGTAACACTAGGTTGCGGCAGGGGGTCCCAAACCCAGTGACACTGGGACACAGCCGAGGCGGGCCACAACACCTCTCTTCTTTACCAGGGCCATCTCCTGGATAACACTTCTTGCATTACCGTTGTGAGATCTTAAATACAGCACCACACTGCCTTGGCACACCCTTCGGCCCACTGGAAAGCAGAGTCAGAGCCGCACCTGGACAGTTGGTCTCATACGAAGGGCCAATATCTTGGGAGTGTTCTCTATCGTATACCTCGACACACTGCTAGAGAGCCCTCCACTGATCCCCAGGCCTTCTTAAATGCAACTTTTCAGTCCCCCAGATGGGCAGGCCCCATCCACTCTGTGTCGCTCTAGCTTCCAAGGATACATACCCAACTATCCACAAAAATAGGCACAGACTATTCCCTCACCCACATAGCACAGCACAGCCATACCTGGTGACTAGTGGCCCAGTGACAGACCCTGGTGAATTCCCAAGTCCACCAACGTGCGAAGAGGAGCCATGGGTTAAAATAAAGGACAACATCCCAGGCCTAAACGAAGCTTGACAAATTTACCACTTCACATTCGGCCATTGGTAGTTGTCACGAGGATGGATTCTTGAATCAACGCACAGCAGAACCTACTGACACAAACGCTATCCTTTAAGTAATCCAAGCCTCAAGGAGGTAGTGGAAACCAAAACTGGAGAAGTAAGGGTGGACTCTGGGCCAGATGCATCAAGCGAAATGCGCTCGCAAAAGGGCCAGATTCTGAGAATCTGGCCCTTTGCGAGTGCAATTTTTGCATTTGGGATGCATCATCCCAAATGCAAAAATCGCAATTAGAGAATTTGCAAAATAGCGATTGCTTGCATTTAAGGAATCTCAAATTGAGATTCCTTAAACGCAATGCATGAAAGTATCAAAAATAGCAAATTCGCTATTAGGGCACGCAAATTACCACGAAGTACAACTTCATGGTAATTTGCAAAAACTTTGAAAAATGCACTTTTGTGCGTTTTTCAAAGTTTCATGTTGCGCACACACATGCCTAAGGGCATGTGTGTGCGCAACATATGTGCACAGATCAAATTCAGGGGTGTAACAGGGTGTCCTTTGGACACCCCTGCACCCTTGAACTCGCAATCTCAATTTGCGAATCGCTAATTGCGATTCGCAAATTGAGATTGTCTTCCCATTCATTCCTATGGGCCTCTAGGGCCATAGGAATGAATGGGGAGGCATTCATTAATTGCGACTCGCTATTTGCGAGTCGCAATTAAGGAATTCCAAGGAATCGCTATTTTGGTAGTGATTGCTTGATGCATTCCATTTTGCCATTCCTTATTAGCGATTCCTTATTTTTCGCTAATAAGGAATCGCAAAATGGATGCTTGATGCATCTGGCCCTATGGCTCTAGTCCTGCAAGATTTCCAGCATGTAGCTACCAGAATCACTGAAACGGAGGGCAGGGTCTTTGCCCTGGAGAACAATGTCACTTATCTCAAACCTTCAGTCGGTAAATTGCGGCTCACCACTACCCAACTGGAGGCACACGCGGAGGATGCAGAAAATAGATCCAGACACAACAACCTGGGATTCCTGGAGATAGCAGGTGGCTTGGTTCTAGAGAGATCTTCCGGAAGACCTGGTTGAAACCCTGGCTCCCAAATGACCACCTCTCGCAATGGTTTGCAATGGAACGATCCCTGGCCCACAATTCTCCGCCGGGCACACCTCCTCAACCACTCATTGCCTGCACACTGACTTTTCGTGATACGGACACCATACTTCAAGAGGCACGAAGAGTCGGAGACCTCTTCTTCCAATCCACACACAATGATTTGCCCAGAGTACTCTCAAAATGTACAACAGAAACATAAACCCTTCCATCATTAAGTGAAGCAGAAATGGAGGGTGATAAACCTACAATACATGCTGATATTCCCTGCCGTTCTAAAAGTGATACTCTTGTACCGATTTCTTTGACACCTGAGGCAGCCTGGAACTGGGCGGCCCAGAAAAAGACCCTGTGCCCCACCTCCGAACCAACCGGTCTGACTCGCTCTACTCACCGTGCATCAGATTCCAACATACTGGACCCTGCCAACCATCCCCAGGTGGATACAGATGCAGGCCTCACCTGGAATTGCGCTCAGCAGGCCTGAGGAACTACTGACCACCCAGGAGTCCCTCTGGAACAGCAGATCCTCTGAAGCCCCCCTTAGTCTAGCAACCTGAGTCATTTGGCCGACCGCCTTGAGCATGTATTCTTCGTTATTGGTGGTCCATCTCTACAGTCTCGACAACCTGGGTTAACGGTTTTGGTTTTATGTGTTTTTTGGCCGACAGATGCGCCTGGGGGGAAGTGTGGGGTGGAGGGAGTTGAGAAAAGAAGGGTTGTTATGTTGTATTTTGCTTTAACATTTTTATTGTAGTTTGTGCTTAAGGGACACCTATTACACACCATATTATCAATCCATTATGGCCCAGCAACTCACTACTACAGATTCGGTCAAGGGCATGATGCCTACATGACCACTCAGCACGAACCATAAATCATTCAGATCAAAATGCTAATTTCACTGCACTCACCTGGAACATCAAATGTCTCTTAGACCGAAATGGATTAAAAGCGTTCCTATAATATGTCAAAAGGAAGCTAACATCGGTCCTCATGCTTCAAATAAATTCACCTTATGGGCACGAGATGCCCCTTCCTGAGTCAATATGGGTACGATGGGGTGTTTCACACCAGCTTGTCTAGAGGTATGACAGGAGTCACAATACTGTTTCAAAGAAGCTTTCCCTTTGTGGTTACTTCCACAAACTTGGACCCTTGGGTAGACAAGATGGGGTGGGGGTCACACTGAAGGGAGCCCAGCGAACTTCCCTTAGCATTTATGTCCCGCCCCAAGCAGCCAACACCATTCTGGAGGCCTGCCAGGCGATTACCGTGGACTTCCCTATTGGTATTACACTTATAAGGGGAGACTTCAATGCAGTCCTGGGCCCAGTAAGAGACTCCAGGGTTGTCCCAACAGTGCACCAAATAAGCACTCTAAAATCTCTAACAAAATGGATGTCCTCCCTAGGACTCTGCGAAATCTGGAGAGTGTGGCACTCACTGGGGAGAAAATGTATACATACTTCAGCATCACAGAGGACCTTCTACCATATTGACCTCTTCCTACTCCCCAGCGCACTGCAGCCATAGAGATCCTCCCACATGGTTATTCAGTGTAATCCCCGGTCTTACTGCATCTAGGAACTCCTGAGACCACACAGCGCCTTAATGCATGGTACTTATCTGACTTCCAGCACGTGGATGACCTGGAGACAAGAATCTGGGTATACTTTGACACTAAGCAAGGATCAGTTGCCTCAGCTGATACCAAATGGGACGACGGCAAGGCCGGGTCAGAGGCATAGTGAAATCCCTTCTCTGTCATGTGGAAAAAGAGAAACAGTTCCATATGGCTGACCTGGAAGTTTTCATCCTCCGATTGGAGACAGAATGTGTGAACACCCCCTCCTCACCCTATTGAGACAACTTGAACTCAATAAAACCGGACTGTCCCCTAGAATCATCAAAGTCCCGTTTTGCGAGTCCTTAATAGCGATTATTAAGGAATCGCTATTAAGGACTTGCAAAACGGGATTCAAGAAGGAATCGCTAAATAAATTGCGATTCCTACACATTCCTTATTTGCGATTAGCAAATTGCTAAATGAAAATAAGGAATAACTCCCCATTCATTCCTATGGGCCTAAAGGCCCATAGGAATGAATGGGGAGTTATTCCTTATTTGCGATTAGCAATTTGCTAATCGCAAATAAGGATGCGATTTCAAGGGTGCTAGGGGTGTCCAAAGGACACCCTGTAGCACCCCTGAAATGTAAATTTAGACTTATGTTGCGCACACACATGTCCAAAGGACATGTGTGTGTGTAACATACAACTGAGAAAAATGCACAAAAGTGCATTTTTCTCAGTTTTCGCTATTTACCACGAAGTTAGACTTCGCGGTAAATAGCGGCAAAAAATAGCGAAATCGCAATTTATTAATGGTTCATGAATAGCATTTAAGGAATCTCAAATTGAGACTCCTTAAATGCGATCGCAATTTGAAAAATCGCAATTTTTTGCGATTTTTCAAACTGCGAGTTCATGAAAAAGAGAAACAGTTCCATATGGCTGACCTGGAAGTTTTCATCCTCCGATTGGAGACAGAATGTGTGAACACCCCCTCCTCACCCTATTGAGACAACTTGAACTCAATAAAACCGGACTGTCCCCTAGAATCATCAAAGTCCCGTTTTGCGAGTCCTTAATAGCGATTATTAAGGAATCGCTATTAAGGACTTGCAAAACGGGATTCAAGAAGGAATCGCTAAATAAATTGCGATTCCTACACATTCCTTATTTGCGATTAGCAAATTGCTAAATGAAAATAAGGAATAACTCCCCATTCATTCCTATGGGCCTAAAGGCCCATAGGAATGAATGGGGAGTTATTCCTTATTTGCGATTAGCAATTTGCTAATCGCAAATAAGGATGCGATTTCAAGGGTGCTAGGGGTGTCCAAAGGACACCCTGTAGCACCCCTGAAATGTAAATTTAGACTTATGTTGCGCACACACATGTCCAAAGGACATGTGTGTGTGTAACATACAACTGAGAAAAATGCACAAAAGTGCATTTTTCTCAGTTTTCGCTATTTACCACGAAGTTAGACTTCGCGGTAAATAGCGGCAAAAAATAGCGAAATCGCAATTTATTAATGGTTCATGAATAGCATTTAAGGAATCTCAAATTGAGACTCCTTAAATGCGATCGCAATTTGAAAAATCGCAATTTTTTGCGATTTTTCAAACTGCGAGTTCATGACCCATTGATGAATTCCAAATGCCATTTTTGCGGGCGCAGACGGCCGAATTCTGCGATTCGCACCGTTTGCGCCCGCAAAAATGCTTCATGAATCTAGCTGTATATCTCCCTAGCCCCGGAGTAGGGGTGAAAGTACTGACGGGCCTCCCTCCAACAGATCTATGTCCATGGAGGTAAGTCCAGTAAACTGCTCCACTGGATTCCCACCAGAGACATGCCCTCAAGAGCGGTCCCAGAAATCACGGACCACAAGGCAAATGGCAACACACACCCTCTGCTATAGCCAAAGCCTTTGCCAACTATGGTACTCTATATGCCCCCGCACCAATTGCCCGGCAGACAAGGCTAACCCCATATTGCCGGATATCCCTGATCCAACCCTATCTTTCTCTCAAAAAGAGGGCCTCTACTGCCCCATAACATTGAAAGAAATCGGAGATGCCTTAACCAAACTGAATGCGGGTAAGACACCCAGCCAGACGGTTACCCCACCAAATACTATTGGGAATTAAGCAAGATACTCTCACCTGGACTGCTCGACCTGTACATAGAAGCTTAAACTAATAAAGCATTGTCTGGGGGTTTAAACCTAGCAGCCACAGTAGTCATTCACAATGCTGGGTGTCCCCCTGAATGCTGCGCCTCGTCCAGGTCTATTTCTCTAATCTATGCTGAAGTAAAAATGTTTGCAAAGATTCTGGCCCAATGGCTCATTCAGGTGCCCCTGGCCGAGTTCACCCCAATCAAAGCAGATTTATTTATTTATTTATTTAATACATTTATATAGCGCAACAGCTACCCTGAGGGTTTCCCGGCGCCCTGGATCTGAGTAAGGCCCGGTGGATGCGAATTAAGGTAGAATGTAAGGATTACTGGTTAAATAGCCACGCTTTGATGCCTTTCCGATATTGGGCGTAGCTAGGTTCGAGACATAGTTTCAGCGGGAGAGCATTCCATAGGACTGGAGCCAGGTAAGCGAAAGAGCGTCCGCCCAAACGTGCCAGTTTGAACCTAGGGATAACAAATTTTGTTCAGATTCATGCCGGGATGCAACACCTGACAAAGCATTAGACATTTGTACCTCAATTGGCTAATAAGTCAGATATCCAAGACCCATGTGCTCTACTCCTCGGCATTTTACTCCATCAACTGGTCCTTCTTTGAGGCTGTACTGTGGCGCATAAGCCTAGGCATAAGATTTAGTTGATACGTCGGTCTTCTGTAATCCTCGCTACAGGCCTGGTTGCCCTTTAAAGTTACGCTCTCTGACCCCCTTCTCATTCCGTAGAGGCACAAGACAAGGCAGTCCCTATCACTCCTCCTCTTTGCCCTGTTGAGCGAAACGCAGCCTCAACTCATTCACTGCAATGAGCAACTGCAGGGCTGGGGCAGGAGAGGAGCAGAAGAAGATGATGATTGATTCTCATTATACACAGATGACGTGCTTCTTTAGCTCCAGAACCCCCATGAAACTGGAACCTGAACACTGCATATCTTGTCAATAGATGACGTAGCGTTGGGTCTCCGTACTAGCGGAGCCACATTTTTTCTGGTTCCCCTTCCAAGAAACCTGGAGGCCGAGACGTGGCAAGGGTCAATCTCAATCCAAAGGCTCAGTTCCCAATACTTAGGAATACATATCTCAGTGCTTCCAAAGTTGACCTGGTCCCTCAACCTAGACTTCCAGGTGGTCCCTATGAAACCAGTCTTTTGCACCTGGGCACTGCTCTCGCTACATATCCGACGCAGGGTAGCACTGTTCAATATGATAATCGAACCATGCTTTCTCAATGTTCTGTGGCACCCAATCAATTGAAATCCCCACTGCCTGGTTCTGAACTCTCACCTCGAATATTGGATCCTTCATATGGGCGACACAGGCACCCCCATAGCGTTCAACGAGTGTTGTCAGCACACATATGATGGCGGCATGGGAATGGCAGATGTTTGCTTCTATTATTTGGCCTCCCAATTCCTGGTAATCAACGATTGGCTCTAGGTAGACCCATCTAGAATTAGATAATGTCCTACACAAACTGTATTGCGGTTCACTCCCTCAATGACTCCCTGAGCTCCAGGGTAGTGGTCCAGGTGTAGTGTGCCGCACTGCTAATGATGGGCTGGAACATGAAACTTATACAACGCACTCCAGTATGACAGGGTGCGGGCTTATCCAAGTTTCAGAATCGAAAAGATTTGTCAAATGGGACAAAATAGGGATCACACACCGAGGAGATGTCTGGCGGGTATCGGCTATGAAATCCTTCCCAATTCTCCCTCTCCACCACCCAATTTCACAAATGCCTGTGTCTGAGACACGCATTCTACTGCTACTGAGGAGACACCACTGATCACCCAGAATGCAATCAGCTCGAGGCTAAAATCCTACAGGGCTCCATAGGGAAAGGGGGTGATCTATCAGAAAAATAGAACACACGTCCTTAACTCCCTCAACACATATGACTCCTTTAAACAGAAATGGGACTTTGGGTGGGTACTATGGAGGAAGCAGACTGGAGATGTTGGCATGGCCCACCGCACCCTTGCCATATCGGCCCGCCTAAGACTCACTTATCCACCTACCTCACTAGCTATGGAGAGCGGGCAAATGGAACACATCTGTCTGCTCCAGGTGCTCATCGCCAGAAGGGGACTTCGTCCATGTAATCTGGTCGATATATAGATCCAGAGGCTGCCCTCCGAAACTCGACAAGATGTGGGGGTATTTTTCAGGTTTTCTTACGGTACCACTATCAACAAATAATCTCGATAACTTTAACTAGAATCCAAGATAGCATACTGGCACATTCACATTCACCTTCTGGCTCTGAGCCAGTGGGGCGACACTCCTATGCGATTGCAAAGGAGCCGCCCCTGGCAAACACCTGTTTGAAAATTATAAGTGATGCAATAATTATTGCCAGTAATACATTTTTTTATCCGTTAAATTTCAGGAGTTCAAGCAAGTCGGAATTTAAGGTGTGGAAAAGGGCCAATATATACTAAGACATGCAGGTCTTATTGCGATACCACAACAAAACCCACGTTATTCCTCCATTTAAGAACACAATTCGGGATAGTTGAAGACTGCCGCACCCAATATTTAGCCTGGTGCAATTTTCATTGCATCCAACACCAGGGCCCTTGTAATCAGGCCCTTAATTGTGAAATTCATAGTCAACGTTCTTAGAAGCAGCAACCATGCCAGTACCGGCAGCACCAATGTATTTATAATCAACTGTTTTGGTGAAGAACTTTCTTAACTTATTGCACTATACACTAAAACAGTGAATACATCGACCAGGAAGATGGGCCTTAACTGAGAGACAGTAAAAGATGAGCCATATCGAGAGATGGTAAAAGATGGGCCTTAACTGAGAGACGGTAAAAGATGAGCCATATCGAGAGATGGTAAAAGATGTGCCTTAGCTGAGAGACAGTAAAAGATGAGCTATCCTGAAAGATGGTAAAAGATGAGCCTTAACTGAGAGACAGTAAAATATGAGCTATACTGAGAGATGGTAAAAGATGAGCCTTAGCTGAGACAGTAATCAATGCCGGTTACCTTTGCTGATTCCTCAATCCTGTATCCTCCCTCAAAGGCAAACGTCACGGACACATTGTAGCTAGACTGTTTCCCATACCCATTTGGCCACCAAGGCTCCACTGAAACACTCTAGGGTAAACAAGGAAGGGAGACAAAAAGAATTAGTATTAAGTTTGCATTTATCAATTATATCATCCTGGACTCTTAACCAAACCTTAACAAAGTAGTGGCTGCCCATGAATAAATATTTTACCCTACCACCAGCATGTTCTTAAGAGAAATCCCTTGAAAAAGAATGCAGGACAGGGAGCTGTGTGGCATGTAGATTTGAACAATTTTCATACTGCACTTTCACAATTTTTTGGTATACAATTCCTTTCTTCTGCTAAAACGATTACTCAGCTGTGTACATGTTACTTTAGTAAATAATATGGAATTCCATGTTGGTTTGTTTTTTCACAACAGATTTTATTGTTGTTAGCCACAGCAGGCCCAGGTTGCACCAGGGCCGCAATTGTATATCAATCGTAAAGAAGTTGATTTTAACAATATATAGTTGTCGCCGGATGAAATATGTAGAAAATTTAATTAAACACAAATAAAAGTTGTAAACTAGAAACAACAATGTCACAGAGTCCATATACATATCGCCGTACAAAGTCTCCTTTTGCAACATACGAGTACAGATACAATTATTCTTAACAGAAATTCCTATATAAATCTGCAATATATATATATATATATATATATATTTTTTTTTTTTTAATTGTATATGCTCTGGTATGCAGAGCCGGAATATACATTTGTCAGGCACTTCTTTGACCAGCTCAGTGGGCTTCCAACAACACTTTGTGTGCCTTCACATATACTAACATTTGTAATCCCCCGCAAGGGCGAGTTTACACCACACAGAGATACAGTCCAGAAGTGACTCCAGGTGTCACGCATGGCTCGGGACCAGTTGGCAGGTGTGCTTTAAATCTAATCCATCCAGATTTCTCAAAAGTAAAAAATAAACTCAGCATAATTGCAATAAAAATGGACGTTTAACCTTTCTCCTCGTAAAAGATCTCAGTGCTGATTGCTAGCATATAGAGTTTCCTTTAAATCACTTTGCTTTACAAGAAAAAATAATCTGAGGTCAGTTCGCAAAAATTCAAGTGAATTTCAGTAATGCACCCCATGTGAACGTTATGCTTAAGCCTGGCCATAATTACTCATTCTTGCCAGTGGTCAATTTGCTGGTGACGTAAATGGGCCGTGCAAATTATGCGATTCGCAGAAGCACCATTTTTCAAATGCTCTGGTGCAAAACAGTGCATACACAGGTTATAGGGCCAAGTACAAAATGAAAAAACACACACTCTCACTCTCTTGTTTTCGTTACAGATTGGATGCATTTTATTGATGCATAAATCACATGCAAGAATGTGGTCGCTATACAATGCAGTCTAGTAGTCAGAGCCACTGGAATTATGCAACAGAGGAGTATCACATTTTGCATTAGGGTTAACTACATTATTCAGCAAGAAAGGACAAATTATGTATGTATTGCAAAGCGGTGCATTTTGTAACAGCATTACTGCAGTTTTTTGTCTTTTTTACACATGTTAAAACTGTCTGGGCAAGGGTTCCACCTTATCAGTAACAGTATTAACAGTCAAATACAACATAGGCAATTGAAAGGTGACCAGTCCACTTTGGCAAGGGCCTTGCATCCCACTGTGCTGGAACACGTCGCTGCATTTTTAGTAACTTTTGATCCGTCTGAGCTAGAAACAATGTTTTGGTAAAGTCTACAAATTATGCAGCAGATTATGAATGTGTGAAATCCATAATTATGTGGTAAAAGCTGTGGCATAGTTCTGGCATCATTCCACTTCCTCTGTCTATAGTGGAGAAGGCTAAAGGACATCATTTTCTTTTAAGGAAATGCATTACGATTTCCGCCACTGCTGACTTTTTAGGCAACATATCTTTACAATCATGGGAATTGTATTCCCATTGTAAGACCCTCATTCCTACTAGGCTGGTATTTTGTGTCGCTCTTCTACCTAGGGACATGGTGATTCGGCGGGGCTCGCCCCTTCGCCCCCCCTTTTCCCGGTGTACTATTATACCCCATTGTAAGTTCTGCAGGTCATAATGGATGACAACCTTCAGTTCGTTTCAACACACTCCTGCCATCTTCCTGCTGTTGAACATCTGGGGTTGACTTGAATGTGACCTCAATCTAAAGGGGCCAGCGGACAGGTCAGCTTCACTTAAACCAATTGGAAGAGCGCATCTCACGAGTGATTTGTAAAGGAATGTACTGCACACAGTTGATTATGTAGGCATATAGCGATCAGGCACAGTGAAGTACATTATTTAGTGGTACAAGTTCTCAATTTTTTTCTGCGTATTTTAAGGATTGACTTTTTTAGACACAAATATTGTCTCTCTCCTGGAGGCCTCCGCCTAGCCCACACTGTCCTTTGAGAGAGTTGTGTGTGTTGGTAAGTGGCAGCACCCACTCCTGGTGCTTCTTTAGGGAAATATGCGGTACAAAAGGGGGTGGTGAAAAAGGGGGTGGTGATGGACGGAGCATCTGAACCAATCAAACACTCACACCCAGTCAACAGATCTGGGTTTAATCCCTCACCGTTCTTTAGCCCACTCTGCCATCCCAGTTCAGACATGGCCATATGCAAACCAGTCTGACGCTGTGCCTCATGGGAACAGTCCAGCCCAAACTGCCAAGCCATGCCTTGCCATGCCTTCCCTGGACCGGAAACAAGCTTCCGTGGACCGGTTTCTGGCATTGCAGCCGTCTTCAGACTGGCTTGCTTGAATCCAGTGGCAAAGTGAGCAAGAGACTCACGTCTGAGCATACCCTGCCAACTTATGGCGACCAAAGCAGTACAAAAGGGGGTGGTGATGGACGGAGCATCTGAACCAATCAAAGACTCACACCCAGTCAGCAGATCTGGGTTTAATCCATCACCGTTCTTTAGCCTACTCTGCCACCCCTGTTCAGATATGGCCGTATGCAAATCAGTCTAACCCTGTGCCTCATGGGAACAGTCCAGCCCGAACTGCCAAGCCATACCTTCCCTGGACCGGAAACAAGCTTCCGTGGACCGGTTTCTGGCATTGCAGCCGTCTTCAGTCCAGCTTGCTTGAATCCAGTGGCAAAGTGAGCAAGGGACTCACGTCTGAGCATACCATGCCAAATTATGGTGAACAAACCGGTACAAAAGGGGGTGGTGATGGACGGAGCATCTGAAGCAATCAAACACTCACACCCAGTCAACAGATCTGGGTTTAATCCATCACCGTTCATTAGCCTACTCTGCCACCCCAGTTCAGACATGGCCATATGCAAATCAGTCTGACCCTGTGCCTCATGGGAACAGTCCAGCCCGAACTGCCAAGCCATGCCTTCCCTGGACCGGAAACAAGCTTCCGTGGACCGGTTTCTGGCATTGCAGCCGTCTTCAGCCCGGCTTGCTTGAATCCAGTGGCAAAGTGAGCAAGGGACTCACGTCTGAGCGTACCCTGCCAACTAATGGCGAACAAAGCGGTACAAAAGGGGGTGGTGATGGACGGAGCATCTGAACCAATCAAACACTCACACCCAGTCAACAGGTCTGGGTTTAATCCATCACCGTTCTTTAGCCCACTCTGCCACCCCAGTTCAGACATGGCCATATGCAAATCAGTCTGACCCTGTGCCTCAAGAGAACAGTCCAGCCCGAACTGCCAAGCCATGCCTTCCCTGGACCGGAAACAAGCTTCCATGGACCAGTTTCTGGCATTGCAGCCGTCTTCAGCCCGGCTTGCTTGAATCCAGTGGCAAAGTGAGCAAGGGACTCAGGTCTGAGCATACCCTGCCAACTTATGGCGAACAAAGCGGTACAAAACGGGGTGGTGATGGACATAGCATCTGAACCAATCAAACACTCACACCCAGTCAACAGATCTGGGTTTCATTCATCACCGATCTTTAGCCCACTCTGCCACCCCAGTTCAGACATGGCCATATGCAAATCAGTCTGACCTTGTGCCTCATGGGAACAGTCCAGCCCGAACTGCCAAGCCATGCCTTCCCTGGACCGGAAACAAGCTTCCGTGGACCGGTTTCTGGCATTGCAGCCGTCTTCAGCCCGGCTTGCTTGAATCCAGTGGCAAAGTGGGCAAGGGACTCACGTCTGAGCATACCCAGCCAACTTATGGCGAACAAAGTGGTACAAAAGGGGGTGGTGATGGATGGAGCATCTGAACCAATCAAACACTCACACCCAGTCAACATATCTGGATTTAATCCATCACCGTTCTTTAGCCCACTCTGCCACCCCAGTTCAGACATGGCCATATGCAAATCAGTCTGACCCTGTGCCTCATGGGAACAGTCCAGCCCGAACTGCCAAGCCATGCCTTCCCTGGACCGGAAACAAGCTTCTGTGGACCGGTTTGTGGCATTGCAGCCGTCTTTAGCCCGGCTTGCTTGAATCCAGTGGCAAAGTGAGCAAGGGACTCACGTCTGAGCATACCATTCCACACTTATGGCGGCCAAAAGCGGTACAAAAGGGGGTGGTGATAGGATAGGATAGGGTGTTAGGGAAATATGGCATTGTGGAGAACACACAACCACACCCAACCAAACACACACAACCACACACACACACAACCACACACACACCACCACACATACACAGAACCCCACAAACAACCACATACACAACCACACACACACACAACCACAACTGGAGGAGTGTGGCTCAATGGTTAGAGCGGCAGACCCTGATGCAGAGTTCTGGCCAGGGACCAGGGTTCGATTCCCACCTCGGCTGGGTCTCGGGCTCAATTTCCTCGGACCTGTTAATTCTCGCCTCGGTGCCTATTCTAATCATGGGCCCCACGCTGCAACTCTGGGCAATAGCTTGCTTAGCCTCCACACCGGCCCCAACAGCGCTAAGGATGCCTGGCTTCACCCTGGGAGTGCCCAGGAGTGGACACTTCACAGGGAAAGCCAGGAGGGGTTCCACAGCGGTATGAGTATCAGAGCCAGGAAGCCAAATAGGCGACACCGCAAGGTGACCGTCTGGTGACAGTGCGCTCTATAAGTACCATGACATTTACATTTACAACCACAAGCACACACACAAGTACACACACAACCACACACACACAGCCACAGCACACAAACTACCATACACACAATCACACACACAACCACAACCACACATAAAACCACACACACAACCACAAACACACAACCACACACACACAACCACACACACAACCACACACACACAACCACACACACAACCACACCGTCAGTGCACACTTTCATCAGGCACAACCACCACCTGCCGTCAGTGCATGCTTTCACCGGGCACAAACACCACCAGCCGTCAATGCACGCTTCCACCAGGCACACACCACCAGCCGTCAGTGCACGCTTTCACCAGGCACATACACACCACCAGCCGTTAGTGCATGCTTTCACTAGGCACATACACACCACCAGCCCTCATTGCACGCTTTCACCAAGCGCACACACACACACCACCAGCCATCAGTGCACAATTTCTACAGGCCCACACACCACCAGCCATCAGTGCACACATCAATTGTTAACGAACCACAATTAACTATTGTAGCAATCGCAGTATGGTACACTTTACTTTTAAACATATTCATCTAAAGCGCAGCATGCCACCATTGCTACAATAATTAATACACATTTCTTTGGCCTCCAATTTATAGACTTTTGTTGCAATTGGTGTTGCAATATTTAGCAATGCCAATAGCTCAAACTTAATTAATGTGAGACCTATTGCATTGCAAATGCTTGTTATCTTTAGGAGACTTTGATAGTTTGTTCCCTTGCATATCACCCAAATTATCTAGATCCTGAACGTAAGCCTAAGAAGAGTCAACACATTGTCTTGAAACCTAACAGAAGGATTTTCAGCTTGCTCGTTTTAGCAGGGACAAGTAGTGGCAGAGCCAATAAGTCTAGCCTTGGCAAGTCTGCCATACTTTGTTTTGCAAATGAGTAAAACGCCGTCCCTTTGACCCGAGCTAAATGTTGTGGTGGGCGGAAGCAAAAAGTGACTAACTCTTGAACAGGTCAAATAAATTAAGAGGGCTGGACGAAAGCCCATAAATGTATACATATACATTATGATTTTATTTTTAAACATAACACGCATGAGACAGTTTATATCTCTTGGTTAGATCTAAAAATAAGGTAAGCAAGGGTAATTAATAATTTTAATAAACAGCAGGTGAGTAGGGGAGCCCTAACCTTGATTTCCTCTCCTCTATCATGTCATTTGTATCTTATTTATATTCACTCATAGCTCTTTTTTTGTAGAAAATAAGCCTAAGTATAGGGTGCTTTCTACCGCTCACAACCATCTTAGTGGGACAGCATACAGACAAAAATGTTGAAACCCCAACTAAGTGGCACATCACTAACAATGGAGGCAACGGGTAAAGTCCCCAACATGCTCCCTTCAGCCCGGAAGCTGAAACGGTAAACCCCCACTAACATTCAAACCACTGTAGTGTAGTTCCTATATTCCTAACAGGCTCTGCGCATTGGAATAATATATACTGTAGTTTAGACGTAGGACTGAAGTCGACTAGGTCTCTACCAAATATATTAAACTTAATAGTGAGTGCCAGCTAGCTCAGAGGTCACTAGAAACATTCTCGAATTCACAAGAAGGGATTAGTTTCTGACAACCGCATAAACATGACAACTTTGTTTCCCAAGAATAAGAAATCAAATCTCTAGAGTCGTGGAAACAATTGATAACTATTTTACTCAGTCAATCGTGCATGCTTCGTTTCACCAGAGGTGCTGAGAAATAGAGAGACGGGCGTTTTCAATAAAAGGTATTTATTGAACAGTTTTATTTCTCAAGCATTGGAAATGAACTGCTACAATCGTAATACTGGTTATAAAGTACAAGGCATATAATACGAACAGTATTATAAAGTAGTACTGTAAAAGCATGATATGGTTTCTAAGCCATAAAGTGCATAAAATGTATAAAATACATACAGTGATAAAATGATGACTAAAAGTACTCAACTGGTGTTTCTAAAATACGCCTACACTGGTGTACCTAACCTAAGTCTAGTACAAGGGAAGAAGTAATTGAGGAGTAGCTTAAGTTTAGTAATTCTCTGCCAGGAATCTATTCCAAGAATTCTCTAAGAGGTCTAATCAGCTCCGTACCTTGGTTTTAGAATGAAGGAGGTCTTGTATCTCTCTCTCAGGACTCGATTTCCCAGATACCCGCAAGCGTAAGCCGGAAACACTGGAGCAGGATTTCTCGGCAAGAGAAAAGACAGCGTCTCTCTCAGTGCGTCAGTTTGAGGGTCGGCTTCCTCCGGCACTTGCTGCTGCAGGGCGTCGGTCAAGTAGATAGTCGATCTGCTCCAAACCACCGTGTGTTTGTCTGGGCAAACCTAGGCATATTTATACTTTGAAGGTGCCGAGTTTGACGCATGTTTGGACTTAATAACGTCACTCAAAGGCTAAATTCTTGGAAAACGGCAGGAGTTCTCAGAGAACTTAATATTCAAGCAGGGGGAAGTCCCTAGCTGCAGAAGACAGGTTTTTCCAAGAAATTGTTGTGTATTCTCTGAACTTAGTGGAAGTAGCCATGCCGTATTTGGGCTGTATGGCTTGGGCCAAATATGGTAGTGATTTCTATGCCTATATAAGGATATGATCAAGTATACCTATTATACTAGGGTCCTAGATTCATTTACAACACCCACTCCACGATCTTAAGTTCAATAAAGCTAACCTAATAAGCACTGAACATATCTAAAGCTAGTGTTTACAATCCCACCCCACAATACATAAAAATGCACTTGAAATGGTTTGTACATGAGGGAAAAAACAGCATTTCCACAGTACGCATTTTAAAGAAGTGATGACATTCTAAGCATATAGTAAGGTATTTAAATATGCAAACCAAATGAATCATGAATTTATATTTATGAAAATGGCTCTTAAATACAGAAAGAAAGGTCGAGACCATTTCATAACATTACATATTATGGCAATTGTTATATGAGGACAGGCCAAATATTTACTCTAGGCAGAGATCAAAAAGAAAAAGAATTTCTTGTTCTCTAAGAATAGTTCTACTTTAAGCAGATCAGTCTGTGCCAAAAAGTTCAAATGTTTTGGAGGTAGGCAGTTTTCGTTTAGGCCACCTAACAATGCATTTTAAAACAGCTGGCCCCTACTTAGTGGATGCATGTTCTCTTTCATTAACCACATCAATGCTCATTACAGTCATTGTCAATGCTGACTTTTTTAAAATCCCATTGTTCATGACGAGCTGAGCTCGTCATGAGTGTATGGAGGTGTACATCATGACGAGCTCAGCTTGTCATGAGCGTCCAAGGAGTTAACAGGCTCTCACAACCTATGTGATCTAAATAAAAGATGGTGTAACGAACATATCAAGTATATCAAGAAAAGATAAATCAAAAGTAAGTAGATTCCTGTGTTCACTCATAATGACCTTAATAGTAGAATTATATTATAGATGTCTGTATAACTACATACCCAATAAACTTACTTTTAGATGTGTCGTCCCCTCCACATGTCAATAAAAATGACGAATCAAATCTAGAGTTGTTGGATAAGTCGACCTGAGCCTCGTTCTACGCTGGTGTAAATGTTACAGGTATAAGGCTTTCCCCTGGTTCATTTGCTACTATGTGCATTAAATACCAATTAGGGCTGAACCGCTATTGTGATTGTTATACTTTTCAGGAAATTCCCACCTTGCGCTCTGATGAGAGTATGGAATAGGCCCATATATTGGCCATGATGAGTAGAAATTCTCAGGTAATCAAAAATGGAATTAGTTTCTCATTGTACACAGGGATAACTACTGCAGTGTCCAATAGGGCTGTATGTGTCCTTTTTAAAGTACATCATGCTGGGGTTGTAATTTGGTAGGATTAGCAACACCTTTAAAGTAAGATCTACAAGGTAACTGTTTCATAAGCCCCTTAGTTTCAAAGCTATGATGAGGACCATTTTTGTTAAAAATAGGAATCTTCTCTTTGAGACAGCTGTGTTAATATACTCCATTTTGTTTGGGTTATAAGGTAGCACCATTGGGTACGAATGTGTGTGAACTTGGATGGTTGTCTTGGTCCATTCTGATGTCTCAAATGTAAATGTATTTAAACAAATGTCTTTCAGGGCGTATTAGTAAAAAACTTGTTTTTCTTGTGTATATATTTTTTCAGACTTGAACCCCAGGTGTAGAGATCCTGTAGTAATTTGTCTCTGGATGGTCCTGATGAAGGTGGTCCTTACTGCTGTTTTTCCACCGAAACGCGTCGACCAACTTTAGACCTATGTTTTTCATTTTGTAGATCTATTGAATCTGGTCTTATACTGGACAACAGATGCAATGTTATAGGATGTCTATGTTTGATTGTAATGTAATGGATGGATGTTTAGTAAGTATGTATGTGAGTGTATGCATGGTTCTCTACCTGGGCTGGTCTAATTTATTTTGTATTTTTACATACATTTTGGACAACTAATGAAAAACAGTGATGGCTCCAATTTATTGAAAGTATGTTTCTTGGAGATTTTTTATAATCAATGTATATATATATAAAAAAATGAGATAAAAAAGTTGGATATGAAAAAATGAAATAAAATAACTAAAAATTTAAATACAAGTGTGATATATGTGTTTATGCCCTGGGTTGGTGAGATCAATTCTATGTGAAAAGTATTTATAGGTCAAGAGGGAGTTTTCTAGTTTGTTCTGTATTGCTTCTTCCCCTCTACTCCCTGACCTGAAATTACCTGTTAGAGGGGGTCCCCATTTCTACTCAATTAGACTTACTGGTGAGACCTCAATCAATGGCGTCATCAAGATTGGTAGCAGTTGGGGACAACACAATGCCTGAGTCGTTACTGGACCTAGCAAGGCGTCGACCTCCGATGGAAGGACTGATGAAAGGGTAAGACAAATGTCCAACACGCATTCCTCTCTGCAAATCAGGCACCGTAGAACAGGTAAGATACAATCTTACCAGATTAGTCTGAACGAAACCAGGTTGTGTTCAGATCTTTTAAACGAGCCAAGCCAAGAATCTGTGTAATTCTCTCACGATACCTCATGGCAAGGAGGGTCCCTTCCATGGTGGTCTGGGTATCGTCGGTTACAGGACTTGCCATATCAGAGCAGAAGGAATAAAAAAAGAATTCCTGCTACGAGTCCCAAGATGAGAGACAGGCAGCCGAACACAGAGTGCACGAAATTTGGAAAAATGCAGAGGACTGCTTCAAATGGTGTTAACAGTCCCGAAAAAATTGTCTTAAATACATGTGAGATGCCACTGGTATCAGACATATTTAAGATTTGACTTAAGATTTTTGTAAAATGTACTGGGTAGTTTGTTGATAATAATGCATGCATTTCTGCAGATGTCCTCGCAACTTGCAGATCATACGTTTCTCTAGACAAGGTCAGTGGCATAGATTTTTGTAAAAGAATGGCTTTTATTCTGCTTAAAGTATCAATTCATATAGAAGAGATATTCAGTGAAGGACATAATGTCGTTCCACTGTCTGTTTTGTGTGTTGGATACAATACTTGCATACAACAAGTGACCATGGACGTCACACTAACGAGATCAAGTTTTCCTGGCATCATGCCACAGCAGCTGTGATCATTCAACATAAAGTAACTGCCATTGGATAGCTGCCTGAAAATGGGCTCTATCACAGTGGAGGGAGTACCGTGCAGGTGGCAAGAGAGGTTATTTGCAGAACTGTCGCAGGCTCTGTGTAAATACCTTTGCACAAAAGTGTACCACTTAGTGAGTTTTGACAATTTTTCCACTAAGGAATACCTCTTTTCCCTTGTTCCAACATTTGTCTGTGTAAGGTAAAGTCCAAGTCAACTTAATGTATTCTTTACCAAACCTTTCATACAGGCCCACTGGCATATGCTGTAGACAATACTGAAATTGGAAAATCGTCACTGGTATCATGATGGTGCCTGAATTATCCATTCAATGACAGGTTTCTCAGAAACTGTCAATGGTAATCTTTCCAGTTTTTCAATGCTCAGCACCGTATAGTCTGCTCCTCTTTGTGCCAAAGAGATTTGTTTATCTGTAAGGTTAAATACAGCAAACAATGGCGTTGTGTTGATTAGACGCCATGGCACGTAGCCGGAACGAAGATTTTGCAACATCCAGCCTAACTGCATTATAGAACGTAATTGAGACTGGCCAGGTTGTAACATTAGCAAGTCCTGTTCCATTATATCAATTACAGAGGATAAAATGCTGTCCAATGAATATATTCTGGAGGACAGAGTCATTAACTCATTGTCCACTACAGAGAGAGCTTTCTCTAAATTAATACGATCAATTTCTCGTATTCTTTCTGCAGTTTCCATTTGCGTTATTTTCCAAGCTTCGCTGTACGCAGCGTATATTCCGGCGTATATGAAACGTTTTTGCCGTGGTTTGCGAGGCCCCATTAAGAAATCTCGCAAATCATTGCTTTCTTTAAGTAAAGATAAGTGTTGTTTGATTTCCGGAAGTGTGGATTTCTTTAGCCACTCAAGGCATAGTTTTCCAATACTGTATGTTGTTACTATCCCTAGATGTTGTCTCTGGGAGTATCTTGGATCTGGCCTGTTCAGTTTTAACCCCTGTGTTTTGTTCAGGAATCTATCATGACAGTTATTGGTGTCTGTTGGCCAGATTAACCATTTTTTCCAATCAGGATCAGTTCTGTTTTGTGTTAAAATATATGGTACGTCTACCTCCCTTTCTGTAGTATCCTCACTCTCAGAAGTGGGTTTAGGTATAGACGGTTTATTTAAATCTTTTATCTTAGCCAGGTCAAGACAAGAAGTCTGTTGAACAGTGTCATTTAAAAACATTATTTGTTCTGGTATAATGCATGCTCTGAGCAAGGCTTCTAAACCTTGTACCTGCCAGTCTTCGTGCCCCAGACAGTTTTTGTCTCAATGTTGTTTTTCCAAAAGTCAAAACCCAATGTAGATAGCTGATCATAAAAGTTTGCAGAATAAATTTTAGTTTTTATTCCTGTTTTATTTATATTTTTGAAATAAAACGTTTCTGGATTTGTAACATTAAACCCTGAGAAGTATGAAAACTTTTCATGAAATGTTTTTGAGCTGCCTTTTGGTGGCGTGGGACAATGTTCCCATTGATTATATGTAAAAACATTCCTAGGACTTGCAGGTTTATGCAAATAATGGTGACCATAGTGATTAAAACAATACATTTGTTAATAATCTGATGACCCTTCTAAAAAGTCATGTTTAGTAAATTTTGCAGACATTTCTAAATCTGACATCATATTATTAATAGTCTCAAAGTCCCAATCATCAGAAAATGTGCTGGGTGATACGAAGTCACTTAAAGAAACCTTGAACTGGTGTGGAATCTTCAACAGCTCCACCGGGCCATAGATGTCATAATCAGTTCTATCCCATGCTATACCACCTGGTATAGGAACGGCTGTGATGTTTACTGATGACTGGTCTCTTTTTTCACGATGAGATGATTTGTGATGTTTTAGGACCAAGTTGATTTTCTGACTTGCTGTGTCCATTGTACTGTATTTTCCATCTATCATTTGTCCCAAGCTTAAAACTAAAATCAGCCATAGCAGGAGAAAAAATACACCTAAACCAATCCAAAATTCAATCCATGGTGAAACCAGATATATTTTCTCAAGTTGATGAGAGTTATGTTGTTTTTCTTTGAGAGTTTTTTTTACTGGCGTTTCTTCAGGTTCACTGGGATCCTCAGAAAATGTATCAAAGTTGATGAAATAGCCAGAGGCAGTTCTATCAATTGTTGGAATTGCATCAGGATTGTTATTAATCTTCGGTGTTGCATCTTCCTTTGTCATATTGGTGTAATCAGAGGCTACATCATTGTAGACAGGTGTTTCTTGGCGAACTGTTATTTGGGTCTCAAGAGGAACGAGTTCCATGGCTTTGTTGCATAGTCCTTCTTTTCTTACTGCAGGTTTATCAAACGTGATAAGTCTTTCAGTCTGAACCTCTTGGATAGTAGCAAGATTTGGTCTTATGCTACATCTTGGGAGTCCACTGGGCCTACTACTTATTATTGGCCACATGTTGTGGTTTGACCAGGTCGATGGACACGACTCGGTTCTCCTTTTTACCAGCAAGAGCGGTAGTACTACTGATCTTGTTCCTGGAATTGCTAAGACAGGTACTGCTTTTCTGTAAGAAGGCCCAAATTCCTTCTTCACCGCTATCTTTTCCCTGACTAGATCCCCAATCTTTGGAATCCCGACGGGTCTCGCTGGGACAGGTGGTTTTTCTTCAGTGGCTGTTGGCTTTTGTGTTGTGTTACTCAAACTTCTTCTTGTTTCATTTAAGTCCTATAAAACAGCCAAACGATCTTTGACATCAAAGGGTTTTTGTTCCACCACTGAAGTTTGACAATCGAGATCTTCGATTATCATTCTAGTACAAACAGTAATTCATAAGGAGTGATTCCCCCCAGAGAATTTCTTGGCAGATTGTTAAGACTACGTTGGACACTTATTAAATGTTTGATCCACCCATCACCCGAACCTAATACCTTAGCTGTTATGGATTGCTTTATGTCACGTTTTTTTCTTTCCACTACCGCATTACCCTCAGGATGGAAGGGACTAGAATACCGCAATGCAACGCCCAAGCTAACCATAGCCTCCTTGTAAGCTCGAGAGCTAAACGCAGGACCCTGGTCAGAATGTAGGGTGCCGATTGCGTATGTGCCGATAAAGACTCGCAAATCCTTTATAACAGTTCTGGCGTCAGCGAGCGCTGGGGCCATAACCAAATAAATCTTGTCCTAGTAGTTGTGGGATCGCATCTGTCTGTAGGGACGTCTGCATATAGATAGCTGAATGCTGTCTAATAGTGGTATCTGAACTAGGCTGGCTACACTGTAGTCAGGTATCTGGTGGGTGTCAAAGCTGCAATCTCTGCAACAGGTATCACAATTTATTCCAAATTCGTAAACTTGGACGCCCATTCCTGGCCACCAGTACATCTCTTCTAATTTTATTAGAGATTCTAAGATCCCGAGTGATGGAGTTTTAGTGACCATAGGTCTGAATTTGCCTTTGCGCCAGCGACCTTTAACAATCGTGCACGCAGCACTATAGGCTTGTTAACCCCCAATAGCGGGCTGTGCTGATCTGTCTGCATATATTATACAGCCGTAATGTTCCAGAGGCAGAATTTCGGTCGGCAGAGGACATACGTGTTCGTATTGGAGAAATTCTTGTGTTTTCAAGCTAGGGTCAAAAACATATTCAACGTCTGTTGCAGCAAGAGAGTTAACCCATTGTATCCATCTCGGATGTAGAGCTTTAGCATTTGGGATGCTCGCTTTTGTCACTGCCTCTAAGGCAGGTACAGGTGTAACGATCATTATGCGTTTACCCTGCGCGAGAGCTCTCCCTTTTGCTACTGCAGTTTGAACCGCTGTCAGAATGTTTTCAGTAGAAGTGAACTTCATTTCAGCTTGTGTGTACAAGTGTGATTTGTATGCTATTGGTACCGTTTCTCATTCATTAAAGGTAAGGTACGTGAATCCGCATCTCCCTGGGATGATTCGGATCACAAGATTGTGCACGTTTTCGCGTGTCTGTAACTGTGTTTTTGTTAACATGTCTGTTTGGAATGAACTTATAATTTCTGTGTGTGTTTGAGTCCAATTTGTTGGTTTGAAATCAGGTTTGATTAGTTCGTAGAGAGGTTTAACCCTTTCTGCGTAATTCAGAACGTATGTTCTTCGAAAATTCAGGAAACCTAGAATAGACTGCAAGTTTTTCAGCGTTTTTGGAGTTTGGAGCAGCGCACATTTCTCTAGAAAGTTTGCTGTCAGACTTTTGCCTTCACTTGATAACTCGTATCCTAGAAATAGGACGTTGAGGTGGGCAATTCGTGATTTCTTGAAATTTAATTTATACCCTTCAGATGCGAACCCAAGTATTATGGTGTTCACTCTTTTCAAGTGTATGTCCAAGTCGTTATCTGTAAGATAGATGTCATCTACATAAGATAATGCCTCATCATCGTACGTTTGTAGTAACTCTGTTACCCTGGCTGAAAATAACCCTGGACTATTCTTGAATCCCTGGGGGAGATGGCAAAATTGCCGCTGTGTCCCCATAATTGAGAAAGCGGTCAGATGCCTGCTTTCAGGTGCAATGTTTTGACAGAAAAACCCATTTGAAATATTTAATGTGGTATTATATTTTTTGCGCACAATGTTATTCATCAGTGCTGCACTATGTGCATTTTGTACTGCAAATGTTTTCCAACAGGAGTTTAAATGTCTGTAATCCAAAACTAGACAATATGAATTGTCTGGTTTGGAAACAGGAAACAAAGGATTGTTCATTGACCAGGTGCATGTTTCAATCACCCCTTGGTATTCAAGTTGATTTAAAATCTCCCTGACTTGCTTAACTGGGTACTGCCTTTGTGCAGCAGGTTGATTTTTTAATTGGATTTTATGGTGAGGAGAATCCTCATCCCATCCTACATGATTTTTATATAATGCTGGAGCTTGAGCCACTGCCCATTTTCTGGCATATGTGTTCTTTTTGTGAATTGGAATATGATTTGAGAAGGCTGACATAATTATCTCTTCGCTATGTGGACACTCCCTGACAAATTCAGGTGGCCAGTCTTGCTCAGCTAGAAGAATGTCATAGCCCTTGGAGAGCTTCTTCCAAAATAGTGCTCTTATTTTTCTAGTTATGTCCCCCTCCAACCAGAGTGTTACTTCATATAACTTGTGGGGTACACTAACCCTGGTGTCTGCAGTTTCAGCTTGAATGGATTCATTCAAGTCCACTGTCTCCAGATGATCCTTCAGGATCCTGCGAACTATGGTGACTTCTGCTGCGCTGTCTAGAATTGTTTGAGCCCACTCCCCGTTCTTGAGTTGTGTCCTCAAGATCCTCAGCATGTCTGATTTTTATGCTTGCTACCTTCTTCTTAGGAAATTAAGCTTTTTTACTTTGGTGAACAGGCTCTTTGTCTTTGGACTTGACGCATTCTTCCTTGTGTTCGGACCGTCCTCTTCTTTCCGATTTCCGGCGAGGAAGTCTGAAAAGATCGAGAGGGACGTGTATCATTATCTTGATATCTGTCAGGTTTTTTCAAATTATCCCTATTCCTAAGGTTCTACCTTTTTTCAGAGGGCTCCCGTTGGGGAGCCCTACCTCCCCTTTGGGGAGATCTTTCTCTGGACTGAGAACGTTTCTCTCTAGGAAGAGTCTGTTTAGTATTTTCCCACTTTTTTTTAGAAGTAGTGAGATTATTTTTAATAAATACCTTTTCAGGATTTTCTGTTAATTCAGGTTTTACTGGTTTCCCACTCAAACTATCTCTTCCTATTTCTTCATAAGATTTTTCAATAATTCTAGCAAGCTCATATGGCTGGTCTGTTATATCTGTTTCTTTTAACTTCTGGTGGATTGCCATGGATGCTGCTTCACTTCTTATGTTAGCTAATAGTATAGCCGAGACCTGTTTGAAATCTTTTAGTGATTTCATACCTAGATTCAAGGCCGGTTCTGGACTGCATTAATTTTGAATCTGCCTCAGAACGTCTGGTATCACCGCCATGGACGGTACACCATGTGTTTTTGTGTAGATTGAAGCAAAGACTGTACCCCAAGTGTCACAGTCCTCCACATGTGGTGCTATCCCCATTGGTAAACAGATTGTCAGAATTCTGTGTTTCTCATGAGGTGTACTATCAGGAAATACTGCCTCTATTTGAGTAACTTTTTGAGCTAACCAGAACAGAATTTGTTCACTCTCTGCTGGTAATTTACCAATGACTGATTGCATAGTCTGTGGTGTTATTTTATTTGTGTTCCCCTGATGAGGGGTGTGCTGGGGAATCCTTATAGGAGGTTGGACTGTTAAAGTCTGCATGACATATTGAACCAATTGTCTATGTATTTTAATTAACTGTTTCAGCTGAGCTAACAGTTCTTGACCTGTCATATTTTCTATGTCAGGATGTAGTGTATAGCTGCCTAGTACCGGCCATGTAGCTCCTGGTCTACCTAGTGGACCGAGCCTGGTAATGTGATATTGATGTTGTAGGGCGCCATTAAACCAGAGCTGATGCTCCTGGTAAGTTAGTGGAATTTCAACGTCCTCAAAAGGAACGTATTCCGCTGGAGGTTCCTCTGCTTGTAGTAGTGGAACTCCTGTGTTACTGGATTTGCTTGTCGAAAAGTAATCCATGAATAGAATACCTCTTTCTGCCGATATTCATGTGCCTCTATCACAAATATAACTTTACCACCTCTCGATGATACCCCATTTTCTATAGGTTTTATAGTTATGGTTTTCCTTATATTTGCCAGGATGATTATAGCATCATCGTCATTTTCATTAAACCCTGTAACGTCTATACCCGGTTGATTCGCATCTACTGCAGCTCCACCGGTTGCGTTGTTGTCGCCGTTATTCGACATTGTTTAATGAAAGTTTGCAGAACAAGTTTCAAGGAAACAAAGATTAAGATCACAATATTTTGGAACACTGTATCCTCAACGTTGAATAAACCAAAAAACTAATACATAGGATTCTTGTCCTACTTAGTTCTGACGGATGTTAACCTTTTACCCACTCCAGAAGTCTATTGGAGTATTTTACTGGAAAAGGGGGTCTGTGTGAAAAGCACGACTGAGTAACTCTAGTATCTAGCGTTAAATTATCGCCTTACCAAACGTTGGGCGCCATGTAGTGTAGTTCCTATATTCCCAATAGGCTCTGCGCATTGGAATAATATATACTGTAGTTTAGACGTAGGACTGAAGTCGGCAAGGTCTCTACCGAATATATTAAACTTAATAGTGAGGGCCAGCTAGCTCAGAGGTGACTAGAAACTTTCTCGAATTCACAAGAAGGGATTAGTTTCTGACAACCGCATAAACATGACAACTTTGTTTCTCAAGAATAAGAAATCAAGGGCGTGGCTAGCAGCTGAGGGAAATGGCCGCAGCTTGAGAGAGCTCCGCCCGTCCTGTGGCCCATTATCCTCACACAGCCTGTGGATCAGGACACTTTCAAGTTACAGTGCCCGATATCGATGCCTGGAGCCTTGGTGGTGGCTCAGATGTGGTGCTAGCGGGGCCGCTGCCCCTCCGGCAGCCGTGAGCACCCTCCCGGTCGGCCCGGGAGCTGTGGTGCACAAGATGGCGGCCTCGAGGTGCTGAGCGAACACAGACTTGGACTGTCCCCGGGGGGAACCCTCCTCCCACCAGTTGTTAACTCCCTGCAGCTCGGCCTCTTGGATGCGGAGGTGCCGCGACGAGGAACGCCGGAGAATGGCCTCCCCCGATTCCCGATATTAAGGTGGGTCCGGGGTGCCCGCCCGGGACTGTGAGGCTAATTGAGGCCCGGCTTCAGGCCCAAGCGGTGTGTGGTATCTGACGTTGTGGGGCAGCCTGTGGCCCCCACCCCTGCCGACGGATGGCGTTTATGTGAGAGGCCTGGCCGACTGGAAACGACGCTGAGGTGCGGGTACTCCCTCCCTGTGAACCCCGCCTTGGGGGCAGGAGTACTCAGGAGGTCTCTGGGGTGTTTGGAGGGAGCGCTACAGCGACGGTGTGATGTCTGCCTCCGGGCCACACATCTGCTAGCTGCGGCTGATCTGGTGGCTGCATTGTTGCTTGAGGTGGGGACCGAAGGCACATTACTGACTGTGGCGCTGGTTGCCATCTCTCCCCTCTCTCGACTAAGAAGGACCTGGCTAAGTTTCTGGCCTGCTTTTCCATCGCATATTTGCCAGTGGGCGCCTCCTCGTTCTGCTGCGCCCGGGACAGAGTGTTGATCAGTGGACCGGGGAGCGGATTTGCGGCCTGAACTGTGGTGCCAGTCTGTTGTGCAATAAACACTGCTTTTTTGAGCGACTGCGTCTGGTGGGTGCGGCCCGACTCCGAGGTGCACTTACCGTGGCAACACGATCCCTGGAGACCTGTGGGGTGGCTCGTGGCCCCACCGAAGGGCAGTCGGACCCAGTGGTGGATACAGGGGAGTCGGGCCTGCTGTTGCTGAGTACATCCCAGGCACGACTCTCATGCCGACGAAGAAAATGGCGACGGGGGGCAGAGGTTCAAGGAGCAACCCTCAGGCACAACTTTCCAAATTTGCCTGGACCAAAAGTGGAGATAAGGGCGCCTCACCAAGAACGGACAAAGATGGCGCAGAGTCATCGCCTACCCCGGCTAAGGAACCTAAGCTGCATGACATCCTGGCGGCCATAGGGGGAATGCGTACTTCAATGGACTCAGTCACAATGGAAGTTTCCCTGCTCCGTGCGGACTTTAAACAGATGAATGAGAAGGTGAGGGAACTCAAGGTGGTGACCGCGGCACTACAGGAAGATACTTCTGAACTACAACGTCAAGTGTCCGACATGGAAAGGCAACAAACTCGAATGGCACAACAACTGGACGACTATGAAGGGAGGGCCCGCCGGAATAACGTACGAATCCTAGGTATTCGGGAAAAAACGGAAGGGCCTCCCGCGGACCTCTATGTGGAAGAGCTGGTCACGAAACATCTAAAGCCTAAGGCGCTCTCCGCTTATTTTTCCATTGAGCGAGCACATAGGGTGCCGGGCGGGCGGCCCAAGCCTGGGGCTCCACCACGACCCCTGATTGCTAGAGTCTTTAACTTCCGGGACAGGGACAATATTTTGCAGGCCTCCAGAGCGGGCCCCGTTGAAGATTGACAACTATGAGGTTTCCTTTTTCCCGGACTTCACCGCAAGGGTCCAGGCACAGAGACGCAGCTTCCAAGCAGTCAAGCAGGAACTCCGCAGCTGAGAGGTCAAATATGCAATGCTTTACCCGGCCAAATTAAAGTTGAAAGGGACGGTAAACCATGGTTTTTGACTAACCTGAGATGGTCTGGGAGTAGCTGGAGGTGTGGACAAGAGTCGGCGACACGAATGGCTCCCGCCGCAACATAAGAGACCGGAGGAATGATGGTGGGCCTGCTGCCCTGGCGCAGGAAGCCGAGATGGAAGCAAGTGGCCTGAATGAACAGGAATGAGTGAACTTGCGGCCTCTTGTTGGGCCGGTTCATGGTGCCGCCTGCAGGCACTGGGCGAGGGAGTGTGATTGGGGGGGGGGGGGGCGGTCCAGCGGGGGAGTGACTATATGAAGGTACCTGGGTTAGAGGATTTTGAGTTTGTAACATGTTGGATTTGCGACTGCCTAGATATGTCATGATATTTGCTTAAGGGCTATGTTCCAGATTGAAGGCTGTGTTTTATAGTTGACACTATAGATTGCCCGGGTTGGGGGGCTCGCTTACCCCTGCGCGATTAGCAAAGGTTCGGGGAGTACAAGCACTCTGCCATGTTGGGGGGTGGGCAGTTTGAGGTCCACAGGCAGGGGAGCAGGGTGGGGGTGGAGGGGAGAGGGAGGGAGGCTCACAAGGAAAGGAGGGGTGGTGCTATTGTTTGCTATGATAATGCAAAAAATGTGGCAGCAGCAGCAAAATGGGACGGGAGTTGGGGGGAGGTTTGTTGAGTTTTGGTTTTAGTTTTGGTTTTGGGCAACGCTTTGACTTTTTACCTGTTACGATGTATGCCTCAGAGGCGGGTCCACAGGGATGCCTTGATTGTAATGGAAGACTCGGAATGAACAGGCACTGCGACAGAGGTTAGCGCCCCACTGCTGGCCCCAGTATCTCCTATGACCTTACTTACTTGGAATCTCCTCTGTCCCTCCGGGCAGGTCACCCCCCGAGCACACTCCCCGTGAGTGAGCCCGTCCTCTGGTGCCGCCTCTGCCCTGAGCTGTGCCCTCTGCCAGATCCGCTTTCCACGGATCTCCTGTGCCCCCTGCCACCTGCTTGCTTCGCCGCCGTTGTGCTTTCTTTCCCCGCTGTTTTTTCCCTAGCCCCCTGTGCTCCCCCCTCCTCGCCCAGCCCCGGCCGCGTTTCCCGCCACCTCCTCGCCGCTGCCCCCTGCGGCCCCGCCCCCTTCCCTCGCTCGCCATCCCCATTCGCCACCCCGCTCCCCCTCCCAGCGGCCCCTCCCTCGCTCCGCCCCCCCCCCACTCTCCTCATATGGCAGAGTGGCCAACGCGCAGCGTGCACGCGCAGCGGGCGCACGCAGCGGGCGCGCCGAAGGTGCGCCAAAGGTAAGCCCGTCTGCGCCCGTCCGCGCCTGGACCGCGCCCAGCGCTCCAACCCCTGGCCCCCGAGGACCCCAGCCCACCCGCCGGACGTACACCGCCGCCACCCTCAACGCGCTCAACACCGGCCGAGTCCCGGGATGCTACCGAGCCACCCCGAGACGCACCCACGGACCCTTCAGCTGCCACGCCTGCAAGTTCACCTGCATCCGGACCTGCCCCGCACCAGCACCCGCCAAGCCGAACACCAGCAGCAACCACCTCAAGTGCATCCTGCTCAACACCCGCTCCGTCCACAAACACGCCATCGAACTCTGGAACCTCCTCGACACCACAGCTCCTGACGTTGCCTTCCTCACGGAAACCTGGATGAACGACTCCTCAGCGCCCGACATCGCCATCGCCATCCCAGAGGGATACAAGATCACCCGGAGAGATCGCGACATCCAGACTGGAGGAGGCATCGCCATCATCCACAGGGACACCATCCACATCACGACCAACACCGACGACACCCTGACTACCGCCGAACACCTACACTTCCAGATCCGCACCGATCCGAAGACCACCCTCAGAGGCACCCTGATCTACCGACCCCCGGGACCACGCACACAATTCAGCGAGGACATCGCCGACTTCGTCAGCCCGCATGCCCTCCCCTCCGCTGACTACATCCTCCTGGGGGACATCAACTTCCACCTGGAGAACAATAACGACCGCAACACCACCACCCTGCTCGACAACCTCGCCAACCTCGGACTCAAGCAGCTGGTGTCCACCCCCACCCACCTCGCCGGACACACACTCTACGCCGTCTTCTCATCCAGCAAAGACATCGCCTTCAGCCACGCCACTGGACTCCACTGGACGGACCACAGCTGCGTCCACTTCACCTTCAGAAGAACGACAATCCACCACCACCAGCAACAGGTTGCTCGAAGAAGCTGGAACAAGATCACAGCCGACCAGCTCGCCGCTTCCCTGAGTCAGCACCCTCCCGCCAGCTCAGCGAACCCCAGCCAGGCCGCCGACAACCTCACGAAGTGGATCAGCAACTGCGCGGACGAACTCGCCCCACTGAGGACCCCGCCCAGCAGACCCGGCAGCAAGAAGGCTCCATGGTTCACCGACAAACTCAAGAGCTCCAAGAAGAACTGCCGAGCCCTCGAGAAAGCCTGGAGAAGGGAACCAACACCGGACAACATGACCACCCTCAAGCTCGCCAACCGGAAGCACCACCAACTGATCCGCGCCACCAAGAAAACTGCATTCAAGGACCAGCTGGACAACAACGCACACAACTGCAAGGAACTCTTCAACATCGTGAAAGAGCTCTCCAACCCCAACGCCGGAAACAACGACATCACCCCATCGCAAGACCTCTGCAACTCCCTCGCCTCCTACTTCCACAACAAGATCGCGGACATACACAACAGCTTCAGCACTCAACCGACGCACGTCACGACCGAACCACCGCCCCCCACAACCACCCTCCGCGCCTGGACTCCGATCAGCACCGAAGACACCGTCCGCATGATGAACTCCATCCACTCCGGATCTCCGACCGACCCCTGCCCTCACCACGTCTTCAACAAGGCCGACGCTGTCATCGCACCCCACCTGCGGGACATCATCAACACCTCCTTCGACACCGCCACCTTCCCGGAGAGCTGGAAGCACGCCGAACTCAGCGCTATACTAAAGAAACCAACAGCGGACCCCACCGAACTCAAGAATTACCGCCCCATCTCGCACCTCCCGTTTCCAGCCAAAGTCATCGAGAAGACCGTCAACAAACAGCTGGCCGCCTTCCTCGAGACGAATGGATCCCTTGACCCCTCACAGTCTGGCTTCCGAGCCAACCACAGCACCGAGACCGCCCTCATCGCTGCCACCGATGACATCCGAGCCCTGATGGACAACGGAGAAACAGCGGCCCTCATCCTCCTAGACCTCTCCGCGGCATTCAACACTGTCTGCCACCGCACCCTAGTGCAGCGCCTCAGCAACGTCGGAATCCAGGAGAAGGCACTGGAATGGATCATCTCCTTCCTCGACGGAAGAACACGTCTACATGAGCCCCATCGCGGCCATCGCACGCCAACACAACCTCAACATCATCTCCTACGCTGACGACACCCAGCTGATCCTCTCCCTGACCAACGACCCCGCCGCCGCCAGAGCCAACCTTCACGAAGGGATGAAAGACGTAGCCGAGTGGATGACAACCAGCCGCCTGAAACTGAACTCAGACAAGACGGAAGTCCTCATCCTGGGCTCCTCGCCCTCCGCCTGGGACGACTCCTGGTGGCCCTCCGCCCTGGGCACCGCACCCAAACCGACAGACCACGCACGCAACCTGGGCTTCATCCTGGACTCCTCCCTCTCCATGACCAGACAAGTCAACGCCGTCTCCTCGTCGTGCTTCAACATCCTGCGCATGCTACGGAAGATCTTCCGGTGGATCCCCACCGAGACCAGGAAGACGGTCACCCAGGCCCTCGTCACCAGCCGACTGGACTACGGCAACGCCCTGTACGCCGGAACCACCGCCAAGCTCCAGAAGAGACTCCAGCGGATCCAGAACACCTCAGCCAGACTCATCCTCGACATCCCACGACACAGACATATCTCCGGACATCTGAGAGACCTGCATTGGCTCCCCGTCAACAAAAGAATCACCTTCAGTCTCCTCACCCACGCACACAAAGCCCTACACGATCAAGGCCCGAGCTACCTCAACAACCGCATCAACTTCTACGCTCCCAAACGCCATCTCCGATCTACCAGTCACGCCCTCGCCGCCGTCCCCCGCATCCGAAGAACGACAACAGGAGGAAGGTCCTTCTCCTACCTGGCCGCCAAGACCTGGAACTCCCTCCCTCCCGACCTGCGCCTGACCCAAGACCACCTCTCCTTCAGGAAGAAGCTCAAGACCTGGCTGTTCGAGCAGTAGCAGCACCCTCCCCCCCCCCCCCAATCGCCTTGAGACCTTCCGGGTAAGTAGTGCGCTCTATAAATGTCTTTGATTGATTGATTGGTTGGGGGATAAGATTAAACGGGATTAGTATTACAGTATGTATGCAGTGCAGCGCCGGCACTGGTGCTGCTCCAGGAGACGCATCTCGTGGGAACAACCTGTAAAGCTATGGACCGCTGGGGGTACACAATGGTTGTGCACTCTGAGTTCTCATCTGGCTCCAGACGGGTGGAAATATTGGTGCGCAAGCGCTTCCTTTTAATTGTTCAGCAGGTCTGGAAGGATGCACAGGGTCAGTTTGCTACTATCTCCTGTCTGTGGGAGGGGAGGAGATTCAATGTAGTAACAGTATATATTCCGCCTGCCCTTCATAGTGGAGAAGTGTGGCTCACTGGTTAGAGGAGGCAGACCCTGATGCAGAGGTCAGACCCGGGACCAGGGTTCAATTCCAGACGCGGCAGGGTCTTGAGCTCAAAAATGTCCATGGACTCGATAATTCTCGCCTCAGTGCCTACTCTAATCATGGGTTCACACTCTGCAACTCTGGGCAATAACTTGCTTAATCTCCACTACGGCCCACCGCGATGGGATGCCTGGTCTCCACCTTGGGGATGCCCAGTAGGGGTTATCTCGCAGGGAAAGCCAGGACGGGTTCCCAAAGCAAGCGCTAAGAGACCTGTCGGTGATTTGGCGCTATATAAATCGAAATTAACATAACATAACATAACATAATGTTTCAGAAAAGGGGGTGGTGATGAGCAGAGTGTCTGAATTAAGCAGACCACTCTTACCCAGTACAAAGATCAGGGCTTGATCCATCACCGTTTTTTAATTCAGACACTCTGTTCATCGCCACCCCCTTTTTGAATCGTTTTTGGCCACCACAAGTGTGGCAGGGTATACTCAGATATGAGTCCATTGCTCACTGCACCACCAGGATTCAAGCAAGCCGGGCCGACGGCGGCTGAAATGCCAGAAACTGGTCCCCGGAAGCTTGTCTCCTTTCCGGTGAAGAATTGGCTTGGTAGTTTGGTCTGCCCTGTTCCCATGAGGCACTGGGTCGGACTAATTTGCATATAGCCAGGTTCTGAACTGGGGTAATGCAGTGAGCTAAATAACGGTGATGGATCAAGCCCTGATCTCTTGACTGGGTAAGAGTGGTCTGCTTAATTAAGACACTCTGTTCATCACCACCCCCTTTTTGAATCGTTTTTGGCCACCACAAGTGTGGCAGGGTATACTCAGACATGAGTCCCTTGCTCACTGCACCACCAGGATTCAAGCAAGCCGGGCCGACGACGGCTGAAATGCCAGAAACCGGTCCTCGGAAGTTTGTCTCCTTTCCGGTGAAGAATTGGCTTGGTAGTTTGGTCTGCCCTGTTCCCATGAGGCACTGGGTCGGACTAATTTGCATATAGCCAGGTTCTGAACTGGGGTGATGCAGTGAGCTAAATAACGGTGATGGATGAAGCCCTGATCTCTTGACTGGGTAAGAGTGGTCTGCTTAATTCAGACACTCTGTTCATCACCACCCCCTTTTTGAATCGTTGCCCTTCATAATGTAGCGCTTCCCGCCTTTTAGTGCTTTTTTGTTGACATTGCCCGAGGGGGAGCTAATCATAGGGGGCGATTTCAACGCAGTTACGAATGATGAGCTGGGCCGACACCCCGGCAAAACACCAGGGGCGGGAAAGTCCCGGTTGGCTGGTTTTACAGATGCGTTAGGCCTTACGGATGGATGGAGGTTCAAGCATCCCGGGAGCCGTGCGTACACTTTTTACTCGGAGGTCCACAATAGTCTCTCCCACATTGATTATTTCTTCCTCTTCGCTGATAGTTTACCCCATCTGACAGAGGCGCCGATAGGCCCAAGAGGCATTTCTGATCACTCTCCGGTCTCCATGACCTATACCTCCTATTTGAAAACTAGGAGGCGTATCTTCCCGATTTCCCCCCGCTACTTACAGAACCCGCAAATCAGGACAGAGTTGATTACAGTTACAGAGCAATACTTCCAAGAAAATGTGGATTCGGTTTGCTCGCCGGAGGACTTGTGGGAGGCGTATTAAACAGTATTGAGGGGACAAGCGATAGCCTCAATAACGTGTCACAGGCGGGCAGCAAATGCGGACATACAGACGATCGAAACCGATCTGGCATGTTACAATCGCGACACGAGAAGGATCCTACTGGGGAAGCAGCGCAACAACTGCGCCTCAAACAGGCTGAGTTTACTGAACATCAGCGAGCAATGATACGCAACGACTCCATCGTACGCAGCACACTATTTATGAAATAGGGGATAAGGCAGGACGGCTACTGGCCTGGTTAGATAGGAAGGAAAGGGCCCAGAGGACGATAGCACAACTCCACACCCTAGAGGGTGTGTTGGTCACCACTCCTACGGACATCATAGATGCCCTGGCAGAGTACGATGAGAAGGTGCATACCGCCACCTCCCGCATGTCCACAGAAGAAGCACAAACCTATATCAAGGATATAAAAATGCCTACCTTGTCGGAGGACGAGGCCTCGCTCCTGGAGTCTGAGTTCACAAAGGACGAGGTCCTTGCTGCGGTTCATTCTTTGCAGTCAGGCAAAGCCATGGGTCCCAATGGGATCCCTATAGAACTTTACAAAAGAGTATCTGACTTGACGGCTCCGCACCTTCTGAAGATGTTTAAGGATAGCTTACGCAAGGGAAAATTACAGCGAGACCAGCGGATGGCTACAATCATCGCCATCCCGAAGCCGGGCAAGCCCCCGGACGTGTGCACATCCTACCGCCCAATCTCCCTATTGAACGCGGAAGCGAAGATATTGGCCAAAATGATTGCTACTCGGTTGACCCCACACTTAGAGACGCTGATCCACCCGGATCAATCCGGGTTCATGCTGAACAGAAATACCGCTCTTAATCTCCGACGAGTCCACGCGGTGATGGCACAGATACCTAGCTTTTCGGAACCTACGGTGATCCTTTCATTAGACGCCCGCATGGCTTTTGACATGGTTGAATGGCCTTATCTTTTCGTGGTTCTCCGGCACCTAGGTTTAGGCCCAAATTTTTGTGCATGGGTGAAGCTACTTTACACTGAACCACTAGCGCATGTAGTGGCGAACACCCATATTTCCAGGGATTTTCAACTCGGAGGAGGCACGCGACAGGGATGCCCTCTGTCGCCCCTGCTCTTCGCCCTGATCCTTGAGCCATTGGCAGCATGGATACGGTGGGACCCCATGATTAGAGGACTCAGTTGGACCGAGACATGGGAGGACCGCATATCACTATACGCTGATGACATCCTCCTTTATTTGACCTTGCCCAGACGTTCGATTATAGTACACCTCAACATCTGTGAAATCTTCGGGCGGGCCTCAGGGCACACTATTAATTGGTCCAAGTCTGTTTTGCTCGTCCTTGAAGGACACCCACTGCGGCTGCCGGCTGACTGTCATTTGGTGGTTACTGACGGACCCTTTAAATATCTGGGGGTCTGGGTAACGCCTAACCAAGAGGCCTTCTTTCAGCGGTATTTGGTGCCCCCTTGAATGCTTTCGTACCGATGTAAGACATTGGCATACCTTGCCACTGACCCTTCTGGGGAAAGCGGCGCTATTTAAAATGATGACTTTGCCCCGACTGCTTAATCTCCTTGAGAACACTCCATTCTTAGGGCCTCCTAAGTATTTCACGTCCATAAACACACTTGTCTCCGGTCTCCTTTGGGGGGACAAGCCAGCACGCATTTCTAGATATAAATTAGTTAGGGGTTGGTTCGATGGAGGTATAGCTCTCCCTGACATTCAACTATATTATTGGGCGGCCCAGTAAAAGATTATAAATCAATGGCTGCACGCTCCGCAGACCGAGCCAGCATACAACGCGGACAGGTACGACCTTGGTAGCGGCGGCGGCGCTTTATGACTCAAAAAGTGCTGCGGTCTTGATCGTCCCGACGGCTCATACGGTGCGGGTGTGGTACTTGGCCTCGGCCCGCCTTAAATGCAAGGACACACTTACGCAAATGACGCCGCTCTAGTCGTCACGCGACTGGGCCGTTCATGTAATAGTAAGGGCTTTAAAACCTGGGACCTGATTGGTATCTCTACGGTTGGAGACCTTTGGAGGCGTGGGGCCGTCCTTTTCTTTGAACAACTTAGGGAACAATATGACCTGTCGCACACGGAGCGATTCCGATATTTGCAGATTAGTCATGCCCTGAAGTCACTAGTCCAGCCCGGTGAGGAGCTGCCGGGGTCTACCCCATTAGAAGATAGGCTTCTTACGGAACACATGCCACTGTAATGGAGATAAACAATGAGATTTTTAAACACAAAACTTTATTGTTTTGTTGTTCACATCATAAAGACAAAAAAAAAGGCCCTGATGTGATTCCAGGAACTGGTTTCCTGTAATCGAAACGCGTCGGCATTCTTGGAGGCACAGACACACAGCGGAGGCACATTTGAAGGAATAATTTACTCACAAGAACTATTTGTTAGCTTTACCATGAAAGAGTATCATTAATTTGACTCTATTCCTTACGCTCTCCTTCCTTCCTGCCTTTCGTTTCCTCCTTTTGATTATGTCTCTCATTTATTGAGATTAAGTACACATCAATTTAATGTGTTTTTTGTTGTGATGATTTTTTTTGAGTTTGTGTAGATACATTGTGACATGTTTTGTTTATAAATTGGTTTGTATAGTATTGTAAATATATGTACAGTTTGTCCTAGCTTTGCTAATGAATATATATGTAAAAAAACTTTGAAAGTAAAAAAAGAAGTCAAAGGTATAAAATATAAGTACATGGTCAGAATTCAATAAAGAGTATTCTTGACCCTCATTAATTGTTCTTGTTTTTTTTTAAAAAGAGTGGTCTAGCCATTTGTGTGTTTTTTGCATTTATATATGGTCCAGCCTTGTCCACGTCCAAAAAGGACCTAACTCCTTTGGCTTATAAATAAAAGAAAAATAAATAAAGGCATAACGTCCGCTCTAAAGCCTGTACACACATCTTGTGAGCAGCAAAGAAGAGGAGGTGACTTAAAACAAATGGGGCTTCAAGGATTGTGTAGTATCTTGAGTGAAGAATTAAGTTCCTTCTCAGGTCTTGTTTCCTTTCTTCCCACAAAAGTCTTCTCAAAGAATAAATATTGTAGAAGTATTTTATTGGAGAAAAGGACCCACTTGATTGCAGCAACATTCAGCATCAGAGTCTGCCTGAAGCAACTGTCCACATTGAAGCCAGCATATTGCAAGAGGGTAAGGAGCACACCATGATGCAACACGTGCAGGTGTCACTCAGCGTGACATCACCTCTCACACTTTAAGCTTGACCTGGCAAAACAACGCAAGTGCGAGAAGCCCTGGGAACCGGGATTCTTGTAAAGACAAACCTCTCTAGAAGAGACAACCATTTCATTTTTATTAAGTTCAGACCAATCCCAAGGAACTACCAGTTACAATTTGGAAGGATTTACAAGGCATCTGATACAGGCAGCAAATATTACAGGCTGTAGGTGTGGGAGCATCACAAAAGAGCCAGTCAAGCCGATCGCTCTGAACTCAGAACCAGGGGCCAGCTTCCTTTGTTCACAAGATGATGCTCAGGTTGGGCCCCTAGATCTCTTTAAGATAGTTAGTGACTGGTTTTGGGGTACAGTAACTGATCCAGGACCACTGAACTACCCCTCTTGAAACCTGAGCTGCAGAAGAAAGTGCTGCTAGGGGAGGACACCTTGTGTCGCATAGGATAATTTGTGGTCCTTCACTGAACAGGATGCAATTGATAGGTTTGTTGGTAGTGCCAGAGTCATCCGAGGACAAGAAACTAAACAGGATGAAACGCATAAGACTGTAAGTCGCGATCCAAAGTAAGGAGTGAAACGTAAGCAACATTTCTTGTCCTTAATAATTCTTTTTTGCTTTCCTAAGCCAATGCAAGTTCTGTCCTTGACAACACGCCGTTTAATTCCCAACCCTGGTATTGGGGCATATCTGTCCCCCAAATTTCATCTAGCAGGGCTGCTGGAGTTGTGCTAGGCAGACACCTTGTATACCTTCATTCTAGAGCAAGGTGTGTTTTTCATACATCCATACCCCTCACCTGATTAATGTTGGTGAATAAATTAATGCTGCTCTCTCCTGGCTGCAGTTCGATGGTGAATGTCTGCAGAATATCCAGTTTGGGAATCCGGACAATCGCACTTCCTGCCACTGGATTCAAGCTGACAACATCGAAGTAAGGCACTATCTGCAGACCCCACTGCTGAGCACTTGACACTAAGTAGAAAAACAAATGTTGTAAATTCGGTTGAATATTAAAATTCAAGTACACGGCATGCATCCAGGGTGAACTCAATTGCTACTTGGGGGTTTCTGACTGCCCTTTCATCGTAATTTCTTATTGTGATATGTGCATTATACCTTTCATCATGCACACTGAGGTGTGCAACCTTGCATTCAGACATTCGTACTTCCATTGTTGACAATTTCTGTACTATTTAGGAGGCCATTTACGACATAGTAAGTTTGGAAAATTGCTTGTACATAAGCGACAATCGGAAGCAGGTTGTTTGTTACAATCGCTACTTTGTTGCAAGCCTGCATCAGCTTTTTACACGGCGAAAAGAAAAAGTTATATGTGTTCATTAATTTTGTCTACAGAACGCGGCTGCAAGCAGTGACATAGAAAAGGTGCCTTGGTCAAAATACAAGTAGATAAATGGACTCCCTTGGGCCCCGATGCCACTGCATATGACGTCCTATTGACAGTGGCGACTTTTGACTTTTGAAAGTGGTGAAGCTTAAAAGTTAGGGATAACTTTTAAGTAGTGAGCAAACGAACACTGCATTTTCTTTTACTTTCACCTTGTCATTATTTTGAAAACTGTACCTTCATAATGGAAGCCCTCTCCCACACATTTGCACTAAATCACAATTTGCACTAAATCACAATTACAACTGGAATATGTTACTAATGCCCTGCCCTGTGCGCTCTGCAGAGAGGTCAAGGATTGGACTGCGATGTATTCACACCTACCTGAGATGTCATCAGTGATGTCATAAATGACATCATAGAACATGTCATCAGTGATGTTATATGTGAGGTGTAAACTTTTCAGACACTCACCCCAGTCACAGATCTGTGTTGAATCCATCATCGGTCTTTAGCTCATTTTGCCACCCCAGTTCAGACACAGCTATATCCAAATTTGTCTTGACCCTGTGCCTCATGGGAACAGTCCAGCCCGATCTGCTAAGCCAGGTCTTCCCTTGACCGGAAACAAGCATCTAGGGACCAGTTTCAGGGTAACACCCCTAATCAGCCAGGCTAGCTTGAATCCAGTGGCAAAGTGAGCAAAGGACCCACGTCTGGGCATACCCGGCCAAATGAGGGCGAACAAAACAAACACTTTGCCAATGGATTTAAGCAAGCCTGGCTGATGAGGGGTATTACCCTGAACCCGGTCCCAAGATGCTCGTTTCCGGTCCAGGGAAGACCTGGCTTGGCAGTTCGGTCTTGACTTTGCCCATGAGGCACAGGGTCAAGACTGATTTCCATATAGCTGGGTCTGAACTGGGGTGGCAAAGTGAGCTAAAGAATGATGATGGATTCAACCCAGATCTGTGACAGGGGGTGAGTGTCTGAAAAGTTCCAGCGCTCCGTCCATCATCTCCTTGTGTTTGCCCTAAGTTGGCAAGGTATACCCAGACGTGGGTCTCTTGCTCACTTTGCCACTGGATTCAAGCTAGCCTGGCTGATGAGGGGTGTTACCCCGAAAACTGTACCAGGATGCTTGTTTCCGATCGAGGGAAGACCTGGCTTGGCAGTTTGGTCTGAACAGTTCCCATGAGGTATGCCAGGGTCTGAACTGGGGTGGCAAAGGGAGCTAAAGAACGATGATGGATTCAAGCCAGATCTGTGACTGGGGGTGAGTGTCTGAAAGGTTTCAGCGCTCTGTTCATCATCTCCTTGTGTTTGTTATGTAGAAGGGCACCACTAGCTTTTCTTCTAGATGTTTTTATAATGATTCAGAGAGAAATGTGAAGAACAGATTTTGTACTTATAATATAATCTAAAATAAAATAGTAAAAATTAGGACAAGCATACTAATACAACAAACAGCCACCTGGAACTGTGACTTACACAAACAACAAACAAATATCAAAGCCTCTATTTAATGGGACTAGTCTGAACTACTTTACAGCTACTCATTTTTACAAATGTCTGTGTATTAAAATGCACATTATTTATAGTAACATTCAAAACCCACTTCAAAAATAATAAAAGAGAGCAGCATCCAGACTTACGATAATAAGGAGTGAAGGTAAGGTAATCCAAGCGAAGACCATTATACGCTTCAATTCGAATATCCTTCCAAATGCCTTGACTTGGAAAAGAAGGACCCCAATCCCAACTAAACGAACACTGTTCCTGAAATACCACAATAATGTCTCATGAATAATTCTAAGTGAAGATGAAGCTGCAGCACAAATGCAATATACGTTCTTTAAAATAGGAAGTGCTGTGTTTTTGTGCATGTCAGTAAAATTAGCAATTCAAATTAATCACTTTCACAAATTTGGCACTATAATTTCAATATGTCTGCCTTGATAACTAACCTATTGCCAGTCTCAGGTCAAAGGTGAAGGCAGGAGATGAAGCATTCACCGGTATAGACAGCGCCAGGATACCCTCGCTGATGATAGTGTGCTTTACAGATACACATAACATAACAAGATACATTAGTAGGAAGCTGGAGATATGCTTTGAAGATTGCTTGCAAAGATCCAGGCCCCATCAATGTTAAGGTCCCAAACGAATTGTCTGCACATGGTTAAATAATCTACTTACGAGAGAAGTATTCACTAGAGTTAGAATGGTAGAGATATTTTGGTATGTTACAAAATATGTCTACTATGTTAAATCTTCCTAAATGTAGCATCCAAACAGAAATTATGGCAGAAAACTAACTCTTGTAGAACATATATATTTATCTAACAGATGCATGTTTAGTCATGGGCATTGCCTTGGCTCTGGTGCAATATGTTCTGGAGCAATCATGAAAGTTCTTAATACTGATTTCAATGACCAATGCAAAAAGTGACCACATGTAAATTAACCTTGCAGACAGTAGCCATTACTTGGTTCTCACATTCCAGTACAAAAGGTTATCCTAAAGATGTCTTTACGAGGCTTTATATAAAGAAAACTGACAGAACAATTGCCTGACTGAGGTAAAAACCTGAAATGATCTTGCAAATAAATGTGTAATACGTCTTAAGGAGTCCTTGTTAGAGTATGCAGTCCTTTTAGGGAGCAGCATATATCCCTTGGGCCTTGCAACACTCATCAGAAAGGTATACACCAATGTGAATATATTTCACCCATACGCAGTAAGCAAGAGTAACATTAGGTGGCCAGATACAAAAAAGCCTGCATCACCAGAATCAATGGCAATCGTCTTCAGATATAAATTGCAAGTAGGAACTGACAAATCCTTTAAATGACCGACAAGTCAGTCCTTTTAATTCTCCAGTATTAAAGAAAAAACAAGGACCTAGATTAGGTCTTACCACACAAAAATCTCCTTCAAAGTGATTACACTAAAGAGCTGATGTTGTACACCTTCTAAATTAGGTATTCCATGCAGGAAATAATTATTATAATTTTCAGATGTGAAGTTCACTGCTGATTTATCCATTGGTTTAAAGTAGACACATTAAGCAGTATGTACACCCATAAGGTGTACAACCCAAAAAACAGATTTTGCTGGTCTATCCACAGGAAAATGGTATAATGCACTTCCAAAGAAAATTGAAATATAGGAAATGCATATATCATTTAAAGCACTTTCAACTCAGCTGAATCACTACCATCAAGGAATGTCGTGAACAGTTGACTTTAGACGTACATTTCCTTCCAGCAGGTCCCATTGCCAATGCATGTATAAGTGACAGTGGTTTTCCTCGGTCTGAGAGTTCCTTTCTGTGACTTGATTCTGACAAGGCATCATGGATTAAGGACATAGGGAGTTTCTTGCATATTTATTTTACTCATCGTCCCACTGGGGTTTATCAGTGTTAACTCCCAGACAAGCTTCATTACTTCTGAAGAATGTTCACAGCATAACACTTCCAATCTCCAAAAGCTCTAAGGATCTGTGAAATGTAGATGGAAATACCAAAACTATCCTTATATGGACACAGGTTTAGATTATGATAGGATCCTGAGTGCTCATTTGGAACCATTTCAGCAATGCAGTAAGTGTTACTCAGTAAAGGAAATATGCATATATTCCTCTTTCTACTTGTGTGTGGATCTTGGGTTCTCTTATTAGGGAGTTTCTATGTATAATGTATATGAATGGCACACAACTGCACAAAGGTATGTCTAAAGATTCAGACTGTGACTCAACTTCCCAAGGCGGCGGCAGTCACCCAGGCATTGATGAAATGCAAAACATTTAACAAATGCAAAATTAAATGTATGTCACTCGATCTAGCTAAAAAACCTCCTAGAGGATGGTGGCCTATAATTCAATAGGTAAACTACTTATGGTCAAGAGAACGAACCAGGCTTCTATGGCTCTTATTAAGTGTCACAGGGTGACCGTGATAATATCTGAAATTCTATGCTTGGTAATTAATGCCACAAACATTAATTGCTGACACTATCGTAAAGATACAATTTTAGTATGCACCAACTGTTTGCACTTACAAAAAATCATCTTTTCACTCAGAATGAATGTAATCAACAATCTAAGAGATGTAAAAGAGTCTCAACTGAAGATCAATTTCCTTTAGAACAACTCTCACAGACACCACAAATTATAAAAATATTTATAACATTCCAGGTCTTCTAAAGACTTCTGTTACTCATTGGTGGCTTCAATATTTTTCAAGCTCACAGTGAATTGTTGTAGCTATTCAGTCATGGGCGACATTGGCATAGAGAGCCAAGATAAACCCCGATGAGGATGACAAAATTTGTTACAATGAAGAATCTAACAGTCGTATAGGCCACAGGAAAGATGATCTTAAAAAACGTGTACTCCAGCATCTATATCCTCTAACTTCATGAATTATTGGTAAAAGAATGAGGAATACAGTTTGTAATCACACACCTTGTAAAAGTCCAATTGGGGACTAAATATATGTCGACTGATGAACATGTACATGGCTGGGTGCTTTAAGCACAATAAAGACGACAAAAATATATCACATGACCTTGGACCTATGGACTGAGTTTTTTCACTATTTGCCTTCAACCATTGTGAATTATGTAAATTGTTGGAGTGCTCCAATATACTGTTTTAAGGTGTTCTGTAATCTGATTAATGTATTACTTTTATATTGTGCACACTAACCCCAGTGCCTCACACACATTTAAATATTTGCCTAAAGTCAGTTAAATAGGATTGATGTTGAACCATTGTTAATGATGCACATTCTTAGAGTGCTCCAGAATACTGTTTTAAGGTGTTCTGGATTCTGATTCATTTATTACTTTTATCATTTACACACTAACCCCCAGGGCCTTACACACATTTAAATATTTGCCTAAAGTCAGTTAAATAGAATTGATGTTGAACCATTGTTAATGATGCAAATTCTTGGAGTGCTCCAGAATACTGTTTTAAGGTGTTCTTGAATCTGATTCATTTATTACTTTTATCATTTACACACTAACCCCAGGGCCTTACACACATTTCCAAGTTTTGCCTAAAGTCAGTAAATTAGGATTGATGTTGATGGAGAGTATTCTAAAAAGTATGACCCTTCATTGAGTACAATTTATCCATGTATAGCTGTTTGATATCGCCTTAACTAGCCCCCTCCCTAGCCTCTCCCCATTCCCATACCCTACCTCCCTCTTTTCCATCCTTTCCCTCTTCCACTAGCCTTTTCTCTCATGACTTGCTGTAACCCTTTGCAACTTGTGTAATTAGATTGTGTAATATTTAAACTGCTTTCTACCGTTTGTATTGGTTTTTGAATACTACCTCATTGTAAATTTTGCTGTACTGCAATGAATACTCATGTAAAGCGATCTGAAACACTCGGGTCCAGCCAGCGCTATATAAAACATTTTAAATAAATGAATAAACAAATAAATAAGTACATGCTACCCCCTTTTGATTTTAGGTTAGCTCGTGGACACAGATGTTGACATTAGTTTCTGTGTTTCTTCACTGGTTGATGAAGATTAATCCAGTCAGTCAGTCAGTCTAGTATTGTGGTGCCTGACTGTGAAAGCAACTGAACAAACAGAAGTATAATTTAAAGGCAGCAACCCTTGACAATCAGCTAAAGGGTAGCGTTTCTTGCACTTGTTTGAGGGTTCTCCTACCTAGTCCAGCTATAAAAATAATCAGAGCATTCGGTTTTCTCTAAAGACTATTGCTGTTGAGTACTGTTTAGATGTGGATTATGCCGTAAAATATATAAGCGCCTAATATTTCAAATAGTAATATTAACAATAAACATTTCAAATATTAATATTTGGACCTAATATAATAAAAAAAAAACGATGGTGAAAAAACTATGTAAAACATTTACACTGGGCTTGGCTTTAAGGATTACACTTGATTGTGTATTAATGGTGTCTGCATAGACTAAGAGACCTATTACGACCTTGGTGGATGGGATGCTCCATCACAAATGTGACTGGTATCTGGTCCGCTATATTACAAGTTCTCCAGGATATAACAAACTTGTAATAAGGCAGACGGGATATCCGTCATGTTTGTAATGGAGTAACTCTATCCGCCAATATCGTAACCAGGCCCTAGTTTTCAATATAATAAACCAGGCAGGACGTTTTCTACAATTACCTTTCTGATGAAATTACCATGGCATTCCCCTTTCTGTACTGGTGGGGGGCACTCCGGGGGAACACTGTACGCAGAGTGAGCCTCACTTTGCTGTGCTGCATACCAGACTGCTGAGAAGAGCCGAACCTCTATAAAGTTGATTTCCTTTATCACATTGGTAACATCAATGCTCTGCATTGAAATAAGAAAAAAAACACACACTGATTTTCCAAAATGTATATAAGGTTTATTTTTACAAAAGAAAACAGATGGGGATAAATTATGAACATTAGTCTTGAAAATCTTAAAAATGTCCAAAATCAGAGGCAATTTAATAAATATTATTTGAAATATTAAGACAATGCAATAGTGATGAAAAAGTGCAGAATAAGAAAACATATATGCCATTTAATACGGTAAGAGATGTTGTGTTGCAAATCCATTTTTATTTCCAAAATACATTTAGGAACACTGAAGCAAATTTCTTTAAAATATTTCTGAAATCAGGCATGGTAGCAAGCAACTGAAATGGCCGCCTGAACTAGAACCTCATCTTGACTCAATGGACATTAACATATAATCAATGCTGCGGGTTACTAGGCAGAACCGATTATTGCAGCTGCTCAGAGGCATTAATCCCCTTGATGATTTTCCCCCTTCATCCACCTCAGGGCCACAAGTAGAGAGAGGCCCCTTTCCCAGTAAGCTGAAAGAACAGTGCCTAGGGCCCACTGTGGAGTTTGTACACATCCAAGCGCAGTACAAAATGTTCTGTAAAGAAGGTTGGAGGTATACATGAATTTACCTTTTCAAAAACTCATTTGCCTGAAATTGAAAGACCTATAGAACAAAACACAGAGAGGAGGAAGCAAATATTTAGCATCGAAATCCCTGTAAGAAATTCATGAAAGACTGGGTATACAATGCTGGGCCAAAATGGGATCCAGACAGAGGGAAGATAGAAGAAAGAAGATTCAAAGGAGAGAAGTACCGAAAGTGAGGACTGAGGATTGACTAAAACAAAAGGGTGAACTGTCTTTCCTGTGTCTATAGACACATCTTACTTGCTGATGCTCGCACTGTTCGTGCAAATAGATCATTTTAGCAAGCTGGTATTCCAAGAAGTGTTCATGTTAGTTAATTAACAGGAGAGTGTAATTGTAAACTAGAAGGGGATTATATAGCGTTTTAGAATTTACAAACTCTGAAGAGCTTTTTTGGCACATAACACTCTATTCTGCAACTCAAGATTAGTAGTTAGTAGGTTATACGTTTTTTGTTGATTTTCTTGTGCATTATAGGTGTTAATGTTGTACTCTTCATTTCTTGTATATTTAGTAGACTTTGGAATAGGAATAGAATGAAAGGAATTAATTTGAAAAGGAAAGTTTGGAGTAGGGATAGAATGGTAGGGAAGTATTTAAAAAGGGGAAGCAGTATGCGGTTTTGTAAGTAGCGGGCGTGTGTGCTTATTAGTTGGGTGGCATGACTAATGGGGAGGTTGACAGTTTGAGATGGATTTTTGGGAATTCATAGAAATCAAAAAGGTTTGGGATGAGTCAGAGGAGGGACGGATGGGAATGACGGAAGGCACTTGTTTGGTAGGAAAATGTAAATAATATATATATATAACAAACAAATCAACACACTTGTTTTCTTGATTAAATACCTCTATGATGCTGCCATTTGTATTTGGAAGGCTATCTCTGTCTCTACCCTCTCCCTCACTGGGCTGTTTAACAGTGGCGGCTGATGACATTTGAAAGTTGTGGGGCGTAAAAGTTTGTGATGAATGGCCAGTGGTGAGCGAGCACAGTGTGCTCAACCGTTATAGAGGAGGTCCCTCCCCCACCCCACGAGAAAAAATAAAAAAATAGTGTGCAAATGGTGCATTTTCAAGGATCTTTGAGAAAGCAATAAGATTAATAAAGCAATTGCGAAAGTGCAGTTATAGCATCAATAAAGAGATTACATGTGATAATGATGTAGGTAGCTGCTTATTCATTATAACCACAGAACTTCATAACCGATTGTGGTATCCTGGTTTGGATGCCACGTGTCTTTCTTATTATCCTGTCTTGCTGCTCAGCCTATCTGGGTGAATGGTGGAATGTTGAGTGTGTGAGGTAATATGGAATGTGTGGTGTGCCTGGTCGATGGATGACAGTTGGAAGAGAGGGCTGAGTAGCAGGAGAGCTGCTCCTGGTGGGGCTTTAATGACTTTATGATTCAACCTAATTATCCTTCAATAAATCTACCTGAATCATCACAACTCGGCTACCGATCCTCCTATTACGCTGACTTTGAGATAATAATGATGAGTACCTTACATATTTCCTTATTTGTTGATATACCTTTAAAAATGAAATCTACTGATGCTTGATGCTTGCTTGGAATAAAATTGAGTGCAAAGTGGCCAGAATAATGCCAAGTAATTAGAAGTGAAACAATTGGGTACCAATTTTTTACACCAGTTCACAAAACCCATTTTGATGTCAGATAGGTGAAGCCTGATAACTACCTTCTGAAGATAACTTAAGTGTACTAATAGCAACGTTTAATGCTTGGTATTGCAGTTTGTTTTCCTCTTTATCATCTATCGATTCCTTAAACAAAACCATCACATGTACAATCTAATTAGTCAACAAGTAAACTGTTCCATTCTGAAAAGATATAATCGATTTTTTTTAAGTGCCATGTTTATACATAAAATACAATCAAAACGTTGAATAATCGTAGCTATAATAATAAAATGGGTCAAAATGGGTCACCCTGCATTCTCTCTGCCAAGAGTAAAAAGTATTAGGTAAACTGAACTGAACTACATGGAAACTTGAAACATTATACTTGAATGTTACGGAAATAGTTTCTCTACCGTGCGACCACTTTGGTTTGATTTGAATCCAGGTGCCAACAGCTTTGTGCAGCTGGTACGGAGCCCATTTCGAATGAATGTGCTCCACTGCGGTAATCTGTTCACAACCAGATTCAAATAAAAGAAAATTGGTCCCACGGAAAGAAACTATTTCCGTAACATTTAAGTATATTGATCATAATGACATTCTTGGGGGTGACAAGAGCACGGGTTCTGAAGACCCACTCAAATAAGGGTCAGTCGCCTTAGTGACAACCCATTATCCACCACCAGGCACAGTAAAACGAAACACGAGGATCGCCATTACCCACCACCATGCACTGCAAAGCAGAACACAGAGATCAGTATTTGAATTTAAAAATACCACCACTGGGAAACATCATTTAGAAGCTGCCATAACTGACCATGTGGACCTAAATCGCGGCGGCCGGACTTATCGCAGGCCACGAAGTGGGAAGCCCTGAAAGCGGTGGTGAGAGGGGCACGTATAAGCCTCACCTGTGTGGTTCGAAAGCAGCTCCAATGAGAGCTGCAGGAGGAGGAACAACACCTCTTGGAAGTACAGACATCTGAGGCCTCTGACACAATATAGAGGGATAGGAAACATGGCATCCGGGAACGCATCCATGACATTTGGAACAGGCTTGACAAATACACCCTCACATAGGGAAGGCAATAAATCGGGCTGTCTCTTAACCTGGATTCTCTGCCGGGAATATGCCCCTGATATGATCACGGCTCTACTGGAGCCCAGGGGCAACTTGGTGCACTCCGAGGTGGGACTATTGCGGGTCCTCAAATCCCATTTTGAGTTGGTATATACTGCAGACCCCCCAATTAGCCAGGCCTCCTATCTCCCTTATCTCCGTGACCTGACCTTACGATCTATACCTAAACAGGCGCAGAAGGAACTCGACGAGCCCCTAATACTGGGCGAGGTACAATCCGCCCTGCAACACCTACCACGAGCCAAATCTCCAAGAAGCGATGGGTTCCCTCCTGAGTTTTATCAAGCGTTCAGGGGTACATTTCCTCGACTCCTGCTGCAGGTTTATCTTGAGACATTTGAACGCGGAGTTCTCCCGCCGAGCAGGACAGTGGGAAATATGCATGATTCTAAAGCTGGGTGGAGACCCCCATGAGCCTTCATCGTATTGCCCGATCATGATGATCAAAACAGATATTAAAATCCTTTGCAAGCTTTTGGCCTCTCGTTTAGCGACATACATGACTCACTTGGTCCATGAGGACCAGTGTGGGTTCATACCAGGATGAAATACGGCTATGAATTTGCAACGGCTGAACCACATTCTACATGAGGTGCAGTACCGGGGGAACAGTATCCATTGACCTCGCCAAGGCGTTCAACACGGTGGACTGAGGATACCTTCTTGAGGTCCTACGCAATGTGGGGTTGGGTCCCAACTTTTGTCGCTGGATTCGCATCCTATATACAGCTCCCCGTGCTAGAGTAAAACTAGGGGGCGCGAGGGTCAGAGGAGTGGCAATTGGGAAGGGGTACATGCCAGGGTGTCCTCTCTCGCCCTTATTGTTCGTCCCGGCCATAGAGCCCCTCGAGGTCTAGGTCTGGACTATTATGGAAGAATGGGGAATTAGAGTAGGGAACACGAGTCATATTGTTCACCTATATGCTGACGATGCCCTGTTCTATTTGGCTTCTCCTCGGGATGCCCTGCCGGTACTGTTGCACCAGCTATATCAGTTTGGAGAGGTCTCGGGACTACGACTTAACCGCAGTAACACCCTTATCTTCCCGCTGGCCAGGCTGGCCTCAGTGTCCCCGGAGGATCTCCCAGACCTCGGGTTGCACTGGGAACGGAAAGGGTTCCGCTACCTTGGGATACAGGTGGTCCAGACGGATGCACAGGTGATATCCCAGAATATAGACCGCACAATCGCTTCGTTACAGCAGTCGGTGTCCTTTTGGAATACCCGGCCACTTTCGTTGATGGGCAGGTTGGCCATCTCTAAGACACTAAACGTACTTCAGAACTCATTATGTCGGTTGTCGCCACAAGTTTTCCAAACTCTTAACACCTTACTTACGTCTCTGCTTTGGGCGGGCCGGCGCAGTAGGGTAGCGCTCAACACTATCGTTCGTAGCTATGAAGAGGGTGGGCTGGAAGCTCTACGCTTCGACTTGTACTACTATGCGGCACAGCTACAACCTGCGGCACGTTGGTTTTCAGACGCAGACAATTGGGAGAAACGCCTCCTCTCTGGCAGAGTAGACACTCAGATGCTGCAGGAAGCACTGATGCAGGGCAGGGGGTCGGACACGTCTCTTCCTTATGTTGTACGACACACAGCTGGTATATGGGAGCGGGTTGTTGAGAAGGTCTTAACAAGGGCACCCTTTCATAGGGAGCTCCCAATCTGGATACTGGCCCCCTTCATAGATATAGGGAAACACATGTCTTTTCTTTTGATTTCAACGTATTTTATAGATTTTTTACACAAACAGTCTTCATCGCTTTATCGTTAATGGGTGGCAGCCCAAACAGGCTGACGTTGTCGGGGATACACCTTAGAGGAAGGGTGGGTGTGAAGTTCTTGCTGACATCTTTCCCAACGAGACATTCATCACTTACGAGCAGGCAGAGGAAAACTTTTGCCTTGGTCGGGGCCAATTCCTACACTTCTGGGGAATTCAGGATGTGGTAAAGGTCACCTGGACTCAGTACCTGGACATCCCACCACCGACACATACCTTAGATATCATACTCTCCTGTGGTGCCGGCCGAAAATTGATTTAACTCTTGTACAAAGCAATTAAGCAGGACTCAACCCCCCCTGTACCACCGTCTCAGAAGGCCTGGGAGAGGGACCCAGCTAGAAGAGACACAATGGGCACACTAGGCTCCCTCACACTGTTAGTTTTATGCAACGCCAGGTTCAAGTTGACGCACTTCAACTTCCTACTTTGCACTTATTATTGAAACCGGTGTCCCTGAAACTCATCTCTGGTGACAAGGGAGATAGCTGCCCGAGATGTGCCGCGGAGAAAGCGGGCTTCCTACACTTGGCATGGGACTGTCCAATGGTCTAGCAGTTCTGGTTGGAGGTGGTGGGAAGGATTGTGGCAGCCAATGGCTTTCAGATAACGCTTGAACCCTTGTATTGCTTGCTGGCACTGGTCCGGAAGCATAAGAAAAAGAAACACCTGTATAAGCTGCTACAATTAATGCTGGTGCTCGCTAGGCGTAGGGTAGCTATAACTTGGATGGGGCAAAGGGCCCCAGAAGTGCCTATCTGGCTCAAAGACGTATGTGAATGGTCCCGAGCTGAAGAGGTCCACATGAAACTCACCAGAAGGGACGAGAAACTGCAAGAAGATCTACTAGCTTGGCGTGTCATGTGTATCTCTGGTTTGGCAGAAGGAGAACTCTCTCCGCAAGATGTAACTGACAGCGAGGAGATTGGGTTGGATATAACTGGTGGGCCCAATCACTACAGGGAGCGGGAAAGTCGACCCTGACAATGTACGCATTGGACCTCAGTAAAGTGCCCGGATTCCTTCCTCACTGTGATACGAATGCAAATGATTTTCTCTTTTCCCCACTGTACCTTTCCCTCCCGGATGCTACCTTTTGCCCTATACACCATTAATACTGTCAACGATATGCCTATCTAGGCTGATTTGATGCCAAATTGCTTTTTTCTTGAATTTGCAATCTGTAAACTGAAAAATAAAGTTTATAAAAAATTTAAAAAAAATGCCATCACAGGCTGGAGATAAATTCTAGTAGTCAAGCAAGCAGCAAGGTGGGGAATTCGAACTCCAGCTTGTGACGTATATACTATATTCCTGTGTATTTATTGTCCAATTCACGGTCACCGACGACAAAGTCCCTGCTTAAACATGCTTTTACTTACTTGGGGAACTCGGGTGACTCAGATCAGCCTTTTCAAAGGGAGGGTTTGTGAGGGGGTTCCAAAAGGGGGTTGCGAGAGGGGGGGTCTTGTGCGGGGGTGGGGTCCGTGGGAGTTTGAAAATAAAGTACAAAAAAAAAGCTTAAACTTACCTGACCGGGTCCGCCGCCTCTGCGGTCTGCTTCTGGGCCGGTATCCGCGTTTGGCGCCTTCACCGTCGCATCGTCTTCTTCTGCGTGAGTGGCTACTGGCTGGCAAGCCCTCTCAGGCTCTCAGTCAATCCAGACGCTGCTCCCGAGTTCAGCAGCCCAGGATTGGCCTGGAGCAGGGGCACTCCCTGCCCATTAGGAGACCTGGGATTGCGAATGAAGCAACCCTCGCTCTCCTAGGGGGATGTCTTAGTGCGCATGTTAGGGCTGGTCTTAAAAATGACCAGCCCAAAAACGAACATGCGCACTATTGCATTGTCACTCACCCCGAGTGCTGCCACAGCCCCATCCCCTTCAGCATTCCTCGTTCTACTTCTGACACTAATTTCATTCCAATCAGGAGTCCTGATTGCTTGAATTAGCGTCAGAAGTAGAAAGATTCCTAAATGGGGCCTTTGGGCCGTGGGGCCGTGGGCCTGTGGCATTGGTGGGGGCAACACACGAACACCCCCAATGGACGCACCACCACTGCTGTTTAACCCTTGATTGTCTACAAGAAAAAAATGCAGAAAACCAGGAACTAAATTTTATTTTGTATTTCACAACTCTGCACCTTGGCACTACAATGTAGGCTAATACCTTTTTTTTCAACCAGCAGCATGTTGCATTGAGGGACTTGTACTTTTGCTTTTAACAATTTCATTATGGGATTGAAGCTTCCGGGGACCAGTTTCTGGCATTACAGTCGTCTTCGGCCCGGCTTGCTTGAATCCTGATGGTGCAGTGAGCAAGGGACTCACATATGAGCATACCCTTCCAAGCTTGTGGTGGACAAAACGATTCAGAAAAAGGGGGTGGTGATGGACAGAGGATCTGAACTAAGCAGAATACTCCTACCCAGTCAACAGATCAGGGCTTGATCCATCACCGTTTTTTAGCTCACTGCACCATCCCAGCTCAGAACCTGGCTACATGCAAATTAGTCTGTCCTTGGCCCAGTGCATCATGGGAACAGGGCAGACCAAACTACCAAGCCAATTCTTTAACTGGAAAGGAAACAAGCTTCCGGGGAGCAGTTTCTGGCATTACAGCCGTCTTCGGCCCGGCTTGCTTGAATCCTGATGGTGCAGTGAGCAAGGGACTCACATCTGAGCATACCCTTCCACGCTTGTGGTGGACAAAACGATTCAGAAAAGGGGGTGGTGATGGACAGAGTATCTGAACTAAGCAGAATACTCCTACCCAGTCAACAGATCAGGGCTTGATCCATCACCGTTTTTGAGCTCACTGCACCATCCCAGCTCAGGACCTGGCTACATGCAAATTAGTCTGTCCCTGGCCCAGTGCATCATGGGAACAGGGCAGACCAAAGTACCAAGCCAATTCTTTAACTGGAAAGGAAACAAGCTTCCAGGGACCGGTTTCTGGCATTACAGCCGTCTTCAGGCCGGCTTGCTTGAATCCTGATGGTGCAGTGAGCAAGGGACTCACATCTGAGCATACCCTTCCACGCTTGTGGTGGACAAAACAATTAAGAAAAGGGGGTGGTGATGGACAGAGTATCTGAACTAAGCAGAATACTCCTACCCAGTCAACAGATCAGGGCGTAATCCATCACCGTTTTTTAGCTCACTGCACCATCCCAGCTCAGAACCTGGCTACATGCAAATTAGTCTGTCCCTGGCCCAGTGCATCATGGAAACAGGGCAGACCAAACTACCAAGCCAATTCTTTAACTGGAAAGGAAACAAGCTTCCGGGGACCGGTTTCTGGCATTACAGCCGTCTTCGGCCCGGATGCTTGAATCCTGATGGTGCAGTGAGCAAGGGACTCATATCTGAGCATACCCTTCCACGCTTGTGGTGGACAAAACGATTCAGAAAAGGGGGTGGTGATGGACAGAGTATCTGAACTAAGCGGAATACTCCTGCCCAGTCAACAGATCAGGGCTTGATCCATCACCGTTTTTGAGCTCACTGCACCATCCCAGCTCAGAACCTGGCTACATGCAAATTAGTCTGTCCCTGGCCCAGTGCATCATGGGAACAGGGCAGACCAAACTACCAAGCCAATTCTTTAACTGGAAAGGAAACAAGCTTCCGGGGACCGGTTTCTGGCATTACAGCCGTCTTCGGCCCGGCTTGCTTGAATCCTGATGGTGCAGTGAGCAAGGGACTCACATATGAGCATACCCTTCCACGCTTGTGGTGGACAAAACGATTCAGAAAAGGGGGTGGTGATGGACAGAGTATCTGAACTAAGCAGAATACTCCTACCCAGTCAACAGATCAGGGCTTGATCCATCACCGTTTTTGAGCTCACTGCACCATCCCAGCTCAGGACCTGGCTACATGCAAATTAGTCTGTCCCTGGCCCAGTGCATCATGGGAACAGGGCAGACCAAACTACCAAGCCAATTCTTTAACTGGAAAGGAAACAAGCTTCCAGGGACCGGTTTCTGGCATTACAGCCGTCTTCGGCCCGGCTTGCTTGATTCCTGATGGTGCAGTGAGCAAGGGACTCACATCTGGGCATACCCTTCCACGCTTGTGGTGGACAAAACAATTAAGAAAAGGGGGTGGTGATGGACAGAGTATCTGAACTAAGCAGAATACTCCTACCCAGTCAACAGATCAGGGCTTAATCCATCACCGTTTTTTAGCTCACTGCACCATCCCAGCTCAGAACCTGGCTACATGCAAATTAGTCTGTCCCTGGCCCAGTGCATCATGGAAACAGGGCAGACCAAACTACCAAGCCAATTCTTTAACTGGAAAGGAAACAAGCTTCCGGGGACCGGTTTCTGGCATTACAGCCGTCTTCGGCCCGGCTTGCTTGAATCCTGATGGTGCAGTGAGCAAGGGACTCACATCTGAGCATACCCTTCCACGCTTGTGGTGGACAAAACGATTCAGAAAAGGGGGTGGTGATGGACAGAGTATCTGAACTAAGCGGAATACTCCTACCCAGTCAACAGATCAGGGCTTGATCCATCACCGTTTTTGAGCTCACTGCACCATCCCAGCTCAGAACCTGGCTACATGCAAATTAGTCTGTCCCTGGCCCAGTGCATCATGGGAACAGGGCAGACCAAACTACCAAGCCAATTCTTTAACTGGAAAGGAAACAAGCTTCCGGGGACCGGTTTCTGGCATTACAGCCGTCTTCGGCCCGGCTTGCTTGAATCCTGATGGTGCAGTGAGCAAGGGACTCACATCTGAGCATACCCTTCCACGCTTGTGGTGGACAAAACGATTCAGAAAAGGGGGTGGTGATGGACAGAGTATCTGAGCTAAGCAGAATACTCCTACCCAGTCAACAGATCAGGGCTTGATCAATCACCGTTTTTTAGCTCACTGCACCATCCCAGCTCAGAACCTGGCTACATGCAAATGAGTCTGTCCCTGACCCAGTGCATTATGGAAACAGGGAAGACCAAACTACCAAGCCAATTCTTTAACTGGAAAGGAAACAAGCTTCCGGGGACTGGTTTCTGGCATAACAGCCGTCTTCGGCCCGGCTTGCTTGAATCCTGATGGTACAGTGAGCAAGGGACTCACATCTGAGCATACCCTTCCACGCTTGTGGTGGACAAAACGATTCAGAAAAGGGGGTGGTGATGGACAGAGTATCTGAACTAAGCAGAATACTCCTACCCAGTCAACAGATCAGGGCTTGATCCATCACCGTTTTTTAGCTCACTGCACCATCCCAGCTCAGAACCTGGCTACATGCAAATTAGTATGTCCCTGGCCCAGTGCATCATGGGAACAGGGCAGACCAAACTACCAAGCCAATTCTTTAACTGGAAAGGAAACAAGCTTCCGGGGACCGGTTTCTGGCATTACAGCCGTCTTCGGCCCGGCTTGCTTGAATCCTGATGGTGCAGTGAGCAAGGGACTCACATCTGAGCATACCCTTCCACGCTTGTGGTGGACAAAACGATTCAGAAAAGTGGGTGGTGAGGGACAGAGTATCTGAACTAAGCAGAATACTCCTACCCAGTCAACAGATCAGGGCTTGATCCATCACCGTTTTTTAGCTCACTGCACCATCCCAGCTCAGAACCTGGCTACATGCAAATTAGTCTGTCCCTGGCCCAGTGCATCATGGGAACAGGGCAGACCAAACTACCAAGCCAATTCTTTAACTGGAAAGGAAACATGCTTCCGAGACCGGTTTCTGGCATTACAGCCGTCTTCGGCCCGGCTTGCTTGAATCCTGATGGTGCAGTGAGCAAGGGACTCACATCTGAGCATACCCTTCCACGCTTGTGGTGGACAAAACGATTCAGAAAAGGGGGTGGTGATGGACAGAGTATCTGAACTAAGCAGAATACTCCTACACAGTCAACAGATCAGGGCTTGATCCATCACCGTTTTTTAGCTCACTGCACCATCCCAGCTCACCACCGCCTTTTCTGAATCGTTTTGTCCACCATAAGCGTGGAAGGGTATGCTCAGACATGAGTCCCTTGCTCACTGCACCATCAGGATTCAAGCAAGCCGGGCCGAAGACGGCTGTAATGCCAGAAACCGGTCCCCGGAAGCTTGTTTCCTTTCCAGTAAAAGAATTGGCCTGGTAGTTTGGTCTGCCCTGTTCCCATGATGCACTGGGCCAGGGACAGACTAATTTGCATGTAGCCAGGTTCTGAGCTGGGATGGTGCAGTGAGCTAAAAAACGGTGATGGATAAAGCCCTGATCTGTTGACTGGGTACGAGTGTTCTGCTTAATTCAGATACTCTGTCCATCGCCACCCCCTTTTCTGAATCGTTTTGTCCACCATAAGCGTGGAAGGGTATGCTCAGACATGAGTCCCTTGCTCACTGCACCATCAGGATTCAAGCAAGCCGGGCCGAAGACGGCTGTAATGCCAGAAACCGGTCCCCGGAAGCTTGTTTCCTTTCCAGTAAAAGAATTGGCTTGGTAGTTTGGTCTGCCCTGTTCCCATGATGCACTGGGCCAGGGACAGACTAATTTGCATGTAGCCAGGTTCTGAGCTGGAATGGTGCAGTGAGCTCAAAAACGGTGATGGATCAAGCCCTGATCTGTTGACTGGGTACAAATGTTCTGCTTAATTCAGATACTCTGTCCATCGCCACCCCCTTTTCTGAATCGTTTTGTCCACCATAAGGGTGGAAGGGTATGCTCAGACATGAGTCCCTTGCTCACTGCACCATCAGGATTCAAGCAAGCTGGGCCGAAGACGGCTGTAATGCCAGAAACCGGTCCCCGGAAGCTTTTTTCCTTTCCAGTAAAAGAATTGGCTTGGTAGTTTGGTCTGCCCTGTTCCCATGATGCACTGGGCCAGGGACAGACTAATTTGCATGTAGCCAGGTTCTGAGCTGGGATGGTGCAGTGAGCTAAAAAACGGTGATAGATCAAGCCCTGATCTGTTGACTGGGTACGAGTATTCTGCTTAATTCAGATACTCTGTCCATCACCACCCCCTTTTCTGAATCGTTTTGTCCACCATAAGCGTGGAAGGGTATGCTCAGACATGAGTCCCTTGCTCACTGCACCAACAGGATTCAAGCAAGCCGGGCCGAAGACGGCTGTAATGCCAGAAACCGGGTTCCGGAAGCTTGTTTCTTTTCCAGTAAAAGAATTGGCTTGGTAGTTTGGTCTGCCCCGTTCCCATGATGCCCTGGGCCAGGGACAGACTAATTAGCATGTAGCCAGGTTCTGAGCTGGGATGGTGCAGTGAGCTAAAAAACGGTGATGGATCAAGCCCTGATCTGTTGACTGGGTACGAGTCTTCTGCTTAATTCAGATACTCTGTCCATCACCACCCCCTTTTCTGAATCGTTTTGTCCACCATAAGCGTGGAAGGGTATGCTCAGACATGAGTCCCTTGCTCACTGCACCATCAGGATTCAAGCAAGCCGGGCCGAAGACGGCTGTAATGCCAGAAACCGGTCCCCGGAAGCTTGTTTCCTTTCCAGTAAAAGGATTGGCTTGGTAGTTTGGTCTGCCCTGTTCCCATGATGCACTGGGCCAGGGACAGACTAATTTGCATGTAGCCAGGTTCTGAGCTGGGATGGTGCAGTGAGCTAAAAAAACGGTGATGGATCAAGCCCTGATCTGTTGACTGGGTATGAGTCTTCTGCTTAATTCCGATACTCTGTCCATCACCACCCCCTTTTCTGAATCGTTTTGTCCACCATAAGCGTGGAAGGGTATGCTCAGACATGAGTCCCTTGCTCACTGCACCATCAGGATTCAAGCAAGCCGGGCCGAAGACGGCTGTAATGCCAGAAACCGGTCCCCGGAAGCTTGTTTCCTTTCCAGTAAAAGAATTGGCTTGGTAGTTTGGTCTGCCCTGTTCCCATGATGCACTGGGCCAGGGAAAGACTAATTTGCATGTAGCCAGGTTCTGAGCTGGGATGGTGCAGTGAGCTAAAAAACGGTGATGGATCAAGCCCTGATCTGTTGACTGGGTACGAGTGTTCTGCTTAATTCAGATACTCTGTCCATCACCACCCCCTTTTCTGAATCATATATAAAATGGAGCCACATGTTAAGCTATTTTTTTTAAAATTTACAAAGTTGCTTACTACGTTTAAAAAAATGCTTGTTTCATTGTAAAACTAAAAGTAAACTCTGCCCACATATTTTATGAGGTTTCACTCTTTTACTCACATGATGCATTAACACAAGCATTGACAACGTGGATATCTTTTCTTAAGTGAAGTGGAAAATTTTATTCCTAGCTTCACAACACAATAAAGGTACAACACAGACTGTCGCAGTGCAACCTTCCCTAGCCCAAATAGTAAGTTAAGGGCAGGTGGTAGCAGGAGACAGAACATCACAGGATTCTCTCACATATACAGGACAGGTATAACACAGGTAGCTAACGCACTAAAGAGTGAATGAACAGTGATAGTGAGACAGAGCCTGTCAGGACCCATGTTTCTCTGCAGCCCATCTGTTTTTTGCCTCCTGTCTGAAAAAGCAGTGCCATGGGGGCATAAGGGAACAGCTCTTGGTTGGCTGTGGGCTTATTTATAGCTGAAGTACTAACTTTTACATAAAAAGAGCATTTTATATTGTTTACATTTAGCACCTTAGATTATATAATTGCTCTAAATGGCTTTTAATAAAATTAATAAACCACACACTTTAAGCTGTGACAATTTTATTAATAAATCAAGAAGCAGATGGGATCAACTTTGTGCTCTATTAAACCATAAACAAGAGAGTTGGATGTTGTACAGTGTGCATTCTGAACTATTTCACGGTGCTCTAAAATGTGGTGACAATGGAAAAAGATGCACAGTGGGGAAAAGGAATTGCCTTGGGTCACATTGTTTGGTCAAGCTTGGAGCTGGGATTAAAATCCAATTACCGGATTACACCTAGTGCAATTCAGATCCTGGATGGATATTAAATTCTTTCCCACTTCTGCCCTGATGAAAATGTTGTTACCTAGCCCAAGAGGCAAGTCAGTTGTTTTATGCTCCCTATATAGTGACCTTACTGTTCTCGTAGATGGAGCAAAATGATGGACTACTAAACCACATACAAGATAGCTTTTAGTAAATTAGCATGCTGAAAAAAGTTATTTCAAGTTGCTCTCAAATGCAATAATCACTAAAAAGGAAGCAGAGTGAAAAAATGAATTGCCCTGGGTCACACAGTTTGGACAGGGTCTCTGGGTCAGGTCACCACAATTAGTTTTGCCCTGGGTCCAATCATAGCCAGCATAGCACACATTATGCAAGGGCATCAAAATTATCCTTTGTGTTTTTTATGTGATGGGGAAACAGTAATGGAGACACCCCTCTTCACTGAATAGCTATATCTTGGGCAGAAACAGTGCAAGCTTCCCTCCATCAGAAGACAGGTACAGCTAGGGTAGCTGTACCGGTCTTCTGGCGATAGGTAATGGTTTGCGATGGTAGCTACCAGCCTTTTCAATTCAACAGACTATGCCTGATAATCAGGAATAAAAGTTTGCGAATAGGTGTGCCTGTTGATTTTAATCACACTGTATTGTCACTAGCAGTTCTATAGGTACTGCTTCTGTGAACTTTCACTTCTTTGGTTTTTGTTTGGACACATTCTTGTTTTTCATTTTTTGAATTAAATGACGACCAGTGATGAGAAAAGGGGCCCAGCCTGGTGAGTACTTGCCAGTTACCCTAAGGCTGGTGTTCCCGTGAGGGGTCATTCTTTTCGCCACACATTTTTCCGGCAGATATAAGTTTTGCATAAACTTCTTTTGCACAATTCCAATGTTATTTGGTGGATGCACTGTGGAGACTGAGTTTTCAGACATCCTATGGTATTCTGTCTGACTGTTAAGAGTCGTTGGCTAATATACCATAATTCCCTTGTGTGTGTTTTTTAAAAAAAAATCGTTAAAGTATTGGACGTAGTGCAGTAAGATACCCCTAAAAAACGAAAGTACATAGGGTAGTGCAACAGTGATCACTGACATGAGACGGTTCTGTTGCAAGGCATACTGACAGTATTTACGCCCATAAGACAGGGTTTTGTTGTTTTTGACAGCTAGGGTAGCATCAGCATAAACAAACAATCGGGCAACAGCAGTGCAAGCTTTAGTTCCTCATAGTAGAGGAACAACATGGCAATTGTAAGGCAGGATTCACTCCCTCATAGAAGGCAATAAGCGCAATCTTTCGTTTCTTCAGACCAGAGCCAGTATCAGAGTTGTTCAAGCTTCCATTTCTAAAAGAACATGCAGGGTTAAGGCATGAATGAGATGTAGGTTACAGACAAATGTTCGGAACAGCTGCTTAACACATCGAGAGAAATGTATAGGTGGATGAGTGAGTAAATATGCAAGCTGATATTCCACGTCAGCCCTCTGAAAGTCCTACTGCTGTCACTCTGAGGTCTGTTTTTATCGAGTCTGTTTTTCCACCTATTGTGAAACTGCAGTAACCTGGTAGGTCATTGTGTTTTGGATCAGCCTCAACACAGCCCAAGTAACTATGCTCTAGAGAGGCATGCAAATGTCAATCTCTTTCAAAAGGTTTTGAATGCATGTGCATCAGGCTCTGTGCAATCTCAGCCTCGGTGCTGCACCTGTTCAAAACGCTGAGGGCCGACAGTGATCTGACTGGCAAATGGTCTTATTTTGTGTCCCAGTCCGACCCTGGGAGCAGCATACTCTGTGTGACGCAGACTGTGCCTTTTGGGAGGACTGTTTTCGCTTAAGTGGATGCAACCCCTTGGAGGGAAACGTCCCTAGCAATGCCAGCAAAATGAAAAGAACAAGCAATGGGGATTTGCAAGCACAGAAAAGATGCATTCCTTTAAAACACAAGTGATGGGTAGGAGGGTGCCTAGTGACTATGTAGTATCCTGGGTTGTGATGATTTATGCTGTGCAAGTGGAACCCTGCCTGAATGATGCAAGACGGAATGTTGGGAGTGGGAACTCACAGTTGGAGATGGGCTGAGCGCCTAGCTGGGTGCTCCTGGTGGGGCCTTCTACTAGCTATTTACTGCTTTGTACAAGCTTATATCTACTGTTCTAGTAAGCTGTAACTAACCAGAATAAATCTACGTGAAATACTACTACCACAATCTGGACTTAGTTACTACACTATTGCAAGTCTGCGGCAAGCTGGCAACCAGAGCCTGCAGTTCTACTGAGAGCGCGTCTCATGGCCTCAGACCTAGGACGTCCAACAAATTAAGGGAACTGTAGACTTCTTGATTTCAATCAGTTGTTTTATGAGGACTATCCTTTGAACATCTAGAGATGGCGCCTTATTATTTCTTCCTTGTGGGCACATTTACTCACTACATTTATAGTTGGTACATTTTAGGTGAACGAAGCCAAGATCATTGATTACATTAGAAAACCTTTTATATGTCCATATTGCGTGTACTATCCTGGTGTTCCTGTCGTTTTTAAAGGTAAAAGCCGCAAAGTGGATGGGTTTTTCCTGGTTTTAATTTTCAGAGTGAGTTGAAAGATCTTATACATTGAGCAGGCACTGCCGGAGCCAGGACAGGTACACTCACTCCGACCAACATGATTCCAACCAACATGGAACATGGAATGGTTCAAGTGGACTAAAAGACAACTGAAGTTGTATCAGCTCCACCTGTGTTCTCGCAGTTGCCTTGACAGCCTACTTTGTAGTGGGAAAAAAAGGAAAGAAAGCTTCAACACCCACTACGTTGATGCTGTTGCCAATATTATTTTGTAGGGAAGCGCAAACCTACTATACTTAAACATTGTTTAGGCGCAGAAGCAAAAACATTTTCTGAGTACCTTCCTCCACCTTTTTAACAACACACTGCAGAAGCACTGGAATAATTTGACATTGACATAAGACTAAATGATACTCAGAGGTGAAAGGACACATGCATTCCTAGATACAGCACTAATCCCATATGAACTCATCCATAGTTTTATGGCGACACTACATGCATTGGTGGCCGCATATAACTACTACATGTTCAGTGAAGACATAAAGCATGATAGCAAAATGCAAAAAGATATCATAAATTGGTGTTAACTAGCATCCATGAATAGGCCTGTGGGGACTGATCGACAAATAGAAGAAATTGCTCATTAACATAAAATAATTATCAATTGGGAGTCAAGAGTGTGGAGGTGTTCATGAATGAAATAGCATGAACAAAAATACGTTGATAGAACTGGTCAGAAAACCAGAAAATGGGGGGTTGAAGACTACAGTGAACCAGAAATATTTTTGCTATTGTTGTGGGTTAAAGGGACGGCTGGTCACTGATAAGCGATATCCAGCTACCTTTCAGACATACAAGAGGTATAATCAAAACGCCCATTTTGCTTGAATGTACAAACAAAGAGGGGACACATCTTATTAAAGTACAGGGGTGAAAATAGTTGAGAATTATGACTGTGATGAAGAAACATAATTCCTACTAGAAGGTGAAGACAGGAGGGTATACGAGATGATGAGGCTGATTCAGAATCAAAATGCGGTGTTTTGGGGAAAGAAATGGCATGTGTATTAGTATGAAGTACTTGACAAACCTTATACAGGGTCCATGGCTAACAGAAGGAAAATGATTGCAACAGTAGGATTTTTTGTACTGGCATTATGTCTGAAGGTAGGAAAACCAGGGCCAAGGTACATGTGGCGAAGGACAGTGGTTGATGGTTTGGCTGTAACAATGAGCTTTAAGATTCAAAATTGCCCCCAATCATCCAGATAAGGTTCTCATTGAGAGTTTGACAGTGCAGGAGTAATGGGTAAGACCCAGTATTTCCACAGCAGAACCTCAGGCAGCTCCACCTCTGTAAAGCTTTGACTGGTAGCCAGCCCGCCACAGGGCCGTCAGTCAAAGCATGTCAGAAGGACCAGCTCTGTTAAGATTGTTTATTTATGTACATTTTCCCTGTTCAGGAAAACAGAAGCAATACAACTTTTGCCCAAGTGCTGGAAAAACATATAAGCATGGCAGGGCCATTTGATTTTTGTTTTTTAGAAACCCTGCTCCAAGGGTTTGCTTTTGAAAAACAAAAATGTCTGCTGGGCGAGTTCTAAACCACATGGCACCCGCTCTGCACACTTCTCTGCCATATTTGCAACTGCCACACTTACAAATGCAGAGAAGGCGATGCGATCCCTGCCACGGAGGCGGGCATCTTATGACATGGTGGGTAGACCTGCACAAGGGGGTTTCAGCTGAACTGGCACATTGGCTCACAATCCATCACAAGCTGACATTTCAAATTTAAGTGTAAACAATACAGAAGAACTGTGTTAGGGAAAGAAAATATCCTAGAAATGTTTAGTGACAAGTTAGGTATGTTGAAGGGATTTAAACCAGAGGTGCCTCTGAAGAATGATGCAATTGCCAAGGTACATAAACTGGAGGGAGCACCCATGGCACTGAGATGAACTGAAGGTTGAACTTGAGAAGCCATTTGGGAAGAGAATGTACATCAAAGGGAGGCTTCTGAGTGGCTGACTATTGTGCTTTGGCAATGAAGGCCAGTGGGAAATTTAGGATGGCAACTGATTGTCAACACCTGGGTGGACCGTATTCCGTGCCAAACATTAATGGGTTTCTGTTTTTCATACATTGAACCTCTCCTCAGTACATTACCAAACAGCAATTAATTGGCACTCTAGACCATTAATTGCCTTTATTACAATAGAAGGTTCTGATACATTTGAGCATGTGACCCTTTAGATTAGTGTCTGCATCTGTGGTAATTCAAAGGGCTATACACCACTTATTCAAAATCATCCATAATGTGGCCTATTCCCAGGGTGAATACTTGTACACGGATGGAAGAGAGAGGAGCTTGATGCCATGCTAGAAATGGTTCTGGGAGTTCTGGTGCAGATTTGGTTGACCATTAAGTGAGGTAAATATAACTTAGGTGTAACAAGAGTGATTAGCTGTGATGGAGTAAGATCTAAAGAGTGCCGTGTGACGGCAATTACACACCCCCTGACTCCTGGTAATAAAGACCATGTACATTGATTCTTTCTTGGGAATGGCAGAATATTACGTTAAACTCATAGCAAATGTTTTTAACAAAATGACATTTATGATGCACTAGGTCTCGCATTTACGCGAGTCTGAGCTATTGACATTGCAAATGACAATGCCTTTTATTTTTGTTTTCGTTTTAAAAACATAAATAAAAAGTATTGTCATTTACAATGCCAATAGCTTAAACTCGCGTAAATGCGAGACCCATTGCATTGCAAATGCTTGTTTCTTAGTATGGTGTTTGATATTTAGGAAAATTAGTTTGTTGTGCAGTGGATCCCTTACAGTGACTGAATTGTAAAGGTGGATAATATACCCTAAGTTCATGCTACATGTGGTGTACATGCTCTATGTTTCATTATTCGATTGTTTACTTCTTAATGCAAAGATGTAAATCATAAAATATTCTTTATTTTCATTTATTTAAATATCCTAGCCCCACAGGAATATTACCTCTGCTGAATGGGGTAACTGAAGAATTCGGCCTCCTAGAACATCCAGTGTGTGTGTGTGTGCTAGCTGTGATATTGACAAATGACGTGAAGTTACATTAAAATGTTGGTCTGTCGACCCTATCATTATTTATCATCCACACATATGTTATTCAACAGGGAAAAGACAGTAAGTAATGTTGGAAATTAAAACAAATGTAGCAGCAACAGTTAAATGTCATTGTTTTTTTTTTTTTTTTTTAATTGGAAATTGTGTATCAGGTAAGACAGAAAGTAAAAAAAATAAGCTTCATGATATACATATACATATAAGTACATAAATACAATTATTTCATACAATAGGTTTTATGCAGTTTATAGATCAACAAAAACTTTAACTCAGTGTTCCTTTAACTAGGTCTTAATTATCCTCCACTTTGTTACTGGGGTCCATATCCGTTCTCCCTTAGCACGTTTGCTAATACTTTTAGATTCAGATAAGCATATTTCAATATTGTGTATCCCCAGCAGTCTTGTAAGCCACATCTGAAAAGTCGGGGGATTCACATCTTTCCACCCGGCTGAAATCAATATACGGAGAACAGCAGTAAAAATAAATAATAAGGCTGATTTATCTTTCCCCAATTTCTGTCTTGCATCAATACCGGTAATCATCAATGTCGGGGTTAATGAAATATTAAGACCGGTCAAGCTTTCCCAAAACCTCTCCATCTCTTTTTTTATAGATTCTAGACATTTACAAGAGAAAAACGTGCATTAAATCTGCTTGACTCTCTGTAACGGGGTGTACAGAAGGGCATCGGATGGCACGCAGGACTCAGAGCCTCCAGGTGCCGGTCTCCCTCGAGTAATGGGAGTGACCGAGGGGAGGTTCGACCTAACACTGGTTCCCTCCCCCCCCCTCTCTCTCTCTAAACCACAGGACCCGGGTGCAAGCTGGACTGAGCCGAACGCCATGGACTGGCCCTTTAATTCTGGAGAGGACGCCGAGTGGGAGGGGCCGACCTATCCGACCTGCCCCTCAAAAGGAGAACCCGACGAGTCACAGGTGTGCTTGTTCACCTGGAGGACGGAAGGAGAGAGTACGCGGAGAACGGATCATCGAGAAGAGGAAGCTAAGGACCGGAGGATCGGACTGCAGGAGAAGAGAGCGGGAGACGCCAGGGGAGAAGTCGAGAGCCGGACACCGAGAGCGGGAGAAGGAAGCCGGACGTCAGGAGAGGAGACAAGAGCAGATTCGGCGCCTGCCACGGACGGAGTGAAGCCAGGAGGCCACCGTTCCCACGAGCCGCCCAGCCACTCACCCAGGGGAGGTGCGTGGCTCCTCCAGGTACGTGACCGGTTAAGGGGCTGGGTAGGAGGTCAGCGTACGCTAGGTACAAACCCCCGGGACGTCTAGCAACCCCGGTAACTTCCCTGTGCACGTAACCCCTCCCCTCACTCGATATATAGAGCACAGGTGATCCCCTCACTCCCTACCCTGCACGAATTGTGTACAGAACAAACGTCTGACACTTTTCCTCTCTTCTCTTTGGGGGACTGCTGGAGAGCTACTCCGCTAGCCGGGACGAACTCCGAGGCGGAAGAAACTCCACCCAGAGGACCGGAAGGGACCCGGAAGAAGGAGAAGGTCCACCATCGCAGACGGAGCAGGAGCCGGTCCCCACGGAGATACTCTAACAGGAAGAGCTGTACCGACCAACTTTTTGCTTCAATAAAACCACAGTTACCTCGAGCACGACTCTTGCCCCTATCTTCTGCGCCGCATCCCGCCCAAGTTGTAACAGTGGTGGAGAATGCGGGCAATGTGAATCCCGATACAGAGATGGAGACCCTCCTTCAAGAGCTCATTAAAGGACAGGAGAAACTCGGCTGGGTTGCAGAACAGCAGTTGACCTCGGCCCAGGCCGACCGCGAGATCCTAAAGAAAGCCCTCGCAGCCAGAGAAGACACCCAACAGGCGTGGGTGGATCCCGGACCCACAGGCGGAACCAGAGTGGAAGCCACGATTCCCCATGGCTCCACAGCTGTGGCCCTGCAAAAATATAATGCGGGAGATGACCCTGATGCGTTTTTGCTTAATTTCGAAAGAGCCGCGAGGGCCTGTGGGTGGCCCATGAGCAAATGGCCCTTCTTCTTAGCGCCCCTCCTGTCTGGAGAGGCGCAAGCCGCCTACCAGGTCGCCAACCCCAACGGCGATACCTCATATCAGGATGTTAAGAAAATTATTCTCGATCATCTTGGACTGGACACAGAGGCCTATAGAATACGGTTTCGGAAGGAAAGGGGCACCCCCGGTGAGACCCCTAAAACTCTATTTGTGAGGCTGAAGATGGCCGCCGACAAATGGCTGACCCCGTCCACCAGCACCAAGACAGAGATTATGGACCGTATCTATCTCAAACAATTTCTAGAAGCCCTTCCCTATGCTACGCAACGGTGGCTCCGACAACACCACAACTTGACCACTGCAGAAGCCGTGGAGATGGCCACCACGTTTTCTAGAGCACAACCCCGCTCATCGGGGTGGGAACCGGAGCGCCCCCAGAAACCTCCGGTGAAACAAGAAAGACGCCCCGTCCCGCGTCCCTATCGAACAGGCAAAACCCCGTAGCTGGAAGCCAGACCTTCCCCCCTCCTCTGGTCCCCAATGCTTCGATTGTGGGAACTGGGGCCACATCGCCAGATTTTGCCCCACCAAGAAACCCCAGGAAGAACCAATGGAGGTCGGATACTTGCCACGGACAGTGCTATACTCAGCCGAGATGGGGAGCACCTATCGGGTGAGTGTACAGGTGAACGGATCCTCTATTCATGCTTTATTAGACTCAGGGTGCCGGCAGTCGGTTATTCAGGCCCAACATGTCCTCAGGTCCCAATATCTGTATCCTCAAACAGTGGCCATAAGATGCGTACACGGGGATGTGAGAACCTACCCTCTTGCTCAGATACCAATATCACCCAAAGGAGGCCCCCAGCAGCTAGTAAGAGTAGGGGTCCTCCAAACCCTCCCGGAACCCTTAATCATAGGAACCGTCAATCCCCGGTTTCTTCACTGGTTCAGGCAGAGTCTAGGTACAGGAGTATCCAGCTCACAAACCCCAAAACCAGCCCTTCTAACTCCCGAACCCTGGGTAATGGACCGGAGCTTTAAATTTGCCCAAATTAACGACCCTACGCTATTAAATGCCTGGGAGCAGGCCCACCAGGAGGTTGATACCCCTCATCCCCGATACCCCAGGTTTCTCATTTCCAAGGACCTGCTGTACAGACAGGCAAAGGAAGATGAGCCAGAGCAGCTACTGGTACCTGTCTCGTACAGAGAACAAATCCTGTTCTTCGCCCACACTCATCTAGTAGCCGGGCACACCGGGAGCGAAAAGACCACACAAAGTATATTACGATTCTTCTACTGGCCCGGTATATATAAGGATGCTCACCGATATTGCCAGGAATACAGTATATGCCAAACAAAGAACATGACTAGGCCTCCTGCAGTGCCTCTCCAGCCCCTCCCCATTATCGGAAAACCCTTCGAAAGAGTCGGTATGGACATCATCGGTCCCTTACCCAAAACACGAAAAGGACATCAGTACGTATTGGTGTTAGTCGATTACGCCACCAGGTTTCCGGAGGCTTTTCCCCTCACTGCTACCACCACGAAGCAGGTTGCAGACAGAATGATCGAGCTATTCAGCCGAGTGGGGTTCCCAAAAGAGCTACTGACAGATCAGGGAACCCCCTTCGTCTCCCGTCTGATGAAGGAAGTGTGCAAGTGTCTTGATGTGCACCAAATCAGAACTTCCGTATACCACCCACAGACGGATGGTTTAGTTGAACGCTATAACCGCACCCTAAAAGCGACATTGAGGAAAATGATGGAGGTCAATGGGAACGAATGGGACCAAATCCTTCCCCTGGCTCTGTACGTAATAAGAGGGCAACGCCAAAGCAGTCTAGGAGTATCGTCCTTTGAGCTCCTATATGGTCGACAACCCCGCTCTCTGATGGAGATGACAAAAGAAGCCTGGGAGGACGAGGTTCCAGAAGAAACATCAGCCACTCTGGATTATGCCCAGAACCTCAAAGCCAAATTGGGAAAACTTAGAGACCTGGCCTATGCAAACATGGGGACTAGCCAGCAAAGACAGAAACAAGTCTATGATAAAGGCAAGAAATGGAGGCAGTTAAAGGAAGGAGAGTGGGCCCTTGTATTGTTGCCCTCTTCCACTCAGAAGTTTCGTGCCAGTTGGACCGGACCCTACCGAGTGGTCAGAACCATCGGAAAAACCACCTATTGCCTGCAGATAGGACCCAGAAAAACTCAAACCTACCATATAAACATGCTAAAAAAATGGTTAGGGACCCCTCCCGCAGATGTACAAGTAACGACTAGTGTTAACCCCTCTAGTTCCACAAGAGACCAGCTGAACATCAATGAGGAGTTGACTAAAGACCAAAAAGATGATATACAGACAATCCTCCACAGACACGAGGGATTGTTCTCCGACCAACCCGGACGCACCAACCTGGCAGAACATCGCATAAACACCCCGCCAGAAAAGGTCGTTAACATCAAACCCTACCGGGTGCCTGAAGCCAGGAGAACAGCCATCCAGAAAGAAGTACAAGACATGTTGGAGCTCGGGGTGATAAGACCGTCAACCAGCCAATGGTCAAGTCCAATAGTCATGATTCCCAAGCCGGACGGTAGCCGACGCTTTTGTATGGACTTCCGAGCCCTCAATGAGATATCTGAATTTGACGCTTACCCCATCCCTCGCGTGGACGAACTCATAGAACGCCTTGGGGAAGCCCGATACATAACGACACTCGACCTTACAAAAGGATATTGGCAGGTGCCCTTACGGGAGGAGGATAAAAAGAAGACCGCCTTCAGCACTCACGAGGGACATTATGAGTTCACCGTCCTCCCGTTCGGGCTCCACGGTGCACCTGCTACCTTCCAAAGACTCATGAATACCGTTCTTGCACCAGTGTCCTCTATGGCCTCGGCATATTTAGATGACATCGTCATACACAGCAAAACCTGGGAGGAACATCTGCAGCATATTCATCAGGTGTTTCAAGAACTGGAGAAGGCGGGATTCCGAGTGAACTCCAAGAAATCCAGGCTTGCCTACCAGAAGGTGAAGTACCTCGGCTATGTCTTGGGACATGGCATGATCGAACCGCAGATAGAGAAAGTTAGGGCAATAGCGGACACCCCTTTTCCCTCCACCCGAAAAGAAATGAGGGCCTTCCTAGGGTTGGTGGGGTATTATAGGAGGTTCATCCCCCTCTTTGCGGACATTGCGGCCCCCCTTACGGATGCCCTACGCCAGCCAGGGAAATCCAACGCCCCCATCAAACCCACGGAATGCATGGCCAATGCCTTCAACCACCTGAAGCGCATCATAACCACCACCCCTGTGTTGACATCACCAGATTTCTCGGTCCCTTTCCTGCTTCACACAGATGCATCTGAGTATGGCATAGGCGCAGTATTATCCCAGATAGGCAAGGACGGGCTGGAACACCCGGTGGTATATGTCAGTCGTAAACTCTTTCCCCGAGAGTTAAAATATGCCACCATTGAAAAGGAGTATTTGGCAGTGCGTTGGGCTATTGAAAAGCTGGCTTACTATCTAGAGGGTCGCCCGTTCCACCAGTACACTGACCATGCTCCCCTCTTGTGGATGTCACGTAATAAGTCCAACAATGCCAGGGTCATGCGCTGGTTCCTGGCGCTACAGCCCTACTCCTTCACGGTGTACCATAAGAAAGGGACTGAGAACATTAATGCGGACTATCTTTCTCGTCATCCACTCCCCGATCGGGAGCGTCCTAGGGGGGAGGTGTGTAACGGGGTGTACAGAAGGGCATCGGATGGCACGCAGGACTCAGAGCCTCCAGGTGCCGGTCTCCCTCGAGTAATGGGAGTGACCGAGGGGAGGTTCGACCTAACACTTGTTCCCTCCCCCCCCCCCTCTCTCTCTCTAAACCACAGGACCCGGGTGCAAGCTGGACTGAGCCGAACGCCATGGACTGGCCCTTTAATTCTGGAGAGGACGCCGAGTGGGAGGGGCCGACCTATCCGACCTGCCCCTCAAAAGGAGAACCCGACGAGTCACAGGTGTGCTTGTTCACCTGGAGGACGGAAGGAGAGAGTACGCGGAGAACGGATCATCGAGAAGAGGAAGCTAAGGACCGGAGGATCGGACTGCAGGAGGAGAGAGCGGGAGACGCCAGGGGAGAAGTCGAGAGCCGGACACCGAGAGCGGGAGAAGGAAGCCGGACGTCAGGAGAGGAGACGAGAGCAGATTCGGCGCCTGCCACGGACGGAGTGAAGCCAGGAGGCCACCGTTCCCACGAGCCGCCCAGCCACTCACCCAGGGGAGGTGCGTGGCTCCTCCAGGTACGTGACCGGTTAAGGGGCTGGGTAGGAGGTCAGCGTACGCTAGGTACAAACCCCCGGGACGTCTAGCAACCCCGGTAACTTCCCTGTGCACGTAACCCCTCCCCTCACTCGATATATAGAGCACAGGTGATCCCCTCACTCCCTACCCTGCACGAATTGTGTACAGAACAAACGCCTGACACTTTTCCTCTCTTCTCTTTGGGGGACTGCTGGAGAGCTACTCCGCTAGCCGGGACGGACTCCGAGGCGGAAGAAACTCCACCCAGAGGACCGGAAGGGACCCGGAAGAAGGAGAAGGTCCACCATCGCAGACGGAGCAGGAGCCGGTCCCCACGGAGATACTCTAACAGGAAGAGCTGTACCGACCAACTTTTTGCTTCAATAAAACCACAGTTACCTCGAGCACGACTCTTGCCCCTATCTTCTGCGCCGCATCCCGCCCAAGTTGTAACACTCTCATTACAACGGGGGCATTTATCATTTTCTATCAAACCCCAGGCATAGAGTTTCGATGGCGTGTGATATAAAAAAAAAATGTATAATGCTGCGCGCGTAAATTAGATGCTCTTAAAACACTTTTAATCATAACCAAGGCTAGATCTAAATCCACCTCTGGGTCATTTAATTTAGCAGACCAGTTGGTTTCCATCTTTTCCATATCATCAGGGACAGCTTCTAATAAGCATCTATATACTGTCTTAATCTTGTTTCTGTCCCTTTCTAGAAGCTTAATCATTGGGGATTCCTGAGAGGAATAAGCTCTGGGTCTTAACGCTTGTATAGTTCGGACTAATTGACCATAAAAAAGCCAGTGGCTTCCAGTAATGCCATATCTTCTCTGGAGTTCCTCAAATCCCAAAGCTTTACATTCTTCCATAATATCTCCCAGAGTGGTTATTCCCATTCTGTCCCATATCATAAGGTTCCTATCATCTTTTAGCTGAAAAAAAGATACTAGAAATACGTAACAATAAATGGGGATTAATTCTTGAGACATGAAAATTTTTTAAAACTGCATTCCAGGTCTGCCACATATTTAACAGAGTTTTTAATCGAGTGTTTTTATAGAATCTCCGTTCTAATTCCCTCCGAAACAGCCCTGGGGCTCTATCCCCCATGAGCATTCTAAAGACTGGGGTTGGATTATCTCCTAGTTGGGGTTCAGTTCCTGTCTCTACTTTTGACTGGACTAATATGTGCATTTGTAGCAATAAGCATGACCAATGATAAAGCCGTAAATTCGGTAAAGCCATACCCCCCCTTTCTTGCGGAAGAGACATAAAATTGGTGGATCGTCTTATCCTACCATACTGCCATACAAATCTTATAAATGTAGACACCAGTCTTTTCAGGATTTTTTCATCAATTAGTAGTGGGATTGCTCTAAATAGATACAACACACGAGGAAACATTAGCATTTTGAGAGCATTGACCCTACCAATCAAAGAAAGGTGAAGTACATCAATTCTCCTAAGTTCTTTATCAATGGATTCAATTAAGGGGGTATAATTCTCTTCTACAATTTTATCCACTGAGGCATTAATCTTTACTCCAAGATAAATTGCTGACTCGACAAATCTATAATCTGTCCTAAGGATATTTTTGGAGCAGATAATCTGGGTTTTTGTATCGTTTAACAGATATCCAGATTTTGAACCGAAAACGTTTGCCAACTCAACCAGAATAGGTAGTGCCTGCTGTGGATTGGTGGTAATCACAGCAAGGTCATCGGCGTACGCCAGATTTTATTAGCATTCCCATTATATACAATTGGTTGGATTCCCGGATTAGCTAAAATCTCTTGAATAAGGGGATCAATATACAAGGCAAAGAGAATCGGGGAGCAGGGGCAGCCTTGACGCGTCCCTCTTTTGATGATTATTATGCCCGATTTCTCACCATTAATCATCACTCTTGCACTTGGCTCCACATACATTGCCCGAAGGGCTTCAATAATTTTAGGGCCGAATCCTCTACCTTCGAGTATATCCCAAAGAAAGCTCCACGTGACGCGATCAAAAGCTTTCTCCGCGTCGAGCAGGATCATTGCCATCTCCCCCCCCGCTGCAGCACATGCATCAAATAAACTAATAGCTCTTATTACATGGTCCGTTGTGCCACGACCCGGGACAAAACAGTGCTGCCACGGGGATACAAGACCGCCAATGATCCCGCTCAACCGGTTAGCTAATATTTTGGAGTATAATTTGATATCTGAATTTATTAAGGTTATAGGTCGGTAGGAACCTGGATTACTCGCCGGTTTCCCCTTTTTATGAAAAATTATAATATTCGTTTCTCTCCAAGACTGTGGAACCAGACCAGAATAAAAAATCCCATTAAATAAATCCAGTAATAAAGGGGAAACCTCATCTTCTATAGTTTTAAAAACTTCTAAAGGTATACCGTCTGGTCCAGAGGCCTTCCCTGAGGCTAATCCCTGAAGTGCATCAAGGACCTCTTTCATTGTAATATCTTTATCTAAATCCTCCTTTAGTATTCTATCTAATTTAGGGTCTCTATCGCGTATTGTTTCTCTTCCATTACTACCAGGTTTTTCATATTCATACAACTTCTGATAAAATGTTTTGAATACTCTGCGTATATCTGATTCTTCCGTATATTCTATGCCAGCTTCTTCAATAAGGGTGATAGAGGATTTTGCCTTCGTTTGTCTTAGCCGAAGGGCTAAAGCCCTACCTGCCTGTTCCCCAGTCTCATATCTCTTTACTTTTGATGATTGGAACTCCCTTGTTGTCTTCTGAGTTATTTCTTTCTGTAGGTCAGCTTTCACAAATTTGTAAACTCTCTGCACATTCTTTCCCCATCGCTATATCTTTTATAAGTTGCTCCTCTGCTCTTCCTAGTTTCACCATTAAGTTGTCAATTTGTTCTTTATCAATTTTCCTGAGTCTTGCAGAGTAGCTTATTGTTTCCCCCCTTAGTGCAGCCTTAAATGTATCCCATACTATATTCCGTGGGGCGCTATATCTATTGATGTCAAAAAACTCTGTTACCCATTTTTTGATATGATCAGTAAATCTTTTATCCATTAATAATTTTTTTTCAAAAGACCAGGGATTTCTTTTTCTTCTCAAACTGCTCATTTCATATGTTATTAATAGGGGATTATGGTCCGAAATTACCTTTGGTAATTTCTTAATGTTAACTTTTGACGGGGGGCGCTAGAGGGCGCACCAGCTAATGGCCGCACTGTAGTGAGGCTCTGGCCGCCTGGTCAGCACTATCCTGCTTTTCTCCTGAATGCCTGCAGGGTTTTGCCTGAAAATCACAGCGAGTGTGAGCCTGCCTGCCCTGTGGCTCCAGGCCAAATTTGGGGACGATCCGACACTCGGAGCGGAACTTAGCCGACCAAGGACTCTGGCCGGGAAATACTGCTGAGGAGGGGCGGAGCGGGCACCTGAGCGCCGAGCCACGCGAGGCAGGGGCTGTCCACGAGGCAATTAGGCCTCAGGAATGGAGAGGCTTGCCCTGGCGTTGCGGGACCTGCCGGAGCTCGGGGACCGGCGGTGGCGGTGAGTCTTCCCCCTCCCCTGACCGCGACTGCGAGTGGTGGTGCTGACCGGCTTTCCTGAGCCCTGCAGGGATTGTAGTTGGTGCCGATGACTGCCGCCTGAGCTGAGAGGTGATTGTCTGGGACCCCGGCCTCTTACAGCGGATTGCCGGCGGGGCCCCTGTTCTATCTGAGAGATCACTGCTTCTGGAGTCTGGGAGCCGGGGAACTTCTGAAGACCACTAGGGGCCACAGGCTGTGGTCGGTTTACAAGAGCTGCTGCCCGGTGGTGGCGCGCTGGACCTTCCTTCCCCCTCCCCCTCCGCCACCCAGGGCTCCTCGAGTGCGGACCTTGCTCGCTCCTCTCCGGCACGTTGCTGCCCACTACCCACACAGAGTAGCCAGCTGGGGCCACAGTCCCTCTCGTGGGCGATATTGACTGGCTTTGGTCACTGAAGGTGGGACGCATTGAGAAGGGGGTGACGCTCTGCCGCTGCTGACCTGCTCCTTCAGTGGAAGGCATTGCCATCGGCGCGATCACTGCGCAGGGAGGCGCGAATGCACAAAGGATTGGCGAAGGGCAGTGAGCGCCACATTGATCGCCTCTCGCTGGGCGTCTCAGGCCCCTACAGGCGTAGCAATATGGGGAAGAACGACAATAAACAACCCAAGCTCTCTTTTGAACCTGCCCCCCCCAAGAAGCAGCTACGTGGCGCAAATGGCGCTGGCGCGGCCCACGAACCATCGGGCAATGAGCCCCCCTCCACGTCCATGGCCCCTGAGATGCGAATAATGCTGGAGGAGATGAGGCAGGGCTTCGCCACAATAGTGGACAAGGTGGACCGCCTATCCTCCAGGATGGATGGGGTCGTGCAGAAACTGGAGGTCCATGAAGAACGTCTGACGGAAGCAGAGAGGCGTATCTCTGCCTCGGAGGATTCCTCGGCAACTCACGACGCGCGCCTCTCCAGAATGGACAATATCCTGCGGGTGATAGCGGCGAAGAACGAGGAGTTGGAGGCGAGGAGTAGGCGCAATAACATTCGCGTCACGGGGGTTCCGGAGTCCACCAATACTGGTCGCATGGAGGAATATGTAGAGAGAATCCTAGTTGCTGCAGTGGGCAGGGAGGCCTTCTCTGGTCAATTTATTGTCGAGAGAGCGCATCGATCTCTGGGTCCGGTGCCCAAGCCAGGGGCACAGCCGCGGCCTATCATCGCCCGCTTGCTTAACTACCGCGACCACGACGCGGCACTACGAGCAGCTCGGATGAATCACAACTTGTCTTGCGATGGTGTGCCCTTTTCAGTGTATCCGGACTTTACGCCTCTGGTGCAGGACCAGCGGAAGAAATTTATGGACGTAAAGAAAAAGTTAAGAGACATGCAGGTGGATTACGCACTCCTGTACCCGGCGCGCTTAAGGGTGACCCATCAGGGCAAACAATACTTTTTCATAAATCCGCAGCAGGTAGAAGACTACATCAAGAAACTCCGGGCTGCTAGGAGAGACAGACGTAATGCGGAAAATGGAGATGCGGACAGAGACCCAGAGGAGCAAGCTGCAGACTGAAAATGCCTCTTTGTTGCTAGATGGCTGACCTCCCGTTGTTGTGTTAACATTCGGTTTGGATCCTATGGCCTGTTTTAGCCCTGGTTGTCCTGTTCTGGGCTGAGATACTGAATTGTGCTATCCTCACTGCTTGGACTGGCTGTGGAATGGCGGACAGGTCGTATGCTATACACCAGGGATGTGATTGGTATTGACATGTCCGGAAAACTGAGGATATTTGCGGTGGTGTGAGCAGCGACAGGGGCATGGACGGCTCGATTGCCTTGGCTGGCATCTTCTCCAATTGGGGAGGTTGCCGGGAGTGACGTTAATATGATGGACAGGCACTGACCTGCAGGGGTACTGTATACCAGGCACCACCCCCCCTTTCTCTGACTGTTCCCGTATGTCCTGTGCGGGGCGGGAGGGGATTGTAGGGGTGTATTGGTGTGTAGCTCTGATGCCCCCACAAGGGGATTCCCCACACAGTTTTTCTTTGTTTCTTGAATGCAGGGTTCGGGTTGGAGGGGGGGACTACGGTACTGGCAAGTTTGGGTTGCTTCAGTGGGAGGGGGGAGGACTTGGTGCGAGGGGGTTGGGGTGTTGCATATGGGGGGTAGGGGGGTATTTGACTGTTGGGAGATGCGTTGTTGAGTCTAGTGGCAGGTTTACGGGAGATATTCATGGCATGTATGTAGAGTACGTTGATAGCGAGTGTGTAAGCATTACTGGATGGATGGGACGAATGGTCCGAACAGCAGAAAGATTTGGGTATGGTACGTTCAGATTGGGGGCTGGAGAACCGGCCGTAGGCTTTTTTCAGGAATACGATGATGAGCATGGGTGATGTCACATTGGGTAAGGTTTCGATAATGTCCTGGAATGTTCGAGGCCTTAACGACCCCAGGAAATGCAGAAATGTAATTGCATATTTGGATAGGCATCATGTACAGATAGCGATGCTTCAGGAAACCCACCTGAACCCACGCAGTGCCACTAAGTTTGCAAGTAGATGGGCAACTGTGAGGGAGTTTTCCTCATATTCCACTTACTCGAGGGGTACTGTTATTCTGGTCCATAAAGCGTTGCATTTCCAAAAACTGGGTGCGAGGGTGGATGCTGAGGGGCGATATGTGATCCTGTGGGGCAGGCTGGGCACTGAGGTGATCATGCTTGTTAATTGTTACGCACCCAATATTGACACACCTGGTTTCTTCCTATCGTTGTGGGGGCATGTGCTGGGGATCGAGGCTACACACATAATCTGGGGGGGGGACTTCAACCTATCACTGAATCCTGGGGTAGATAGATCGGATGGTAGTGTACAGTACAACACGAAAGCTCGAGATACTCTTCATGGTATACTGACAGAGGCTGGCCTATTAGATAGCTGGAGGCACACACACCCAACATCCAGGGAAGGCACGCATTTCACGACGTATGCACGCTCATGGGCGAGGATTGACTACTGCTTTATCTCGCGAGGCCTGGCTGGGGGCGTTGCTCAAGTGAAACATCTACCTCGTACTTATTCAGACCACTGCCCTGTACTGGCTGTGTTGGAGATGCCTGGTTATGCCAGAGTGCGTCCGCCGTGGCGACTCTTCCCCTCTGCCCTGCTTGACCCTGTCTTTAAACATGAACTTGGTGAGGAGATAGAAGCTTTCTTCCCTAGAAATAAGGGGTCAGTTGAGAAGGTGGAAACAATTTGGGAAGCCTTTAAAGTGACTGTCAGGGGCGTCACGATTTCTAAGAGCTGTGGTATACTCAGGGACATAGTGCGCACGTTGACTAAACTTGAATTAGAGCTTAAAGCGCTGGAGGCTGAGATGGTTAGGAACCCTCGCCCTGACTTGGCGGAGAAGTTCAGGGCCAAACTCTCGTCCTTTGAGGAGGAAGCTGCCAGAGAGGTGAAGTTCCGTGGCAAGTACTGGACGGCTAGGCGCTACTGTGAGGGTGACCGGCCGGGTAAGGTACTTGCGGCGCTCACGAGACACCAGCGCCATGCCACCCACATATTAGAAATCACTGATAGCGAGGGCAGGTCCTATCAGGATACTAAGGGCATACAGGACACCTTCCTACAGCACTACAGACGGTTATATTCCACACAACAGGAGGGCGAAGTGGAGCTCGGGAACTTCCTGGAAGACATAGCGCTTTGCTGGCTAAGTGACGGTGACAGGGCATTCCTGGGATGCCCTTTCGAACTGGACGAGATCAGAGAAGCGATCATGTCCCTCAGCAATGGTAAGGCTGCGGGGCTAGACGGCCTTCCCGCCGAATTCTACAAGTGCTACATAGAAATCATGGCGCCGGTGCTGAAGGAAGTCTTTGAAGAATCGTTTGAGGTGGGGATACTGCCGGGCTCGATGAGGGAGGTAGCGATAACCTCCCTTCTGAAGCCAGGAAAGAATCCGCTTGATACCGACGCTTATAGACCCCTCTCGCTGTTAAATTGCGACGCAAAAATACTTGCTAAGGTGCTGGCGACTAGGCTGTCCCTGCTCATGCATACACTGGTACTTCCGGACCAGTCGGGGTTTGTCCCAGGTCGTGCCACATCGCATAACCTCCGTACCCTGTTTTCCCTTATACCCACCATAGCGCCTGAGCTACCTGTCGCTGCTGTGTTTCTGGACGCCACCAAAGCGTTCGATTCAGTGGAGTGGGGTTATCTCATGACTATCTTAGGCAGGATGGGGTTCCCTCGGATATTCATTGCTTGGGTGAAACTACTCTACACCTCCCCAGTCGCCAGGGTCATCATTAATGGGGTGCTATCTGCCCAAATGCCGATTACGAGAGGGACCAGACAGGGCTGCCCCCTGTCGCCCCTGCTTTTTGCCTTGGCAATTGAACCACTGGCATGCAGGATCCGGCAACTGCATAAGGCCAGCGCCTTCAACTGTAACCAACGGCAGATTGGGATCTCCCTTTATGCAGATGATGTTACACTGTATGTGCGACACCCACAACAGCACCTCAACCCACTTCTGAGAGAATTTATAGTGTTTGGTGGCATATCCGGAGTGCACATTAACTGGCAGAAGTCGCAGTTCTTCCCCCTCACGGCCTCAGTTACCCACTTTCCATTAGACTACCCCTTAGAATGGTGCGATTCGGACCTGCGATACTTGGGCATTGTGATATCGCTCTATAAAGAGGACACGATTCGGCTGAATTATGGAGTGGCTATCTCACAATTGACTGACAATGTGACCCGCTGGTTGGCCCTTCCGCTTTCCATGGCAGGCAGAGCCTCCTTGATAAAAATGGTCGTCCTTCCGCGATTCCTGTACCTATTCCAGAACATTCCCTACTATCCGGGCACCTATTTTTTCAAGAGGCTTCGGACTGAGCTACTTCGCCTCTTTTGGGGTGGCAAGCAGCCACGCCTTTGCTGGACTGTTCTGACACAGCCGTACGAAAGAGGCGGGTTCGATGTGCCTGATCTGGAAGTGTATTACCTCAGTGCTCAGGCGCAGCACGCCTATCACTGGGTTTGCCCCGCCCCCTTTATGCCGCAGGCAGCAGCCGAAGATTGGATAGTGCATCCACTCCCGCTCAGGGGCATGATTATGGGACTGACCAGTGATGTCGAGACACCTGCTACCACTGTCACCTGTACTATTGACTCTTGGAAGAGGGTGACTAAACTACTTGGAGCGCCCATGCTTTATTCCCCAGCGATCCCCCTTGCATACCACCCGAAGCTCTCGCTATTGCTGGAGAATGGGTTTCGTTCCATGTGCAAACGCGTGCACCTTACTACATGGGGTGACTTGTTCCAGGATGGGTTGTTCCGTACCAAAGATCAGATATTTCGGAACGGCCCCCCGACACCGATGGAGGTGTTTTATTATATTCGACTGCGTCAGGGTATGCGGGACATTCTACCTAGCTTCCCAGAGGAGCCGGGGACAGTCCTGCCATTGCATGTGATGCTGGTATCGGACGGCAGGCACTTGGTGTCAAAACTGTATGCTTCCATCCGGGGGCAGCGTCCACCGGCTCTGTCTAGAGCGTGGGTTGATTGGAACACTGAATTACCTGTCGAGCTCACAGACGAGCAGTGGAAGTATTGCTGCTCAGTCACGGCTAACATATCCTCCAGCTGTCGATTGAAAATCATTCATTACAAGTTTATACAGAGGTATTATTACACCCCAGTCAGGAAGCTACGTTTTCACCTATCGGAGGACGACCGGTGCGCACGCTGCCGTGCGGAAGGCGCAGGTTTCCTTCATTTGGCCTGGGAGTGTGGGGCGATACAGACATACTGGGCGCAGGTACATGCTGCGCTCCAGGTCATGATTGCTGGCCCTCTGCCTCTGGACCCGGTGGTGATGTTATTGGGGTATACCAAGGATGTACCCAAAGCGGACCGGAGGTTTGTTGATATCGCGATGCTGCTGGCTAAGAGAAGGATCGCTTGCAGGTGGGGGAGAGGCAGGGCGCCGAAGTTTAAGGAATGGCTGGACGACCTCACGTACTGCCAAGACCAACATGGCATTTATGCGGAATTGCTACCCGCCCGCTGCAGACCCAGTGATTTTTGGTCCCCTTTGCAGGTGTACTGGTTGTCCCAGGCGGCTCACAGTGACTCCTCTGGAGATGAAGGTCTGTTGACTGGCCCATGAGCGAGTGGATGTTGCGTAATACACTCACCATACTACATGTCACGTGGGGGGTGGGATCCCGGCCCCCCCTGCTTATACATTAGCGGTAGGTTTGATGCTGAGATGACACTGGGTGCTCTGGGACACTTGCATGTCATGTGCTGCTACGTACAGAACACACCTTACTGACCCACCTGATGCCCGTTTACAGAGGTTCGACAGGGGGTAGACATACACAGTGGATCCTGAGACCGTACGTCGGTGGGGATGGCATTTGCATGCTTGAGTGCTGCGCACCCCCGTTATGACACATTGCACTCCTGTTGCCTATACACTGGACGCTTGCTGGGGGGACAGGTGAGGCTACCCTTACTCGACATACTTATGGCACAATGCTCCACACGGTGACGTCACTGGCTGACTGATATGGGATGGGATAGCTGTGGGACAGGGGGGGATCGGTGGCACCCTCCATCCTTGATTGGCACTACACATGTATGTTAGGATACTGACGGCTCCTTGTTCCTTATGTCCGTGATTGTGTAAGGGGTGTGCTCTACTTCGGATCTCCTCACACTGCAGATCACTGGGGAAAGTATCAATGACAAGCCTAAATGGGATGTACTAGCCCATGTACAATAACTGCTGTTCTGCTGAATGTACCATAACTATCATGCTTTATTGAAATGCTAATGCTGTACCTGTCATGTGTCTTTGTTGACCGCAACTAATAAAGGTTTAAAAAAAAAAAAAAAAAATGTTAACTTTTGACATCTCTGAGGAGGAAATAAGGGCGTAATCCAATTTTGTATGTTTCTGGGCTGGATTTGAAAAATATGTGTACCCCGAAAGCTGTGAATGTTTAGCTAACCATATATCCTGTAAACCATGGGAATTTATAAAGGCTTCAACTGATCGATACACCTTGGGTTTCCGTCCTGTATATGTTTTTCAGATACCCCAATCTGCAGAGATATTAAAATCACCTGTAACTATTAAAGGGGTGGACCATCCAACTAATTCAGTCTCTAAAAAGTCAAATATCTCAGGATCATCCTGATTTGATCCATAGATTACACAAAGTGTAACACCCAGTTCCAATTCTGCAATTACCCATCTACCGTTAGCATCCGCCAATACTTTTTTTGCTTTCCCCAATGAGGTTCGAATCAAAACTGCTACTCCCCGAATTGTAGAAGTCTGGGTTGAGCAAGCTACCAGTTCAAAACCATTAAGACAAAGCAAGTTACGCTTAGCCCAAGGAAGATGGGTCTCTTGTATACACAAGATGTCAATATTCTCATGTTTTACTAAATAGGCCAGTCAATGTCTCTTTTTCCAATTGTTCATACCCCCCACATTTATAGTACATATCTTAACATTTGCCATTTGTATGAATCAGTGTTCCATCAAACAAATCCAACCTTATTTTAAATAACCACAACCAGCATTTGTGCTTTCTTTTACACAGTTGATCTATAATATCATGAGTAATACTCCAAGCTTTATCACTAAATAACAACCAAACAAATTGTCTTATCCTATACCATTTTCCGTTTTCTCTCTTTTTCCCTCGTCCCCCCCAATCCCTTCCACCACCCAACCTGTGCTCCCCCCCCCACATCCCCTCCCTTCAAGTGCCCCCCCCTTCCCTGTACTGCGAGGCACTCAGTCCTAGCTGAGTGTAGGATGGAATGCAGTGTGAGCGGTGAGGACAGAATATTACTGAGGATCAAGCCATTTCTAATTGGTAGCTCCAATCGATTCTAAATATTCTTTTGCTTTAATCTCTGAAGAGAAGAAGAAGGTCTTCTCATTATGAATGATTTTTAATTGAGCAGGGTTAACTAGGTATGCCTGCATTTTTAAATCCTGAAATTGTTTGATCATGCCTCTCAGCCGCCAACGTCTCTCCACCTTAGTGTGGCAAAAGTCTGGTCTTACAAAAAATGAGATTCCTTCCACAGTTCGTTTAGCGTTAGGTCTTGCTTTGTCAAAAATGGCTTGTCTTAATACAAAGTTCCCAAAATAGATCAGGATAGCTCTTGGAAATTCTCCTTCCTTTGCGTTTCTCCTTAGTCTTTGTGGTGTACGATGGACTCTTTGAACTTCGTTAGCCCAGTTACAGTCATTTAATTCCGGGAATGCCTGTCTAAATATCTTAATCACATAAGTTTTTATATCGGACCCTTCGGCCCCTTCCGGAATTCCCAGAACTCGTAGATTATTCCTACGTTGTTGGTTTTCATCGTTTCAAGTTTCCATTGTATATCCACTAATTGCGCATTTTGTGATTTGGTGTTAGAAACAGCCACAGCCACTTCAGATTCTGTCGCTACAATTCGATCTTCCAAGTTTGCTACCCTATTGTTAGTGATAGAGCATGCCTTTGACAATTTTCGCACTACTCCTTGCATCTTTTTCATCGCTAAGTGAGCTTTTTGATTATCTCTGCGGGTCTCTTCTCGGTGGGCTATGATTTTCTGATATATTGATTCTAATAATGATATTTGTATGTTTTCGTTGTCCAAATTATCATTATGAGGGTGGTCCGAAGACAGTTCCCAGTTTAACTCTCGACGTGCAGTCTGTAAGTCATTATCCAGTACTCCAGGTACTTTCATGGCTGTAGCAGGTTGATCTATCTCAGGGTCACTCTCTGAGTCAAGATATGAAGAGCATACCTTGTCTTCCTCCTCGGACCACTCTTGCCCATCTGATGCTGAAAAAAAGGCCTCACTTGAAGCATTTTCTTTACCTTCTTTACCATCTTTGCCATCGCCAGCATCAACTCCGGGCCCTTTACTACTAGTAGGCAGGTCTTCATTACTCTTATCGCACTGAGTTCCTGCGCGATTCCTATTGACCTGTTTTTCTTTTTCATTTACTAAGGTTACCTCTGGCTTATCTAAGGTTACTGACTCTGTTTTGCCTCTTGCGGATCACTCGTTGATACAGATTCTATTAAGAGATTTTCAGCATTCTCACTCATTTTAACTGTTTTATCTGTATTCAATATTATTCCAGTGTCCCCTGTAATAGCGTCTTTAGCTTTTAATGCTCCGGTATTTGATCAATTTATGTAATTCCCCTTCCCGGGAGTACTAGAGTTTGCAGTTGTTACCCCCCCGAACCCCCTTCTCCTTACCGGATTTTGCGAACATTTCAGCAATTGGGTTTAACGGGGGTAGGGTCCGGGTGTCAGTCTGTTGTTGCTGTTTCCTTCTTACACGCTGTTCTACAGGTGGGGTGCGTGTTATCTCCGGGTTTTGTGTTTCCTCGGTAGGTGCCTCCTCTCGCGCTTTCCGCCGACCTTGGGCAGTCTTGCTAGCGGTGTTCACTTTAGGGGGCATTTATTCGATATTTTCGATTTTTTCCGCAACACAGAACGGTTGAGCTCCGGCGAGCCCCTCTGATGATCAGCTTCTGTAACCTGCGAGACACCGCTGTGGTTCCACTGTTCGCGGTTAGCACGTCGGGAACTGGCCAGCCCTCTAAACGTCGTTCTTCGTCTCCACCTGGGTTGAAGACAGGTCCAAACTCCCGCTAATTCCCGTAGCAGGCGATTTGCTGACCCACGGCAAGAGAGAACAGAGAATACCGGCTGTGCAACTAACATTTCTTTAACTCCGCTGTAAAGTATATGCTGCAGCTTATATTATCGATTTCCATTCTGATAAATCCGCGAGACACAATCCGCATCGAAAACCAGCTTTCATGACCGGGAGCTCACGGCCATACGCCCTCACCGCTCGCTGCTTCGGCCGCTACTAAGCGGTCGCCATCTTGCCTCAGTTAAATGTGATTGTGGTAGGAAAAGGTAATCATGTATTACACGGAGTACGTTTTTTTTCCAGATACTTTCTCGCTAAGAAGCCTCGTTTGTTAACTCTAAGAAGTCACTATCACAACACCACACAACAAATAAGCCATGGGGTATATTTATATTACTATGCATTCGTTTTTGGCAATAATATTACAGAATGATATCAATAACATAGACCAAAAAGTAAAACTACGATCATGCACAATTTTTATGAGAGCTGCTTCTAGGCAGACCCATTTTCATTAAAAGCTCCTCGATGTTACACATTGTGGAAAACAGAATAAACGGCAAAGCTGGTAGAGAAGGATTGCCAGGGCGCAGAAGGCCCAGTGCTCCTAGATCTCTTCAGGGGAGCGCTCCTCGCCATCTCCAAGGTCTGAGGACCCTCCATATCCCCTGCTTCAGTTTGGTGTTCCCCAGGATCAGGATGACAGATTCTACAGGGAGAAGTGAGACAGTGATTGTCCAAAGCACTGAGTACCACAGAGAAGAGGATGTAGATAGTGTCAAAACCAATATTGTAAGTGACACGATAAGCATCAGCAGGAGGGAGCCCACGATTCTGGCTGCACTAATGTGAGGCCCCAGTCGGGGTTCACTAAAACCGGATGCATTTTCTTTCATCCGCTGGGCATGCCTGTGCAGAGATGTGAGGATGAGTGTGATGGAGGAAATGCCAAGCAGAAGAGGTAGGCCATAGCAAAGAGCGAAAAGTACAACCTTGTAGGATGCGTTCTGCTGCAATGTCAAACGTTGCACTGGTGCAGCTAGGTCTGTAGAATTAGAGTCCATGACAGTTGTTGAATTAGGATTAAAAGTGATGATTGAATCCCAGTACTTGGGGATACTGAGGACCAGTGGCCCCACCACAGATCCGAGGACCAACCAGTTCACCACCTTTGAGATCCTCAGCTTCAACCAGATGTAGAGGCGATGGTTGAAGTCCACGATCTTCACACAGTAGAAGACGCAGAGAGAACCGGTAAGCCAGGCACTGGAGCTACCAGTCCAGAATAGAAATTGATGTAAAATTTGATAACTATAACCGGAATCATAAACCTCCGTCCAAGAAAGTGAAATGTACCCGTCCACTATCTGCGTGCACTGACAACAAGCTCCTGAGATTCCGAGAGCTATGAGGATGAGATCACCGGTGTTGAGGCTTCTGCCACGAGCCCAGTCCACAAGATTAAAAGCAGCAATGAATGCACAGGCGAGAACCCCCATCACATTCAATATATAATTAATGATATTAAAGGACATCATAGTAATTTCAATCGCCATTTCCCTTCTTCTCCTTGGTGGATCTTTAAAGAAGCCTCTAATAGGCTTGCCGGTGTCAGCAGGTGTGTTGTGTGTGTGTGTGCTGCAGAGAGAGGTACTCTAGACTCTGGGAAACTTGCAGCAGGTGCGAAAGGTTGATTACTTTGGCGTCGTTTTCATAATTCCATCTTTCGAATGAATGCAAATCGGGCAGGTTTCACCTTGGCGTGTCTCCGAGCACAAGACTCAACAATATCATGTTACTTCCAGTGACACAAATCTCCATTGTGGTGTCAAGGTGCCTGTTAATCTTCCGGGCCCATGATCAGAAGTATTTAGGATAATTAGGAACACAAAGCCGAAATCTGCAGTATATTTATTCCATGCTGTGAAAGCTCAATAAAGAAAAAAGCAAAATGAAAACAAGCATTGGCATAGCCAATAGGTCTCGCCTTTGGGACCTTATAAGTGTTTAGACATGTAACAATTGATGTTGTTGCACTAAGGATATTGCTCTGCATAACTAAATACTAATAAGGTTCCAAAGGCGAGACCTATTGGCTATGCCAATGCTTGTTTGGAGAGGGGTCTTTTACAAGCAATCGCAATGAGCAATAAATAAGAGTGTTCTTTGGTCTGGCGGAGTCCTTCCTGGAGATGTGGCACAAGGCATTAAGTACCCTGAGTCTCCGTTTAAGACTTGGGGCACTAAATCCATCAGGGAACAATCTGGGTTAAACCAGACATTTTCCAGCACGCTGTTGTTCTGAAAACATTTCGCAACACTGCTCGTTGATGCTAAATAGCCAATTCTTTTTGTGTGTGTTTGGATTTGGTGTGTTTGAGGTGGGAGCGGTACTCTTGGGAATAAAAAGGTGCATTTTGCAATCCTGTAATAGCATTGCAAAGGTTTCGCAGCGCTGCAGTGTAATCGCATATAGGACATCCGCTGTTTGCCCGCGTGCGCTTTGTGTGCTGGGTACTCCCAGGCTGGGGTCCTTTGATAAGAAGGATGGGAGAAGCTCTGTGTTTAATGCTCGGAGTTGCTTAAGGTAAGGGCACATTTTGCAGACTATACTATGTATTCCATGCAAAAGTGCATCTCCTACTTTTTGGGGGTGCGCACTGGGAGAATTTACGGGGCAGGCTTCTGCTTCCCCTTTGCACGCGGGCCAGTTGTGGGGAGGCAGCTATTGTGAAATACGAAGAGTTGGGGAAATGGAATTGTGACGTCTTCAGTGGAAATGGCAATTTGAGAGAAACGTCAATTTGACAGACCTCAGCCTGTCTGCGATGTCGCTGTATTTTAAGCACGAGCTTCCTTGGCTGAGGGGGTCTCACCTAAGGCACGAATCGTGGTGCGCTGCCCCCTACCAGGGAGAGGCGCTATACAGAAACCAGTCAGTGGTGCCCCGTGTGTGGCAGCCATTAGAAGCCTTGTGCAGTGCCAGGGGCTCGCGTGGAATAACTCACCTTCCTTACACAAGGCAGGGGGCAGGAGGGGAGGTTTACGTCTTCATACAGCCAATAGGGGGCACATCTTTAGATTTGGGGAGAATTACCTGGTGACCAGCTCGCACTGCCAGGCACAGGTGAAGACCTCAAAGCCTTGAGTGGCCGGTTTGGGTGGGCATCAGGTGACACCATGCAAACAGAACCCTGCCAGTGGATGGCAGGAGGGGTGAGGGCAGACACCTTGCGTGTCTTCACACATTGGGGACAGTGGCGTAGAACAGCAGGTTTACGGGCCGCGGACGTGCTACACTGGTTCAGGAGTGGAGGCGGTTATCTTTAAGAGTAAAGTCAGGCTCCGTGTGTTTATCTTGTGGAGTCTGGTTATTTCTGGGTTTGAGCACACACCCTAGATGCAGCAATGCAACACGCTTCGAAAGTAACATCTTGCAGGGTTGAAGGGGGCATGAAGATACAGGGCAGAAGGAAAGATGGTCGCCTTTTAAAGAGCAGAATCGGGCTCCGTATGTTCGTCTTGCAAATTCGGATATTTTCGGGGTTCGGAGAAACATCTCAGGTGCAGACATGCGGCACTCTTGTTAGAGGCAAGAGGGTACATGAGAGCAGGAAGCAAGGCTGCCTTTAAAATAACAGCTTTGGGCTCTCTTTGTTTGTCTGGCACGACTGCAAAGACGCTAGAAGAAAAGAAAAAAAAGCCCGCGAGTGGTGCGTGCGCACTGCAAAGAATTTAAGGAATGCAGCAGGCATAATGCGACCCGCTGCTCACTCCCGAGTTCCCTAGGCCAGGGGAGAGAGAAGGCGGGACATGCAACCACCTTTGGCCAATTGCGTGCTGTCTTCCTTAGAAAGATGCACGCAAAGGCCAATAGCGTGTGAGCAAAAAAAACACACATACGAGCGTGTGGTCCGAGTTGGAAGTCCTTACTAGAAGCCTCGCAGAGCAGCGCTTACACGCTGGCTCAGGCAACACCTTAAAAGAGGTTTATACAGAGTTGGTGGCTTATGGGGAACAGAGGTCATAGTGCGCAAGGACCACAAACTGCTGGTGCATTGGTTACCAACAAAGGGTTGGGCAGTGCAAGACAGAGAATTGCTAAATGGTCACTGAAGCTGCAAGTGTATATGTTCAGAGCAGAATATGAGCTGGGAATTAAGAAAGTGACAAAAGACTGTTTATCGAGCTTACCAAATTTGTCAGGGGAACATGAAGAAGATGAAGATGACAATGTGGTGTCAAGTTCTGACAATCTAACAAGGGACATTATCATCAACAAGGATGTGATGCTAGGAAAAATACTGGAGTATGGATGGGAGTGCAAGGACAAATTCTGTCATATTTAAGTGTCGCTTTGGAGTTATCATGGCACAAAGGAGTACTACATTGCAAAGAAGTGCTGGTGGTGCCAGGGGGTTTGCGTGGTGCGAGGGCGTTTGCGTGGAAGCCATGGAAGCAACAGGAGGGTCAGATGGGTATGGGTACAAGGAAGAATTATGAAGGGATGATACTTGGGTGCCTGGCCTGGATAGAAAATTGAGGGTAAGATGCATTAGTGCATGGAGTGCCCTTGGTGTGATAAATCAAAAGAAAAGTTGTATTTTCAGTTAAGATAGTGAATAGGCTCTGGTGATGATGGGAGAAAATTGCCCTTGCTTGTTCAGGACTATGCAGCATGTTAAGAGCAAGTCCCAGAATCGCCTTGGTGGTTGTGGGTTGTCATTCCTACTGACCACAAGTGAATCTATGGGTCGAGTGGATGTGAGTGTTGCGATCAAACCTCTTGAAACAAGAAAAGATTCAGGTTGAGGTGGTCGTGGACAATAGAGCGCTGCTGGCATGCAAGGAGATAAAAGAATGTTGTTGATTGGGGTATTCAATACACAAGGACATCTATTTACTACCCATAGACCAATGGGTTAGTACTAAGGTGGGATCTACTATTCAAAGAAAGTCTTCAATTAGCATTGTGTGATAGGACAGATTGTAACGTGGTGGTAAGAATATTAGTTTGGCCTACAGCACTATGAAAAGCATGGCAATAGAAGCAGCAACTCTTTTTATAAGATAGCATGGGCAAGGAGGTTCTATTCAAAGTTCCAAACAGAGCTGGGAATTAGTGGAGATGAAGGCAGTGTGCCACACGGAGAGAAAGACGGAAAAACATTCACACAAGAATTCTGGGTCAGATTGAGGAGTAGGATTATTGGAGGGACTGGCTAATTTCTCCATCCCATTGCAAGTGTTGATTGATTTGGGCATGGGTGGGGCTGGTGCAGGCTTTACAAGACCACAAGGAGGGGGCTGAGGATTGAACAATATAGAACGTCCATGTGCTATGCAGGCAAAGTGCGTTGTGTTACATCTGACTGTCCCTATAGCCGCTGTTATGTTTTGTAAATGTCTGGTATTGCCCACACCAATGGCCGAATGGGGGGGGAGGGATCCGGGTTTAGTTGGGAGTAAAATTGAACATGTACTTGATAATGCTATGAGGAATAGATGATGCTATGGTTTGTCTGTGGCTTAAAATCAATAAAATATGTGGGTTTTTTTAAGTGTTGATTGATTCAAGGGAGCAGTGGGGTCATCTGACTGGAATTTGCCAAAAGTGTTGCATGTGCCTGGATGGCTGTTAAAGAAGTGTACGCGAGTGGAGAACAGCAGGCTATGTTAGCTGAGAGGGTTGTATACACACACCGTAGGTACCCCCGGAAATGGGAGAAGATATGGGGGGCTTGGAACACATTCAGGGGCTCTATCTGTGACCCTCCCATGCATGAAATGGAGGACATGTCTGAGTGATGGGGTGGGGGGGTGGGGGTGAAGCGATATGATAGTAATAATATGCCTACAATGATGACTGTAATGCAATGTATATTGGAAATGTGTATGGTGCTACGGATGTTTGTTTTGCTTTGTATTGTACAATGCGGTGACCATGTAATCTCAAAATGCCCTTTTTTCCTTAATACAATACAAAGTTCTCACACACACAAAAAAAATGCCTCCACTGTCCCGACAGAGATCCTCGAGGACCAGGTGGGGAAACATCATCTAGAAACTGCCATAACTGAATATGTGGACCTAAATTGGGGCGTGCGGACTTATCGCAGGCCACGAAGTGGGAAACCTGAAAGCGATGGTGAGAGTGGCACATATAAGGCTTACCTGTGCGGTTCGAAAGCAGCTCCAAAGAGAGCTGCAGGAGGAGGAACAACACCTCCTGGAAGTACAGACATCTGAAGCCTCTGACACAATAGAGAGGGATAGGGAACATGGCATACGGGAACGCATCCATGACATTTGGGACAGGCTTGACAAATACACTCTCACACAGTACAGACAACGCCTTCATAGGGAAGGCGATAAATCGGGCCATCTCTTAACCTGGATTCTCCGCCGGGAATATGCCCCTGCTACGATCATGGCTCTACAGGAGCCCACGGGCAACTTGGTGCACTCCGAGGTGGGACTATTGCGGGTCCTCAAATCCCATCTGGAGTTGGTATATACTGCAGACCCTGCAATTAGCGAGGCCTCCTATCTCCATGATCTCCGTGACCTGACCTTACGATCTATACCTAAACAGGCGCAGAAGGAACTCGACGAGCCCCTAACACTGGGCGAAGTACAATCCGCCCTGCAACACCTACCACAAGCCAAATCTCCAGGAAGTGATGGGTTCCCTCCTGAGTTTTATCAAGCGTTCACGGGTACATTTCCCCGACTCCTGCTGCAGGTTTATCTTGAGGCATTTGAATGCGGAGTTCTCCCACCGAGCATGACACAGGGGAAAATATGTATGATTCTAAAGCTGGGTGGAGACCCCCATGAGCCTTCATCGTATCGTCCGATCATGATGATCAACACAGATATTAAAATCCTTTGCAAGCTTTTGGCCTCTCTTTTTAGCCCCAAACATGACTCACTTGGTCCATGCGGACCATTGTGGCTTCATACCAGGATGAAACATAGCTATGAATTTGCAACGGCTGAACCACATTCTACATAAGGTGCAGGACCGGGGGGAACAGTTGGTATTAGTATCCATTGACCTCGCCAAGGCGTTTGACACGGTGGACTGGGGATACCTTCTTGAGGTCCTACGCACTGTGGGGTTGGGTCCCAACTTTTGTTGCTGGATTCGCATCCTATTTACAACTCCCCGTGCTAGAGTAAAACTAGGGGGCGCGAGGTCAGAGGAGTGGTAATTGGGAAGGGGTATATGCCAGGGGCGTCCTATCTCGCCCTTATTGTTCGCCCTGGCCATAGAGCCCTTCGCGGTCCAGGTCTGGACTATTATGGAAGAACGGAGAATTAGAGTAGGAAACATGAGTCATATTGTTTACCTATATGCTGACGACGCCCTGTCCTATTTGGCTTCTCCTCAGGATGCCCTGCCGGTGCTGTTGCACCAGCTAGATCGGTTTGGAGAGGTCTCGGGACTACAAATTAACCGTAGTAAGTCCCTTATCTTCCCGCTGGCCAGGCTGGCCTCAGTGCCCCCGGAGAATCTCCCAGACCTCGGGTTGCACTGGGAACGGAAAGGGTTCCGCTACCTTGGGATACAGGTGGCCCCGACGGACGCACAGGCGATAGCCTAGAATGTAGACCGCACAATCGCTTTGATACAGCAATCGGTGTCATTTTGGAATACCCGGCCACTTTTGTTGATGGGCAGGTTGGCCATCTCTAAGACACTATACATACTTCAGAACTCATTATGTTGGTTGTCGACGCAAGTTTTCAAAGTTCTCAACACCTTACTTACATCTGCGCTTTGGGTGGGCCTACGAAGTAGGATAGCGCTCAACACTATCCTTTGTAGCTATGAAGAGGGTGGGCTGGTAGCTCCACGCTTCGACTTGTACTATTATGCGGCACAGCTACAACCTGTGGCATGTTGGTTTTCAGACGCAGATAATTGGGAGAAATGCCTCTTCTCTGGCAAAGTAGACACTCAGACATTGCAGGAAGCACTGATGCAGGGCAGGGGGTCGGACACGTCTCTTCCTTATGTCGTACGACACACAGCTGGTATATGGCAGCGGTTTGTTGAGAAGGTCTTAACAAGGGCACCCTTTCATAGGGAGCTCCCGATCTGGATACTGGCCCCCATCATAGATATGGGGAAACACATGTCCTTTCTTTTGATTTCAATGTATTTTTATTGATTTTTTTCACATACAGTCATCATCGCTTTATCATTACAGGGTGCAGCCCAAACAGGCTGACGTTGTCGGGGATACACCTTGGAGGGAAGGTGGGTGTGAAGTTGTTGCCAACCTCTTTACCAACGAGACCTCATCACTTACAAGCAGGTGGAGGAAAACTTTTGCCTGGGTCAGGGCCAATTCCTACACTTCCGGGGATTTCAGGATGTGGTAAAGGTCACCTGGTCTCAGTACCCAGACATCCCAATACCGACACACACCTTAGATATCATACTCTCCTGCGGTGCCGGCCGCAATTTGATTTCACTCTTGTACAAAGCGATGAAGCAGGACTCAAACCCCCCCCGTACCACCGTCTTGGAAGGCCAGGGAAAGGGACCTCGCAACCCAGCTAGAAGAGGCACAATGGGCACACTAGGCTCCCTCACATGCTCAGTTTCATGCAGCAGCAGGTTTAAGTTGACGCACTTCAGCTTCCTACTATACACTTATTTGACGCCGGTGTCCCTGAAACGCATCTCTGGTGACAGGGGAGATAGCTGCCCTAGATGTGCTTCCTACACTTGGCATGGGACTGTCCAATGGTCCAGCAGTTCTGGTTGGAGGAGGTGGGAAGGATTGTGGCAGCCACTGGTTTTCAGATAACGCCTGAACCCTTGTATTGCTTAGTGGCACTGGTCCGGAAGCATAAGAAAAATAAACTCCTGTATAAACTGCAACAATTAATGCTGGTGCTCGCTAGGCGTAGGGTAGCTACAACATGGATGGAGCAATGGGCCCCAGAAATGCCCATCTAGCTCAAAGACGAACGTGAATGGTCCCTGGCTGAAGAGGTCCACATGAAACTCACCAGAAGGGACGAGAAGCTGCAAGAAGATCTACTAGCTTGGCGTGACATGTGTACCTCTGGGTTGGCAGAAAGGGGAACTCTTTCCGCAAGAGGTAACTGACAGCGAGGAGAGTGGGTTGGATATAACTGGTGGGTCCAATCACGACAGGGAGCAGGAAAGTTGACCCTGACAATGTACGCATTGGACCTCAGTAAAGTGCCCGGATACCTTCCTCACTGTGATACGAATGCAAATGATTTTCTCTTTTCTCCATTATACATTTCCCTAACGGATGCTACCTTTTGCCCTATACGCCATTAATACTGTCAACGATATGCCTATATTGGCTGATTTGATGCCAAATTGCTTTTTTCTTGTATTTGCAATCTGTAAACTGAAAAATAAACTTTATAAAAAAATAAATGCCACCACAGGTCGGAGATAAATTCTAGGAGTAAAGCAAGCAGCAAGATGGGGAATTCGAACTCCAGCATGTGACGTATATACTATATTCCTGTGTATTTATTGTCCAATTCATGGTCACCGATGACAAAGTCACTGCTTAAAGATACTTTTACTTCCTTGGGGAACTCGGGTGACTCAGCTCAGCCTTTTCAAAGGGAGGGTGTGCGAGGAGGTTGCAAGAGGGGTTGCGAGAGTGGGGGGGTCTTGTGCGGAGGTGGGGGGCGTGGGAGTTTGAAAATAAAGTACAAAAAAAGAAGCTTAAACTTACCTGACCGGGTCCGCTGCCTCTGCTGTCTGATTCTGGGCCGGGGTCCGCGTTTGGTGCCTTCACCGTCGCGTCGTCTTGTTCTGCGTGAGTGGCTACTGGCTGGTTAGCCCTCTCAGGCTCTCAGCCAATCCAGACGATGCTCCCGAGTCCAGCAGCGCCAGGATTGGCCTGGAGCAGGGGCACTCCCTGCCCATTAGGAGACTGGGGGGTGCGAATGAAGCAACCCTCGTTCTCCTAAAGGGAAGGCTTAGTGCGCATGTTCGGGCTGGTCTTAAAAATGACCAGCCCAAAAACGAACATGCGCACTATTGCACTGTCACTCACCCGGAGTGCTGCCTCAGCCCCACCCCCTTCAGCGTCCCTCGTTCTACTTCTGACGCTAATTTCATTCTAATCAGGGGTCCTGATTGCTTGAATTAGCGTCTGAAGTAGAACGATTCCTAAATGGGGCCTTTGGGCCGTGGGCCTGTGGCATTGGTGGGGGCAACGCACGAACACCCCCATGGACGCACCACCACTGCTGTTTAACCCTTGATTGTATACAAGAAAAAAATGCAGAAAACCAGGAACTAAATTTTATTTTGTATTTCAAAACTCTGCACCTTGGCACTACAATGTAGGCTAATATCTATTTTTTTCAGCCAGCAGCATGTTGCATTGAGGGACTTGTAGTTTTGCTTTTAACAATTTCATTATGGGATCAAAATCCCAGCATGCAAATTGGTGATGGCTAAAATCTCAAAATTGGTTGGTGTCATATATAAAAGGGAGCCACATGTAAAGCTATCTTTTAAAAATTTACAAAGTTGCTTAAAAAAATGCTTGTTTCATTGTAAAACGAAAAGTAAACTCTGCCCACATATTTTACGAGGTTTCACTCTTTTACTCACATGATGCATTAACACAAGCATTGCCAATGTGGACATCTTTTCTTATGTGAAGTGGAAAGTTTTATTCCTAGCTTCACAATACAATAAAGGTACAACACAGACTGTCGCAGTGCAACCTTCCCTAGCCCAACTAGTATGTTAAGGGCAGGTGGTAGCAGGAGACAGAACATCACAGGATTCTCTCGCATATACAGGAGAGGTACAACACAGGTAGCTAACACACTAAAGAGTGAATGAACAGTGATAGTGAGACAGAGCCTGTCAGGACCCATGTTTCTCTGCAGCCCGTCTGTTTTTTGCCTCCTGTCTGAAAAAGCAGTGCCATGGGGGCATAAGGGAACAGCTCTTGGTTGGCTGTGGGCTTATTTATAGCTGAAGTACTAACTTTTACATAAAAAGAGCATTTTATATTGTTTACATTTAGCACCTTAGATTATATAATTGCTCTAAATGGCTTTTAATAAAATTAATAAACCACACGCTTTAAGCTGTGACAATTTTATTAATACATCAAGAAGCAGATGGGATCAACATTGTGCTCTATTAAACCATAAACAAGAGAGTTGGATGTTGTACAGTGTGCATTCTGAACTATTTCACGGTGCTCTAAAATGTGGTGACAATGGAAAAAGATGCACAGTGGGGAAAAGGAATTGCCCGGGGTCACATTGTTTGGTCAAACTTGGAGCTGGGATTAAAATCCAGTTACCGGATTACACCTAGTGCAATTCAGATCATGGATGGATATTAAATTCTTTCCCACTTCTGCCCTGATGAAAATGTTAATAGCTAGCCTAAGAGGCAAGTCAGTTGTTTTATGCTACCTATATAGTGACCTTACTGTTCTCATAGATGGAGCAACATGATGGACTACTAAACGACATACAAGATAAGTAAGTTAGCATTCTGAAAAAAGTTATTTAAAGTTGCTCTCAAATGTGATAATCACAAAAAAAGGAAGCAGAGTGAAAACAATGAATTGCCCTGGGTCACACAGTTTGGACAGGGTCTCTGGGTCAGGTCACCACAATTAGTTTTGCCCTGGGTCCAATCATGGCCAGCATAGCACATATTATGCAAGGGCATCCAAATGATCCTTTGTGTTTTTATGCGATGGGGAAACAGTAGGGGAGACACCCCTGTGCACTGAATAGCTATATCTTGAGCAGAAACAGTGCAAGCTTCCCTCCTTCAGAAGACGGGTACAGCTAGGGTAGCATCAGCATAAACAAACAATCGGGCAACAGCCGTGCAAGCTTTAGTTCCTCATAGTAGAGGAACAACATGGCAATTGTAAAGCAGGATTCACTCCCTCATAGAAGGCAATAAGTGCAATCTTTCGCTTCTTCAGACCAGAGCCAGTATCAGAGTTGTTCAAGCTTCCATCTCTGAAAGAACATGCAGGTTACGGCATGAGTGAGATGAAGGTTACAGACAAATGTTCGAAACAGCTGCTTAACACATCAAGAGAAATGTATAGGAGGATGAGTGAGTAAATACGCAAGCCGATATTCCACGTCAGCCCTCTGAAAGTCCTACTGCTGTCACTCTGAGGTCTGTTTTTATTGAGTCTGTTTTTCCACCTATTGTGAAGCTGCAGTAACCTGGTAGGTCATTGTGTTTTGGATCAGCCTCAACACAGCCCAAGCAACTATGCTCTAGAGAGGCATGCAAATGTCAATCTCTTTGAAAAGGTTTTGAATGCATGTGCATCAGGCTCTGTGCAATCCCAGCCTGTTCAAAACGCTGAGGGCCGGCAATGATCTGACTGGCAAATGCTCCTATTTTGTGTCCCAGTCCGACCCTGGGAGCAGCATACTCTGTGTGACGCAGACTGTGCCTTTTGGGAGGACTGTTTTCGCTAAGTGGATGCAACCCCTTGGAGGGGAGACGTCCCTAGCAATGCCAGCAAAATGAAAAGAACAAGCAATGGGGATTTGCAAGCACAGAAAAGATGCATCCCTTTAAAACACAAGTGATGGGTAGGAGGGTGCCTAGTGACTATTGCATGATTGGGGCAAGCTGGCAACCAGAGCCTGCAGTTCTACTGAGAGCGAGTCAAAGAAATCACATCATTCAGAGATACGGTTGTAAAACCGCTAAATAGTGAGCTTTCATGTCCTCAGACCTCGGACGTCCAACAATTTAAGGGAACTGTAGCCTTCTTGATTTCAATCAGTTGTTTTATGAGGACTATCCTTTGAACATCCAGAGATGGCGCCTTATTATTTCTCCCTTGTGGGCACATTTACTCACTACATTTATAGTTGGTACATTTTAGGTGAACGCAGCCAAGATCATTGACTACATTAGAAAACCTTTTATATGTCCATATTGCGTGTACTATCCTGGTGTTCCTGTGGTTTTTAAAGGTAAAAGCCGCAACATGGATGGGTTTTTCCTGGTTTTAATTTTCAGAGTGAGTTGAAAGATCTTATACATTGAGCAGGCACTGCCGGAGCCAGGACAGGTACACTCACTCCGACCAACATGATTCCAACCAACATGGAACATGGAATGGTTCAAGTGGACTAAAAGACAACTGAAGTTGTATCAGCTCCACCTGTGTTCTCGCAGTTGCCTTGACAGCCTACTTTGTAGTGAGAAAAAAAGGAAAGAAAGCTTCAACACCCACTACGTTGATGCTGTTGCCAATATTATATTGTAGGGAAGCGCAAACCTACTATACTTAAACATTGTTTAGGCGCAGAAGCAAAAACATTTTCTAAGCACCTTCATCCACCTTTTTAACAACACACTGCAGAAGCACTGGAAGAATTTGACATTGACATAAGACTAAATGATACTCAGAGGTGAAATGACACATGCATTCCTAGATAGAGCACTAATCCCATATGAACTCATCCATAGTTTTATGGCGACACTACATGCATTGGCGGCCGCATGTAACTACTACATGTTCAGTGAAGACATAAAGCATGATAGCAAAATGCAAAAAGATATCATAAATTGGTGTTAACTAGCATCCAAGAATAGGCCTGTGGGGACTGATCGACAAATAGAAGAAATTGCTCATTAACATCAAAGAATTATCAATTGGGAGTCAAGAGTGTGGAGGTGTTCATGAATGAAATAGCATAAACAAAAATACGTTGATAGAACTGGTCAGAAAACCAGAAAATGGGGGGTTGGAGACTACAGTGAACCAGAAATATTTTTGCTATTGCTGTGGGTTAAAGGGACGGCTGGATACTGATAAGCGATGTCCAGCTACCTTTCAGACATAGAAGAGGTATAATCAAAACGCCCATTTTGCTTGAATGTACAAACAAAGAGGGGACACATCTTATTAAAGTACAGGGGTGAAAATAGTTGAGAATTATGACTGTGATGAAGAAACAGAATTCCTACTAGAAGGTGAAGACAGGAGGGTATACAAGATGATGAGGCTGGTTCAGAATCAAAATGCGGTGTTTTGGGAAAAGAAATGGCATGTGTATTAGTATGAAGTACTTGACAAACCTTATACAGGGTCCATGGCTAACAGAAGGAAAATGATTGCAGCAGTAGGAATTTTTGTATTGGCATTATGTCTGAAGGTAGGAAAACCAGGGCCAAGGTACATGTGGCGAAGGACAGTGGTTGATGGTTTGGCTGTAACAATGAGCTTTAAGATTCAACATGGTCCCCAATCATCCAGATAAGGTTCTCATTGAGAGTTTGACAGTGCAGGAGTAATGGGTAAGACCCAGTATTTCCACAGCAGAACCTCAGGCAGCTCCACCTCTGTAAAGCTTTGACTGGTAGCCAGTCCGCCACAGGGCCGTCAGTCAAAGCATGTCAGAAGGACCAGCTCTGTTAAGATTGTTTATTTATGTACATTTTCCCTGTTCAGGAAAACAGAGGCAATACAACTTTTGCCCAAGTGCTGGAAAAACATATAAGCATGGCAGGGCCATTTGATTTTTGTTTTTTAGAAATCCTTCTCCAAGGGTTTGTTTTTGAAAAACAAAAATGTCTGCTGGGAGAGTTCTAAGCCACATGGCACCCGCTCTGCACACTTCTCTGCCATATTTGCAACTGCCACACTTACAAATGCAGAGAAGGCGATGTGATCCCTGCCACGGAGGCGGGCATCTTATATCATGGTGGGTAGACCTGCACAAGTCAGCTGAACTGGCACATTGGCTCACAATCCATCACAAGCTGACATTTCAAATTTAAGTGTAAACAATACAGAAGAACGGCGTTAGGGAAAGAAAATATCCTAGAAATGTTTAGTGACAAGTTAGGTATGTTGAAGGTATTTAAACCAGAGGTACCTCTGAAGAATGATGCAATTGCCAAGGTACATAAAGTGGAGGGAGCACCCATGGCACTGAGATGTACTGAAGGTTGAACTTGAGAAGCCATTTACATGAAAGGGAGGCTTCTGAGTGGCTGACTATTGTGCTTTGGCAATGAAGGCCAATGGGAAATTTAGGATGGCAACTGATTGTCAACACCTGGGTGGACCGTATTCCTTGCCAAACATTAATGGGTTTCTGTTTTTCATACCTTGAACCTCTCCTCAGTACATTACCAAACAGCAATTAATTGGCACTCTAGACCATTAATTGCCTTTATTACAATAGAAGGTTCTGATACATTTAAGCATGTGCCCCTTTAGATTAGTGTCTGCATCTGTGGTAATTCAAAGGGCAATACATCACTTATTCAAAATCGTCCATAATGTGGCCTATTCCCAGGGTGAAATACTTGTACACATCAGGAAGTGAGAGGAGCTTGATGCCATGCTAGAAAAGGTTCTGGGAGTTCTGTTGCAGATTTGGTTGACCATTAAGTGAGGTAAATTTTACTTAGGTGTAACAAGAGTGATTAGCTGTGATGGAGTAAGATCTAAAGAGTGCCGTGTGATGGCAATTACACACCCCCTGACTCCTGGTAATAAAGACCATGTACATTGAATCTTTCTTGGGAATGGCAGAATATTACGTTAAACTCATAGCAAATGTTTTTAACAAAATGACATTTATGATGCAATAGGTCTCGCATTTACACGAGTCTGAGCTATTGACATCGCAAATGACAATGCCTTTTATTTTTGTTTTCGTTTAAAAAGCATAAATAAAAAGTATTGTCATTTACAATGACAATAGCTTAAACTCGCGTAAATGCGAGACCCATTGCATTGCAAATGCTTGTTTCTTAGTATGGTGTTTGATATTTACGAAAAAAAACTAGTTTGTTGTGCAGTGGATCCCTTACAGTGACTGAATTGTAAAGGTGGATAATATACCCTAAGTTCATGCTACATGTGGTGGACATGCTCTATGTTTCATTATTCGATTGTTTACTTCTTAATGCAAAGATGTAAATCATAAAATATTCTTTATTTCATTTATTTAAATATCCTAGCCCCACAGGAATATTACCTCTGATGAATGGGGTAACTGAAGTATTCGGCCTCCTAGAACATCCAGTGTGTGTGAGTGTGTGCTAGCTCTCATGTGATATTGACAAATGACGTGAAGTTACATTAAAATGTTGGTCTGTCGACCCTATCCTTATTTATCATCCACACATATGTTATTTAACAGGGAAAAGACAGTAAGTAATGTTGGAAATTAAAACAAATGTAGCAGCAACAGTTAAATGTGATTGTTTTTTTTTTTTTTTTTTTATTGGAAATTGTGTATCAGGTAAGACAGAAAGTAAAAAAAATAAGCTTCATGATATACATATACATATAAGTACATAAATACAATTATTTCATACAATAGGTTTTATGCAGTTTATAGATCAACAAAAACTTTAACTCAGTGTTCCTTTAACTAGGTCTTAATTATCCTCCACTTTGTAACTGGGGTCCATATCCCGTCTCCCTTAGCACGTTTGCTAATACTTTTAGATTCATATAAGCATATTTCAATATTGTGTATCCCCAGCAGTCTTGTAAGTCACATCTGAAAAGTCGGGGGATTCACATCTTTCCACCCGGCTGAAATCAATATACAGAGAACAGCAGTAAAAATAAATAATAAGGCTGATTTATCTTTCCCCAATTTCTGTCTTGCATCAATACCGGTAATCATCAAGGTCGGGGTTAATGAAATATTAAGACCGGTCAAGCTTTCCCAAAACCTCTCCATCTCTTTTTTTATAGATTCTAGACATTTACAAGAGAAAAACATGTGCATTAAATCTGCTTGACTCTCATTACAACGGGGGTATTTATCATTTTCTATCAAACCCCAGGCATAGAGTTTCGATGGCGTGTGATATAAATTAAAAATTGTTTTATAATGCGGCGCGCGTAAATTAGATGCTCTTAAAACACTTTTATTCATAACCAAGGCTAGATCTAAATCCACCTCTGGGTCATTTAATTTAGCAGACCAGTTGGTTTCCATCTTTTCCATATCATCAGGGACAGCTTCTAATAAGCATCTATATACTGTCTTAATATAGTTTCTGTCCCTTTCTAGAAGCTTAATCATTGGGGATTCCTGAGAGGAATAAGCTCTGGGTCTTATCGCTTGTAAAGTTCGGACTAATTGACCATAAAGAAGCCAGTGGCTTCCAGGAATGCCATATCTTCTCTGGAGTTCCTCAAATCCCAAAGCTTTACATTCTTCCATAATATCTCCCAGAGTGGTTATTCCCATTCTGTCCCATATCATAAGGTTCCTATCATCTTTTAGCTGAAAAAAGATACTAGAATTACGTAACAATAAATGGGGATTAATTCTTGAGACATGAAAAAATTTTAAAACTGCATTCCAGGTCTGCCACATATTTAACAGAGTTTTTAATCGAGTGTTTTTATAGAATCTCCGTTCTAATTCCCTCCGAAACAGCCCTGGGGCTCTATCCCCCATGAGTATTCTAAAGATTGGGGTTGGATTATCTCCTAGTTGGGATTCAGTTCCTGTCTCTACTTTTGACTGGACTAATATGTGCATTTGTAGCAATAAGCATGACCAATGATAAAGCCGTAAATTCGGTAAAGCCATACCCCCCCTTTCTTGCGGAAGAGACATAAAATTGGTGGATCGTCTTATCCTACCATACTGCCATACAAATCTTATAAATGTAGACTCCAGTCTTTTCAGGATTTTTTCATCAATTAGTAGTGGGATTGCTCTAAATAGATACAACACACGAGGAAGCATTAGCATTTTGAGAGCATTGACCCTACCAATCAAAGAAAGGTGAAGTACATCCATTCTCCTAAGTTCTTTATCAATGGATTCAATTAAGGGGGTATAATTCTCTTCTACAATTTTATCCACTGAGGCATTAATCTTTACTCCAAGATAAGTTGCTGACTCGACAAATCTATAATCTGTCCTAAGGATATTTTTGGAGCAGATAATCTGGGTTTTTGTATCGTTTAACAGATATCCAGATTTTGAACCGAAAACTTTTGCCAACTGAACCAGAATAGGTAGTGCCTGCTGTGGATTGGTGGTAATCACAGCAAGGTCATCGGCGTACGCCAGAATTTTATTAGCATTCCCATTATATACAATTGGTTGGATTCCTGGATTAGCTAAAATCTCCTGAATAAGGGGATCAATATACAAGGCATAGAGAATCGGGGAGCAGGGGCAGCCTTGACGCGTCCCTTGATGTTTATTATCCCCGATTTCTCACCATTAATCATCACTCTTGCACTTGGCTCCACATACATTGCCCGAAGGGCTTCAATAATTTTAGGGCCGAATCCTCTACCTTCGAGTATATCCCAAAGACAGCTCCACGTGACGCGATCAAAAGCTTTCTCCGCGTCGAGCAGGATCATTGCTATCTCCACCCCCGCTGCAGCATATGCATCAAATAAACTAATAGCTCTTATTACATGGTCCGTTGTGCCACGACCCGGGACAAAACCGTGCTGCCACGGGGATACAAGACCGCCAATGATCCCACTCAACCGGTTAGCTAATATTTTGGAGTATAATTTGATATCTGAATTTATTAAGGTTATAGGTCGGTAGGAACCTGGATTACTCGCCGGTTTCCCCTTTTTATGAAAAATTATAATATTAGTTTCTCTCCAAGACTGTGGAACCAGACCAGAATAAAAAAATCCCATTAAATAAATCCAGTAATAAAGGGGAAACCTCATCTTCTATAGTTTTAAAAACTTCTAAAGGTATACCGTCTGGTCCAGAGGCCTTCCCTGAGGCTAATCCCTGAAGTGCATCAAGGACCTCTTTCATTGTAATATCTTTATCTAAATCCTCCTTTAGTATTCTATCTAATTTAGGGCCTCTATCGCGTATTGTTTCTCTTCCATTACTACCAGGGTTTTCATATTCATACAACTTCTGATGAAAGTTTTCGAATACTCTGCGTATATCTGATTCTTCCATATATTCTATGCCAGCTTCTTCAATAAGGGTGATAGAGGATTTTGCCTTCGCTTGTCTTAGCCGAAGGGCTAAGGCCCTACCTGCCTGTTCCCCAGTCTCATATCTCTTTACTTTTGATGATTGGAACTCCCTTGTTGTCTTCTGAGTTATTTCTTTCTGTAGGTCAGCTTTCACAATCCTTAAGATTTTTAAACTCTCTGCACATTCTTTCCCCATCGCTATATCTTTTATAAATTGCTCCTCTACTCTTCCTAGTTTCACCATTAAGTTGTCAATTTGTTCTTTGTCAATTTTCCTGAGTCTTGCAGAGTAGCGTATTGTTTCCCCCCTTAGTGCAGCCTTAAATGTATCCCATACTATATTCCGTGGGGCGCTATATCTATTGATGTAAAAAAAACTCTGTTACCCATTTTTTGATATGATCAGTAAATCTTTTATCCATTAATAATTTTTTTTCAAAAGACCAGGGATTTCTTTTTCTTCTCAAAATGCTCATTTCATATGTTATTAATAGGGGATTATGGTCCGAAATTACCTTTGGTAATTTCTTAATGTTAACTTTTGACATCTCTGAGGAGGAAATAAGGGCGTAATCCAATTTTGTATGCTTCTGGGCTGGATTTGAAAAATATGTGTACCCCGAAAGCTGTGAATGTTTAGCTAACCATATATCCTGTAAACCATGGGAATTTATAAAGGCTTCAACTGATCGATACACCTTGGGTTTCCGTCCTGTATATGTTTTTGAGATACCCCAATCTGCAGAGATATTAAAATCACCTGTAAGTATTAAAGGGGTGGACCATCCAACTAATTCAGTCTCTAAAAAGTCAAAAATCTCTGGATCATCCTGATTTGATCTATAGATTACACAAAGTGTAACACCCAGTTCCAATTCTGCAATTACCCATCTACCGTTAGCATCCGCCAATACTTTTTTTGCTTTCCCCAATGAGGTTCGAATCAAAACTGCTACTCCCCGAATTGTAGAAGTCTGGGTTGAGCAAGCTACCAGTTCAAAACCATTAAGACAAAGCATGTTACACTTAGCCCAAGGAAGATGGGTCTCTTGTATACACAAGATGTCAATATTCTCATGTTTTACTAAATAGGCCAGTCCCTGTCTCTTTTTTCCAATTGTTCATACCCCCCACATTTATAGTACATATCTTAACATTTGCCATTTGTATGAATCAGTGTTCCATCAAACAAATCCAACCTTATTTTAAATAACCACAACCAGCATTTTTGCTTTCTTTTACACAGTTGATCTATAATATCATGAGTAATACTCCAAGCTTTATCACTAAATAACAACCAAACAAATTGTCTTATCCTGTACCATTTTCCGTTTTCTCTCTTTTTCCCTCGTCCCCCCCAATCCCTTCCACCACCCAACCTGTGCTCCCCCCCACATCCCCTCCCTTCAAGTGACCCCCCCCCTTCCCTGTACTGCGAGGCACTCAGTCCTAGCTGAGTGTAGGATGGAATGCAGTGTGAGCGGTGAGGACAAAATATTACTGAGGATCAAGCCATTTCTAATTGGTAGCTCCAATCGATTCTAAATATTATTTTGCTTTAATCTCTGAAGAGAAGAAGAAGGTCTTCTCATTATGAATGATTTTTAATTGAGCAGGGTTAACTAGGTATGCCTGCATTTTTAAATCCTGAAATTGTTTGATCATGCCTCTCAGCCGCCATCGTCTCTCCACCTTAGTGTGGCAAAAGTCTGGTCTTACAAAAAATGAGATTCCTACCACAGTTCGTTTAGCGTTAGGTCTTGCTTTGTCAAAAATGGCTTGTCTTAATACAAAGTTCCCAAAATAGATCAGGATAGCTCTTAGAAATTCTCCTTCCTTTGCGTTTCTCCTTAGTCTTTGTGGTGTACGATGGACTATTTGAACTTCGTTAGCCCAGTTACAGTCATTTAATTCCGAGAATTCCTGTCTAAATATCTTAATCACATAAGTTTTTATATCGGACCCTTCGGCCCCTTCCGGAATTCCCAGAACTCGTAGATTATTCCTACGTTGTTGGTTTTCCATCGTTTCAAGTTTCCATTGTATATCCACTAATTGCGCATTTTGTGATTTGGTGTTAGAAACAGCCACAGCCACTTCAGATTCTGTCGCTGCAATTCGATCTTCCAAGTTTGCTACCCTATTGTTAGTGATAGAGCATGCCTTTGACAATTTTCGCACTACTCCTTACATCTTTTTCATCGCTAAGTGAGCTTTTTGATTATCTCTGCGGGTCTCTTCTCGGTGGGCTATGATTTCCTGATGTATTAATTCTAATAATGATATTTGTATGTTTTCGTTGTCCAAATTATCATTATGAGGGTGGTCCGAAGACAGTTCCCAATTTAACTCTTGACGTGCAGTCTGTAAGTCATTATCCAGTACTCCAGGTACTTTCATGGCTGTAGCAGGTTGATCTATCTCAGGGTCACTCTCTGAGTCAAGATATGAAGAGCATACCTCGTCTTCCTCCTCGGAGCACTCTTGCCCATCCGATGCTGAAAAAAAGGCCTCACTTGAAGCATTTTCTTTACCTTCTTTACCATCTTTGCCATCGCCAGCATCAACTCCGGGCCCTTTACTACTAGTAGGCAGGTCTTCATTACTCTTATCGCACTGAGTTCCTGCGCGATTCCTATTGACCTGTTTTTCTTCTTCATTTACTAAGGTTACCTCTGGCTTATCTAAGGTTACTGACTCTGTTTCTGCCTCTTGCGGATCACTCGTTGATACAGATTCTATTAAGAAATTTTCAGCATTCTCACTCATTTTAACTGTTTTATCTGTATTCAATATTATTCCAGTGTCCCCTGTAATAGCGTCTTCAGCTTTTAATTCTCCGGTATTTGATAAATTTATGTCATTTCCCTTCCCGGGAGTACTAGAGTTCGCAGTTGTAACCCCCCCGACCCCCTTCTCCTTACCGGATTTTGCGAACATTTCAGCAATTGGGTTTAACGGGGGTAGGGTCCGGGTGTCAGTCTGTTGTTGCTGTTTCCTTCGTACACACTGTTCTACAGGTGGGGTGCGTGTTATCTCCGGGTTTTGTGTATCCTCGGTAGGTGCCTCCTCTCGCGCTTTCCGCCGACCTTGGGCAGTCTTGCTAGCGGTGTTCACTTTAGGGGGCATATTATTCGATATTTTCGATTTTTTCAGCCACACAGAACGGTTGAGCTCCGGCGAGCCCCTCTGATGATCCGCTTCAGTAACCTGCGAGACGCCGCTGTGGTTCAACTGTTCGCGGTTAGCACGTCGGGAACTGGTCCGCCCTCTAAACGCCGTTCTTCGTCTCCACCTAGGTTGAAGGCAGGTCCAAACTCCCGCTAATTCCCGTAGCAGGCGATTTGCTGACCCACGGCAAGAGAGAACAGAGAACACCAGCTGTGCAACTAACATTTCTTTAACTCCGCTGTAAAGTATATGCTGCAGCTTATATTATCGATTTCCATTCCGATAAATCCGCGAGACACAATCCGCATCGAAAACCAGCTTTCATGACCGGGAGCTCACGGCCATACGTCCTCACCGCTCGCTGCTTCGGCCGCTACTAAGCGGTCGCCATCTTGCCTCAGTTAAATGTGATTGTGGTAGGAAAAGGTAATCACGTTTTTTATAGATACTTTCTCGCTAAGAAGCCTCGTTTGTTAACTCTAAGAAGTCACTATCACAACACCACACAACAAATAAGCCATGGGGTATATTTATATTACTATGCATTCGTTTTTGGCAATAATATTACAGAATGATATCAATAACATAGACCAAAAAGTAAAACTACGATCATGCACAATTTAGAATTTTTATGAGAGCTGCTTCTAGGCAGACCCATTTTCATTAAAAGCTCCTCGATGTTACACATTGTGGAAAACAGAATAAACGGCAAAGCTGGTAGAGAAGGATTGCCAGGGCGCAGAAGGCCCAGTGCTCCTAGATCTCTTCAGGGGAGCGCTCCTCGCCATCTCCAAGGTCTGAGGACCCTCCATATCCCCTGCTTCAGTTTAGTGTTCCCCAGGATCAGGATGACAGATTCTACAGGGAGAAGTGAGATAGTGATTGTCCAAAGCACTGAGTACCACACAGAAGAGGATGTAGATAGTGTCAAAACCAATATTGTAAGTGACACGATAAGCATCAGCAGAAGGGAGCCCACGATTCTGGCTGCACTAATGTGAGGCCTCAGTCGGCGTTCATTAAAACCCGGATGCATTTTCTTTCATCCGCTGGGCATGCCTGTGCAGAGATGTGAGGATCAGTGTGATGGAGGAAATGCCAAGCAGAAGAGGTAGGCCATAGCAAAGAGCGAAAAGTACAACCTTGTAAGATGCGTTCTGCTGCAATGTCAAAAGTTGCGCTGGTGCAGCTAGGTCTGTAGAATTAGAGTCCATGACAGTTGTTGAATTAGGATTAAAAGTGATGATTGAATCCCAGTACTTGGGGATACTGAGGACCAGTGGCCCCACCACAGATCCGAGGACCAACCAGTTCACCACCTTTGAAATCCTCAGCTTCAACCAGATGAAGAGGCGATGGTTGAAGTCCACGATCTTCACACAGTAGAAGACGCAGAGAGAACCGGTGAGCCAGGCACTGGAGCTACCAGTCCAGAATAGAAATTGATGTAAAATTTGATAACTATAACCAGAATCATAAACCTCCGTCCAAGAAAGTGAAATGTACCTGTCCACTATCTGCGTGCACTGACAACAAGCGCCTGAGATTCCGAGAGCTATGAGGATGAGATCACTGGGGTTGAGGCTTCTGCCACGAGCCCAGTCCACAAGATTAAAAGCAGCAATGAATGCACAGGCAAGAACCCCCATCACATTCAATATATAATTAATGATATTAAAGGACATCATAGTAATTTCAATCGCCATTTTCCCTTCTACTCCTTGGTGGATCTTTAAAGAAGCCTCTAATAGGCTTGCCGGTGTCAGCAGGTGTGTTGTGTGTGTGTGTGCTGCAGAGAGAGGTACTCTAGACTCTGGGAAACTTGCAGCAGGTGCGAAAGGTTGATTACTTTGGCGTCGTTTTCATAATTCCATCTTTCGAATGAATGCAAATCGGGCAGGTTTCACCTTGGCGTGTCTCCGAGCACAAGACTCAACAATATCATGTTACTTCCAGTGACACAAATCTCCATTGTGGTGTCAAGGTGCCTGTTAATCTTCCCCGCCCATGATCAGAATTATTTAGGATAATTAGGAACACAAAGACGAAATCTGCAGTATATTTATTCCATGCTGTGAAAGCTCAATAACGAAAAAAGCAAAATGAAAACAAGCATTGGCATAACCAATAGGTCTCACCTTTGGGACCTTATAAGTGTTTAGACATGTAACAATTGATGTTGTTGCACCAAGGATATTGCTCTGCATAACTAAATACTAATAAGGTTCCAAAGGCGAGATCTATTGGCTATGCCAATGCTTGTTTGGAAAGGGGTCTTTTACAAGCAATCGCAATGAGCAATAAATAAGAGTGTTCTTTGGTCTGGCGGAGTCCTTCCTGGAGATGTAGCACAAGGCATTAAGTACCCTGAGTCTCCGTTTAAGACTTGGGGCACTAAATCCGTCAGGGAACAATCTGGGTTAAACCAGACATTTTCGAGCACGCTGTTGTTCTGAAAACATTTCGCAACACTGCTCGTTGATGCTAAATAGCCAAATCTTTTTGTGTGTGTGTGGATTTGGTGTGTTTGAGGTGGGAGCGGTACTCTTGGGAATAAAAAGGTGCATTTTGCAATCCTGTAATAGCATTGCAAAGGTTTCGCAGCGCTGCAGTGTAATCGCATATAGGACATCCGCTGTTTGCCCGCGTGCGCTTTATGTGCTGTGTGCTACCAGGCTGTGGTCCTTTCATAAGAAGGATAGGAGAAGCTCTGTGTTTAATGCTCAGTGTTACTTAAGGTAAGGGCACATTTTGCAGACTATACTATGTATTCCATGCAAAAGTGCATCTCCTACTTTTTGGGGGTGCGCACTGGGAGAATTTAAGGGGCAGGCTTCTGCTTCCCCTTTGCACGCGGGCCAGTTGTGGGGAGGCAGCTATTGTGAAATACGCAGAGTTGGGGAAATGGAGTTGTGATGTCTTCAGTGGAAATGGCAATTTGAGAGAAACGTCAATTTGACAGACCTCAGCCTGTCTGCGATGTCGCTGTATTTTAAGCACGAGCTTCCTTGGCTGAGGGGGTCTCACATAAGGCGCGATCTGTGGTGCGCTGCCCCCTACCAGGGAGAGGCGCTATACAGAAAACAGTCAGTGGTGCCCCGTGTGTGGCAGCCATTAGAAGCCTTGTGCAGTGCCAGGGGCTCGCGTGGAATAACTCACCTTCCTTACACAAGGCTGGGGGCAGGAGGGGAGGTTTGCGTCTTCATACAACCAATAGGGGGCACATCTTTAGATTTGGGGAGAATTACCTGGTGACCAGCTCGCACTGCCAGGCACAGGTGAAGACCTCAAAGCCTTGAGTGGCCGGTTTGGGTGGGCATCAGGTGGCACCATGCAAACAGAACCCTGCCAGTGGATGGCAGGAGGGGTGAGGGCAGACACCTTGCGTGTCTTCACACATTGGGGACAGTGGCGTAGAACAGCAGGTTTACGGGCCGCGGACGTGCTACACTGTCCTTGGCTGAGGGGTACCTGCCTAATAGCGGCTGTGGTGGTGATGTGGGTACAGGACGGGTGGTGTTAGGGCACTAACAGGGCATTGACTTGTTAAATGGCAGCAGGGTGGTTCAGGAGTGGAGGCGGTTATCTTTAAGAGTAAAGTCGGGCTCCGTGTGTTTATCTTGCGGAGTCTGGTTGTTTCTGGGTTTGAGCACACAACCTAGATGCAGCAATGCGACACTCTTCGAAAGTAACATCTTGCAGGGTTGAAGGGGGCATGAAGATACAGGGCAGAAGGGAAGATGGTCGCCTTTTAAAGAGCAGAATCGGGCTCCGTATGTTCGTCTTGCAAATTCGGATAGTTTTGGGGGTCGGAGAAACATCTCAGGTTCAGACATGCGGCACTCTTGTTAGAGGCAAGAGGGTATATGAGAGCAGGAAGCAAGGCTGCCTTTAAAATAACAGCTTCGGGCTCTCTTTGTTTGTCTGGCACGACTGCAAAGATGCTAGAAGAAAAGAAAAAAAAGCCCGCGAGTGGTGCGTGCGCACTGAAAAGAATTTAAGGAATGCAGCAGGCATAATGTGACCCGCTGCTCACTCCCGAGTTCCCTAGGCCAGGAGAGAGAGAAGGCGGGACATGCAACCACCTTTGGCCAATTGCGTGCTGTCTTCCTTAGAAAGATGCACGCAAAGGCCAATAGCGTGTGAGCAAAAAAAAACACACATACGAGTGTGTGGTGCAAGTTGGAAGTCCTTACTAGAAGCCTCGCAGAGCAGCGCATGCACGCTGGCTCAGGCAACACCTTAAAAGAGGTTTATACAGAGTTGGTGGCTTATGGGGAACAGAGGTCATAGTGCGCAAGGACCACAAACTGCTGGTGCATTGGTTACCAACAAAGGGTCGGGCAGTGCAAGACAGAGAATTGCTAAATGGTCACTGAAGCTGCAAGTGTATATGTTCAGAGCAGAATATGAGCTGGGAATTAAGAAAGTGACAAAAGACTGTTTATCGAGCTTACCAAATTTGTCAGGGGAACATGAAGAAGATGAAGATGACAATGTGGTGTCAAGTTCTGACAATCTAACAAGGGACATTATCATCAACAAGGATGTGATGCTAGGAAAAATACTGGAGTATGGTTGGGAGTGCAAGGACAAATTCTGTCATATTTAAGTGTCGCTTTGGAGTTATCATGGCACAAAGGAGTACTACATTGCAAAGAAGTGCTGGTGGTGCCAGGGGGTTTGTGTGGTGCGAGGGGGTTTGCGTGGAAGCCATGGAAGCAACAGGAGGGTCAGATGGGTATGGGTACAAGGAAGAATTGTGAAGAGATGATACTTGGTTGCCTGGCCTGGATAGAAAATTGAGGGTAAGATGCATTAGTACATGGAGTGCACTTGGTGTGAAATCAAAAGAAAAGTTGTATTTTCAGTTAAGATAGTGAATAGGCTCTGGTGATGATGGGAGAAAATTGCCCTTGCTTGTTCAGGACTATGCAGCATGTTAAGAGCAAGTCCCAGAATCGCCTTGGTGGTTGTGGGTTGTCATTCCTACTGACCACAAGTGAATCTATGGGTCGAGTGGATGTGAGTGTTGTGATCAAACCTCTTGAAACAAGAAAAGTTTCAGGTTGAGGTGGTCGTGGACAATAGAGCGCTGCTGGCATGCAAGGAGATAAAAGAATGTTGTTGATTGGGGTATTCAATACATAAGGACATCTATTTACTACCCATAGACCAATGGGTTAGTAGTAAGGTGGAATCTACAATTCAAAGAAAGTCTTCAATTAGCATTGTGTGATAGGACAGATTGTAACGTAGTGGTAAGGATGTTAGTTTGGCCTACAGCACTATGAAAAGCATGGCAATAGAAGCAGCAACTCTCTTTATAAGATAGCAGGGGCAAGGAGGTTCTATTCAAAGTTCCAAACAGAGCTGGAAATTAGTGGAGATGAAGGCAGTGTGCCACACGGAGAGAAAGACGGAAAAACATTCACACAAGAATTCTGGGTCAGATTGAGGAGTAGGATTATTGGAGGGACTGGCTAATTTCTCCATCCCATTGCAAGTGTTGATTGATTTGGGCATGGGTGGCGCTGGTGCAGGCTTTACAGGACCACCCGGAGGGGGCTGAGGATTGAACAATATAGAACGTCCATGTGCTATGCAGGCAAAGTGCGTTGTGTTACATCTGACTGTCCCTATAGCCGCTGTTATGTTATGTAAATGTCTGGTATTTCCCACACCAATTGCCGAATGGGGGGGGAGGGATCCGGGTTTAGTTGGGAGTAAAATTGAACATGTACTTGATAATGCTATGAGGAATAGATGATGCTGTGGTTTGTCTGTGGCTTAAAATCAATAAAATATGTTTTTTTTTTTAAAGTGTTGATTGATTCAAGGGAGCAGTGGGGTCATCTGACTGGAATTTGCCAAAAGTGTTGCATGTGCCTGGATGGCTGTTAAAGAAGTGTACGCGAGTGGAGAACAGCAGGCTATGTTAGCTGAGAGGGTTGAATACACACACCGTAGGTACCCCCGGAAATGGGAGAAGATATGGGGGGCTTGGAACACATTCAGGGGCTCTATCTGTGACCTTCCCATGCATGAAATGGAGGACATGTCTGAGTGATGGGGTGGGGGTGAAGCGATATGATAGTAATAATATGCCTACAATGATGACTGTAATGCAATGTATATTGGAAATGTGTATGGTGCTACGGATGTTTGTTTTGCTTTGTATTGTACAATGCGGTGACCATGTAATCTCAAAATGCCCTTTTTTCCTTAATACAAAACAAAGTTTTCACACACACAAAAAAAATGCCTCCACTGTTTCCGATAGAGATCCTTGAGGACCAGGTGGGGAAATATCATCTAGAAACTGCCATAACTGAATATGTGGACCTAAATTGGGGCGTGCGGACTTATCGCAGACCACGAAGTGGGAAGCCTGAAAGCGGTGGTGAGAGTGGCACGTATAAGGCTCACCTGTGCGGTTCGAAAGCAGCTCCAAAGAGAGCTGCAGGAGGAGGTGGAAGTACAGACATCTGAGGCCTCTGACACAATAGAGAGGGATAGGGAACATGGCATCCGGGAACGCATCCATGACATTTGGGACAGGCTTGACAAATACACCCTCACACAGTACAGACAACGCCTTTATAGGGAAGGCGATAAATCGGGCCATCTCTTAACCTGGATTCTCCGCCGGGAATATGCCCCTGCTACGATCATGGCTCTACAAGAGCCCATGGGCAACTTGGTGCACTCCGAGGTGGGACTATTGCGGGTCCTCAAATCCCATCTCGAGTTGGTATATACTGCAGACCCTGCAATTAGCGAGGCCTCCTATCTCCATGATCTCCGTGACCTGACCTTACGATCTATACCTAAACAGGCGCAGAAGGAACTCGACGAGCCCCTAACACTGGGCGAAGTACAATCCACCCTGCAACACCTACCACGAGCCAAATCTCCAGGAAGTGATGGGTTCCCTCCTGAGTTTTATCAAGCGTTCACGGGTACATTTCCCCGACTCCTGCTGCAGGTTTATCTTGAGGCATTGGAATGCGGAGTTCTCCCACCGAGCATGACACAGGGGAAAATATGCATGCTTCTAAAGCTGGGTGGAGACCCCCATGAGCCTTCATCGTATCGTCCGATCATGATGATCAACACAGATATTAAAATCCTTTGCAAGCTTTTGGCCTCTCGTTTAGCCCCATACATGACTCACTTGGTCCATGAGGACCAGTGTGGCTTCATACCAGGATGAAACAGAGCTATGAATTTGCAACGGCTGAACCACATTCTACATGAGGTGCAGGACCGGGGAGGACAGTTGGTATTAGTATCCATTGACCTCGCCAAGGCGTTTGACACGGTGGACTGGGGATACCTTCTTAAGGTCCTACGCACTGTGGGGTTGGGTCCCAACTTTTGTTGCTGGATTCGCATCCTATTTACAACTCCCCGTGCTAGAGTAAAACTAGGGGGCGCGAGGTCAGAGGAGTGGTAATTGGGAAGGGGTATATGCCAGGGGCGTCCTCTCTCGCCCTTATTGTTCGCCCTGGCCATAGAGCCCTTCGCAGTCCATGTCTGGACTATTATGGAAGAACGGGGAATTACAGTAGGGAACATGAGTCATATTGTTTACCTATATGCTGACGACGCCCTATCCTATTTGGCTTCTCCTCAGGATGCCCTGCCGGTGCTGTTGCACCAGCTAGATCGGTTTGGAGAGGTCTCGGGACTACAACTTAACCGTAGTAAGTCCCTTATCTTCCCGCTGGCCAGGCTGGCCTCAGTGCCCCCGGAGAATCTCCCAGACCTCGGGTTGCACTGGGAATGGAAAGGGTTCCGCTACCTTGGGATACAGGTGGCCCCGACGGACGCACAGGCGATAGCCCAGAATGTAGACCGCACAATCGCTTTGATACAGCAGTCGGTGACATTTTGGAATACCCGGCCACTTTTGTTGATAGGCAGGTTGGCCATCTCTAAGACACTATACATACTTCAGAACTCATTATGTTGGATGTCGACGCAAGTTTTCAAAGTTCTCAACACCTTACTTACATCTGCGCTTTGGGTGGGCCTGCGAAGTAGGATAGCGCTCAACACTATCCTTTGTAGCTAGGAAGAGGGTGGGCTGGTAGCTCCACGCTTCGACTTGTACTATTATGCGGCACAGCTACAACCTGTGGCATGTTGGTTTTCAGACGCAGATAATTGGGAGAAATGCCTCTTCTCAGGCAGAGTAGACACTCAGACACTGCAGGAAGCACTGATGCAGGGCAGGGGGTCGGACACATCTCTTCCTTATGTCGTACGACACACAGCTGGTATATGGCAGCGGTTTGTTGAGAAGGTCTTAACAAGGGCACCCTTTCATAGGGAGCCCCCGATTTGGATACTGGCCCCCTTCATAGATATGGGGAAACACATGTCCTTTCTTTTGATTTCAATGTATTTTTATTGATTTTTTTCACATACAGTCATCATCGCTTTATCGTTACAGGGTGGCAGCCCAAACAGGCTGACGTTGTCGGGGATACACCTTGGAGGGAAGGTGGGTGTGAAGTTGTTGCCGACCTCTTTACCAACGAGACCTTCATCACTTACAAGCAGGTGGAGGAAAACTTTGGCCTGGGTCAGGGCCAATTCCTACACTTCCGGGGATTTCAGGATGTGGTAAAGGTCACCTGGTCTCAGTACCCAGACATCCCACCACCGACACACACCTTAGATATCATACTCTCCTGCGGTGCCGGCCGCAATTTGATTTCACTCTTGTACAAAGCGATAAAGCAGGACTCAAACCCCCCCGGACCACCGTCTTGGAAGGCCAGGGAAAGGGACCTCGCAACCCAGCTAGAAGAGACACAATAGGCACACTAGGCTCCCTCACATGCTCAGTTTCATGCAACGCCAGGTTTAAGTTGACGCACTTCAACTTCCTACTATACACTTATTTGATGCCGGTGTCCCTGAAACGCATCTCTGGTGACAGGGGAGATAGCTGCCCTAGATGTGCCGCAGTGAATGCGGGCTTCCTACACTTGGCATGGGACTGTCCAATGGTCCAGCAGTTCTGGTTGGAGGAGGTGGGAAGGATTGTGGCAGCCACTGGCTTTAAGATAACGCCTGAACCCTTGTATTGCTTAGTGGCACTGGTCCGGAAGCATAAGAAAAAGAAACTCCTGTATAAACTGCAACAATTAATGCTGGTGCTCGCTAGGCGTAGGGTAGCTACAACATGGATGGAGCAATGGGCCCCAGAAGTGCCCATCTAGCTCAAAGACGTATGTGAATGGTCCCTGGCTGAAGAGGTCCACATGAAACCCACCAGAAGGGACGAGAAGCTGCAAGAAGATCTACTAGCTTGTCGTGACATGTGTACCTCTGGGTTGGCAGAAAGGGGAACTCTTTCCGCAAAAGGTAACTGACAGCGAGGAGAGTGGGTTGGATATAACTGGTGGGTCCAATCACGACAGGGAGCAGGAAAGTCGACCCTGACAATGTACGCATTGGACCTCTGTAAAGTGCCCGGATTCCTTCCTCACTGTGATACGAATGCAAATGATTTTCTCTTTTCTCCATTATACATTTCCCTCCCGGATGCTACCTTTTGCCCTATACGCCATTAATACTGTCAACGATATGCCTATATTGGCCGATTTGATGCCAAATTGCTTTTTTCTTGTATTTGCAATCTGTAAACTGAAAAATAAACTTTATAAAAAATAAATGCCACCACAGGTCGGAGATAAATTCTAAGAGTAAAGCAAGCAGCAAGATGGGGAATTCGAACTCCAGCTTGTGACGTATATACTATATTCCTGTGTATTTATTGTCCAATTCACGGTCACCGATGACAAAGTCACTGCTTAAACGTACTTTTACTTCCTTGGGGAACTCTGGTGACTCAGCTCAGCCTTTTCAAAGGGAGGGTTTGCGAGGAGGTTGCAAGGGGGGTTGCGAGAGGGGGGGGGGTCTTGTGCGGAGGTGGGGGGTGCCCGGGGTTTGAAAATAAAGTACAAAAAAAGAAGCTTAAACTTACCTGACCGGGTCCGCTGCCTCTGCTGTCTGATTCTGGGCCGGGGTCCGTGTTTGGTGCCTTCACCGTCGCGTCGTCTTCTTCTGCGTGAGTGGCTACTAGCTGGCTAGCCCTCTCAGGCTCTCAGCCAATCCAGACGCTGCTCCCGAGTCCAGCAGCGCCAGGGTTGGCCTGGAGCAGGGGCACTCCCTGCCCATTAGGAGACTGGGGGTTGCGAATGAAGCAACCCTCGTTCTCCTAAGGGGAAGGCTAGTGCGCATGTTCGGGCTGGTCTTAAAAATGACCAGCCCAAAAACAAACATACGCACTATTGCACTGTCACTCACCCAGAGTACTGCCTCCGCCCCACCCCCTTCAGCGTCCCTCGTTCTACTTCTGACGCTAATTTCATTCCAATCAGGAGTCCAGATTGCTTGAATTAGCGTCTGAAGTAGAATGATTCCTAAATGGGGCCTTTGGCCCGTGGGCCTGTGGCATTGGTGGGGGCAACGCACGAACACCCCCAATGGACGCACCACCACTGCTGTTTAACCCTTGATTGTATACAAGAAAAAAATGCAGAAAACCAGGAACTAAATTTTATTTTGTATTTCAAAACTCTGCACCTTGGCACTACAATGTAGGCTAATATCTATTTTTTTCAGCCAGCAGCATGTTACATTGAGGGACTTGTAGTTTTGCTTTTAACAATTTCATTATGGGATCAAAATCCCAGCATGCAAATTGGTGATGGCTAAAATCTCAAAATTGGTTGGTGTCATATATAAAAGGGAGCCACATGTAAAGCTATCTTTTAAAAATTTACAAAGTTGCTTAAAAAAATGCTTGTTTCATTGTAAAACGAAAAGTAAACTCTGCCCACATATTTTACGAGGTTTCACTCTTTTACTCACATGATGCATTAACACAAGCATTGACAATGTGGACATCTTTTCTTATGTGAAGTGGAAAGTTTTATTCCTAGCTTCACAACACAATAAAGGTACAACACAGACTGTCGGAGTGCAACCTTCCCTAGCCCAACTAGTATGTTAAGGGCAGGTGGTAGCAGGAGACAGAACATCACAGGATTCTCTCACATATACAGGACAGGTACAACACAGGTAGCTAACGCACTAAAGAGTGAATGAACAGTGATAGTGAGACAGTGCCTGTCAGGACCCATAATTCTCTGCAGCCCATTTGTTTTTTGCCTCCTGTCTGAAAAAGCAGTGCCATGGGGGCATAAGGGAACAGCTTTTGGCTGGCTGTGGCCTTATTTATAGCTGAAGTACTAACTTTTACATAAAAAGAGCATTTTATATTGTTTACATTTAGCACCTTAGATTATATAATTGCTCTAAATGGCTTTTAATAAAATTAATAAACCACACGCTTTAAGCTGTGACAATTTTATTAATACATCAAGAAGCAGATGGGATCAACTTTGTGCTCTATTAAACCATAAACAAGAGAGTTGGATGTTGTACAGTGTGCATTCTGAACTATTTCACGGTGCTCTAAAATGTGGTGACAATGGAAAAGGATGCACAGTGGAGAAAAGTAATTGCCCGGGGTCACATTGTTTGGTCAAGCTTGGAGCTGGGATTAAAATCCAGTTACCTGATTACACATAGTGCAATTCAGATCATGGATGGATATTAAATTCTTTCCCACTTCTGCCCTGATGAAAATGTTGTTAGCTAGCCTAAGAGGCAAGTCAGTTGTTTTATGCTACCTATATAGTGACCTTACTGTTCTCATAGATGGAGCAACATGATGGACTACTAAACGACATACAAGATAAGTAAGTTAGCATTCTGAAAAAAGGTATTTCAAGTTGCTCTCAAATGTGATAATCACAAAAAAAGGAAGCAGAGTGAAAAAAATGAATTGCCCTGGGTCACACAGTTTGGACAGGGTCTCTGGGTCAGGTCACCACAATTAGTTTTGCCCTGGGTCCAATCATGGCCAGCTTAGCACACATTATGCAAGAGCATCCAAATGATCCTTTGTGTTTTTATGCGATGGGGAAACAGTAGTGGAGACACCCCTCTGCACTGAATAGTTATATCTTGGGCAGAAACAGTGCAAGCTTCCCTCCTTCAGAAGACAGTTACAGCCAGGGTAGCATCAGCATAAACAAACAATCGGGCAACAGCAGTGCAAGCTTTAGTTCCTCATAGTAGAGGAACAACATGGCAATTGTAAAGCAGGATTCACTCCCTCATAGAAGGCAATAAGTGCAATCTTTCGCTTCTTCAGACCAGAGCCAGTATCAGAGTTGTTCAAGCTTCCATCTCTGAAAGAACATGCAGGTTAAGGCATGAGTGAGATGAAGGTTACAGACAAATGTTCGGAACAGCTGCTTAACACATCAAGAGAAATGTATAGGAGGATGAGTGAGTAAATACGCAAGCTGATATTCCACGTCAGCCCTCTGAAAGTCCTACTGCTGTCACTCGGAGGTCTGTTTTTATCGAGTCTGTTTTTCCACCTATTGTGAAGCTGCAGTAACCTAGTAGGTCATTGTGTTTTGGATCAGCCTCAACACAGCCCAAGTAACTTTGCTCTAGAGAGGCATGCAAATGTCAATCTCTTTGAAAAGGTTTTGAATGCATGTGCATCAGGCTCTGTGCAATCCCAGCCTCGGTGCTGCACCTGTTCAAAACGCTGAGGGCCGACAGTGATCTGACTGGCAAATGGTCCTATTTTATGCCCCAGTCCGACCCTGGGAGCAGCATACTCTGTGTGACGCAGACTGTGCCTTTTGGGAGACATGTTTTCGCTAAGTGAATGCAACCCCTTGGAGTGGAGACGTCTCTAGCAATGCCAGCAAAATGAAAAGAACAAGCAATGGGGATTTGCAAGCACAGAAAAGATGCATCTCTTTAAAACACAAGTGATGGGTAGGAGGGTGCCTAGTGACTATTGCACGTCTGCGGCAAGCTGGCAACCAGATCCTACAGTTCTACTGAGAGCGAGTCAAAGAAATCATGTCATTCAACACCCACTACGTTGATGTTGTTGCTAATAATAATTTTGCAGGGAAGAGCAAACCTACTATACTTAAACATTGTTTAGGCGCAGAAGCAAAAAACATTTTCTAAGCACCTTCCTCCACCTTTTTAACATCACAATGCAGAAGCACTGGAAGAATTTGACATTGACATAAGAAAAAATTATACTTATGGAAAAAAGAAATCAGAGGTGAATTGATACATGCACTCCTAGCTAGAGCGCTAATCCCATGTGTATTCATCAATAGTTTTATGGCGACCCTACATGCATTGGCAGCCGCATGTAACTAAATGTTCCGTGAAGATATAAAGCATGATAGCATAATGCAAAAAGACACCATAAATTGGTCTTAACTAGCATCCATGAATAGGCATGTAGGGACTGATCGACTAATAGAAGAAATTTCTCATTAACATCAAAGAATTATCAATTGGGAGTCAAGAGTGTGGAGGTGTTCATGAATGAAATAGCATAAACAAACATACGTTGATAGAACTGGTCAGAAAATCAGAAAATGGGGGGTTGGAGACTACAGTGAACCAGAAATATTTTTGCTATTGTTGTGGGTTAAAGGGGCGGCTGGTCACTGATAAGCGATATCCAAGCTACCTTTCAGACATAGAAGAGGTATAATCAAAACGCCCATTTTGCTTGAATGTACAAACAAAGAGGGGACAAATCTTATTAAAGTACAGGGGTGAAAATAGTTGAGAATTATGACTGTGATGAAGAAACAGAATTCCTACTAGAAGTTGAAGACAGGAGGGTATACGAGATGATGAGGCTGGTTCAGAATCAAAATGCGGTGTTTTGGGAAAAGAAATGGCATCTGTATTAGTATGAAGTACTTGACAACCCTGATACAGGGTCCATGGCTAACAGAAGGAAAATGATTGCAGCAGTAGGAATTTTTGTAATTAGCATTATGTCTGAAGGTAGGAAAACCAGGGCCAAGGTACATGTGGCGAAGGACAGTGGTTGATGGTTTGGCTGTAACAATGAGCTTTAAGATTCAAAATTGCCCCCAATCATCCAGATAAGGTTCTCATTGAGAGTTTGACAGTGCAGGAGTAATGGGTAAGACCCAGTATTTCCACAGCAGACACACAGGCAGCTCCACCTCTGTAAAGCTTTGACTGGTAGCCAGTCCGCCACAGGGCCGTCAGTCAAAGCATGTCAGAAGGACCAGCTCTGTTAAGATTGTTTATTTATGTACATTTTCCCTGTTCAGGAAAACAGAGGCAATACAACTTTTGCCCAAGTGCTGGAAAAACATATAAGCATGGCAGGGCCATTTGATTTTTGTTTTTTAGAAACCCTGCTCCAAGGGTTTGTTTTTGAAAAACAAAAATGTCTGCTGGGCGAGTTCTAAGCCACATGGCACCCGCTGTGCACACTTCTCTGCCATATTTGCAACTGCCACACTTACAAATGCAGAGAAGGCGATGCGATCCCTGCCACGGAGGCGGGCATCTTATGACATGGTGGGCAGACCTGCACAAGGGGATTTCAGCTGAACTGGCACATTGGCGCACAATCCATCACAAGCTGACATTTAAAGTGTAAACAATACAGAAGAACGGCGTTAGGGAGAAAAAATATCCCAGAAATGTTTAGTGACAAGTTAGGTGTGTTGAAGGGATTTAAACCAGAGGTGCCTCTGAAGAATGATGCAATTGCCAAGGTACATAAACTGGAGGGAGCATCCATGGCACTGAGATGAACTGAAGGTTGAACTTGAGAAGCCATTTGGGATGAGAATATACATCAAAGGGAGGCTTCTGAGTGGCTGACTATTGTGCTTTGGCAATGAAGGCCAATGGGAAATTTAGGAGAGCAGCTGATTGTCAACATCTGGGTGGACCGTATTCTTTGCCAAACATTAATGGGTTTCTGTTTTACATACCTAGGACCTCTCCTCAGTACATTATCAAGTAGCAATTAATTGGCACTCTAGACCATTAATTGCGTTTATTACAATAGAAGGTTCTGATACATTTAAGCATGTGCCCCTTTAGATTAGTGTCTGCAGCTGTGGTAATTCAAAGGGCTATACATCACTTATTCAAAATCATCCATAATGTGGCCTATTCCCAGGGTGAATACTTGTACACGGATGGAAGAGAGAGGAGCTTGATGCCATGCTAGAAAAGGTTCTGGGAGTTCTGTTGACCATTAAGTGAGGTAAATTTAACTTTGGTGTAACAAGAGTGATTAGCTGTGATGGAGTAAGATCTAAAGAGTGCCGTGTGACGGCAATTACACACCCCCTGACTCCTGGTAATAAAGACCATGTACATTGATTCTTTCTTGGGAATGGCAGAATATTACGTTAAACTCATAGCAAATGTTTTTAACAAAATGACATTTATGATGCACTAGGTCTCGCATTTACGCGAGTCTGAGCCATTGACATTGCAAATGACAATGCCTTTTATTTTTGTTTTCGTTTTAAAAACATAAATAAAAAGTATTGTCATTTACAATGCCAATAGCTTAAACTCACGTAAATGCAAGACCCATTGCATTGCAAATGCTTGTTTCTTAGTATGGTGTTTGATATTCAGGAAAATTAGTTTGTTGTGCAGTGGATCCCTTACAGTGACTGAATTGTAAAGGTGGATAATATACTCTAAGTTCATGCTACATGTGGTGTACATGCTCTATGTTTCATTATTTGATTGTTTACTTCTTAATGCAAAGATGTAAATCATAAAATATTCTTCATTTCATGTATTTAAATATCCTAGCCCCACAGGAATATTACCTCTGCTGAATGGGGTAACTGAAGTATTCGGCCTCCTAGAACATCCAGTGTGTGTGAGTGTGTGCTAGCTCTCATGCGATATTGACAAATGACGTGAAGTTACATTAAAATGTTGGTCTGTCGACCCTATCATTTTTTATCATCCACACATATGTTATTCAACAGGGAAAAGACAGTAAGTAATGTTGGAAATTAAAACAAATGTAGCAGCAATGTGATTGTGGTAGGAAAAGGGAATCATGTATTACACAGAATAAGTTGTTTTTTTCCAGATACTTTCTCGCTAAGAAGCCTCGTTTGTTAACTCTAAGAAGTCACTATCATAACACCACACTACAAATAAGCCATGGGGTATATTTATATTACTATGCATTCGTTTTTAGCAAGAATATTACAGTATGATATCAATAACATAGACCAATAAGTAAAACTACGATCATGCACAATTTAGAATTTTTATGAGAGCTGCTTCTAGGCAGACCCATTTTCATTAAAAGCTCCTCAATGTTACACATTGTGGAAAACAGAATAAACGGCAAAGCTGGTAGAAGAAGGATTGCCAGGGCGCAGAAGGCCCAGTGCTCCTAGATCTCTTCAGGGGAGCGCTCCTCGCCATCTCCAAGGTCTGAGGACCCTCCATATCCCCTGCTTCAGTTTGGTGTTCCCCAGGAGCAGGATGACAGAGTCTACAGGGAGAAGTGAGACAGTGATTGTCCAAAGCAATGAGTGCCACAGAGAAGAGGATGTAGATAGTGACAAAACCATTGTTGTAAGTGACACGATTTGCATCAGCAGGAGGGAGCCCACGATTCTGGCTGCACCAATGTGAGCCCCCAGTCGGGGTTCACTAAAACCGGATGCATTTTCTTTCATCCGCTGGGCATGCCTGTGCAGAGATGTGAGGATGAGTGTGATGGAGAAAATGCCAAGCAGAAGAGGTAGGCCATAGCAAAGAGTGAAAACTACAAAATTGTAGGATTCTTTCTGTTGCAATGTCAAAAGTTGCACTGTTGCAGCTACGTCTGTAGAATTAGACGCCATGACAGTTGTTGAATTAGGATTGAAAGTGATGTATGAATCCCAGTACTTGGGGATACTGAGGAACAGTGGCCCCACCACAGATCCGAGGACCAACCAGTTCACCACCTTTGAGATCCTCAGCTTCAACCAGATGAAGAGGCGATGGTTGAAGTCCACGATCTTCACACAGTAGAAGACGCAGAGAGAACCGGTGAGCCAGGCACTGGAGCTACCCGTCCAGAATTGAAATTGATATAAAATGTGATCACTATAACCGGAATCATAAACCTCCATCCAAGAAAGTGAAATGTACCCCTCCGCTATCTGCGTGCACTGACAACAAGCGCTTGAGATTCCGAGAGCTATGAGGATGAGATCACCGCTGTTGAGGCTTCTGCCACACGCCAAGTCCACAAGATTGAAAGCAGCAATGAATGCACAGATGAGAACCCCCATCACATTCAATATACACTTAATGATATTAAAGGACATCGTAGTAATTTCAATCGCCATTTTCCCTTCTCCTCCTTGGTGGATCTTTAAAGAAGCCTCTAATAAGCTTGCCGGTGTCTGCAGGTGTGTTGTGTGTGTGTGCTGCAGGGAGAGGTACTCTAGAGTCTGGGAAACTTGCAGCAGGTGCGAAAGGTTGAATTACTTTATCGTCGTTTTCATAATTCCATATTGGAATGCAAATCGGGCAGGTTTCACCTTGGCGTGTCTCCGAGCACAAGACTCAACAATAACATGTTACTTCCAGAGACACAAATCTCCATTGTGGTGCCAAGGTTCCTATTCATCTTCCCCGCCCATGATCAGAAGTATTTAGGATAATTAGGAACACAATGCCGAAATCTGCAGTATATTTATTCCATGCTGTGAAAGCTCAATAATGAAGAAAGCAAAATGAAAACAAGCATTGGCATAGCCAATAGGTCTTGCCTTTGGGACCTTATAAGTGTTTAGACATGTAACAGTTGATGTTGTTGCACCAAGGATATTGCACTGCATAACTGAATACTAATAAGGTTCCAAAGGCGAGATCTATTGGCTATGCCAATGCTTGTTTGGAGAGGGGTCTTTTTCAAGCAATCGCAATGAGCAATAAATAAGAGTGTTCTTTGGTCTGGCGGAGTCCTTCCTGGAGATGTGGCACAAGTCATTAAGTACCCTGAGTCTCAGTTTAAGACTTGGGGCACTAAATCCGTCAGGGAACAATCTGGGTTAAACCAGACACTTTCGAGCACGCTGTTGTTCTGAAAACATTGCGCAACACTGCTCGTTGATGCTAAATAGCCGATTCTTTTTGTGTGTGTGTGGATTTGGTGTGTTTGAGATGGGAGCGGTACTCTTGGGAATAAAAAGGTGCATTTTGCAATCCTGCAAATAGCATTGCAAAGGTTTCGCAGCGCTGCGGTGTAATCGCAAATAGGACATCTGCTGTTTGCCCGCGTGCGCTTTGTGTGCATGGTACTCCCAGGCTGGGGTCCTTTGATAAGAAGGATGGGAGAAGCTCTGTGTTTAATGCTCGGTGTTACTTAAGGTAAGGGCACATTTTGCAGACTATACTATGTATTCCATGCAAAAGTGCATCTCCTACTTTTTGGGGGTGCGCATTGGGAGATTGGGAGATTTTACGGGGCAGGCTTCTGCTTCCCCTTTGCACGCGGGCCAGTTGTGGGGATGCAGCTATTGAGAAATACGCAGAGTTGGGAAAATGGAGTTGTGATGTCTTCAGTGGAAATGGCAATTTGAGAGAAACGTCAATTTGACAGACCTCAGCCTGTCTGCGATATCGCTGTATTTTAAGCACAAGCTTCCTTGGCTGAGTGGGTCTCACCTAAGGCGCGATCTGTGGTGCGCTGCCCCCTACCAGGGAGAGGCGCTGTACAGAAAACAATCAGTGGTGCCCCGTGTGTGGCAGCCATTCGAAGCCTTGTGCAGTGCCAAGGGCTCAAATGGAATAACTCACCTTCCTTACACAAGGCAGGGGGCAGGAGGGGAGGTTTACGTCTTCATACAGGTAATAGGGAGCACATCTTTAGATTTGGGGAGAATTACCTGATGACCAGCTCGCACTGCCAGGCACAGGTGAAGAGACCTTGAAGCCTTGAGTGGTCCGTTTGGGTGGGCATCAGGTGATACCGTGTGAACAGAACCCTGCCAGTGGATGGCAGGAGGGGAGAGGGGAGACACATTGCGTGTCTTCACACATTGGGGACAGTGGCGTAGAACAGCAGGTTTACGGGCCGCGGACGTGCTACACTGTCCTTGGCTGAGGGGTACCTGCCTAATAGCGGCTGTGGTGGTGATGTGGGTACAGGACGGGTGGTGTTAGGGCACTAACATGGCATTGACTTGTTACATGGCAGCAGGGTGGTACAGGAGTGGAGGCGGTTATCTTTAAGAGTAAAGTCGGGCTCCGTGTGTTCATCTTGCGGAGTCTGGTGGTTTCTGGGTTTGAGCACACACCCTAGATGCAGCTATGCGGCACTCTTTGAAAGTAACATCTTGCAGGGTTGAAGGGGGCATGAAGATACAGGGCAGAAGGGAGGATGGCCGCCTTTTAAAGAGCAGAATCGGGCTCCGTATGTTCGTCTTGCAAATTCGGATAGTTTCGGGGTTCGGAGAAACATCTCAGGTGCAGACATGCGGCACTCTTGTTAGAGACAAGAGGGTACATGAGAGCAGGAAGCAAGGCTGCATTTAAAATAACAGCTTCGGGCTGTCTTTGTTTGTCCGGCACGAGTGCAAAGACGCTAGAAGAAAAGAAAAAAAAGTCAGCGAGTGGTGCGCGCAAACTTCGAAGAATTTACGGAATGCAGCAGGCATAGTGCGACCCGCTGCTCACTCCCGAGTTCCCTAGGCCAGGGGAGAGAGAAGGCGGGACATGCAACCGCCTTTGGCCAATTGCGTGCTGTCTTCCTAGAGAGATGCACGTAAGGGCCAATAGCGGGTGAGCAAAAAAAAACACACATACGAGCGTGTGGTCCGAGTTGGAAGTCCTTACTAGAAGCCTCGCAGAGCAGCGCATGCACGCTGGCTCAGGCAACACCTTAAAAGAGGTTTATACAGAGTTGGTAGCTTATGGGGAACAGAGGTCATAGTGCGCAAGTACCACAAACTGCTGGTGCATTGGTTACCAACAAAGGGTCGGGCAGTGCAAGACAGAGAATTGCTAAATGGTCACTGAAGCTGCAAGTGTATATGTTCAGAGCAGAATATGAGCTGGGAATTAAGAAAATGACAAAAGACTTTATCGAGCTTACCAAATGTGTCAGGGGAGCATGAAGAAGATGAAGATGACAATGTGGTGTCAAGTTCTGACAATCTAACAAGGGGCGCTGGTGCAGGCTTTACAGGATTTACACATACCACGAGCAAATCTGAAATCGTCTTCTTGGATGTCGTCATCACTGTCTCAGGGACTAGGCTAGTCACTAAAACTCATTGCAAGCCAATAGCCAAAAACAATCTTCTTGAGTTTACCAGCTTCCACCCCCGACCTCTTAAGGAGAATCTTCCATACGGGCAATACCTGAGACTTAGACGCAATTGTAGCACGCTGGAAGATTTCAAGGATCAAGCATCTGAACTAACTGTCAAACTAAAGGATAGAGGTTATCCAACCACGATTCTTAACAAGGGGTTTAAAAGAGCACGAAATCAACCTAGATGTGCACTGCTAGAGGACAAACCTGCTACCCAAGATACAATACCACTCACATGTGTGACTACTTTTAATAGCCTCTCCACTATTATGAAAAAAACTATCAACAAGCACTGGAAAATCATAAAATCTGCTAAAGCGGATTGGGACAAACCCCTTTTTTCATTCAAAAAAGGTTGAAGTCTCAAGGACGCTCTGGTCCATACCCGCCCCAAAGAGAGAATCCCAAGGAATCCCTCTGTGACAGAAACATGGGGCTTATCTCAAGTCATTGGCCATTACCCCTGCACAGATTGCAGTGTGTGCCATTTGACGGGAATAACAAAAACTCTTAACCTGGAACAAGGAAAGATTTGGACGCAGGTCTCACATACAAACTGCAACTCAACTAATGTTGTTTACTTAATCACGTGTCCGTGTGCCTTACGGTATATAGGCATGACTACTCGCAAAGTAAAACAATGCATCTGCGAGCATCGGAGCAACATTAGGTGCAAGAAAACCACTACCAAACTAAGCAGGCATTTTCTTTCAAACAACCATACGGCAAATGACATGAGATGGACAGTCATAGAAACAATCGCCGGTACAAATAACATCACAAATAGACTGTTTGAAAAGGAACAGCGATGGATTTATCATTTAGGTACTAATAAAGTGGGACTGAACGATGATATCCCATGGAATTCAGTGTTGAGATATTAATGATTCATTTGGTTTGATCAATTCTGTTCTGCAGGTCGATAACTCCGGTTCCCCCGGCAACATCTGACTCTTTATCCCCGTTGGTTACTCTATCCAAGCCTCGTTGTCAATACGTCCTACGCCCATCGGCGGTGTGACACATGCGTTCCAAGCCTCACACTGGCTTTCACCACGCCCACCCGGAAGTCTACCGACAACCTGAGATCCTCTTTAAAACACCCTGACCGACCCGGCCCTTCATCGTCGGGGTCCGGTTCTGAGGAGAAGCTAGGTGCTGAATCGGGTGGCTAGCGTTGAGGGCGTGAGTTCGCTACACATCATGCCACCTTCTACACAGAGCTAAGTAGCATTACAAGTAACTGTATCCAAACATCTGCTTCTTTTCCCGCAGGATGTGCCAGGTACGCTTCCACCCCCCTCCCGAGACCCATGGTGCAGTTAGCGCCAAATTTTAAAGTGAGATTTCTAACAGAGCTAACGAACTAGATGTGGGAAGGTCACTGACTTTTGGTCCATTGATCCCTCCTACGGAGTACTTTCACATTGTTTTTAAATTCCCTCCCTTTTTGCTATTTAGCATATTTTAGCACCCTTTTCACTCCACTTCCTGGAGCTAGTGGTATCACCCTTACAGGGTTATATGAATGGTGTTAATGTTAGCATTTAACAATTGAAACACCATTTTTGCCACAGTTTGGAGCACATTGGACAAACAATTGGATCCACAATTGTCATTGACTATCTGTCTATCTTGTGTGTTTGTTTTGTTTGTCTGTGTTTCTTTCCTCTACAGGTGCAGATAACATCCTAAATCAGGAGTATTGGGTTTGGGCCATTTTTTGCCCTCCCCTTCGTTTATCTTTTTGCACTTTTTTCACTTAAATTGTTTTTTCACTTTCACGTCATCAGGTGAGGGTGGACGATTAGAGAGTCCATACCGCCGATGTTACACTAGTCCTGATGAATGCCTAGGTAAACTTAAACCACTTACAAGGCTGAAACATGTTGACTGACTAATAATTTGAATTAATCCAATTCATTATCTTTGGCTGTTAATTCATACACATACAACCTTTTAATTGTGCCGTAGGGATCTATTAATAAATATTTTTTCAAGATACCCTTTAGACACGTTTTATTTGATATTCTTCACTGCACGCCATATCACACAACCAGCTCCGCAGTCTCCTGGCGTCGTAGCACACCAAGGAGGCACTCGGCCTCCGAGGTGGGGCCCTATGATGAAGCATGACACTGACCAGGTCGGTGTGTGAGGACTTTCTTATCCATCCGAATTGGATTGGCAAACTTGCTCCATCTCTGTGGCTTTAGAGACTCACACTAACCTCTCTTCTTTTGTTACACAGGCTTTACAGGACCACCAGGAGGGGGCTGAGGATTGAACAATATAGAACGTCCATGTGCTATGCAGGCAAAGTGTGTTGTGTTACATCTGACTGTCCCTATAGCCGCTGTTATGTTATGTAAATGTCTGGTATTGCCCACACTTTGGGGGGGGGGGGGGAGTAAAATTGAACATGTACTTGATAATGCTATGAGGAATAGATGATGCTGTGGTTTGTCTGTGGCTTAAAATCAATAAAATATGTTGTTTTTTTTTAAAGTGTTGATTGATTCAAGGGAGCAGTGGGGTCATCTGACTGGAATTTGCCAAAAGTGTTGCATGTGCCTGGATGGCTGTTGAAGTGTACGCGAGTGGAGAACAGCAGGAAGGTGAAGCCTCTGGGTTTGTAGTTGAAGTGCTGAAGAAGCAGAGCAAAATGCTTATTTGGGTGCAAGATTTTGTGGTAGGAGATTTGCAGATGGCTGTGCAGAGTACAGATTGTTTTCAACTATATGTGGTCGGGCTGGTCTATGGTTCTCGTGGTCTAGTGTACATGCTTGTTTTGCTGTTGGGTTTTAGTTTGTTATCAGGGAGATGTGCAGTATTTTCATGGGGTTACAGTAACTTTGTACATAGCTCCATCGAGCACTTGTCATGTCATGTGCTGTGCCATTGCATCGTTTGGTGAGCTGGACGTGAGTGATTCTAGAGTGATTGACAGTTGAGGGATGATCCTATTTGTCGTATGGATGCTTCTATCTTGAGCTTAATAGACATATCATACCTGCTTCTGTTTCAAAAGCACGTTTGCACAACACTAATTACACATAATGCATATTTAAATTCAGGGTTACTTACATATTTGATGAACATGTTGTCTGTTTTCCCAACAGTCACGTTATTGAGGAGTATTTCTGATACAGTGTCTATTCCTTCACAAATCAAATTCACTTTTTGCCATTGACTAAAAAAAAAGCAATGTGATAATATTGAAATTATAAGCTGAATGCGATTCATCAACTTGTTCCTGGGCTATATCACTAAACAGTGAAAACAGCTGGCGATTAATTTTTAATTTCAGTAATAATGATTTTCAATAAAGTAATGCATATAATAATTTCTCACTTGCTGTAGTAATGTATTTTTGGGCTGTGAGTATATAAAACGTACCAAATGATGCATGCTTCTAGCTTTGAAATCTTGTACTGGTAATATTTTTGCACTCTGAGCCTGAACGAAACCAGTTCCAGTAAGTCAGCTGGCGCCTGGAAAGATGGGAACTTAAATATTGGCAATACCTCTGCTCGTTTTGTTGCCCTCTTTTTTGCCTTTTCTGATCGTTTTCTGGTCATTTCTGCTCTTTGTTTGGCCTTTTCTGCACGTTTTTCTGCCCTGTTTTGCCTTTTCTGCTGGTTTTCTGCTCTCCGTTTTGTCCTTTACGCTCGTTTCTTCCCTCTTCCCGCCGTTTCCTAAAGACCTGGCTTTTTTAACATAGATCTACAAATGCGTATTGATTAATTGATTGATACCAAAAGGTAAAGCCATTGACTGACACTTTGCACAAAAAGAAACACTTCCCACCCACAGCCCACATGCTTTGCTCTTTTCTACTGGAGAACAAAAATACCATACCAACAAAACCTGATTGACCAGAGGAAATTTGAAAGCCAGCATAAATCTGAGTATTACATCCCCCTTTTGTTGGATTGAAAACGGACTTTGTAGTGATGGTTCCGCCTTAGTATTTGGGCGTACCTTTGAATCGGAGAGGTGAGTTAGCTGGAGAATCATCACTGCTCTGGATGCAAGCAGGTCTTATAACGCAAACACCAAAGCCCAGCGTTGCATGCACCTGGTGAGATCGGATGCCTGCAAGCAATGCACAGCCCAATCAAAGATTTCCTGAGTAAGCGACCTAAGGACAGCATGAGAAGCTGTGTGCCTCAGCCCATCGCTGCCCCTAATGAAATCAGCTATAGCATGTGGCCCGGCATGCCAACACCCCTGCCGCTGTATGTATCGTTCATCTTCAGATATATCAATGTTCCTGCCAGGCCCTTGTGCCTCCACTCCGCCTTACCATGCACCCTACTATTAGGCTGAGGACTTTGTGCCGGCACACTTAAATTGCCATACATCCCATTTGTGACTATGTTAACATCCAAAGGAGGACTATGTGTCTGCACCTATAGATTGTCATGCATCCTATCTGAAGCTGTGCCAATGAGATGCAGGGATGCCTGCACCCCCTCTATCACTGTGCATTCTTTTTCAGCGTTGTTGTCCTGGTGAAACCCAAGTGCATACATCCATAGAGTGCTATATTCTTCGAGCAAATTTGGCATCTGTGATCAGCAACAGTGTTGCAATCCACGCCTTGTTGCTGTGAACTCCCACGTCAAGTAGCTGCTCAGCACGACATCGTGGGTGCCAACCAAGCAGGCCATGGTGCGTCACCCAAAGGAAACAGGGTACACTGAAGAAATTACCCAGGCACTTACCATGTTGAAGTAGTCAAAGGTTTTGAAAAATTAAAAAAAATATGTATATATGCTGGCAGTGCCAAGCATATTACCACCTGTATGTCCACCATTCTTTTCATGGCGGGGACCCTGCCATGGGGAGGGTGTCAGACATGCAGGTAAGGGGACCCTAACAGGGCCCGTGGCCGAATTTGGTCCTGGGGGTGCGTTTGGGGGGCCACATGTTGTGCCCCCTAGAACTGCACCCTCATTCCTGCACGGTGGGCCATGCATAACACGGTGCATGGTGTCCATGCACAACATGGTGCATGCCACACCATGCAGTAACATGCTGCAGGCACTCTCACGGTGGTGGTATGCTGTTCAGGCTCTTCTATGAGCCTAGCATATCTGCTGCCGTGAGACTGCTGCCACACCGCCCACCCACCCTGGATTACACTCATTATCTGGCAGGCGAGCTTATCACAGACTTGGAGGTCTTCCTGGGAGCGCTGTGGTGGCGGTCCATTGGAAGACCACCAAAGTTGTAATAAGACCCTTAATCCGGTGTAAATCTTCCAATCGTTATGGAATTGAACCCCTCCCCTGGAACAAGAAGCAGATGATGGGTAAATTGACTAGTCAGAATAGTGATTGCCACTGCTGAAGGCGGCCACTGAAATGGGGTGGCCATGATCCCAGCCAATACCGCTTTGAAAAAAATTGTTGGCTGGCCACCTCACTGAAAGTAAAGGTTCAGGGGGGGGGGCTAATATATTGACATGGAATACAACAGCTTGAGCACCAAACACTAAAGAGAGAAGTGGGACTAATATTCTTAGCCAGACAAGACCAGGACTTTTGCAGGGAAATAATATGGTGGGTAACAACTATGTGTTTCTGGGCAGAGGGAGATACATGGTAGAGGTATACATTCAGGGTTCAAATAAGGGTCCCAAATGGTTGGAATCATAGCCCTTACATCTCTTCCACTGATGGTTACCCAGACGTGAAATGCCCGGGGGGTTGTTACGCAGTAGTGCATGGAGACTGGAACGGGTAGAAGATAACAGTGCATTTGTTGTACTTCCCACAGCGATTACAGAACAGACAACCATGTTGAAAAATATGTAGAAATGGACAGTACACTCCATGGATACACTCATTTTTATAGGTTGGAACCTCACCCTCACAATGCTGAAGGAAACGGACAGAATTACCCTGACTAATCAGACAGGTATGAAAGATAAGCATCTCAAAAAATTCACAAAAGCTCTAGGGGAGTGGAAGCTCAGGATGAAGGCTCATCCTGCCACAAACAATACCCATACATGCCTAACGGCATGAAATCACCCTCTAGACTGGACTACATTCTGGTGCCTTTGACACAGGGAGGAAGATACACATAGTTTCTGCCAAGGGAAATATAAGACCCCTCCCCATTATGAACTAGGCGTGGCACTTCAACCATTTTAAGATGGTGGTAGTGAAGAGTGGACCCCTGGGAGCTGAAAAACTGGGACATCAAGAAATAAGTCATCAAATCCACAAAACTCTTTTTCATGGAAAACATAGGGATGGTGCAGTCAGGTGTGGAGATTTGGGAGGCATTCAAATCCGCCACTGGGGCAGCTTATGGCCATCACTACTGGCAGGCGTAGAGAAAGCGCCAAATGAGTGCTAGACCGGGAATACTGGCTGCGGCATTCGGAAGTGGTGTATATACAACTACTAAAGGCCAATCTAGCCTAATGTATTGCTCTAGTCTAGACCGAGATGAGTAGAGGCGACTGGTGGAGAGGCAAGACACCAAAAACCACACAAGGTGGACAACAAAGCAGACAATGTGAGGAAGGACAGAGGTGAGGCCGATGGGTAAAAATGAAAGGGAATGGAGCAGAGGAATCATCAAAATGGATAGAGCTGTATTCCTCGAACACCACAGACTTGGATATTCCTTTGACAAGATGCGAATATTTGTGGGGTAATCCCAACTCCTGGCCTGCCCCGAGAGGATAGAGTACAGCTAGATTTAAATACTTACGGACTAGATCTCACAGAGGTGGTTAGACATCTTGAAATTTGGAAAACCCAGGAGCCTAACGGCCTACCAACTGGGTTCTTTAAATGCTTAGGGGAGAGTCTGGGAGGGCTGCTCAGGTACATGCAGTACAACGTTCTGAGGGAAGGGCGCTTACAATGGGACTTCAGGACAGCCACTTTCACACTCATTCATAAAAAAGGTAAACCGCTGGAGGAGTGCACAGACCTATTTTGCTGCTCAATGTTGAAGGCAACATCTTGGCAAAAGTACTGGCTAATCCCGTGTTTCACATGTTTGATAAACTAATATCAGTAGAATGGATTTATGCCCCACAGATCCACATGTCTTAATCTTAGTAGCCTGCATGGATGTTTGACTAGATTGGACATAATACAAGATCCTGCAGTACGACTGGCTTTAGCTGCCAAAAAGGTATTAAACTTACTGGAGTGGTAGTGCCTGATGGCAGAGGAAAATGGGAAAGCAAATGAGGCTTCCTATCTGAATGTTTGTCCTGGATTGAGCTGCTGTATACCAAACCAATCGCTAGAGTTTCGGTCAATGGTATGATCTCAGGGGAGTTCACCTTGGCCGTGCTCTGGGATAGCACTGCCTACTCTCCCTTTTGTGTATTTTTTCTTTAAGCAGTTTATGTGCTTTGTGCATTCCGTTTTACTGATGATTGGTGCAAATTTTGCTAGCTTCATTACTAATGTAACTTTTACTATATTTAGATAAATAAATATGTTGGAAAGGCCAAAAAAAAAGAAAAAAAAAAGAAATGACCCAGGCACTTTGTGCATTAAGAACAACGGGAAACAGACATTGCATTTGACTACTTGATTGGTAAACCGCAATTGTGCGTCTTGTTGAATGCAAATAAGGCCAACAGACGGTACAGGCGAGTTACATTGTAAATAGATGCAAACTCGGAAGTATTGTTAATACCATAAACTTCTTAAAATTATTACACATAATATATATTAGAAAACATTTCTTGAATAAAACAGTCGTTGGGAGGGAGACCTGGCCTACTTAAACGTGCTCTGCACAAGACGCTCCAAGAGTAAACTCTGATTGCTCATCTTCCCTACCCACTAAAAGTAAAAGGGCATACTCAGAAACTGACTTTCCAGTTCCTCTTTTTTTTTAATCAAATTTAATTGAGTTTTTCAACATACACGAAAATAATGACATTTTTGTTAAGTGCATTAAAGTGTATTTTGATAGCCGAAAGAATGATAGCGGGCAATGGCTCACAAACTAATGTCCTTCCAAAACGTGAGAGCATTGTTTCCAATGGGGTGCAGTATTGCTGGTCATCTGGTTGCCCCTGTGGCGGTGCACACAGGGTCAGTGATCAGATCACCCTGCACTAATATTGAGCCACTGCTAGACCCATTTCCAAGCATCTTGAGGGTCAGTGAAAAATTGGCCCGCTGCTCAGCAATGATCTTTTATTTTGTAGAAAAAAATGATGGCATGCCTAATTCCTATCTCTTGCAGTTTTTTAGACAGACCGAAAGGACACTTGTTTAAGTTGCACTGCCAAAGTGTAATCTGTAAAAATCATTACATTGGCAGCACCAAAGGAGTAGGAGTCTTTCATCCGTTTCTGTATCCAGGCCCAAGATAACGCGGGTGGCCTCCAATCGTAGTGACTTATCACATCACATCTTCACTACACACGATTCCTGAATACCAACAGGAAGCTCTGAATTACCACCGTATTTAAATTTATATACACATCAGTATTGGTTGTATCACGTTTACCTGGAAGCAAGACATCCCAACCTTTCGAAGGAATCGTTTTATAATCTCCCACAGCGCTTTATACCCGATCGAGCATCCAATATTTATTGTCTTGACCCACCAGGAAATAAACACCTTCACGAAGAACTTTCTAAGAAATAGGAGCTTATCGTTTCCTGTTTTCATACAATCCATGGATTCTTATTGAAGTTACCGCTATATGCAGTGATTTTTTAGCTAAGAATTAGAATATTTACAATTTTTGTGGCTCCTGAAGAAGGCGTGTCCCACGACGAAACGCGCGTCGACTTTATTCGCCACTTCCTGTCTGGTTTCTATGGATAGAAACTGATAAAATGTTTATTTGTTGATGATTATTGTTTTTAGTACAATGTATCATTTCTGATTTTATTCTTCCCTTATCATAGAGCTTATATTGTGTAATAAACTATAATTTTTAAATGTGTTTATTAAATTTACGTTTTATTTTAGCTTTCTCCTTTTGACCTGTTTTTGCTGTCATTTCATGCCTTATGTTTTCCAGTGCGTTACTGCCTAGGAATTTTTTTACATACACACTTCAAAAGAGTAGGATCCCTTTCATCCTGGCAGCTTCGAGGCCCTTGTCGCAGTCTCAATAACTTAGAAGTTTCACAACAGTGAGCCTGGGTGGTGGTCAGCAGGCCAGGATCCTATGTACTCGCTCTAATACAAAGTAAGGTGAGATCTCAGTTTTAAACCAGGTTTTGATAAAGTCCATGGTGCTTGGCCCTTCAGAATTCACAAGGAGGCCCCATTTTTCTGAGTTAATCCATCTGGCCGATCATTTAGTGTCTACTCCCCTCCCCTCAAGATATCGAATAAGGTCAGTGAGTTGTTACATCAGCCGAGACAGATCTGCTGCCCAGGGGAGCAGTTCTTGCAGCTCACTTTTATTGTGTTGCTCCTTTACGCACAGTCTGCATTGGTCCTCTCTCAAAAGACCCAAGTTTGGAGCCTCTGCATCAATCTTATACTCTAGGGTGGCCCTGAATTCGTAATGGCCTCCAGGAACTCATTCAGTTTGTTTTGGGTGCCACTAGCCTAGAGGATCACATAGTACTTCCTCATCCATTGCTCAATCAATTGCCGCAGACATGGAGGGCTTCATTTTAGGATCTGGGGCCTCCTCCTTCATGCCTGATTCTACCCATGCTGACACACCGAGGCGTGAATTTTGGAAAGAGGAGAGGCTGCTGCAGACGCGACTCCCGAGGTCGGTAATCCGCGACTGTGACCGCGGCACCTGAATAAAGGATCGGCAACCGACAATTGGCAACCCCGGCGGCTAGCACAGCTGTTGTAGGTCTAGTTGTTATGTTGGTCTTTCTTCCCATTGGTCACTCAGCACGTTCGAGCCATAGAATGTTAATAGGTATTTAAGGTGACGTCACTCCTACTCAGACAGTGCTGTTCCGTGACTCTGCGAGGTCACTACTTCCCCCGACAAGCTCTTATTCTTGAGAATAACCTTACAAGTGAACAGTAGCGGTTCCTGTGTTTTATTACCTTCATTGACACTACATTTTGGCGACGAGGGACGGGACAAATATTATTCAGAGCTTGCTGCTGGAATTTTCTTCAAGAAGATTTTACTTCATTTTGAGGCAACTGTTTAGTTTTCCTTTCAATTAAGGAGGCATTCCCTAAATATAATTCTGCCTCTCTCCTTTGTATTGAGCTGTTCGAGGTTGAAGCTGACGAGTCTATAAGTATTTCGAGCGAGTAAGAATTTTAGAGGATTTCTGGAAGCGGAGAAGCCGAACAAAGATATCTAACAGGCAAGTGAGGATATTGTGTTTTGTTTGTGTAGATGGTTAACATACACATAAACCGATCCGTGTATGTGTTGCAATGGATGTCGGAGTTTGGCAGTTCAGTGTAATCGTGGTTGCTGAGGTGTCAGGCGGATGACGGTTGGAATCGTTAGTTGACAGTTTGTTAACTGTCAACTGTCAAGCCTCAGCTGACGCACGCACGTCATCCTCAGTCTCCGATAGCCATAGTTCAATCATCCGGGTTCCCAAGCCGCGTGAGTATGTCATTGCGTCTTGACGTTAGTACGCGACGCCATTTTGGATCAGCGTTTTCTTGATCATTATCGTGTTTCCTTCAAGTTTATTGAAACTGTTCGCTTTGGCATTTCTTCGAGACTCACTATAAAAGGAGTTTAAAGGTAAACGAGTGTTAGTAGATGTACAACGAGGTATTTAAGGTTCAAGGAGTCAAATAATTCAATTCCTTGTGACTTTTATTCGAAGATCACTCGCTTGGAGACTTTCAGCAGACTAATTTTCATTGCACGTTAGTGTTAAACTTACACTATAATTTTGGCATATTTGTGTTCTTCACACTTTTCATTATAGTATATAAAACGGTAATTATACTGCAACAAAATTGATTTTTTATTTAAGAAGGAGACTTTATATGAAGAAAAAGTCATGGCCAGTGAAAATAATTTTAATGCTCCAGCTAATTTCCTTGATATTCCAGGTAAACCAGTAATGAAATGGAGAAACTGGTACAGGGCTTTTTAGAATGATCTTGTTGCAATTAATGGCAAGAAATACGAGCCTGAACACAAAAAAGCAATTCTTTTTGGTCTTCTTGGTTTTGCTGGCCAAGAAATGTTTGACAGCCTTCCAGAATACGAGCCTGAACCAGGACAGTTTATTCCCCTGGATGAATTTCAGGAGGCTGTGAAAAGACTAGAAAAGCAGTTTGACGAACCAGAGAACATTATGGTTGGCAGACATCGCTTTGCGATGAGGAAACAGTCAGAGACAGAAAATGTAGAAGAGTATATTGGTAGTTTGAGGGTGTTAGCCACCAAATGTAGCTTTGGCGAGTTAGTTGATGTATACATACGTGATCAATTTTTTTTCCACTGTTTTGAGCACCAAATTCAGGAGCGTTTGCTTGCTTGTAAAAATCCTACGTTATCAGAAGTCATCGATATTGCCAAGGGTATTGAACGTTCACTTGAAGGCAGAAAGGAACTAGCTAGAGCAAATGAATCTTCAAGTTCAAATGTTTCATATGTTAATGACAAAAGAAAGAAAGAATTTGGTTCACGTAATTCATACAGGTCAAATTATAATTATATTTCTTCCCATGTTCTTTGTTTTAGATGTGGTTCATATAACCACAAAGCAGATTCTTTGAATTGTCCAGCTATTGGAAAGAAATGCATCAGATGCCAGAAGGTAGGGCATTTTGCAAGCGTGTGTGGCAATTTTGGACAAAAACGCAATATTAGAACTAAAATTAATATTGTTGATGACTTTAATGAGGATATGTGTTCCAATATCATTTTAGCTCTAGGCGATTCTGACAAAGAGATTAAAGGTCCCAAGGAGTTGCTCATTTTGGAGAAGTCGAACTCAGTATTATGGCGGATTCTGGGTCGCCCATCACGATAATTTCTGACAGAAAGTATTTGAAATATTGGCCTAATGTTGATCTGTTGCCCTCTGATGTAAACCCAAAAGCATTTGGGGAATTTGACATTAATATGTTCGGATATTTTGAAGAAGTGTTAAACATCAAGGGTAGATGTATAAATACAAAAATATATGTAGCAGAACGTGGAAGAGATATTGTAGGATGGAGAGATCTTGCCAAATTGAAAATAATTCTCAAACCCGGATCAGATGATCCCATCGTATTAGATGAGGGTTTCATATCTCTTGTTTCTATTTCCTCAGAATTCTGTAATGATTTAGCAGCAATTTTGAGTAAGTATAATCCACTATTTGAAGATCGGATAGGGTGTGTGAAGGGTTTTGTACACAAAATTATACTAAAGAAAAATGCTGTTCCAATCAGACACAAAGTTAGGCCTGTACCATTGTCGGTTCGTGATGAGTTACGAGTCTTATTGGAAAAACTCGTCAGTAAAGAAGTAATAGAACCGGCTGATTCAGCTGAATGGATTTCTGGGATTGTTTTAATTAAAAAGAAAAGTGGAGAGTACCGTCTATGTGCCGATTTAAGGTCGTTGAATAGAAATATATTAGTGGATTGTTTTCCCCTTCCCAAAATCCAGGAGATATTAGCCAACACTGCTGGTTCTAAATATTTTTCTCTCATCGATCTTAAGTCGGCATACCACCAGGTTAAACTGGATGATGATTCAAAACTATTAAGTACTTTCGTCACACCACTAGGTGCTTACAGGTATGTTCGCTTACCATTCGGATTGGCATCTTCTGCCAGTGTTTTTCAGAAACTTATGGAAAACATGTTTGGTGAAATCAAAGGAGTTCAGAAGTTCCAAGATGATATATTGATTCACGCAGATAAAGAAAGTAAGCACAGTGTGATTTTAGATATGGTGTTGAATAAGTTGCAAGAGAGAGGTATGACAGTGTCTAGAGACAAATGCACATTTTTGAAAACGGAAGTGGAATATTTGGGCCATGTTCTAAGCGCTGAGGGAATCAAACCCAAATTGAATTTGATAAAAGCTATTACCGATAAACCTAATCCCGAAGGGAAAGACTCATTGAGATCATTTTTAGGTCTCGGTGAGTATTATTCACGGTTTATTGAGAATTATTCCGGGATGATTGAGCCTTTGAGGGTACTGTTGCGCAAGGGCCAACATTTTGAGTGGAATGAACAGCAGGATAATGCACTTAAAGAGATCAAAGAAGCTATTGTGAAAGCACCTATGTTGAAACCATACGACGCTAATGGCGTTAATATAATTACAGTTGATGCAAGTTCTGTGGGAATTGGTGCCGTGTTCACGCAAAGAGTTGGTAAGCACACTCACACTGTAGCTTTCATTTCTCGCAGGTTGAACGACACAGAAAGGAATTACAGCACCATTGAGAGGGAAGCTCTCGCCTGTGTATGGGCTGTTGAAAAATTAAAAATGAGCATTTGGGGTAAAGAGTTTGAACTGATTACGGACCATAAACCTCTCACCTTCATGTGTGACGGGTATGGCAAAGGCAATGGAAAAGCATCAGCTAGATTGGTGAGGTTATTGGCTAATTTGCTGGAATCAAATTTTACAATCAAACACATTGCTGGTAAATCTAATATCAGAGCAGACTTTCTATCTCGCTTACCGAAGTACAAAAAGAAGATGATACTGAATGTGTTGTGTCAAATTTTGATATTGTCCAACAGGCTAACTTGATTATTTCAGAAAAAGAATGGGTGGATGCTATGAGTAAAGATTCAGTTATGGTAAATGTTAAAAGGTACATGTCTACATCTTGGCCACCGGTTCGAAATCTTCCGTCTGATTTGAAAACTTTTTTGCATGTTGCTAATGAGTTGAATATTTTCAATGGTTTCCTTAGAAGAGGAGATTTACTTGTTCCCCCCTCTACCATTAGAAGCAAATTAATTTCAGCGGCGCATAAATCGCATTTAGGAGCTACGATGACCAAAAAGAATACTGAAGGAACACTACTGGTGGCCCGGTATGGACCTTGATGTTAATCTTTTCGTTGAAAGATGCGATATTTGTATCAAATCTGAGAAACATTGGAAGCTGAGGACACAAGAAATGCAACTTGTATCGATTCCCAACACTGCGTGGTTCAAAATCGCAATAGACATGGCTGGACCATTTCAACTACTTGGACATGATTCTAGATTTTTAATTGCAGTGAGTGATTATTACTCAAAATTGATTTATCACAAATTTGTCAGTACCATAGACTCTGATGCAGTCATAGACTTCCTTCGTTCTTGCTTTTCCATAGAAGGGAATCCTCGAATCATCGTTTCCGATAACGGGAAACAACTAACTTCAAACAAAATTACCAATTTCTTCAATCTACACAGTGTTCGCCAAGAGAAGACTCCATTGTACTCCCCAAGGTCAAATGGACAAATTGAGAGGGTCAATCGCTTCCTCAAGGATGGAATTCAACTAGCTTTGGCATCCAAATTACCAGTCAAAGACTTTGTGCAAGAAAGAGTTTTCTCTTACAATACCACGCCCAACAGCACCACAGGATTTTCCCCTTTCTTTTTAATGAGAGGAAGAAGAGGTGACAAAGACATTGTTCCTAAGTTTGATATGTCAGAAGGCACATTGCCTTCAACCATTGTTGTTAATGACGATCAGTTACAAGTCAAAAAGAAGATTGTGGATTGTCAGTTAAAATCCAAGCAGTATCATGACAAGGTACACAGGGCCATAAACAAGGACTTCAGCAAGGGCGATTGGGCTTTAGTCACTAAACCTAGTGGTCATCTTGTAGTGTAGTTTCTATATTCCCAATAGGTTCTGCGCATTGGAATAATATAAACAGCAGTGTAGACGTAGGACTGAGGTCGACTAGGTCTCTACTGACTATATTAGACTTAATTAGTTTTGCCAGCTAGCTTAGAGGTCACTAGAAACGTTCTTGAATGTTCAGGAAAGAGTTACCTCTCCGGATTTAGACAAGAAGGGATTAGCTTCTGACAACCATATAAACATGACAACTTTGCTCCCTCAGAAAAGAGTGTATCTCTAAAGTCGTGTGAAAACAATAGGCAGCTATTTCACTCAGTCAACCGTGCATACTTAGTTTCACCAGAGTGCAGAGAAATAGAGAGACAGGCGTTTTCAATAAAAGGTGGTATTTATTGAACAGTCTTCTTTCTCATGCAAGAGAAATGAATTGCCACAATTGCAATACTTATCATAAAGTAAAGTGTGTACAGTAAAAGTAGTATTATGAAATAATACTGTAAAAGCATTGATATGGTTTCTTAGCCATATGATACTTTAAAATAGATAAAATATATACATACATAAAAACATTGACTAACGTACTCAACTGGTGCTTCTAACTACGCCTACCCCGGTGTACCTGACCTAAGCCTAATACTTGGGAAGGAGTAAGTAAGTAGCAGTTTAAGTTAGGTTGGTTAAGTTGGTTTTGCCAAGAATCTGAATCAAGAATTCTCTTAAGGGTTTAGTCAGCTCCGTACCTTGGTAATAGAATGTGGGAAGTCTGGTATCTCTTTCTTCAGGACTCGATTTCCCAGCAACCCGCAAGGGTGGCTGGAAACACCGGAGCTGGATTTTCTCGGCTGGAGAAAAAGACAGCGTCTCTCTCAGTGTGTCAAACGGGAGGGGCGGCTTCCGTGGGCTCTCGCATCAGCTGGGCTCTCGGGCAAGTAGATAGCCGCTCTGCTCCAAACCACTGTGTGTTTGCTTAAGGCAACTGTTGGTATATTTATACCTGAAAGGTGCTGGGTTTGACGTAAGGTTGGACATAAGACGTCACTAGGAACTAACAGTTCTTTCTGGACTCCAGGAGTTCTTGTTCAAATCAAAACAAAAGCAGGGGGGGATTTCCCGGGCTGCTGGAGGCTTGGTTTGTTTAAAGAACTCGTTGTACTTTCTAGGAGTCTAGGGGAGTAGCCTTGCCGTATTTGAACCGCATGGGCTATTACTAAATATGGATATGATTCTCATGCCTTTATAAGGATATAGTTTGTTATAACCACATAAGGGCATAAATCGGGAATATCGAATTAGGGTCCTAGATAGAAACACAACACCCACTCCACAGATTAATGTCCATCATTACTAAAAACTAAGCAATAGTAAACATATAACGATGCATGTGTGTTTTCCAACCCACCCCAAAATACATATTTCGCATTTGAAATGGTATATGGTAAATACAAGAAAATGAGTATTGGTACTGTACGCTTTTCAAGCAGTGTCATCATTCCATTAAATGCATGTATATATCAGCTGAATGAATTGCGAAAATTACACATGAAATGGCTCTGAATAAAGAAAAGAAGGTTGAGACCATTCCATCACATATTTATACTAAATGCTGTATATGTGCTAGAGGCTGAGGTAAAATATTGTCTCCAGTATCCTAAAAATAGAAGCTCTGTTCTCTAAGAATAGTTCTACTTTAAGCAGAGTACCATGTGCCAAAAAAAAGGTAAATATTTTGGAAAATGGAAAAAAATAATTTCGCTTTCAGGGGAAAAAATAGTTCCAAATGTTTTCATTAGCTTTGTTTATCAAAACTTAAGGCCGAATTCAGAGTTCAGGGAACGCTGTGTGCTCATTGTTTTTAAAAGTTATTCTCGTTGACTGGAGAGAACATCATATCAGACAGACTCGCCAAAAATTGGTCTACAACATCAGGTGAAAGTTGGACCAAGTTTGAAAATACTGCAGCTGTGCAATTCTGTGCGTGATTGCTATCATCGATGTTTGGATCAGCAATGCTCACAGAAGGTTGTACCTGTTTGGTGCTTCTTTCCTCTCATACCTCACCGTCACCTACTCGTAGTGGTGAAGTCTCAACGAATGCCGTCATCAGAATAGGTAGCCGCTGGGGACAACACGATGCATGAGTCGTTACAGGACCTAGCAAAGTATCGATATCCATTGGTACTGCTGATGGTAGTGTAAGACAGACGTCCAACACACATTCTTCTCCGCATAGCAGACATCGTAGCACAGGTAAGATGCAATCCTGCCAGATTGGTCTGAATGAAAGAAACCAGGTTGTACTCAGATCTCTTAGCCGGGCCAATCCGAGGACCTTAGTGATACGGTCTCAGTATTGTATTGCTAGGATCGTTTCTTCCATCGTTGCTGGAGTCTTATCTGTGGATTTGCTTGCCATATCGGAGCAGAAGGAACAAAAATAAAATTCCTGCCACGAGTCCCAAGATTAAGGGTAGGCCGCCAAAGAAAGAATGGACGAAATTCGGGAAGATGCCCAGAACTGTTTCAAAGGGTGCTAACAGTCCCGAAAAAACTGTCTTAAATACATGTGCGATGCCACTAGTATCAGACATGTTTAAGATTTGGCTTAACATTTCTTCGAAATGCACGGGGCAATTTGTCGATAAAAGGGAATGTATCTCTGCCGATGTCCTTGCCACTTGGAGATCATACGTTTCTTTGGATGACGTTAAAGGCACAGTTGTCTGTAAAAGAATAGACTTCATTCTGCTTAAAGTATCAATTCGAATAGAAGAGATATTCAAGGAAGGCCATAACGCATCCTCCATGTCTGGATTGATGTGTGGATACAATACTTGTATACAGCAAACGACCCTGAAAGTAACGGTCACGAGATAGGCTTTCCCTGGCACCATTCCACAACAGCTATGGTCTGCCGTTAGAAAGTTGTCTAAAAAATGGCTCTATCTGCTTTGCAGGTGTGCCATGCAGGTGACATGAAAGGTTATTTGAAGACCCTTCGCAGGCTCCATGCAAGTTAATACCTTGACACAGAAGTGTACCGCTTAGTGATTTTTTACAATTGTTACCACTAAGGAATACCTCCTTTTCCCCTTCACTATAACATTTGTGTGTATAAGGTAAACCCCAGGTTGATTTGATGTATCCTTTACCCAACCTTTCATACTGGCCCGCAGGTATATACTCTTGGCAGTAGTTAAACTGGAAAGTTGTTATTGGAATTGTCATAGTTCCGTGTATTATCCATTCAATGACAGGTCTCTCTGACATTGTCAATGGTAATCTCTCAAGTTTTTCAATGCTCAGAATCGTATGGTCTGCTCCTTTTTGTGCCAAACTGATTTGTTTATCAGTAAGGTTAAAGATACCGAATAATGACGTTGTGTTGATTAAACGCCATGGTACGTAGCCTGAACAAGATTTTGCAACGTCCAGCCAAGCTGTACAATAAAACGTAATTGGGACTGACCATGTTGTAACATTAGTAGGTCCTGCTCTATTATATCAGAAGCAGATGATACAATGCTGTCCAGTGAATATATTCTGGAGGACAGAGTCGTTAACCCATTGTCCACTACAGAAAGTGATTTTTCCAAATTTATACGATCAATTTCTCGTATTTTTTCTACTGTTTCAATTTGCATTACTTTCCAAGCTTTGTTGTACGCAGCGTATATACCGGCCGCTATGACGCGTTTTTGACGCTGTTTGCGTGGTCCCAGTATGAAATCACGCAAGTCAGCACCGTCTTTAAGTAAAGTCAAGTGTTGCTTAATTTCAGCCAGTGTGGATTTCTGTAGCCACTCAAGGCATACTTTCCCTACACTGTATGTTGTAACTATCCCTGGATGTTGTCTCTGGGAGTATCTTGGGTCTGGCCTGGTCATTTTGAACCCTTGTGTTTTGTTCAGGAATCTATCTTGACAGTTATTTGTGTCTGTGGGCCAGATCAACCACTTTTTCCAATCAGGATGTGTTCTGTTTTGGTGTAAAATATGGGATACGTCTATCTCCACATCTGTAGTGCTATTACTATCAGTTATGGGTTTCGGAATAGACGGTGTATTTAAGTCTTTTATCTTAGCTAGGCAAAGACAAGTAGTTTGTTGAATTGTGTCATTCAAGAATATCATTTGTTCTGGGATCATGCAGGCCCTAAATAATGCTTCTAGGCCTTGTACTTGCCAATCTTTGGTACCCCAGATTGTTTTTGTTTCAATGTTGTTTTTCCAATATTCGAAACCAAATGTAGACATTTTGTCATCAAATTTTTCAGAATAAATCAATTTAGTATTTGTCAACATTGTTTTCATTCCTGTCCTAATTAACATTTTAAAATAAAACGTTTCTGGATCACTGTTGTTAAACCCTGAGAAGTACTGGAATTTCTCATAAAATGTTTTCGAGCTGCCTTTTGGCAGAGTTGGACAGTGTTCCCATTGGTTATAAGATAAAACATTTCTAGGCTGAGCAGTTTTATGCAAATAGTGATCACCAAAATGATTATAACAGTATAACTCCTCATAATTTGATGAACCCTGTAAGTAATCATGTTCTGCAAATTTGGCTGACATTACTAAATCTGACATCATATTATTAATGTTTTCAAAGTCCCAATCATCAGAGAAAGTACTTGGTGTCACAAAGTCACTTAATGAAACCTTGAACTGGTGTGGATATTTCAAGAGCTCAACCGGGCCAAAAATATCATAATCAGCTCTGTCCCATGCTACCCCACCGAGTATTAGATTGGCTGTGATGTTCACTGATGACAGTTCTCTTTTCTCGATGTGAGAGGATGTGTGAGGCTTTAGGACCAAGTTGATGTTCTGACTTGCTGTGTCCATTGTACTATATTTTCCATCAATGAATGTTCCCAAACATAGAACCATGATGAGCCAAAGCAGGAGAAAAAGTACACATAACACAATCCAAAATTCATTCCATGGTGAAATCAGATATGTTTCTTTTAGTTGGTGAAAAAGTTCAATAAGGGGCGTGGCCAAGATGGCGGGGTGAGCGGACGCTTCCTCCCGCAGCTCCGCCGGCCCGGCTGAGCTCGAGCCCTTTACTTACGCTTATCTCCCCCCGCTGATGCTCAGCGCGTGAGAGGAGAGTAGCGGAGAACCAGGCGCACAGCTTCATGCCACTCTGACCCTGATCGCCCCGTGGAAAGTATCTTTAAATCCATCCGAGATCGGAGGCCGACGGAGAGCCTGGGAGGCGGAGCGAGGTGTAGCGCTGTCCGGACGGTTCGGCTGGGCCTGGTGCTGAAAGCTGACGACTGGGACGGAGCCGGACCCATAGCTCGACGAAGAACAGAGGAGCGCTGCGGGCGGGGCCCCGGCGGCATGGTGGACTTTGGTCGTGTGCCTTGGCGCCCGGACTTGTGTCGGCGGGGCCCCACGCTGTGAGGGTCCAGCCCACGTAGACGAAGCTTTGTGGACGTCTTAGCTAAAGAAGGACCGTTTGGGCCCCTTTATGTGACGGCACGGACATTGGCTGTGGTACGTCTCCGATAGCTGTGACTCAGAGCGGACCCCGGTGGGGTCGCCGGGCCTGGCCGTTCTGCCCTGCCCCACCCTGCCGCCATTTTGTCCCCGAGGGTTCGGTCTTGCCGGCCTCCACCGCAACCCATTGTTGCTGGGGTCTGAGCCCGCAGCTGAGCTCCCTCTCTGTGTGGCGTCTTGGTGGGGGTCCACCTGCTTTGGCTCCCGCTGCCCTCTCGGCTGAGGCGCTGCGGCTGGCAGTGCCCGGACTGGTCCGCCATTTTGTCGCTTGTGGCGCAGCGACTTTGCCTGCCAGGAGATTCCCGTACGGAGCGCTTGTCGGCGGCTGGGCACCTCCGGAGCAGCTGACCCTGTGCCCATTCATCGGTTGCAACGACTGCGATGGCTGGTAAAGGCGGTTCGAGGAAGGGGGACCGCACCCTGCCGGACATGCTTGGCAGGGCCCAACAACTGCGGGACAGGACACAGCCGTCGCCGGGATCCTCCCGGGCCTCGGCGGATGCGACTGGAGGGGAACCGCCGGTCACGAGGTCCTTTATGGAAGAACTGTTTAGCTCCCTCAAGGAGGACTTCCAAACGCTGAAGCGGGAAGTGGCCAGCGAGGTCCGTGAGGTGCGTAGAGAAGTGGAAGGCCTCGGCGAACGAGTCGACACAGTGGAAACGGCGGCCCAGAGACGGGACGAGGAGATAGTCCATTTGCAACAGGACGTCCTCCGCCTTCGGGAGCAGTGTGTTGAGCTCCAGGCCCACTCCGAGGACCTTGAGAACAGGGCAAGGAGGAATAACATTCGGGTACGGGGCGTGCCACCCGCGGATGAGGGGACCGACTTGGTGGGCTATCTACAGGGCCTGTTCCGGGAGATCCTAGGGGAGGCGGCGGACTTCCCCATCCGCATCGATAGGGCACACAGGGTTGGCCGACAGCGCCAGTCATCGGCGCCCCCACCGGACATTTTGGCTTTCCTGCCCGACTTCCCGTTGAAGGAACGCATTATGACTGAGGCCCGCAGGAAGCAGCCCCTGACTTTCCGGGACCGGCCTGTGGCGCTCTATCAGGACCTCTCCGCCATGACGCTGCAGAAACGCAGGTCCTTCCGGATTGCCACTGACTTTCTGCGTGAACACGAAACGCCATATTCTTGGGGACATCCCTTCCGCCTGATCTTCCGGTGGAATGGGGTGCTGCATCAGCTGCGTTCTCTGCAAGACATCTGTGGGGTCCTGGGGCTTACGGCGGCGGAGGAAGAAGGAGCAACGCCGTCATGGAGGGGCTCAGAGCGACGGAGCCGGCGGCGGTCGGCGAGGAGGCCATCCGCGGCCAGTGCAGGACGCCCGGACTCCCCTACCATCAGGGCAGACAGGGCCGATGCTTTGAGGGCAGCTGCAGGGGGCTTGGCCGGCCCCCCCGAAGTGGCCTTGACGGCCTAACACTTACTCCGGGGGGAGATACTCTCAGCTTCTTTGATGCTTGGTTCGTGTCGGGGAGGCCGGGAGGGAGAGGATAGAGGTGAGTGGCTGGACGTCCACTTTGCTTTTTCTTTCTACGGACTTGCCCCTTCTGGGGCGAGACTGAGACAATGGGGTGTTTAAGTTTACATTTGGCTAGTTGCCATGATTGTGTTTGGGGTGGGTGTAAGGGTTGTTTTGTTGTTAAAGGGGTCCCGTCTGATGTTGTCTGTGCCCGCGCTGAGTCTGCCTTAGCTTCGCCTGCGCTGCTGCCCCGCGCGCCCCTCCCGCTGGCCCCTTGCCCTGTGCATAGCGTCCCTGATCCCCGAGTAGAATGTCATCTCTAAAAGTAGTGACCCTTAACGTTAAGGGCCTGAATAACCCTGTGAAGCGCAGAGCGGTCTTGTCTTTACTGGAGGGGACGCAGGCGGACATCTGCCTCCTACAGGAGACCCACTTATTGTCCCGAGATTGTCATAGGCTGCGCTCGGCCAAGTTCCCCACTCAGTTCTTCTCCTCGGCTGCGAACAAGACTGCGGGGGTGGCCATTCTTTTAGCGAGCTCCTTTAGGGGGGAGGTCTTGTATAAGTACGCTGAGCAGAAGGGGAGGCTTCTTGCCTATCGCATGCGCCTGGGAGGCATATCGTTCACTGTTGGCTCTGTTTACAGCCCAAATGATCACCAAGAACGTTTCTTGGACTCCGTGTTGGTGGACATCACTGCCTCGCCCGACCGCCATATCCTCTTGGGGGGTGACCTTAATATTGTCTTCGACTCGGCGATGGACAGGTCGGCGCAGCGTTTTCCGCAGACGGGGGAACTGTCCCAGGCCGGGAGGGCCCGTATTGCGGAGATGGATTTGCACGACCTTTGGCGCTCCATGCATCCCACTGATAAGGACTACTCCTACTTTTCACACGCACACCGCACTTATGCACGACTGGACTATCTATTGGTGAGTGGTCCAATGCACACTGCTGCTACAGCGTCGGACATTGGGGTCCTGTCCCTGTCTGATCATGCACCAGTCGCTGGCGTCTTCAGGTGGCCGGCGGCCGCTCCCTCTCGGGGGGTCTGGCGCCTTCGAGACACCCTTTTGCACAAAAAGTCTGTAGTGAAGCGCATTGGGGAAGTCATTCAGGACTACCTGCTTCACAACAACAACACCGACACCTCCCAGGCGACGCAGTGGGCGGCATTGAAGGCAGTTCTCCGAGGGGAATTTATTTCCATCTCCTCGGCCGAGAACAGGGAGCGCCAGCGGAAGAGGGACGAATTGACCGTTCAGGTCCGGGAGCTCGAGCAGGTCCACCGACGCACGGGGGCTCCGAGGGTGTGGAGACAGTTGAAGGCAGCGAGGAAACTCCTGTCGGCACTGGACCTTGATAGGGCGGAGTACGCCGCCTTGCGCCTGAAACATGCCTTCTATACAGGAGGGGATAGGTGTGGTAAGCTCCTGGCACATCGGCTCCGGGTCGCACAACAGCGTAGCGTCGTGCGGGAGCTGGTGGATGCGGACGGGGTGACCGTTTCCGGGGACGTAGAGGTGGCGGACTCTTTCCGCAGCTTCTATGAGGCGCTGTATGCTGAGGAACCCTCCCCCCCGCGAGCCGCCGAAGACTATCTGGAGTCGGTGACCCTTCCGGCGCTGGATCCTGCTCAGGCGGACCATCTAGAGCGGCCTATTCACGTGGAGGAGGTGATTTCCGCTATAGCGCGGCTGAAGCACGGTAAGGCCCCGGGCCCGGATGGGTACACGTCTCTTTTTTACAAAACCTTTTGCACGACGGTGGCACCCGTCCTTACTCGGCTATTTAATTCCTTCTCCGAGCCGGGAGCCATCCCACCGGATCTCCTGAGCGCGACGGTCTTGGTTATCCCGAAACCTGGGAAAGATCGAACCTTATGTGGTTCGTATCGACCCATCTCGCTCCTGAATGTCGACCTCAAGCTGTATACGGGGATCCTAGCGTCTAGGCTGGGCCAACATCTACCCGGGCTGGTGGAGGCGGACCAGGCTGGCTTTGTGCCCGGCAGACAGACGGTCGACAATACCAAACGGGTTGCGCATGTTCTGGAGAAGGCCTCGCGGATCCCAGGGGAGCGGATGCTGCTGTCAGTTGATGCGGAGAAGGCCTTCGATAGAGTGCATTGGCCGTACCTCGAACTGGTTCTCAGGAAACTGGGAATCGGCGATAAGTTCCGCACCATGGTATTCAACTGTTATAGGCATCCTTCAGCATCGGTGCGGGTCAATGGGTGTAGCTCCAAGGGCTTTGCCATTGAACGAGGCACGAGACAGGGTTGCCCCCTCTCGCCGCTTCTGTTCGCCCTCTATATGGAGCCGTTTGCTCAGAGGATTCGTACCAACCCTGACGCCATTGGGGTTAAAATGGGCCAATATGTCCATACGGTTAGCCTCTATGCAGACGATGTACTGTTGACTCTGGACGACCCTAGGAGGTCGCTACCTGCATGCATTCACGAGCTGGACACCTTTGCACGTGTGGCCGGCTTCAAAATGAATATGGGCAAATCGGTGGCGCTGGATGTGTCCCTAGCTGCGGCTACTAGAAGGGATCTTCAGCAACTATACCCCATGCAATGGTCCTCGTCCACGGTGCCATACCTGGGGATTCTGCTGGCGCCCACGTTATCAGAGATGGTCGCGGCTAATTACGCCTCCCTTAGCAGGAAGATCAAGGAGGAGCTTGGCCGCTGGAGCAAAAGCCTGCTGTCATGGCTGGGTAGAATCGCAGCGGTTAAGATGACGGTGTTGCCCCAGATACTATATCTTTTCCGCGCCTTGCCTCTCCAACCCCCAGTGGGCTGGATAAGACAAACGCAGGCCGACATCTCCCGCTTTGTCTGGCAGGGCCGCAAGCCGCGGATGAAGAGGGTACTCTCCACACTTGCCCCGGAGGCCGGAGGTCTTGGTATCCCCGACCTCCGTAAATACTTTCAGGCGGCGCAGCTGCGGTATCTAGTGGAGTGGAGCAAGTGGGAGTCCGATAAGCACTGGCTTTTTCAAGACCAGGCGGTGGCGGGCCGCACTTTGCAGGAGGTGCCATTTCTGTGCCGAGCGCACCGCCCTCCCAACCTTTACGCCTCTTTTATAACACGGGTTCCCCTGAGGGTGTGGGACGCAGTATGCGAGGACCGGGGCCTTACCACCTTCCCTTCGCCGTTCACACCTATAGTAGGTAACCCGGACTTCTCCCCTGGGATGGAGCCGAGGGCTTTTTCCCATTGGGTGACTGCGGGCTGCAGGGTGCTCTTCCAGATCTATGGGCCGGAGGGCGTGCTGCCTTTTCAGCAACTTCGTCAGGACTTTGGCCTGACAGAGCAGGACAGATTGCGTTACATGCAGGTTCGGCACTGGGCCCTCCAACCCCAGGTGCGTGACGCTGCCGCTCGTCCAATTACGCCGTATGAGAGGTGGTTGGTGACCCGCACCTCCGATGCCAAGTTGATCACCGATTTGTATAAGTACCTGCAACCCCCGCCGTTTCATTACTATAACCCGGGGAGGGAACGCTGGCACCGGGAGTTGGGCAGGACGCTGAGCCACAAGGAGTGGGACAAGATTGCATACCGGGCGCGGCACTCTGCGTACCACACGGGCCTCACGGAGACCTTTACTAAGGTCTCCACTTATTGGTATTACACTCCGGAGCGACTGTATGAGATGCATAGACATACTGACAAGGGGTGCTGGCGGGGTTGCGGGCGGGAGGGTACCCTCTCACACATTCTCTGGGATTGTCCCGTGCTGACCGCTTATTGGAAGGAGGTTTTGGACGAGGTGGATAAGCATTTTGAGATAGAGCTGCCGCGCTTCCCTGCGTATGTATTGCTGGGCCTCCCCAATGACCTGATGTACCCACTGAAGTCCCGCAGGGGCAGGCAGATCGCGATAGCGCTGGGGTCTGCGGTCCAGAATATCCTTATCCACTGGCGCACCACCACTGCCCCCTCAGTCACGGGTTGGTTGCATAGGCTCTGGCACGTGTTGGGTATGGAGAAGTTATCGCTAACGGTGGCAGGGGAGGTAGACCAATTTGAAGAGCTGTGGCAACCCTTCTTAGCGCTGCTGTCCACCGAGTTCCGGGAACTCACATGCCCGAGGTACCTTAGGTTGCTCCGGCTGACGCCACCGGTGACCCCAGAGGACTAGATTGATTAAGGGGCGGGGTCCTGGGGAGGGGGGAGCGGGCTTTTCTGGGGCGGATAGTCTTAGTGCGGAGCCATCGGACGGGGGAGTTGGGGTGTTGTTCTTCTTTCTTTTTCCTTCTTTAGTGGGGACGGGGGATGGGGGGGGCTGGGTTGTACTCTGTGAGATTGCTATTGGGTTTCCTTGCCTAGCTGTGGAGTGCTGGATAAGCACACGGACATTACACTGATTGCATTTTTTTCTCTTGTCCACTTCTCATTTGCTGTGTTCTTCCCCTAAACCATTGGACTGCTTTCTGCCATCGCTCCTGAGTTGCATCTCTTTCATTACTGCATTGTATCTAATCCTAACCTCCTATCCCCTTTCCCCATGGTTTTTTTGTCTTAATAAAAATGCTTTAAACCTGAAAAAGTTCAATTACTTTGTCTTTGAAAGTTTTTGTTGCTGGCGTTTCTTTATGCTCGCTTGGATCTTCAGAAAAGTCATCGAAATTGATGAAGTAGCCAGATGCAGTTCTGTCAATTGTTGGAATTATTTCCGGATTTTCATTTGCTTTTGCATTTTTCTTTGTTTCATTAGCATAGTCAGAGTCTACATCATTGTAGACTGGTGTTTCTTGACGAACTGTTGCAATTTGGGTTTCAAGAGGCACAAGTTCCATGGCATTATTGCATAGTCCTTTTTTATTCACTGCAGGTTTATCAAATGTGATTAGTCTCTCAGTTTGAACCTCTTGGATTGTAGCAAATTTGGGTATTCTGCTATTTCTTGGGAGTCCACTGGGCCTACTACTTATTATTGGCCACATGATTGTGGTTTTACCAGGTCGATAGATACAACTCTGTTCTCCTTTTTACCAGCAAGGGGCGGTAGTAAAACTGATCTTGTTCCTCTGATAGCTAAGACAGGTACTGCTTTTCTGTAAGAGGGCCCAAATTCCTTCTTCACCGCGATCTTCTCTCTGACCAGATCCCCAATCTTTGGAATCCAGACAGGTCTTGCTGGGACAGGTGGTTTTTCTTCAGTGGCTGTCGGCTGTTGTTTCAACTTTATGTGACTCAGGCTTTTTCTTTTTCATTTAAATCCTGTAAAACAGCCAAACGGTCTTTGATATCAAAGGATTTTTCTTCTACCACTGAAGTGTGACAATCAAGATCCTGAATGTGCATTCTAACCGAACAATACTTCGTATGGAGTGAGACCTTTTAGAGAATTTCTTGGCAGATTATTAAGACTACGTTGGACACTTGTTAAATGTTTGACTCACCCATCACCCGAACCTAATACCCTCGCCGTTATAGATTGCTTTATGTCTCGGTTTTTTCTTTCCACTACCGCATTTCCCTCAGGATGGAAGGAAGAAGAGTACCGCAATGCAATGCCCATGCTGGCCATGGCCTCCTTGTAAGTCCGAGAGCTAAACGCAGGACCCTGGTCAGAATGTAGCATGCCAATTGCTATTTGTGCCGATAAAGACTCGCAAATCTTTTATAACAGTTCTGGCGTCAGCCGAGCGCTGGTGTCTACATTTTAAGTGAATCTAGTCTTAATAATTATTGGGACGCATTTCTCCTGCTGGATTTCTGCGTATAGATCGCCTGATGCTTTATAATTAAGGTGTCCTGGCAATTGTCTGGTCCGGTTCACAACTGCGATCTCTGTTGCAGTCTTGACAATCCATTGCAAATTTGTAAATTTGCATGCTCATTCCCGGCCACCAGTATTCTGATTGTAATTCTATTAGAGATTTCATGATCTCTTGGTGCCTTAGACCCAATCTCCTGTTCGTGTTTGGAATTACTCTATCCCCCACTCCAGGGATTTGAGCAAAAGGAATGGAGTTTGCATCAATTATGTATGTATGACTGAGTGGATAGTTCAGAGGTAATGCTGCATAATCGCCTTTTAAATAGGCTTTTACCGCCAGCATGGTTTCTCCGTCTATGTGTTTTTTAGAACGCTTTTTTGTGGCTACGAAAGCCGGTTGAACCGCTTCAGCTGTGGCTCTGTTAGCCAATGAATTCCTTGCAACGTGAACGCCATCAGGTCGATGACTCAGTGTATGTATCACGTGAGTCTTTTGCAGTTTTTTTCTGTAAAAGAACTACCTGTTCCCAGAGCTTTTTATGCTTTATTGTGGCACCTGTGTCATCTTTGTAATCGTTTTGAACCCAGTTCTGCAAGTCATTATTGTAAGACTTGACGCAGAAATGCGAATCGCACACTATTAGTGTCGGGAATTCACGATCGGCATTTTCAAGCGCCATCTTTAAAGATCTTATTTTAGCTCGCTGAGCTGAACAGTTTCTGAGTGATTCAGTTTTGGTGATTTTTGGTCTGAATTTACCAAAGCACCAGCAACCTTTAACAATTGCGCACGCAGCGGTGTAGGATTTTTTTCTCTACATCGTAGTGTTGTGCAAATCTGTCCATGTAGATTACACATGTGTACTGTTCGAGAGGCAGAATTTCGATTGGCAGAGGATATTCTTGTTCGTATTCTAGATGATCTAGTTTTTTCAGTTTCGGGTCAAAATAGTATTTCAAGTCTTCTGCAGCAAGAGAATTTTCCCATTGTATCCATTTTGGATCTAATGCCACAGCATTTAAATTGCGTGGGCTTGTTAATGCCTCAAGGGCTGATTCTGCTGTTAAAACAGTTATCCTTCTGCCTTGGGCTTGGGCTCTTTCTTTTGCTACAGCAGTTTCAACCGCTATTAGATTTTTTTCAGTTGAACTGAATTTCATTTCAGCTTGTGTGTACAAATGAGATTTGTAAGCTATTGGTACCGTTTCTCCCTCATTAGAGGTCAGGTACATGAATCCGCATCTTCCTGGGATGACTCGGATTACAAGGTTGCGTACGTTTTCGCGAGTTTGTAATTTTGTTTTAGCTAACATGTCTGTTTGCAATGATCTCAAAATTTCTGTGTGTTTCCGAGTCCAATTGATTGGTTTGAAATCTGGTTTTATTAATTCATAGAGAGGTTTAACCCTCTCTGCATAATTTAGAATGTATGTTCTTCCGAAATTCAGGAAACCTAATATTGATTGTAAATTCCTCAACGTTTTTGGTGCTTGGAGTACAGCACATTTCTCTAAGAAATTGTCAGCTAGGCTCTTGCCTTCACTTGATAATTCATATCCTACAAACAGGACAGTTAGATGGGCAATTCATGACTTTTTAAAGTTGAATTTGTAATCCTCTGATGCGAACCCAAGTATTATGGTGTTCACTCTTTTTAAGTGAGTCTCCAGGTCATCATCTGTGAGATAGATGTCATTGACATAGGATAATGCCTCATCATCATATATTTGTAGTAACTCTGTTACCCTTGGGGAGAATAATCCTGGGCTATTCTTGAATCCCTGTGGGAGTCGACAGAAGTGTTTTTGTGACCCCATTATTGAGAAAGCGGTCAAATACCTGCTTTCAGGTGCAATGTTTTTACAAAAGAATCCATTAGAGATGTCTAATGTCGTTTTATATTTTTTGCGCACAATGTTATTCATTAGTGCTGCACTATGTGAGTTTTGTACTGCAAATGTTTTACAACAGGAGTTTAGGTGTCTGTAAGTCCAAAACTAGACGATATAAATCGTCTGGCTTGGAGACAGGAAACAAAGGATTGTCCATTTGTGAGGTGCATGTTTCAATCACCCCTTGATATTCAAGTTGATCTAAGATCTCCCTGACTTGCTTTTTAGCTTCTTGTTTAACTGGGTACTGCCTTTGTGCAGTGGGCTGATTTTTTAACTGGATTTTGTGGTGAGGCGAATCCTCATCCCATCCTACATGATTTTTATATAATGCAGGAGCTTGGGCTACTGCCCATTTTCTTGCAAGTGTATATTTTTTATGAATTGGAATATGATTAGAGAAGGCAGGCATAATCCTTTCTTCGCCATGAGGGCACTCCCTGACAAACTCTGGTGGCCAGTCTTTCTCAGCTAACAGGATGTCATAGCCTTTTGAAAGGTTATCCCAAAAGAGACCCCTTACTTTCCTCGTCTCGTCCCCCTCTATACGCAATGTTATTATGTATATTTTATGAGGTTTGCTAACCCTGGTATCTGCAGTTTCCACCTGAATGTATTCATTCGTGTCCACTGTCTCCAGAAGATTCATCACGATCTTGCGAGCTATAGTCACTTCTGCTGCGCTGTCTAGCATTGTCTGGGCCCACTCTCTGTTTTTCAGTTGTGTCCTCAGTATCCTCGGCATGTTTAATTTTAATACTAGCTACCTTCTTTCTTGGATATTGTAATTTTTTACTTTGATGAGCAGGTTCCTTGTCTTTGGACTTGACGCGCTCTTCTTTATGTTCTGACCGTCCTCTTCTTTCCGATTTCTGTGAGGAAGTCTGAAAAGATCGAGAGGGACATTTATTAACATCTTGATATCTATCAGGTTTTTTCAAATTATCCCTATTTCTAAGGTTGTATCTTTTCTCAGAGGGCTCCCTTTGGGGAGACTTGTTTCCTCGGTCTGGAGATTTTTCTCTCCGTTGAGGAGACCTTCCTCTGGACTGGAATAGTTTTTCCCTGGGAGTGGACTGTTTATTACCATCCCACCTCCTTTTTGGAGTATTCAGATTATTTTTAATAAAGGTTTTTTCAGGTTTTTCAGTTAGTTGGGGTTTTACTGGTTTCCCACCCAAACTATCTCTTCCTAGTCCTTCATAGGATTTTTCTATGATTCTGGCAAGTTCAAATGGTTGGTCTGCTATATCTGTTTCTTTCAATTTCTGCAGGATCACCACAGATGCTGCTTCTCCTTTTATGTTGGCTAATAATATAGCCGAGACCTGCTTGAAGTCTTTCAGTAATTTCATACCCAGAGTTAAAGCAGGTTCTGGCCCGTATTCATTTTGAATCTGTCTTAGTACATCTGGTATAACCGCCATAGACGGAAATCCATGTTTTTTTGTGTACATGGAAGCAAAGACCATGCCCCAAGTGTCACAGTCTTCCACATGTGGTGCGATCTCCATTGGAAGACAGATAGACAGAATTCTGTGTTTCTCAGTAGGAGTAGTATCTGGAAATACTGCCTCTATTTGAGTAATTTTTTGTGCTAACCAGAATGGAATTTGTTCCCGTTTTGCGGGTATTTTACCAAGACATGATTGTATGTTTTGTGGTGTAATTTTGTTTGTGTTCCTCTGATGAGGGGTCAGCTGTGGAATATTAATTGTGGGTTGGACTGTTGAAGTCCGCGTGACATATTGGGCCAATTGTCTATGTATTTTAATTAGTAATTTTTGCTGAGCTAAAAGTTCCCGGTCTGGCATTTTATCAATGTCTGGATGTGGTGTGTAGCTGGCTAGAACCGGCCACGTTGCTCCTGGTCTACCTAGTGGACTGTGCCTGGTGATTTGATTTTGATGTTTTAGTGTGCCTTTAAACCAGAGCAGGTGCTCTTGGTAATTTAGTGGCATTTCAACGTCCTCGAAAGGAGTGTATATATCCGGAGGTTCCTCTATTTTGTAATAGTGGAATTCTTTTGTTACAGCGTTTGCTGCTGGAAAGTGTATCCATGAATAGAATACCTCTGTCTGCCGATATTCATGGGCCTCTACCAGGAATATGACTGTACCACCTCGTGATGTCAGTCCATTTTCTATAAGTTTAAGAGTTATAGTTCTTCTTACGTTGGCCGGAATGAGTATAACACTCGGGTCATTTTCTTGGATGGTTGTGTCATCCGCTAGGAGTTGAGCTGCTAATGTTTCTCTATCTTTTTCTTCTTCACTTTCCCCCATTTTACTGACAAAGTTTTGTTGCAGGTCAAGTTTCAAGGAAACAAAGATTAGGTGCACAATATTTTGCAACACTGTATCCTTCAACCTTGACTAAACCAAAAACGAATACATAGGAATCTCTTCCTACTACGTTACGGCGGATATTAACCTTTCACCCACTCCAGACGTCTTTTGGAGTTTTTACGGGAAAAGGGTTCTGTGTGAAAAAGCACGACTGAGTTACTCTAATGTCTTGCGTTAGATTATCACCTTACCAAACGTTGGGCGCCATGTAGTGTAGTTCCTATATTCCCAATAGGCTCTGCGCATTGGAATAATATAAACAGCAGTGTAGACGTTGGACTGAGGTCGACTAGGTCTCTACTGACTATATTAGACTTAATTAGTTTTGCCAGCTAGCTCAGAGGTCACTAGAAACTTTCTCGAATGTTCAGGAAAGAGTTAACTCTCTGGATTAAGACAAGAAGGGATTAGCTTCTGACAACCATATAAACATGACAACTTTGCTCCCTCAGAAAAGAGTGTATCTCTAGAGTCGTGTGAAAACAATAGGCAGCTATTTCACTCAGTCAACCGTGCATACTTAGTTTCACCGGAGTGCAGAGAAATAGAGAGACAGGCGTTTTCAATAAAAGGTGGTATTTATTGAGCAGTCTTCTTTCTCATGCAAGAGAAATGAATTGCCACAATTGCAATACTTATCATAAAGTAAAGTGCGTACAGTAAAAGTAGTATTATGAAATAATACTGTAAAAGCATTGATATGGTTTCTTAGCCATATGATACTTTAAAATAGATAAAATATATACATACATAAAAACATTGACTAACGTACTCAACTGGTGCTTCTAACTACGCCTACCCCGGTGTACCTGACCTAAGCCTAATACTTGGGAAGGAGTAAGTAAGTAGCAGTTTAAATTAGGTTGGTTAGGTTGGTTTTGCCAAGAATCTGAATCAAGAATTCTCTTAAGGGTTTAGTCAGCTCCGTACCTTGGTAATAGAATGTGGGAGGTCTGGTATCTCTTTCTTCAGGACTCGATCTCCCAGCAACTCACAAGGGTGGCTGGAAACACCGGAGCTGGATTTTCTCGGCTGGAGAAAAAGACAGCGTCTCTCTCAGTGCGGCAAACGGGAGGGGCAGCTTCCGTGGGCTCTCGCATCAGCTGGGCTCTCGGGCAAGTAGATAGCCGCTCTGCTCCAAACCACCATGTGTTTGCTTAAGGCAACTGTTGGTATATTTATACCTGAAAGGTGCCGGGTTTGACGTAAGGTTGGACATAAGACGTCATTAAGAACTAATAGTTCTTTCTGGACTCCAGGAGTTCTTGTTCAAATCGGAACAAAAGCAGGGGGGGATTTCCCGGGCTGCTGGAGGCTTGGTTTGTTTAAAAAACGCGTTGTACTTTCTAGGAGTCTAGGGGAGTAGCCTTGCCGTATTTGAGCCGCATGGGCTATTACTAAATATGGATATGATTCTTATGCCTTTATAAGGATATAGTTTGTTATAACCACATCAGGGCATAAATCGGGAATATCGAATTAGGGTCCTAGATAGAAACACAACAATCTCAAAGGAGATTCTAAATTCCTTGATCCCGAAGAAATTGTAGAGGTCTCCGATAGTGCAGTGCACCTAAAACATACTGGTTGGCGTAACAAAAGTGATGCTGTAAGGCTTAACAAAAGCCAGGTTGATTTATGGCACAAAGGAAGGAAAGAAGATGTTGATGTTAACAATGAATATTCTTGGTTAAATAATTACTCCTGTGAACACGAACAAGATGGTTATACCCAAATAGATGAAATGTGTATGCCAAGTAACCTTGTATGTGAGAGTGATAACATTGTTGAAAAGGATTGTACTGATACTAGTGACCACACTGACAATATCCAGGTTCATGAAACCGCGTTTGCCCAACGTGGTAGTAGAGGCGACCTTAAACCTTACGAGGCATCCTCCACAGCTGCTTCCGAGTCTTTATGCTCCACCAGTGTGCAGGGTGGTTGGGAGGGCACCTGTACCAAGTTTGGCAGAATATCCAAGTTGCCCAGTACACTCAGAGATTACGAATTAATGTAATCTTTCCCTTCCCAAAAAGGGAGAGGTTGTAGGTCTAGTTGTTATGTTGGTCTTTCTTCCCATTGGTCACTCAGCACGTTCGAGCCATAGAATGTTAATAGGTATTTAAGGTGACGTCATTCCTACTCCAGAGAGTGCTGTTCCGTGACTCTGCGAGGTCACTACTTCCCCCGACAAGCTCTTATTCTTGAGAATAAACTTACAAGTGAACAGTAGCGGTTCCTGTGTTTTATTACCTTCATTGACACTACAACAGCCACAACCAAAGCCGGTATCCTGCCGTTTACTGCGGCCATATCGCACTCCCCATATTCCTCACAGCCCATCCGCCTCCCCGGTGCTGTCAGCATCACCACCGCTTCCCCTGCTCCTGTGCTTGCCTTGGGCACCGAACCTGTTTACAAGCTGTTACAGGCTGCCCAAGCGCCGTCAATTCCAGCACTGCCAGCACTGCCTGCCGGCTTGAACTCTCTGCTGAAACAGAGCAAATAGTTGCATAGAGCGCTGAGTGCAGAGGCAGAGGCAGAGGACGGTTTTGGGGACTCTTTTGGGGACTCGCAGGACTAGGGCAAAGACGCACCGGAACAAGCAGGCTCCAGCGGCCCTTGTGCTCTTAGTGCTCCACAGCCCCTGTTTGGCAAACGCCAACTGGAGCGTCTGGAGTGCTTGAAGTCTTGCTGTTGAGCTCCTGTTGGAGTGCTACAACCCATCTGCAATCCATCGGAACCAGGTGGACCCTGCGGGGGAGTGGTGGTGAGCACAGTGTAAGCGGCGGGCGTGAGTGTGAGGGCGGGGGCGGGAAGGGGAAGGTGCAAGAGAGAGTGCGGGCGAGCGCTTTGCGGTGAAGCTTGGCGCACAGGGTGGTGGCAAAGGTAAAGGAAGCCAAATAGCCAGTGCAGCTAGCAAGCCGCCTGCGTTGCCTGCCGCGTCCGCTGGCCTCCCCCCCTTCCCTCAGGCCCCTCATGCACCGCTCCACAGGGGACTTTGGATCACTACACAGCACACTTAAAACTCCAGCTGGGTCTACAGTCATGGCAATGGGAAACAGAAATCGGCAAGCAGCAGATGGCTAACGGACGTGTAATAGCGCAACAGCAACGCAGCAGAGACACGGTGCTGATGAGACGTGATAACCACTGCGGCATTAACGGCAGCTACGAAATGCAGCTGTAACGCACTCAGGCTAACGTGCAGGAGAACATAGGAAAACGTACCACAGACGGGAAAGCGATCAAATTACTTGGGACAATGTGTGGGAGAGCGCACAACACAGAATTAGTTTGTTAGACAAGCTATCACACCATTCACCTCACCTCAAGTGTTCTGCCCTGCTCGTCACAGCCGCTGATCTGCTCTCCAAAACCACACATGCCCAATAAGGTCAGGAAGAACGAGAGAGGCTTCCATGAGGGCAAGATGGCCGCCGTAAGGTTGTGGTGAGAAGTCGCTCCGAACCTCTCTTCCCGTGCTACCCGGATGGTATTTGAGTAAGGACATCGTACCCCCCATTTATGGCTACCTGGGTTCAGGCGAGATTAAGCAAGATATGGAAAATGCACCCAGCAGCTAAGTTTGGAGTCAGTTGGCTCCTGCTAAAAATATCTGGCTTGACGACGGAGGTGCAGATGCAATTTGCGAGGATGCCCCCACGCTTATCTAAGCTGGATAAAGATAAGGAGAAGGCAAAGGCCCTACAGGACACCGCAGCAGTGAAACATCAACAAGCCATTAATACTGGGAGCGGTCCAGTAAATACAAAAAAAGATAATGACATCGTGACCCCTGGGCTACAACAGCGTAGGCCCGGCGCTATCCGTAAAATTGTAGCCCCGGCTCAGAAGGGGAAGAAAGCAGAGATTTGCTTAAAGGCAGCAACAGCGGTAAGGATAGATCGGGCCGAACAGGACCCTGATCAGCTCATCGCGGAGGACTTATTGGATACGGAGAGGCAGAGGCATGGACTGAGTAAGGGGAAAGAATCAGCCCTGAGACAGCCTACCTTGATGGAAGCTTTAAGCCTCAGGTCGAACCTCCAGCCAGACGGGGGACAGGCCGTACATGTAAACGTCCTCGAGGACGCAGCGGTAGATGCTCCTGACGCGGAGTTAGCGGTTGCTAGGCAACGCCGGGATTTGGCCGCGGCAGCAGCTACGATAATGGAGAGAGTGCTGCACCCCGAGTAACTTTGGTGCCAGACTCCAACAGTGGCGTGGTAAAGGGACGTGTGGGGCCCGAAAAAGTCCCGGAGATAGACGAGACCTGCGTGCCCTTAAGGAATGGTACCGCAGGGAGTGCGGATATGCTGGAGGCCCTTAGGCAGGTAGAGGCTGAAATGGGTAAGAAGCAAAAAGCTGGGAATAGTTGGGGCAGTAATGTTAGCCTAGCAGCAAAAAGTGCACACCTAGCTGTTGGCAAGGAGATCGTGGTGCCTGAGAAAGGATAGGGTGGTTCAATGGAAGGAGACTGTTTTTACTCGGTCAATGAGGATACTGACACTACCCAGATAAGCGAGGGCGGTTTAGAGGGGGGTGAGGAGGATGAAGAGTCAAGCTCTGGATCAAGTACATCAAGGAAAGAGAGCACGCAGAAAAAGAGACGGGCTAAGGGGAGGAAGCATGGCGTAGACACAGGATCGCCCTCAGTGGGGGGGGGAGAAATTAGTATGGGATTATTCAGCCACCTCGTAGACCTACTTGGAGGAGATCAACTCCCCGGCTGCAGTCAATACCCCTATCCCTGCGCAGTACCAGGCCCCTTTCGACATGATCTTTAGTACACTCAAGCAAATGCAAGGGGAAGCAAGATCGGAAAGCCGCAGGGCAAGGCAAACAACAAAAAAAATCCATAATACCCTCAGGAAAGTTAATAAACTCTATGATGGCATCGCTGAGACGGTGACGGAGGTGGAGGAGAGAACTGGGAAGCTAGAGGATGACGTTGGGGCATGGCAGGAGTTTAAACTGGAGCAGAAAAAGTTGGCGAATGACCTACAGTGGAAGATGGAGGACTTTGAAAATCGCCACAGGCGTAATAACATTTGCATTTTGGGTGTGGCAGAAGGGACAGAGGGGCAGGACATTATGCAATTTGTGGTTAAGCTGTTAAGAGGAGCCTTCCCGGAGTCTGAGTGGGAGTGGGAAAGGGAGGTTCTACGGGCCCACAGATTCCCTTTTACTATCAGGAAAGGCCAGGGCGGCGGGGGTCAGATAGGTTAACCTGCGCTGCCCAGGGCTATTTTGATATATGTTGGAAACTACCTACTCAGAGAGGAAATAATGGACAAGGCTAGACCTGACAGTAAAAGATCATTTGAGGGGACCACCTTCTTTGCCAGGCCCAACTTCTGCCATGTAACTGTGGAGAGAAGTTGGCGGCTCAGGCAGCTCATTAAGCCATTTCAGGCTTTTGGCTCAGAGGCATTTCTCCTATTCCCCGCAAGGTTGAAGCTAGTCACAAGGGGGAGAACAAGCATTTTCTTGTCCGAGGTTAAGGCCCAACAGTTTTTGGAGGCGATCAAGACACAGAAAGGTGGTTGAGATATTTAGAACTACTCATATTCTGTGAAGATGTGGAGTTTTACTGATAGGAGCCGGATATATAATTGTTTGAGAGCTGTAAGTTTTGTAAGATATGTAAGCTATGTAAATAGGCCGCTGGTATTTTTGGCAAAAATCCAGGGGCCAATAAGCACAGATAAAACATGATGAGGGAGACAAGGATTAGGCGGCTGGGGGCACGGAGGGGGTATAGGGGGGTACAGGAGGTATAGGTAAACATTGGGTGGAGGGGGAGAGGGGAGCAATTACCACAATCTGGAGCGGCTACACATAGGTCTCATTGACCTATTTGCCAGTAATGGGGGGGGGGAGAGAATGTGGATGGGAAGGGTGGGCTTAGGGGGTAAAAGGGGGGTGAAAAGGCAACAAAAAAAAGTAATGACACAGGGTATAAGAGGTAGCACAGAGCAGCGCACAAGGAGCTCAATTCACACAGTACGTAGCAGAGATATGTTGGTGGACATTTGATCAACCTCAGATCCATAACCATCGTAAGGTGATGGGCTGGGTAAGGTATGCAGGGTTGGACAAAACCTTTGATGTATTTTAATGAGTTGTAGAATCGCTACTATTAACGTCAGTGGCCTTAATGATGCTGGTAAAAGGCTAAGGGTTGCGGCATTACTTAGAACGATACGTTTGGATTTGGTCTGCCTCCAGGAAACACATGTAGATGCCTCCAAGGGGTACCTCCTGGAACATCTAGGGTTCGCCGTTTTGGCAAATTCCAAACAAGGCTCTAAGCATAGGGGGGTGGCAGTATTAGGGAGATCTAGTGATGTAGAGGTGATAAAAAAGAAGGAGGATCAATGGGGCAGGTGTATGGCTCCACAGAGGATGACCCTGAGATATTTCAATATCTAGATACAGAACTGGCGCTGTGGCCCGAGCCAATTATATGTTGTGGGGATTTTAATATTCATGACCCTAGTAGTTCGTTTCTACAGATAGGAGGACAGTATGTAAGGAGGAAGAAGAGAACTCATAGGGCATTGACGGATATGGTGCTACATAATTCCCTAGTGGATCCGTGGGCTAAGTTGAACCCAGGCATGGACGGTAGTACATTTTACTCAGCCCCCCATTAGGTATTGGTTAGGCTGGATTATTTTTTGATCTCTACTCCCTGTTGGCAGGGGCACAAATCGAAAAACAGCCTCGAATTGTGTCGGACCATAGCCCGTTGATTTTAACCATCAGAATAGGCCAGGTACAACGGAAGGATACACAATGGACATTTGATAGAGCCCTTTTGAAGGATGAGGCATATAGGGATTATATGACAGGTTGGATCAAGATCTATTTGGATATCAATAGAGGAACAGCCCCCCGGGAGTTGTATGGGATGCTTTTAAGGCCGGGGTTAGGGGGGAGACAATGAGTTATGTATTCTCAGCCCAGAAAAAGATAAGAGATAAAATTAATGAAGTATATCAAAGTTTGATGAAGGTAGAGGATGAATTGGCGACGGATTTACAGAAGAATGCACCAATAGAAGAGCACCTCCTCAAAATCATTGCTCTTAGAGCAGAAGCTGCAGAAAATATTTCTAAAAAGGCAGCAGAGAATTACCTAACTAAGAGGGAAGCGGCGTACGAGTTAAGCGAGAAGGTGGGCCATTTATTAGCCATTTATTAGCTGTCCGTACTAGACAGAGGCTAGCAGCTTTAGCAGCTTTAGACATTTTGGAGATTAGGGATGGGAACAGGGCCTTGGTTTCTGAAACAGTTAAAGTAAGAGAGGTTTTTAGACAGTTTTATGCAGAGTTATATGCTGGGGTAGGGCAGGAATCCTAGGAGAGGTAGAAAGTTATCTTAGAGATATTACCCCTTCGGCTATAACTACGGAGGAAAAGGAGATGTTGGATTCACCCTTTAACTTGGAGGAATTCCTCATGGTGCTAAAGATGTTACCATCAGGCAAAGCAGTTGGTCCAGATCAGCTGCCGGTTGAGTTTTACAAAGTGTTTCACCAAGTGATTGGCGCTGATATGTTTAACGTCATGCTGAAGGCGCAGAAGGGGGAGGTTATACCTGAATCTTGGGGGGAAGCGGACATTATTGTTATTTTAAAAAAAGGTAAAATACCAACACTGACAGGTTCGTATAGACCCATCACATTGATGAACGCAGATACCAAAGTGTACTCCAAGATACTGGCGAGAAGATTAGCGGCCGTGATAAAGGGTTTAGTAAGTCATACTCAGCATGGGTTTATTCCAGGCAAAAGCACCACACAACATATTAGGCAGGTGGTTACAAAGTTTGATGCGGAGGGTATCCTGGGGGACCCTATGGCGGCGCTTTTTTTGGATGCGGAGAAGGCGTTCGATAGGGTCTCCTGGGAATATCTGTGGCATACGTTAAAGTGGAGTGGAATGGGAAATGGTTTTATAACAGCGATGCAGACTCTTTATAAAAGTCCGTCAGGAAGGATTAGAGTCAATAGTGGGTACTCAACAGCAGTTAGTATTGGGAGAGGGACTAGACAAGGCTGTCCGTCATCCCCACTTCTCTTCGCACTCTATTTAGATCCACTGATACGTAAGTTGGAGGGCAATCAAAAGATCCCATCAATATGGCTGAATGGCTGTGAGGTAAAGACGCTGGCCTACGCAGATGACGTGGCCATTTTGACATCTAATCCTACTGTGGCCATAAGAGAAATTGAGACTGAGGCACAAAGATTTGGCCAGGTTGCGGGGTACAGCCTAAATAGCTCTAAGACTCAGATGGTGTGTAACCAGTACGTTGATTGTAATGACCAAAGGGTGGTGGATTCAGCTGTATACTTGGGGTGGCAATTACAGCTGATCTAGACTCAGTGGTGCAGAATAATCTTGCGCCCCTGATGACTAGGGTAAAGACAGACTTGGAACGGATGAACAACTTGCATCTATCGCTAGTGGGATGCACCAATGTTATAAAGATGTTGGTATTGCCCAAATTCTTGTATTTCTTTAGGGCAATACCTTTATTTTTAGAGGCAAGGTGGTTTAAAGAGTTGGAGAACATTCTGAATAGATTCATCTGGGCTCATGGCAAGACACGCAGGGCTTACAGATTTATGTCATTGCCAAGAGAAAGAGGAGGGTGGAGGGCGGAGGGAGCCTGATTTTAGGCTATATTATTGGGCAGCTGCACTGCAATACATGCGGGGATTGATCGGGGGGGGGGCGGTTTGGATCAAAGCATCACCAATGATTCGTATAGGATATACTCTGTGGTTTTGGGGCCGGAGGTGGAGAATTGCTTTCTCAACTGTACTGATTTTGGGTACTATAAAAGAACGAGATTCAAGACAGTTCAAGCCGCGGTTAAGATTTGGAATGCTGTCATGAAGAAAGTGGTCATGGGCCGATATAATTGGTATACTATGATGTACAAAAATGTCTCCTTGCCGCCACAGATCTTTGGGGATACGATAATGGCGGGCTGGGTTGAAAAGGGGATAGTTCAGATTGGGGATGTGAGGAATACTGAGGGAGTGTTGCAATTTTCAGACTTAATGAGCAGATATGGTTTAGATAGGAGGGATTTTTTTAAATTCCTGCAGTTAAGAAGTTTTCTTGGGGGTAAGCAGGGGGGACTGGTGGGTTTTAGTAAGGTAGAAATTCTGGAGAAAATAAGATTAGGTGGAGATTGCTCTATTCGGAGTTTCTACGCAAGGCAGCGAAATCGGATGATATGGACAAGCATGGTACTAAGGGGGCAGAGAAATTGGAAGGCGAGGTTGGCTGGTTCCAAGAGTCATTGGATTTGGGTCGCACACTGCTATGTTCAGCGCCGTTGCAGTCGCAACAGTATAAAACTCTGTACTCGATGTATTTTACACCAGCAAGGATAGCAAAGTGGGGGGGTGGTACAGGTATTACATGTCCAAGGTGTAGTTCCTCCGAGGCAGATTTGATACATATATTTGCTGCATGCCCTAAGTTACACACATTGATAAAAGAGGTAGAGAATTTTTTGGATGCCTCCTTAGATATTCAAATCACTTTAAATCCTGCTCAAATACTGTTAGGGATAGTCACAGATAGTAATACTATCCAGAGAGAATTTATTTTTGTTGCTATGGCAGTTTATAGGCTCTGCATAGCTAGGGCCTGGTTGGACAAGAACCCTCCGGTAATGCAAGTATGGCTGGCGAATCTTTTGGCGACATATAATTTGGAAAACAACGTATATGCTCGGAAAGGCAGGAAAGGGAGGAGTCTAGGATTAAGGATATGGGACCCTGTTAGAAGATGGGGTTGCCATGAATAGGATGATGTATTCTTTGATGAACTTTCTATATGATTTGAAAAGATATGTACTGTATCTGTTTAATGAAATTAATAGTATGATGTATCCTCTGATGAATTATCTATATGATTTGATATGATTTGAAAGGAAATGTACTGTATTGATTTAATGAAATTATTTTATTCGATAAAGTGCGCTGCAATGTGCTAACTGTGCAATAGTAAAATAAAAATATGTTAAAAAAAAAAAAAGGAAGAACGAGAGAGGCCATGCTACCCAGGACATGGGGGATAAAAGGAAAGAAACAAAATCCCAGCGCTCAGCACAGTGCCGAACAAAAACTCATCACAACTGAGCAGGACCAAAGTGAGACAACAGCACGGACGGGACTTACCAGCGCCACATGCTCCTACCAACCCAAGATCTACACAAAGTTTTATTTCCTAAGGGATGCAGGGTCAGTTCTTTATTCCAGCAATGCAACCCTCAAAGGCCTGCAACCTCCACTATTACCCCTACAGACGCAAGCAACCGTCCCAAGCCTTTTGCCCTTAGACGAAAGCGGGTCACCACAACAAAAAAGCCAGCAATCCCAGCTCAACCTCCAATCTCCAACGCACCCACAGGGCGCAAGCAGCAGGTATCCCATCTCCTGTGGTTTCCGCAGGAATGCCCGGGAACTTAGGATTCTCCCCAATAAAAAATAGCCAACAGGGCAGCACTTGGAGGATTCCGACTGCAGAACATAAGCTTTTGAGGTCTGGGATGGGGACTGGGCCACCAAAAAAACAAGGGTGAGAGGGATGCCAATGAAGACTCAAGGCGAGTAGATGGGGAACAAATCAGTGTAATTAACTCCAGCCCCACAATTAATAAGATGACGAGACGCTACAGCACCCCCATCAAAATAACTGATTTAACAAGCACAAAATCACCACTAACCCCAATACTCCTTGCTCAAGGGAGTCCGCTTACCCAACAAGGAGTATGTGCAGGAATACCGGACCCAAACCAGAAAGACGACTGAAGGACGACAATATCCTATTTAAACACACAAGAATGGGAAGACATGCTTGCCACCTATATACACCAGATCAGGAACAGGAACCAAGCTTGCACTCTCCCCAAGAGCTTTCTTGGGACTCACTTTCTACAGACCAGACCAGACCAAAAAAAGTACAAAGGAGAGTGCGCAAAGAAAGGAACAAAACACTGGTACTTGGACTTCCCTAATAAATACAATTCAATTGGCTGTCAAGGCACTGCAATATCAGTCAGAAAAGATGGAGATCCAATTAACATTACTGAACATATTGGAAGTCTTCACTGCAGGCATTGACGAAAAACTGGGAAATCTGAACGGCCTGATAACAAGAGCGCAATCGAACACCCACCTTAGCTGCAACTCTGACCAGGTTGTCGACAAACTATCCACCCTGCCCTTAATGCTAAGCGGCCTGATAAAGGACATCAAAAGCGTAACAGCAGGAAACACAATAAAAGACCAGGGTATTTCCAACAGCATGGAGGGAATAATCAATAGCCAGCCAACCAGCAACAAGCTTATAGGCAGCATTAATGTGGACATTGAGAAGGGTCCGGTGACGGTGGCTTACTAAAACTCAATGCCAAGCAACGCCGCCAACAGAAAAGGAAAGGGCGCCACCAAAAGCCTCACACAAACGCAATAGCTTACCTCCATATCTTTTCAGGTTCAAGCTTGTGGAACAACAGACAGGCCAAATCAAGAGCCATCGTTTAGAGAGCTTAAAAGGCCTATCATATCAACTGTCAGCCCCAGTTGGAGGCTATTGGAAAAAGTGGCACAGGATGGGGGCAAGATCTAAAACAAACATCCCCCAAGTTAATAACACCTAAAGCAACGTCAAGGAACTCTATGGCAGAAGTGTCAAGCAACCAAGCGGAAACACAGCTCGAAGAAGCAACTAGCTCCATACTTCCAACTTAACCCATGGCCACAGCAAATCCACAGCCGCCGGCATCACAAACAGTAGGAACCAGACAGCAAGAAACAGAGGTTTTGTTTTTTTATACTCTATATACTTCAAAGGGTCATCAGGATTCGTTAAATCGAGGTAACTTTCAAAGACTAATGAAGTCAATTCCAAACCTTGCCGGCATAAGTTCAAAGGATCTACTCTCCGTAGATTTCATACACACTGCCAACCCTCAAAGCCCAGAGGCAACAAAGACAACATGGATCACAAGTAAATTTGCTGAGATAATCCTAGCTGAAGTGGGCATATTCCTAAACTGGGGCATTAACATTGCCCCTTTTAAAAAACCAGCCTAACCATTTCCACTACTAAGCAACGCAAGCCCTGAGGCAAAAACACAGCAAGCACACTTAAACTGCGTACTTAGAGGCGCTCAAGGGAGATCGCGACAACAGAGTGTCAGCAGCCAGAGGGACAGACCAGTAATACCATTGAGGGCAGTCGCCTACTCAAACCAAGGTTTCACCAGGGGAGCACTATCCTGTACCATAATCATACGCACACAGGAGGATTGACGCTACTCACAAGACAAAGCCTACAGCAGTGTAAAGGAGTTCCCTCCAAGACTATGCTTGTGGAACATCAACGGCTTAGCAACAAAAATAGTGGACCCTGATTTCTTTAATTATGTTATAACCTTTAAAATAATCTTGTTGCAAGAAACTTGGCTAACGGATCTTCAGCACATTGAGGGTTATATATGCTTTGCCAAATCAGCAATAAGGACCGGCAGATTTGGCCAATGCTCTGGTGGGCTGGCCACCTATGTTTCTACGATGAGCATAGCTTCAGCAATCCTCATGGACGACGTCAAATGTAATTATAGAAGTCACAATTATTATCGCCCTTGATGAAGAAGAAACGGAGATGTGCACAATTAACTCGTATGTTCATCCCAAACGCAATGCGAAAGATTTTTAAAAAACTAACTAACCAAGAGGCAAAGTACACCACAGAGATGGAAAATCAGACGTTTATCTTGTCAGGGGTCCTAAACCACTACCTCATTGGCTCGGCAGAAGGGGAGGAGGTATCAGCTCCAACTGGAATCCACAATATCCCCACACAATGTGTCCAACTGCATGGAAAGAAGAAATGCCGCAACAGCTGCATTCATGATGACTTACAACAACTAAACCTTCAAGCACTAAACGGAAGATTCCCGGAAGACTCTCCTCCAGTTGAACCATTTTACTCTGCAATGACAAGCTCCATACTGGATTACACCTTTGCAAGCCTCGCTCTGTTCCCATACATTCTTGGGTTCAGAATGGGGGACAAGGGCGATGGTGACCATCGCCCCCGGGAACTACAATCAACAGCCACTGTACCTAGATCAATTAGGTCAAATGTAACCTTGAGGCCTATTTTCACCTCATACCTAAAAAGGATCAAATGTACAACAAACAACATAAACTTGCAGGCTGAAGCTGTAATTCAACTCTTAAACTCGCAAGCATCTAGCACAGATGACCAAATTGCCTACTGGGGACAGTTTACTGCTGTACTACTAGAAGAACTTGAAGATACTTTCCCTACAAAAGATAACGCTCGGAAAGCATGTGGAAAATATTAAATTCTGAAAAACCAAAGAGTACAGCTCAAGTTCCTCAAAAAAATCTATAAACTCAACTCTGCATAAGATGGGAAGATCCCCTGGTAACGCTACCACACGATTATCCCTGAAGGGCCAAATTGCAGCACTAAAAATATTGAAATGGAACATCAATAGAGATCGCGAGAATTAAAGCTGGGAAAAACTCCTACACAACACAAATTGTAACTACAGTGCCCGCTTTTGGAAAACTGTAAATGGAATCATGCACCCACAACATAAGGGCATAGGGTCACATACCCCGGAAACAAACTGGGTAAAATTTCTTACTGCTCACTTTAACAACCAAACAGAAAACGCCGGAGCACAAACGGTTAACAGCTAGATTCCAGAGGGTCAAGCTGGAGCAAGCAAAACGGAGACAAGGGAGCAGGAGCTCCCAGCCACAGAAAACATACCATCAGGCGCAGCTAGCCGCCCTCTGCCACTCTTAATTAAAAAGCATATCGGTATTCTAGCGAGCAGACTGGCCCCCTACATGCAACAACTAGTGGAGCCAGACCAGGCGGGTTTTATACCCCAGCGACAGACCAGTGACAATACCAGGCGTGTCCTCCACCTCATTGAGGCAGGATCACGCACACGTCCAGATTGTATGCTACTCACGATTGACGCTGAAAAAGCGTTCGATAGGGTGCACTGGCCCTACCTGGAACAGGTCCTACATAATTTTGGCCTCGGAGATGTCCTCTGCACCCACATTCTGAATTGCTATAGACAGCCTAACGCCACTGTACGCGTCAATGGGCATACCTCCTCGCGCTTCCCGATTGGAAGGGGGACCAGGCAGGGATGCCCCCTCTCCCCCATTCTGTTTGCCCTCTACATGGAACCGCTGGCGCAAAGGGTTAGGCAGCACGCCCTCATCAAGGGCATTAAGTTTGGAGGCGATATCCACAAAATCAGTCTCTAGGCAGACGAAATTTTGCTCTCCCTTACCGAACCGGTTCAATCGTTATGGGCGCTTTTTATTGAACTCCATTGCTTTGCGCTCGCCTCCGGGTTTAAAATCAATACGGAGAAATCGATGGCCCTTATTATTTCCTTATTGCCTGACACCTTCTCCGAAGTACGAGAAGAACACGATGTGGAGTGGTCCGGCTCTACAGTCCCCTATTTGGGAGTCCTCCTGGGCCCCACCATCCCAGCTACGGTGGAAGCGAACTATACCAGACTCCGCACGCAGCTCTGTGAAGAACTCCGGAGATGGAAACGACACTCTCTCTCGTGGTTGGGGAGGATAGCCGCCACCATAATGACCCTTTTACCACAGATTCTTTATCTGTTCAAAACCCTCCCCCTGCGACCACCTCGCGGCTGGATCCAACAGATGCAGTCCGAGCTGGCACGCTACATATGGCAGGGTCGTCGACCGCGCTTCAAGCAAGCCATTGCAGTCCTCCCACCGGGCCACGGCGGGGTAGGGATACCGGATCTCCAACTCTACTTTTACGCGGCACAACTCCGGAGCCTGGCGGAATGGTATCAGCTGGAGTCTGTCAAACACTGGCTTTTTCACGACCAGGCAGTGGCGGGTAAGCCATTACAAGGGATCGCCCTTTCTCCCTGGGCGCCATCGGCCGCCTAACCTCTACGCCTCCCACATTACAGGCACGGTTATGGAAGTGTGGGACTGCGTTGCGTACAAACACGAACTGTCTTCCTTCCCCTCCCCTCTAACACCGCTCTTTGACAATCCCGACTTTACCCCGGGCCTCGACCCAAAAGCATTTGCGAACTGGCGCTGCTCTCCCTGCAGAGCATTGGGGCACCTCTTCAATTTGGAAGGAATCCTTTCCTTTTCACAGCTGAAAGAGGGTTACGGCATCCCAGAGGACGACAGACTAGCTTATCTGCAGGTTCGACACTGGGCACTTCACCCTGATATTAAATCTGGAGCGCAACGGCTTCTTACCCCCTACGAGAAGTGGCTAGTTACTCGCACCTCCGAGAAAAAGTTGATCTCGGACCTGTACCAACACCTCTTCCTCACAAACATACACACATAACGCAGGCAGATGCCGATGGGAGCGGGAACTGGGCAGGACCCTCACACACAAGGAATGGAGTGGTATATATCACAGGTCATGGCACTCCGCATACCACACCGGATTGACGGAAACCCTAACCAAGGTGGCCACCTACTGGTACCTCACGCCTGCACGTCTTCATCAAGCTGACCCCCACATTAGCGAGCGCTGTTGGAGAGGGTGCGGGGAGTTGGGCACATTGGAACACCTGCTCTGGAGCTGCGATCGCATACAGGGGTACTGGGACATGATAATATATGATATAGATTCCCACCTGGATACTGAACTTCCCCGGTTTCCGGCTTACATCCTGCTAGGGCTGCCCAACACCCTGATGTATCCCCTGAAGTCCCGGAGGGGCCGCCTCATAGCTTTTGCATTGGGTGCAGCCACACAAAACATCTTAGCACACTGGAGAACCCCGCAGGCCCCCCCACACACAGACTGGTTGCACAGGTTATGGATGGTGCTTGGCATGGAGAAGCTGTCCCTGGTACTGGCCGGCCGGGGAAACGAATTCCCAGAGTTGTGGCGTCCCTTCTTAACACTGCTCACTGGGGAGTTCCGTGAACTGAGCTGCCCCAGATACTTACATCTTCTCAGGCTGGCAGACAACCCAATCCCGGAACAAAAGGCAACCAAGGGCACGCAACATTACAAGCGCTGATGCTTCTCTCATACTTCCTATTTTTTGGCTACAATGGACTTTTCCTTTTAGTTGGGTGGACAAGGGGGGGATGGGAGGGGGGCGGGACCCACTGTATTGTTTATATGGATATATGCGGCCTGCATTGCTGCCCGCACCTGCAGGCACTGAATGTACTTATCGCTCTTGCATTAACACTTGCCTTGCTAGGCTTGTTTAACAGAATGCGGCCCTATTGTCTTGTTCTTTGTGAAAACTCAAAAAAATATTTAAACCATAAAAAGCATATCGCCAAAGGGAGGAAAGAAGAAGCCCCGGGACCGAACGGCATTCCACTTGCCCTGTTCAAAGCAAAGAGTGAAGACTGGGCGGATATCCTGCTACCTCTCTTTTTGGAAGTCAGGTGGCTAAACGGAATACTAGAATCTTAGAGGGGCTCGACAATAGTGCCAATTTGCAAAAAAAGGAGACAATGCGGAGCCCAACAATTACCGCTTAGTAGCTCTGATAGATAATGAAGCGAAATGTTTTGCGGGCACCATATTAGAGTAGCTCACATCCTGGGCTGAGGCGAATCAGATAATACCGCTGAACCAGATTGGCTATCGCAAAATGGCCAGCACATCTACAAACATCCTCACAATCTCTCTAATAATTGATGCAGCAAAAGCCTCCAAATTACCTTTACACCTGTGTTATATTGACTTTAGTGCTGCCTTTGATAATGTAGAGAGGGGCAGACTGTGGGGGAAACTGGCGTGATCGGGCATACCACAGCCTATTTTAAACATGCTCTTGCTTCTACACACAGATACCTGTGTGCAGGTGAAATTAGGCAGCGGGACCCACCTTTCCTCAAAAGTCCCTACAACAAAAGGATTGAAACAGGGTTGTGAGCTTGCACCAACCCTGTTCAATCTATTCATGGCTGACCTTCCAAAGGTGCTTGATGGCTTTAACTCCCATTCACCCAGGATAGGAGGGAAAACATTGACCAATCTCATGTATGCAGACGATGTAGTTCGGCTTAGTCATACTCACGTTGGTCTCCAACATCTACTGACGGAAATGCACAACTACGCAACAGAAAACCACTAAAAAATAAATCTGAGCAAGACTTGGACAATGTCAATAAACGAAAATAAGAACCCACAAAGGAGCAGATTCCTGGGTGGCATCAAATTCAATCCAGCTCTCGAGTACAAGTACCTAGGAGTCACATTTGACAAGGAAGGGTCGTTTGCGCGCCAGACAGAGGAAATAAGAAGGAAAGGTCTGCTGACTGCTCTAACGATGAAAAACCTTGCAAATAAATTGATGAGGCTGACTTTGACCCCGCTCTTGAAGGTAGTCCAGGCTAAACTTCTCCCCTCGATTGCTTATGGCAGCGAGGCACTGCGAGGGGAAGAGACGCTAAGGATCTGGACAACATGCAGGTCAAAGCTTACAGAACTATGTTCTGCCTTCCGCCCTACACATCACCTGTTCAAATAAGGTTGGAGTTTGGTCTTCTACAACAAGTCTTAGCCAGGTATGGTGCTTACATCATCTGCTGGCATAAGATTAGAAGTGCCACTATAAATACGCTAAACTATTTGCTGTGGCAAGACATACAGCACAGGGAGCTCTCTCAAGCAAGAAGCTATCTTCAGTTAAAAAACTAGTCTGGAAACCCATAGAACAAATTTACTTGGTGGGGGACAAGGCAAGCTTCTCAAACAGATCTCATAGCTACAACACAGAACCAGGTGGCAGGGATTATTGCCGCACTAACTAACAGTTTTAAAACCGTTCCTTGGTTCTAGCAACCAAAAAAAGGTCAAACAGATCTCATGCATGGATGATACTTAACTCCTACAAATCACTCGCCCCACAACTATACGTTAATCAGGGCTATCCTAGGGCCATAAAAATGAACTTCTATAGTCATAGACTGGGTATCCTTCTGTGTGCTCAGTATCTACCACCATGGCTGAGGACAACAGCACAAGCCACATGCAGGCTGTGTAACATCAAGAATGGTGACATTTTACATCTAATTTGCCTATGCAAAGAATTGCACCAAGCACAGCAACAGCTCCTAAAAGAACCTTTTAAACAGAAAGGTATCCACACCAGGAGGCAAGCAGTGCTGGCCTGCTTAAACCCTGAAAATATCCAACTGAACTGCAGATTGGTAAAATTCCTTATGTTGGCTGAACAAAAAATGCTCGAAATACCCAAAAATACTCCACGAAGGTTTGTCGCCGCAGGCTGTCCAGTAGACGGGAAGAGGCCTTAGCCGGACCATATTAAGGATGCCCACCAGTAGCATAGGGATAATCCTTGCAATAAACCAAGACAATCTGAACGATTTGACAAATGGGCAAGCGTGGCTGGAGTAAATAAACTCTGAGACTGTAACTCACAGCATCCAGCGAGCTATTGACCTTCTTTAATAAGTATCATTAATTGTGATTTTAAACTGTAAAGAATTTCCTAACTTTGGGTTTTAACTGGTTTTAACAAAGATTTTTCTTTTGTAACAACAACTAAAAAGGCAGCTAAGGTGGATGGAATCATATTGAACGACTATTTAAAATTCTTTTAAGTGTTAATATTGCAATGGTTTTAGTTAACAATGCAAAAAATAAAGAAACTTGAAAGTTGATTCTGCCCATGGGATCGCAGAGAGGCGAAGGTGTAGGTTCAAGCAGAAACAGGTGCACCAGGATCCATGCCAGCTGGATGAATGGATACAACTGTAAGCAAGTGCCGGTTTTGAGTCTCCACAGTGCAGGTCTAGTCAGGCTGTGGACGATAAGCAAACCAGCAGCATGTCAAATCTTCAGATGCCCAGGGCTTTGGAGAATAGAGTGAATGGTCTTGGAGGGCAGCTCTGTAAAGAGGGAGAGTAAAATACTATCAGCTCGCCGTACACCTGCATGTCCTGCATGGGTTGTGTTTCATTATAAAAGGGTAGACACGAGGGGTCAAATGACGCACTCACCCATCTGAAACCAGGAGTACTGGGTGAAATCTGCTGGTGTGACAGCGAGGGTCATGTCAGCATGAAGGAAAGAGGCAATGAGAACGGGCGAGGGGGCACCTAACTCCTATGAACACCGGCAATGCCCCAGCACTATTCTTATTTAAAAGAGCCCCCTGCACTTGGGTGTCTATGGCAAATCTAAGGGGCAGGGTAGTTTGAGGCCTACTGACATGTGAAGAATTGTCTTGCCCGGTCCTGTGCTCTGACTGCGTCTGAATTAGCGCAGGTGCCACTGCAGCCGCACTCCTCATCCCCGAGAACTAAAAGAAATCAAGCTGCTGTAGGTTACCTTAATCCTCCCAATCCCATTAGCAGGAATTACTCCCAGGGCAGGTAACAAGTATCAGGATGCGCCACTTCTAGGGAGCAGCGGCTCAAGGTCGTTCGTGTCCGGGGTCTGGCAGTCTCCCACTGTGCTGCCCCACTCCTTGTTCACCCGATACTTCCTCAACTAACCCCTGAAGGGCCCTACCCCGGCAGGCATAGAGCAAAGTCAGCACACATCCACCATCATAGGACCCTCACAACTGCCACCTGCCTTGCAGTTCCTGTGTTTACCAGGACAGCTTCCATTCCAAACCTGTCACAACCTTTGCCCGATTACCCTTCAGTGACATGCCCTGGAGAACAGGCCTGACAAGTAGTTTGGAGGAAGGGTAGGAGGCGGTTGCAAGCCATAGCTAACTGGGCAGGCATTTCAAAATATTGTAGCCAAATTTGGAAATGTGGAATTGAACGACAGAGCGATATTTGCTGGAGTATTGTGATTCTCACCAGAGATGACAAGGCAATGCAGACTGCAAGAGGTAAGAAGTGCAGAAAGAACAATGTACTCTGACATTTCTGCTCCAGAAATGAAGAAAGATGTCGATGTAAAACAGATCAAGTAGGCTTTGGGTGTTTTTTGCGAGACCACCAAAGAAGCAACTGAGGATTTCACTACGTCACTGAGACAATTATGTGTTGTTGTTTTTTTTAGCAAGAGGATGAAAAATCAATAAAAGTCAGAGTTAAATAATTTGGCAATATGGACACGTAAAGAGAGGTGGGTGCGATGAACAAGAGCACTGGGATTTGGGTGGCATTGTAGTGGGCGAGATACCAATAGCGCTAGTAAGGGAAGCCAGGTGTGAGATGATATGGAAGAACTCAAAGGCAGGAACAATATTTTTGAAGGACTGAGTTTTAAAGCAGAACTTGGGCATCCAATACTTAATGAAGTCAAATAGTTTTTTCAGGTGACTGATGTCTTTTGAAAAGAGTGCTGTCAAGTTATTGGTAGAAGGATAAGCTATACTGTGAAGAGAGAGAGAGAGAGAGAGAGAGCTCTCATTTCCTATGAAGGATGAGAGGCTCCAAGGGCACCCCCACAAGATGCAAAATACTGCAGACTATCTATGAGACTCCATTTCAAATGATTGAGAGCTTCCGGAGTGGAATGGGACGAACCAACTTAGACCCATCCCACTTTTTTCATTTTCATTAGAAGACCTTAGAAAAGTAATTTTTGGTCAACCATTTCAAATGCTGCAGTTAGTAAGGTCAAAACGTCCAAGCAGGTTGCATGCAGGCTCCACACCTCTAAATTACAAGGTCTGAAGACAGGTGAAAAACATAACATTAGGATGCATAAGTATGGATTTGCAGTTGTAAGTTCTCCGATTTTTTAAATATCTTTTCTAGCAAATAAATGTGTGTGATGGGTCTAGGTGGTTCAGGTAAGGCTTTTTAGTAGAAAAGGGGGGTAAGGCCGATTCTATGACATGGAGAAAAACCTCAAGATTCAAGGATGTGTTCACAATTTCGAGAAGCATGGAAATGGATTAAGTGTCCATTTCTGTACAGATTTTCTAAAGGGTGATTTTTTTCGAGGTTCCTTAAAGAGACCTTTTCTGACTAGTGTTACAAAAAGATTTATTGCACAGACTGGGTGTCTTGTACCTCATCAATGGCTTAAACCAGGGATACTGCAGCACTTCAACCCAATGGTACTATCTCTACTTTGCACATGGTACTGAAATTCATAGAAGTCTGAAGATCTTTTAATTTATCCATATTAACGCTGTCTATTTGGCTTAATGCCAACCTGCTCCTCCGAGTGTGTTGTCTGATCTGGACGTCCATCTCCTGCATTCCAGACTTGTTTTGCCACTGCTACATCAAGGTGCCAACTTGCAGGTAGACCATCACCTCAACGGCTCAGCAACTTTCATACAGCCTTTCAGCCAGAGTAGGTCCGCAATACTAATTCTGTCTCTGCTTTCTTCGCATACCTTACATTACTTTATTATCTTGGGGTCAGTACAGGGTAGTAGTCTCTGGCGTCTACTGCTGTTTGTTAAGTGAGCTCTTTGACATAGTTGCTTCTGCAAACCCATTGGCAAAGGCACCGCTGTATCACATGCACAGAATAAGATTGGCCAGCCTTGTTACTGAAACACAACAAAGGTATAAGAGAGGCATAGCTGAAATTCAGATATTTCAAAATCGTGCTTGCCTTGAATACCAGTAGACTCGCTTGCTTCTCCATACAGCAAGAGTGTCTCAATTCACTATTTTTGGCGGTGTCGAGATTCTAAATGTGTAACAGTGAATATAGTGTAGTCTTGGCCCAAACTACCACTGCATGTTTGGTTCCCCACATGTGACTCACATAGCTATGACTATTACTTCAGCAATGCTAGTGTTACTCCATTTTCTGTTTACATTTCTTTATTGGGTATGAACCAAAGCAAAAAGCAAGCAAATGACAAAAAAATGAAGTCATGAAACAAAATAATAAACTTCGAACTAAACGGGCACATGCCTAGGGAACTACATCCATGGAAAAGTTATACACTTATAGTCCGCTGCCAATGTGGAGGATGGCTGTGCATTCACAGCCGATGAACTTCAGCCAGGAGAGTCAAACAAACAACATGCTCATGTAATCAAAGAATTGCTAGTGTTACTCCATGATTTATCTAACATTTCAGGTCAGGTGTGATGCTGGGGACCAGTCCCGGACAGGCCATTTACTCATCTGGTATTTCCCTCTGGGGCTTAAGACATTGAACACTGGTTTTTAGGACCAACATCCACCATTTGCACCCTTGTCACTCTCTCCAGCATCCCATGGCTTATCGTAGCAGCCGCAGAAGTGGAATAAAAAGAGAGTTAGCGAGAAAAAGATGGAGAAGTGATGGAAAGAGAGCAGACAGATAGAGACGATGGAGACAGCGGCCAGAGGAAGAACAGAGAGAGAGACAAAGAAAGAGATAGGTGAGTAGAGGGAGGAAGTAAGGCTGGCCTGAAAACTTTTTCCAGGACTGCTTTTGGCTCATAATACAGCCCTACTGGAGAAGTTGGTTCTCCACTGACTTGGCAGTGGTTAAACTCTCTGCTGTTTGAAGTGCAAAACACCGCTATCCCCAACAAGATGAGTAGCTGAAAGAATTGCTAACCTTGGCTATTCATAAACAGTTGATCTATAAATTGAACACTTTTGTCTTGTCTTTGGTTATGAAGCCTCTTCTTCTGCAGTGCAGTATCTAGGACCACTGTTAAAGTTGTTAAATGTTCTAAACAGCATGCATGATTGGATCTATTTGTTGCTTTTGCGAATGTATTGTTCTTTGAAGCTACTGTTGGCTTCATTTATACAGTTCATCAGTTTTCCTCTTGCTGCTGCCACCATGTACTCTTATCCCAATCTCGTCTTTTCCTATTCCACCATCTTTCCCTATTTTTTATGTTATCCATAACCTCCGTCTTAGTATTCACAGAACTCCATGAACACCCCTTCACGTTCTAACCCTAGTTGAAACTTGTTCTGGTTTTGCACTGGAGTACTTTGTTTCCTATTGCTACTTTTTTAATGTTAGGTGCTATTCCCCATTGGCTGGTATGGACTCCACTCTACGCAAATTCAGTTTTGTTGTTTAAAAGAATTACACTAAATAATTGTTTTCAAAACATACTATAACAGAAATAGGCTTGCAGCTACCGAGCCACAAATGTGAGATCTTAACCCCCCTCCAGCTGTTTCAACTTGCATACCTGAAATCTGTGGGGAGCGTAAATGTCCTACTGTAGGTCCAATTGTCCAAAGAAATCCACCGATAGGCCATGTCGTTAAATCGGTAATAAGGATCCTATCAAAATAAGAAGAAAAAAAACAGAACCCTTTTAGAGTTTGACCACACCCCTCCAATGATGTTGTTAGAATAAACAGAAACTTTGTTATTGGGTATAGCAACATCCAATCAGACCGATTCAGAATTATGCAAATAGCACTGCCTTTAAAATTCTGTTCAGTTTTTTTAAAGTGTGAGCAAAGCATAACTGTAATGGGAGCATTTAAAATATATTTTTAAACGCATCAGATCTTTCCTATCTTTTAGGTCAAGATTAACTCACAAAGCAAGATGTTGTAGCTCAAATGTCTGTTGTCACTCTAGTATCTGGAGGGCAGACCACAGTAGGAGTCACCCTGAAACCGTTTGCTTATCCCGAACTATCACTGATGCCTAAATCTTACTGTTTGTAAACTTATTAAGCAATCACTCAGGTCTTTCACCACACAGTAGAAAATTAGAACTTTAGAACAGAAAGACTTCCTCAGATGAAAGAAATTGAAACACAACTTAAAATTGACCTCAGTAAATTCTGTCTCACCGTTATCAGTTTTTGGGCAATATAGAGGTGTATATTGTATCGTAAGTGAGGGATACTTCCACTTGATGTCAAGACTTTCTAGATTTAAAAATAGTTCTCCTGCACATGTGGACATTCAAAGACATTTTCGTCACGCTGATTTCATCATCGCAGTGGACTAATCTATAGCAAGGCTGGACATTCACACATAAATAAAATACTTAGCAGATTTTCTTTTACAATCCAAACAGAAACTGGGGTTGGTAAAACCGTAATATATTCTCTTGTTTATTATTTTCGAATCATTCCATGATTTTGAAAATAATTAAAACAAGCATTTACAATGCAACGGTTTCGCCTTTGGAAAAGTTTGAGCTATTGGCATTGTAAATGACAAAATTTGTATTTATGTGTTGGTATAGTTGTGAATTTACCATAATCTACTGTATAATCTGCATCTTTGATAAAATGATAAAATAACAAGCGTATACCGTCACATGATATGCTGTAGCATTCTGCTAATTGATTGAGTTAGCCTTACCTTAAGGCTTATTTGGGTCCTCCTTTGCCGCATAATTCCAGATGCAGAGGCCCTTGTGACAGATCGTACACTCAGCACCTAACTGTCCAAAAGAGCTGGCTTCAAAGCTGATATTGAGTATATTATAGCCACTGGGAAGGACGCAGCTGCTGAGAAAATGAGTCAGCCTCTACATTTAACACTTTATAAATGAAACACTGCAGAAATAAACAAGCGTCTGCATACATTGCTGTAGCGCCTACGTATAAAACGCCGACAGGCACTGAAGTCTGACACCTGATTGTGAACACACTGGGCTTTCAATAATTTCTACGCTTAAAACCCTCTAACACAGGAGAGACCAGATCACTTCTGTGCACAAGGAAATGACACGAGGTTGTAGGAGTTCGCGAGGCAAGAGTTGGGTAGAAGGGTGAAGGAGAGAGAGAAAGAATGAATGAAAAGAGAGGGGACAGAAGAAGTTCTGCAAGATGGAAGGATAGAAGACAGGATAACACCTACAGGAAAGAAAGGAGATTGGGAGTTAGGTTCAGGGAAGTGTGGATGGGAAGAAGAGAAAAATTTGAAAGGAAACAACGCGAAATGAGGAGCGACTAGAGAAAAAGTAATGGAAATAAAACTGAGAGAGGCAAGGGGAGGGAAAGGAGACGAGGGAAATAAAATTAAACGGGGAATACAGGAAAGATAAAGGAATTTAAGAGAAGAGGTAATACATGAAAGAAAGAGACTAAGGAAGAAAGAGTGATGAGGCGAGGTAAGAAGAGAAAATGGAAGAGAAAGCAAAAGAGAACTGAAGTACGGGTGGGGGTGAGATGCGAGGTGAGAGGAATGCGAAGAAGGGAAAGAAATAAATACTTTATGTAATAACATTAAAGCTCAAGCAGTCGCAGAGAAGAGAGGAATCAATGCAAGCGAATATACAAAAAAAGTACGTTTTAGTGAAGATAAATAACGAAACCTCTCCAAAACACAGTTCAGGTACATTTTGTCAATGTCCGGGCGTGGGCTGGGCAAGGCAAAACCTAATTCGTTTGTAAAGGCTCTTCGTGTATACGACCAAACATCAAGGACAGGTGAAATGAGGGCGGGAGCACCGCAGACAACGTGTACTCAGCAACAGTAAGAAGAGGCGCTCTGAGATCTAAATGGGCATCTTTACTTTTGACCCAGCCAACATCGAGCATTGAAGAGACAGTCAAACAGTAAATGGTGGCAGAAGAAACTCTAAACTTGAGAGCACAGCAGATGGAGAAGAAACAACAGATCGAATATGATCCATTCCCTTTGCTTGCAAACATTTGAACGTCTCACCGCACACACGTAAAATCTACAGACTGCACATCACAAGCTCTGACTGGGAGTGACATAAGATCGCACAGGAGAGAACTAAATACAGTTAAAATGGAAAACGTGTGAGGATATGCAAGGCTTCCATAAGTCACAATGCAGTAGGTTATCCTTATCCTGAAGTCCCAGGCCCGCCCCTAACTCACCTGAGAGTCCCTGAATTCCACCACCACATTCTCACTGCTCCAGCGTGCCGCCATCTTCATCCGGCAACACGTGATGTCACAGAATAACAAGCCCGCAGCGCACGACGGGAAGAGTAGTTCATTTGGAGTAGAAGGAGGCGGAAACGTGAGGTGACAGTAGAAATGCTAGAGGGGGGGTGCTGAGATTACAGGATGTAGGGAACTATTGAGGGTGTGGGTCAAAAGACAAGTAGGTGATATATGCTGAGTGAGGGAAGGATGTAGCTTGCAAGCTTCATACGTCGCCTGTAGGGTTGCCACGTGGCCGTTTTTTTAATTCCCCTTTTGGTACAAAAATAAGCAAAATCACCCAAAGCCGGTATTTTTACCCTTAATCCTTGAGTAATTCAAACAGAAAATGTAATTATAACAACATTTTAGATGTGCACCAAAGCTGCGTTCACGGTCCCTGTTAATTAAAGTAACAAAGGCAGCAACGTCAAGTTACGATTTTGTTTAGTGTACAATTTAGTATCATGTTCGGGCTATTGCAGGGTCTTAAAACACAACAGATGGTCGGTATTTTTCTCATGGAATGTGGCAACCATAGTTATGTTTCACACCACCAGTATTTAAAAAAAAAAACAAGTCAGGTCCCGGGCCGGCAGCCAATCACAGCGCGGCCCGAGGAATGACGTCACGGGGGTGTCCCGGGCCGACAGCCAATCACAGCGCGGCCCGGGACAATGGGCGGGACTTAAAAAAAGTCACGGAAACGCCCCCGAATCGCGTTTTCACGGGGAAAGCGTGATTGACAGCCTCTGTCTCCCAATGGCTAGCCTCCATTTATGGAGCTAGCCAATGGGAAACAGAGGCGGTCCGAACATCCCTACTGTAGACAAAAGTTTTCGATCTGGGAGGGGCACTGCGTGCCCCTCGCCAGGTCGAAACCTAAAAAGAGGGAACCGTTTTACATTTCTCAAAGCTTTTGGACAATCCATTTTGCATGAAGTACCCAGGACAGTGGAAAAAGTGTTCTGGTATTGTAAACACTTGTGCCGAAGAAGACAGATAACTTTTGCAGTAGGAAAACATACTCTGGTAATAATGAAAAGTTCAGAAACGGTTCCACTAATTTTAAAGATGTCCTGCTCAGAAGTGTTGGTGCTTCCCAAGGTAAAATAGATCAGCCCATCTGAGAAGTGGTGGTACTAAACACTGCTGGTATAGCACCATCCTGAGAAGTGCCTGTACTTTTCATTATAAGCAGACAGCATTCCCGCCATATAGAGCTGGTACTTTCCCACTAAAGGCTTAGCTGCACAGCTAAGAAGTACAATATTGTCCAATGACAGGACAGCAGCCAAACAGAGAAATTATGGCACTGTCCATTATAAGCAAAGCAGTCCTAATAGGATCTGCAAGTAATGTCCAAATTAATTAAAGCAGCACAATTGAGGTATGCGGCTCTTGCTCCACTGAAGGTTTAAGAGCCCTGGTGCTAATTTCTGGTGTAGCAGCCCTAATAAACATTCCCTGTACTATTTCACTATTTCACTAAATAGAAAAGTGTTCATGAGAAGTACTATCCATTATAAGTATAACATTCTTTCAGTGTTGGTATTGTCCCACAAATAGAACAGCTGACCCACTAAAATCTGCTGCCACTGTCCAAAGAAAAACTGCAAATCCTGCTGGGAGATGCTGGCTGTTTCCCACTAAAATAATATTGGCCCTGCTGAGAAATGTTGGTTTTGTCCATTTTAAACATAATTGTCCTGCTTCTTACATAAGCCTTAGAGAGACTTCTATGCTTAGGAGTCTAGCACCACACTGGGGGGACTGGAACTTTTCTACTAAGAGTACTTCAGTCTTGCTGGGAAGTACTGGTACTGCCCACCATTTACATAGCAACCCTGCTGAAAAGTGCTGATATTTTCCATTAAAAGGTATACTGCAGCCATGCTGAAAAGTGCTGATATTTTCCATTAAAAGGTATACTGCAGCCATGCTGAAAAGTGCAGTATACTACAAGAAGTGCAGGACCACGGAGAAGTACGGTTACCATTGATATAACGAGAGCCCTTACAAGAGGGGTCCGTCAAGTAACATTAAATGCATGTCTCCCGCAATGAGAAGCAGCAGTATGCACAAATGCGACTTTCAGTACTGAAATATCTGGAACATGCAAGTACGATTCCAAGAAAGTACAGGGCATGGATGCATATAAGTAAACCCTAAATATCTGCTTGCTGTAGAGAAGTAGTGGCACTGTCCCATTAGAAGTAGAGGAGTCCTCCTGATGGAGCAAGGATTCATGTAAAAGAGACTTGCTCGGACGCAATCCTCTCATATAATCCAGTAACAAAATATTAATAATGTTTTGTAATACTAATTATGCACAACATTTCATATCTCTCTATATAGGGGAAGCTTGCCTATGTGTTTAACTAACAATTAACCTGAGTATGATTAAAGATGGCTGCTAACGTGGGAAAATGTATTGCGCATGCATCAGCTACATGACGTCTTAACACTTGGAGGGAAAATTCTGCTTCTGCACAATAGCATCTAATATGGCCGCTTAGAAACTCATGTGCTAAGCATCTGCTTTGCTGAAACTAAACCAGTTATATACTAAATGCTAATGCATAAAGTCTTTAGAAGTAAAATGGGATTAGAGTAGAGATAGGTGGTATACAGTGAAATAATTTTAGTTAGAAATTAATATCTTTTCTTTTGACCTCTTTATTAGTTCGCATTTGGGCCTCTGAATAATCCTAAAGTCTGACACTTGCATGATTCTTTACGCGTGCGCAGAAGGGACAACTCCGAACTGTGAGCTCAAGTCTTGATACTCGTCCAAGGACGTTCTCCGCACATGTCCTGGGAACCAGATGAACATCCTGAAGAATCAATGGTCAACTGTCAAATATATACATTTTTATTGATAAAAAGTGTGAATACGGGTGGGAAGTAAAGCTTGGGAGAACAAATTAATGGGAGGGAACTTAAAACATTGAAGTAATGAAAATTATTAGAAACTCAGCATGGTGTGATGATCATCCCCTCAGCTCGTCCAATCAGAAATAAGAGTTTCATAAAGTAGAAACATTTAGGGGTGGTACATGCCATTAAGAAAGTATAATTGAGGTAGTTAGTTAGATGAGCTACGGCAGTTGCAGCCACAACGCTGAGCAACCGAGATGCTGTCCGAATGCTGATCGAATACTTGAAGAAGCAGACTTAGAATTTGAAAGCCAACTAATTAGAGGACTGCAGAAGATTCGAGGAGGTAATAGAATTAGAAGAAAATTGCGGAAGATTCGAGGAGGTAATTAGAAATTAGAAGAAGATCGCTGAAGATTCGAGGAGGAAGTTAGTATCAGAGAGTGGTGAGACGAAGGCGCCGAATCCAGAAGAGGTTATCTATCCTGTCCTGAAACCTGTCCTGAAGTACTTGTCACCTGAAATTTCTAAGGGACCCATTAACTCTTGGCCAGAGGGGTCTGATTTCACACCATCCTAGGTAAATATAATTCTGTGTTTTGTGTCAATGTACTTTCTCTCTCTATCCTCTTTTTCCTGAGGTACTAGTCGTTGTGAAATTTCATATTAAATTAGAATATGAAAATAATGATGGTCTTAACTCCTTGATTATGATGGAGTTATCACTGTAATTTGTTTTGCTCATTTGAAGATAAAGAATCTTAACTTTCCAGAGTATGTGGTCATTTAAAAAGACAATAAGGTGAATGAACTTAGGTCATATTGCCAATTACTCTTCAACTAAAATAGATCCATCAGTAAAGGAAAAGGCTTCAGATCAGTAATAGACTGGACAAATAGATGAGCAAATGAGTCCATAATTAAAGCCTTAAATTGACCCCCAGCGGTATTGACTAGCCTTTATATGAGTGAATGTGTTTATGGGCCCAGATGAATGTATAGTGATAGCTGTACGCAGGTTGGTAACCCACTGGATCATTACTGAGAAGATTGGATATGGGTCACTAGTGATATAGTAGCTCTACTGCGAAGCACTGGCGCCGTTACAAATACAGCAGCCCTGCTGAGAAGTGCTGGCATTGTCCATTTAAGAATAACCCTGAAACAATTGTTGGTAATGTATCATTGAAACCATTGCGGTTATGTTGAAATGTGGCAGTATCGCCTAATGCAATGTGTTTTTTCAGCGGCTGCCAATACGATGTGGGGGAGGCAGCACGGGGAAAAAATAGGAATTTAAAAAAATGTACCCTTACCTTTTGCTGCCAGCTGCCGCCTCTGTGATCTTCTGCTACCGCACCTCACTGCTCCTCTGCTTCTGGCACTGCAATCCCCATGAGCACAGGCTCCTATACTGCTCTCGCAATCCCAACGCTGCTCTCACGCTATTAACCAGCATGAGAGAAGCGTTGGGATTGAGCAGAGCAGGCATTTTCATGCTTCATCAGTGACTGGGAGTCTGTGCTCTTGAGAACTGCCTTGTGATATCCAAGTGTGCAAGTCAGTTTGGCCATCCTAAGAAGGCCCGTGAAACCGACATGCAAACTTTCAATACCTACCACTACTCCTGCCATTGTTGCTGATGCTGCAAATGGCCCCGTCCCCCCCTAAACACGGCGGATTGGAAGTGAAAAACAAATGATAATAAAATGGTTTTATTTGTCTTTGGTCTGCTACCTTTCAGCAGTGGGGCGATGCTCCTCGGCCATAGCGGATGAGCCGCCCCTGTGTGCTTTAGGTATAGCCTTTGAGAATTTGAGCTAAAGCTGTCTCGCCAGGCTATTGTTTTTCCAAAAGCATCATACATAATATGCCTATGTAAAGTGTTTTTGGTCCAAAGGCTTCATCCATGCTTAGCTAAATTGTCAGTCACATTTTGCTTACAGCCAATACAGCATAAAACATGGTGCAATGTGTCAATCCACTCTACGCCACTCGCTCCATTTACTTTCAGAGACTGAACAAAGGCTGTGCGCATTGTTCACATTCATCTAAAAATTGTTCCGTTCTTTTTTAGTCATAAACTTGGTTCCAAGCGTGCTTTTTCATTTACATTTTTTTTTATATTAACTTTAAATAGTGGCTATTTATTTTGCCCACACTTCAGGTGCCCAGTTAGACTGTGATGCAAAGGATGTTGCTGTTGGCATTTCACTGCAACACCCATTGGTTTTTGACATTGCCCCAGATTTACAAGTATATGTAAATCTGAGGCAATGCCAACAACTAACGCCATGCAAAAGCAGGTGTTAGATTGGTGCAATGAGGAGAAATACTTTTATTTACCCTCGTTTTTGCTATTTCTATGGGTGCTGCAATCCGCAGCACTTATAGACCGAGCAAATCGCCTTAAAAAATTGTTTATGCGTAGGAAGGTGTATCTTCCTGCAAATAAACAAGCATTCCCTGTAGCACAGACACCCTTGCACCATAGTGCAAGGGTGCCTGCGTTGCAGGGATGATTCCCTGCAATGCAGGCACAGTTGAACTGTGGTGAAGGGGTGCCTGTATTTCAGGAAATCATCCCTGCAAAGCAGGCACCTTTGCGCCATGACGCAAGGGTGTATGCATTGGCGCTAGGCAGCTATTATTAGTGCAAGGGGAAACACAGGGGTGCGCCGTATTCTTGTGAATATGGCACATTCCCGCATTTTTTAAAATGACGCGGCGAAGCTAAATTTGCTGCAGCGTCGCTGCACCATTTCCTTATGAATATACCCCAAAAAGTGTATGCGTCCTTGTAGACACCTAAGCTGCAAAAGAAAAAAAAGATTGCTGCAGCACTAATGCACACTTTGAATCAGCGATAATTAAAGGTACTTTGCAAAGCATAGCTCGGATGGGAAGGGAAGAGTAGGGAATGAGATACGGTGTTCTCATTCTGGCATTTTCAAACATATCTCAAAGTTGCAGCTTTACTGGGAAGAACTCACAGTTTGTCAAATGTTATCCTTATACCAGGATGGAGTAGTTATACGTATAATGAATGCACTTCTGTTTGGCTTGCCTGAGAACTGAATTGTTGAGTACATTTCCATAGCTGGACAAGGAAATATGTACCTGTGCTTAGAGTTTGCTGTCAGACATTTTGCTGGAGCCCCTGGCACTCCAATGTCATTTAGCTGAATACAACTTTGGTCTCTAAGAACATTCCTACTCATGAATTTTACTTAAGGATCTGGCATTCACAACACTGTAACTTTATAGTTGTTTGAGATTTGGGTGCGTGGTTACTTGGTTATTTATTCTCGTCCCTTTCACAAATACTAATAATAAAGTCCATGGCAAACCTGGTTGACTTTCTAAAAATTCACTAGTATAATATATATAGCAGTCCTGCTGAGAAGTGCAGATACTGTTCTGTACATGCCCATTCCTGTCAACCTGTTGAATCTAAATTGAGGGTGAGTTCAGGCGCTTAAGAGGAGGAATCCCATGAAGATGAATGGAGAATGAATCGTTTTTTGGACAGTGACATAGGTTTTCAAAATAGGGTGACCCCACTGAAAACTATGGAGGCATTTTGTTTGAATGAGAGAGACTGCGAGCCTCATTTGGACACCTGCCAAATGAGGGGGGGCTGACATGTTTGTATAATTAGCAGTCCGAATTGATATTGTTATCTATTAGCAACCCTACTCAGAAGTAAGAGTCCATTTTATCAAGACCATGCAATAGGCATCTAAACTATCATTATATTACCCCTTTCATTGTACACCATGTCGCGCTGGAGGTCTTGGGGCACAGATAGATACAGCGCGGCATGCGCGGGGGCAGGAGCGTGCAGCAAGTAACACAAAGAGCCCACACTTCGCTCTCGGTTGGAGTGACGACCTCGAGCGGCCGCCCCCCTTTTATTTACCCCGGCAGGCCATGCCTGGCCTACGGATGTAGTGGGTGCGTGTGAGTTGGCCACTAGACCACCAGCTGTTACATCCCTATCCAACTCAGGTCTTTTTTTTCAAAACAAACACAGCATTTTAAACATCTCAATTGACAAGAGAGAGCAGTCTCTGTACTTGCGTGGACCTTGTGGATGGTGTCCGGACGCCCTCAGCAAACAAAGTCCCTCAGTCGTTGGCTCTGGCGAGGGTTCGGTCTCAGGCTGTACCTTTGGGGGCCGACGTGCACCCCTGTGCCACCCGGGCCAGTGTCCTCGGATCAAGCCCTGGGCTGAGGGGAGGGGCTTGCCTCCATTGTCCCTTCGACTCTGCCACTTCCTGACCCTTCCTTGCGGTGATCCGGTGTTGCAGCGGTTGTCAGACTTGTCTGATCACTTGAGGTCTCTTGGTGGTGTTCTGAGGGGACCTCCTTGAACCATGAGATGTTTCGGGACACTTCTTCGTCCCCTCTTCTTGTCGTTACCATGGTGCTGTGGTCCGCGGTGACTGTCCACATGCCTGGCTCGTAGTTCATACAGAATTTCCCTCCCGGACGGCGGTCTCGTAGCATGACGGTCGCTCCTGGGCAGATCGCTCTAGAGGCGGCACGACGGCGGAAGCTCGCCTCCTGATTATGTTGGATCCTTCTCTCTTGTACCTCTTCCACCTCAATTATGGGTGAACCCCACCCTGGGCAGGTGGGGAGCAGGTCTCTTCGGGGTCCATGGAGCATGAGTGCCCGTGGGCTCCTGTGGGTTGTGCAGTGGGGTGTGCTTCGGTATTCCCTTAGAAATTCATAGAGTCTCTATTCCGGGTCCGCTTGTTCAACGACCGATATACGGAACATCTTGTTTAAGGTGTGCATGAAGCGTTCAATGTCCCCGATGGCTTGGGGCCATTGAGGGGTGATCCATCTGTGAGAGATACCTTGCTGTTTTGGGAACATGGCAAACTCTGATTCTTGGAATGATGGACTGTTGTCGCTGTGTACTTCTTGGGGAAACCCGAACATGGCGAAGACCTTCTCCAGTATTGGTCCCCACATAGTTAAAAGCCGGGGACACACCGGGTTCTACTATGGGGTACTTTGAATAGGCCTCTATGATTACAAGCGTGTGCTTTCCTCCCGGGAAGCTCCCAAAGTCTATGCTCACTTTAGACCATGGAATGGTGCAGGCTTCCTCAGTTATGATTGGGATTAGTTTCTCGGGGCCACTTGTCAGCTGACACGGTGAACAGCGGCGGACATATTCCTCTACCATGTCCTCCAGTTCAGGGAACCAGTCTTTCTCCCGCATTCGTGCCTTCATTTTGGTTATCCCTTGATGTCCTCCATGGGCCAGTTGGACTGCCCGATGTTTGAAGCTTTGCGGTATGACCAGCCTGGACCCTCTCAGCAGGATGTCGCCAATGGTGGCGCTGAGTTCATGACGTATCCGCCACATTTTTGTTAGGGCGTCATGTTCCTCTAGGCTCCAGGAGTTGGCCTGACGGAGGTAGTTTGTCCACGATCCTTCCTGCACAGCCCGCAGCGTCTTGGTGTATACTGCGTCGGTGGCGGCAGCCTCTTTCACGTCATCCAGGATGATGCTCTGGGGGCAGGCCGTAAGAAGAAATTAGCTGGGTTCTTAGATCCTGGTCCATATAACACTTCCATTTCATACGGTTGTAGCTGAACTGCCCACCGCTAGATGCGCGGAGGTGGGTGAGGTGCTGTACCTCTGAAGGCCCAGATCTCTGTACTGGGGTGAATGTATGACATTGTTCTGCATTCTGTCCATCAACTGTGGTTTTTGCATTTGTCACCCCGAGTGGGATGGGTATGCTCAGACGTGAGTCCCATGCACTCCACACCACTGGATTCAAGCAAGCCAGGCTGAAGACGGCTGGAATGCCAGAAACCAGTCCTTGGAAGCTTGTTTCCGGTCCAGGGAAGGCATGGCTTGGCATTTTGGGCTGGACTGTTCCCATGAGGCACAGGGGTCAGACTGATTTGCATATGGCCATGTCTGAACTAGGGTGGTGTGGAGTGCAACAAAACGATGGATTTAGGCCCAGATCTCTGTACTGGGGTGAATGTATGACATTGTTCTGCATTCTGTCCATCAACTGTGGTGTTTGCATTTGTCACCGCGAGTGGGATGGGTATGCTCAGACGTGAGTCTCATGCACTCCACACCACTGGATTCAAGCAAGCCGGGCTGAAGACGGCTGGAATGCCAGAAACCGGTCCTCGGAAGATTGTTTCCGGTCCAGGGAAGGCATGGCTTGGCAGTTCGGGCTGGACTGTTCCCATGAGGCACAGGGTCAGACTGATTTGCATATGGCCATGTCTGAACTGGGGTGGTGTGGAGTGCAAAAAAACGATGGATTTAGGCCCAGATCTCTGTACTGGGGTGAATGTATGACATTGTTCTGCATTCTGTCCATCAACTGTGGTGTTTGCATTTGTCACCGCGAGTGGGATGGGTATGCTCAGACGCGAGTCCCATGCACTCCACACCACTGGATTCAAGCAAGCCGCACTGAAGACGGCTGGAATGCCAGAAACCGGTCCTCGGAAGCTGGTTTCCGGTCCAGGGAAGGCATGGCCTGGCAGTTCGGGATGGACTGTTCCCATGAGGCACAGGGTCAGACTGGTTTGCATATGGCCATGTCTGAACTGTGGTGGTGTGGAGTGCAAAAAAAACCGATGGATTTAGGCCCAGATCTCTGTACTGGGGTGAATGTATGACATTGTTCTGCATTCTGTCCATCAACTGTGGTTTTTGTTGTACCTCTGAAGAGGGGCACGAGGGGCTGATGGTCGGTGACCATGGTGAATGGTTGTCCTTTTAGGTACAGATGGAAATGGCTGCAGGCCCATTTGATGGCTAACGCCTCTCGCTCAATCTGAGCGTACCTTGTTTCTGTGGGCTTGAGAGACTTGCTGGCAAACGCTAGGGCCGCTCAGTGGCCGGTTTCACGTTCTTGAGCCAGTACTGCACCTAATCCTACGGGGCTCACGTCGACCAGTACTTCCGTTCGCTTTGTGGCATCAAAGTAGGCTAGCGTGGCTTCTCCTAGGAGGGCATCCTTTATTCCTTGGAAGGCTTCCTCCTCTCTTGAGCCCCAGTGCCAGGTTGCATCCGCCCTTGTGAGGTCTCGCAGCGGTTCCGCCCAGGTGGCCAAACCAGGTATGAACCTTCCACAGTATGTGGCCATCCCCAGGAAGCTTCGTACTTCTGTTGGTGTTGTCGATGCGGGGACATTTTTGATTGCCTGTGACTTCCTTGGGTCCACTTGGATGCCTTCCTGATTGAACACGTATTCGAAAAACTCGAGGGATGGCAAGAAAAATATCTATGTTAGGGAGGGAGTTACCCTTTTTATCAGGAAAAGGATTGGGTCAGCAATCATAAAAAAACAAAAACTCCTTATCCTGAACTTTACAATCAGTTTCTATTGTTGTGTCTCATGAAGAGACATTTCCCAGGTGGGAGAAAGGGTCTTGTCTATGCGCAGGTTACCAAATTTACAAGCTTTATAAATGTCAGACCAGGTTCAACATGAATGTATTTCTAAACACAATTTTTTTTAAAAAGTTTTTTCATTTATTAAAAATATATATTTTTTAAAAACAACAATACATTATCTCATTTACATTATACATCTTGTTCTACACAAATCAATTTCAAATATTGTTTGACTTAGTTTAAAAACTTGAAAAATATGCATTTGTCTTCATGTAGAGTTGCTCCATACTCGCTGAGGCGCTTCAGTGTGTTGCGGAGGTGTCTATGGTGATCTGCGTCCGTCGCTGAGTGGGTGAGAATGTCGTTGCTCACGTTTAACACCCCGGGCAGGCCTGACATCAGCTCCCGTATTGTGTATTGGAATACTTCAGCCGCTGAGGATATTCTGAAGTTTAGACGCTTGTATCTTCGCAATCCGAGATGAGTCTGAGATCTTCTGCAGTGTGGCTGCTCGGGAGGGTGTCGGCTTCCCTGTCAATGACATGGATGGTAGCCATTACCTCGATGTCATCTTTGATAGGCACTGATATCTTGCCTTTTAGCGGGAGGGGTGGGTCAGCTCCATATGCTTAGATCCAGGTTTTCGACGGCACTACAGGAGGGCGAGGTCGTAGGCATCGGTACTGTTGGAGGCCCATAACATGCACTGTCGTTCCTGTGTCGATGACTGCTTTTATTTCTGTTCCCGCAACGTGGACCATGCACGTTGGCTGTGGTCGGCGGCGTTGCTTGAGTTCCCTCGCAAAAGATACCAGGTATACCTCTTCTTCCTCGTCCTCATCCTCTACCGTCGGTAGGTGCTTCACCTGCCTTCTCTGCATGCTTTCGGGTGTCGCAACGTCTGTCACGGATAGTTGCCGGACGGCTCGCGTTTTGGGCTTCTGTCCACAGAAGTCTCAGTTCCTGGTGCGTCTCCGGCAAACAGAGGCAAAGTGATTCGGAATCCCGCAGTTGGTGTAGGTCTTTCCTTGGGTGGGGCAGTCTTTTGCGGTGTGTTGCTCATGACCACAGTATCCACATCTTGACCTTGAGGTGTCTGTCTTCGATTTCCTGACTGTGTCTCCTCTTGGTCTGGTCCGAATGGCATCTGCGCGTTCCATCTTGACGGCGTCGGACTTCACTGGGGGTTTGATCAGGGCTTGATCCATCTCATTTGCTCTGGCGGCAGACAGATCGTGTGATCTTGCTAGTATCAGCATATCTTCAAGCGCGATTTTCGGCTGGCGTAGGATGAGTCCTCTCAGCGTCTTGTAGCGGCATCCCTGGATTAGCTGTGCTCTGATCTCTTTCGGTTGGTCATCTTCGGTGCACATGCTGGCAAGCTCCCGGAGTCGCGCGAAATGGTTGTTGAGGCACTTGATCCATATCTTCCACCGGGGGAGGCTGATGGGGGATACTCTAATTCACTGAATGGGGGTAGGACCCCTAAATCTGTGTGTTGGAACGGCATGCGGGCTGGCGCTTTTGCTTGTTCATCGTCTCCCATGGCGTCCTGTTACGGGAGCTCGTGGATGTAGGCCTAGGTGAAGATGGCGCAGGGTGACCCACGTGGTGCTCCGTATTAGGGCCTGTCTCTTTCGTTTGACCGTCTGTTGGCTGGTCCGTTTTATTTTTCTTGCACCTTCCCTGTGGTCTGGGGGTTCTTGGCAGCACCACTGTGCTCTGCAGCGTGCCTTCCGCCTCCTCTGTCTAATGCTGACCCAGTAATGGTGACTGGGTATCTTGATATCACTGCTGCCCAGTGTGTCCCTTCTTATGTTTCCTGGTCCTGGGACTGTCTCTCTATTCCTTCTTCTTTATTTTTTTTTCTTTCTCTTTTGACCCTTTTTTCTTCCTAGTGTCTCCCTGGTGGGACCTCTGGCAGCCTGCTACTCAGCCAGGGCCTGCTGCTATGGACTTCAGGGGGATTGTGGCCAACGTGCCCCGCATGTGGACACAGAGCGCCTTGCACCCTTCCCGGGCGCCTTGTTCCAGAGCACTGACCTGTTTCAGGCACTCCGCCTCGTGTGCGGCTTTCTCCTCGTGGGGGAGCGGGGCGTACGCTCACACCGGGCGCTCAATCAAGTCCGCGTCTCGCGGTGCATGGCAGCGGCGTGTAGCTCTAGATTCGGCCGCAGTGCGGGCTGTGCTTTGTTGTGAGCGAGGATCCGACTCCCTCCACTCGTCGCCAGTGTCGAGCTGGAGGTCTTGGGGCACAGATAGATACAGCGCGGCATGCGCGGGGGCAGGAGCACGCAGCAAGTAACACAAAGAGCCCACACTACTCCCTCGGTCGGAAGTGACGACCTCGAGCGGCCGACCACCTTTTATTTACCCCTGCAGGCCACGCCTGGCCTGCGGATGTAGTGGGTGCGGGTGAGTTGGCCACTAGACCGCCAACTGTTACACACCATTTTCCTGTTTCACTCTCTATGGCCCCCCTGGAGGGTTAGGTCACCGAAAAAAAATTACATTTTCCAGCGCGGCAAATATCAAACACCAGCCACAGTGCTAGAAATGGGACGGGTCCTGCCGGGTCTCAGAACCCAGTGATTAAAAACTGACTTAAAACTTGCAGTGCTGAACTTTAATCTGAATATCCTGACACTTGCTTTCTTTACGCTGCTGCTTCTTTGGCTTACTGTGTCTGGGGTCTTAGTAGTTAGAAAGCAAACACAAGGAGACATGGGTCCTGTCCCTTGCTCACTTTGCCACTGGATTCAAGCTAGCCTGGCTGACGAGGGCTGTTAGCCCGAAACCGGTCCCTGGATGCCTGTTTCCAGTCCAGGGAAGACATGGCTTGGCAGTTTGGGCTAGACTGTTCCCATGAGGCACAGGATCAAGACTGATTTGCATATAGCTGTGTCTGAATTGGGGTGGCGAAGTGAGCTAAAGAACGATTATGGATTCAACCCAGATCTATGACTGGGGGTGAGTGTCCGAAAAGTTTCAGCGCTCCATCTATCATCTCCTTGTGTTTGCTTTGGAGTCTTACTAGTTGGCATCTTGGATACCAGCACCTAGATCAAGGGGTTAGCCGCCAGGGTATACGGCTGCTGGGGACTGCAAGTCCCTGAGTCCCTTCCTTAACCCGCAGCTGCCTACAATCAGCACTTTCTAAAGTGTGCTGATGGAATGAGGAGCGGAACATGCACGGCTCGGGCAAAGGGTGAGCCCTTCTACGACCGGAGGAGGCCAGGCCGGGCCCCCTCTCTTGGCCCCCTTTTCTGTCTTCTGTCACCCTTTGGAGGTATATTTTTCTCATGATATGGGCAAAAGGAAAACTGCATGTTGCTCGTCAGCAGGCGACATGATTGCTACCATTGACTCTTTTTGGTATGCGCCACAGGGGGTCCTCTCTGAGTAAAGGAACTAACAGAAAGGCGACTGTCTCTTGAGTTGGTGTTGGAGGGGTAAAGGAGGGGGAAGTCACCTGCACCTGTTTTCCGTGATGACTATCTGGGGCTTAATGTGCCTAAAGACTCTGTTCGGTGGCCCTCTTTCTCAGAGAGAACGGACAATGTCTCTACTGACCATAACAACAATTCTATAGGAATTGAACTCCCTGGTAAAAAGAAGGGAGGAGGGACCGTACGCAGGAAGGTTTTGCCTACATCTAAGGGAGTTAAAGATATCTAGAGCAATGTAAAGGTTACTCCCATTTATTTGAATTCTGATGAAATCTGTAACAGGATTGAAATCATGATGAAATTGCGCTTAAAACCACTACAAGACCGACTCAATAGTATAGAGGCTAATGTGACCAAACTGCTTAGTTGTAGCAATGTTAGATCCATCACTCAGGCAGTATCGATTTTGGCTCAAACTTCGAGCAATTCAAGAGATTCTGGTAACGTGGGAAGTGGCATTAGCCCTACACAATCATTTGCTTTCTGCAACACAGACACATGGCTTTGTCTTCTGTGGCTTCAAGTGGCAAACCATTGCGTACCCATGTTTTTGTGTCCAATGATCCTTCCTATTTCTTCTGCTCTTGGATCTGCACAAGGTGTTTTGCCTGACCAGTCTGAGCACAGAGGGCATGTGGGAGCGCACACTGCAAAGGCCTAGAATGCTCGGGTACTAGCCATGGGATTCCTGGTAGGTAAATTGAATCTTCCCTTGCAGTGTGTCCTTATATTTTAATCTTGGCCAATGTACACAGGCGTAAACTTGTCCGACTGAGTCTACTAGCCAGCTAATACTAAAAGTTCTCCACTGGCTAAATGAGCATATGGACTTTGATCTCTCTCGATGTGCTCAAATCCTCATGGCTAGAAGGATTGACTGGGTGGGGCTATCACCAAAGGCAATGTCGCGTGACTACTTACTTGTCAACTTTAAAGAGCCAAGTATTGTCTTAAGTCTTTTAACTCTATCAAAGTGCCTTCTCCCAGGGTCTTCCCAGATATCTTTTTTGCCTTTGGGGTTCTTTCATACGCCTTGGATTTTTAACCACCTCAACCCAGTTTCAAGGCCCCTGATGGGACATAATGCTGTGTATTGGACGGATAGTTCCACTGGAGTAACTCTACGTAATACATTTGCACCACTGGAAGGGATGGAGGGCTATGACTGACTGGTCTATGCTCCTGAGGCAGAGCTTTATAGCAACAAAGTGGGGGCGTGGGGGGATCAGTAGATTTCTGAGGCTATGGAAATTACTACGCTAGCCTCCCCTAGTGGGTGTTGCATGGATAATGCATCGCAGCTTGCCCTCTCCGCTACTTCCATGTTAACTGATGAGATAATCAGGCAACTCATGGGGAGCCAGATAACAAGTTATTGGCAGAGAGTAGGAAGACCAGTACAAGGAACCCTGTGCCCTTCTGTGTTCCTTTCCAACGTTCACTGGGGAGTCGGAGCCTGTTGAAACTGTTAATTATAACAATGCTTAGATTAACTTGCCCATAGTTAACCCTGACTCTCTTAAGATCGCATCATGGAATATAGCAAGTCTGAGGAAAAAATTGGGAGTGTTGAACTGGCTAGAGATAGTGGCAAAACATTATATAATTTGCTACAAAAAACTTGGGAGGTTGAGCCAAGTTACACAGATTTGTATAGTATGTATCATACTCCTGCTCAAATGCTAGCAGGGCCAAGGTTGGATAACTTACCTTTGTTGTAAATACCTTCCCTGGGGATGTGATTAAGTTTTACAATGACTTTGTATTTTTCCATCTTCTGCTGTGTGATTTAACAAATGACTGGAACTTGCTAATAATTAACTATTACAATAACTGATTTAATGGGAAAGGCTCAAAGGAGGCGAATGCCTTAAATTCATTCATCCACATGATATGTAAAGATCATCATGAACCCATAAGGTAGCTGTGGTAAGGAGACTTTAAAGCCCATCATTGTCTTAAAGTTCACAAAACCAGTCTTTGATCTGATAGATAATAACAAGGAGGCTCTGGTGCATTTTAGACATGATGAATATTGTAATGCCCTAAATAATTTGGGTGTCAAGTTCAACCCTGTGATGGTAAATGAGCTGCCGAACTATGAAGCCGGTCTTGTCCCTACTTTAATGGGTATCGATTTTGTATCTACAATAAATCAGTAGGTAAGTAAAGTGCTGCTACTCACCCGAAATCGTCTCAAGGCGCTAGGGGGGGTGGGGGTTCTGGCGCAGCTCCTGGAAGTTCGCAGTGATTCATCGAAGAGCCATGTCTTGAAGTCCTTCATGAACTTGGAGTGTGTGCGTCTGTCGTAAGGGAAGAGGGTGGGTGTTCCATGCCTCGGCCATGAGGAAGGAGAAGGAGCGACCTCCTGTTCTGGTCTTTTTTATGTGAGGTACAGTCACAAGAGCGAGCTGGGCTGAGCGGAGGGATCTTTGGGGTGCGTGGAACGAGAGGCGGCAATTCATGTAGGCGGGTCGGGTGTTGTGGAGGGCTTTGTGTGCATGGGTGAGAAGCTTGAAGGCGATTCTCTTCTCGACGGGGGGCAGTGCAGTGCCCCTAGGTGTTGGCTTATGTGGCAGTGGTTGGTAGGTTGAGGACTAGTCTGGAGGCTGCGTTCTGGAAGTTCTGAAGTTTGCGGGTGGGGTTCTATTTGATGCCAGCATAGAGGGCGTTGCCGTGGTCCAGTCTGCTGCTGATGAGGGCATGGGTGACGGTTTTCCTGTGTTCAAGGGGAAGTTTCTCAGAGGAGGCGAAGAGTGTGGTAGCAGGAAGAGGTGACAGCGTTGATCTGGCGATCCATTTTGGGTTCGGAGTCCAGGATGATACAGAGGTTGCGTGCGTGTTCCATGGGGGAATGAGGGTTCGGGGGGGCACCAGGTGTCATTGCAGGTGTCGAGGTGTGGACCCATGATGAGTTCTTCAGTTTTGTCCTTGATGAGTTGTAGGTAGCTGGTCTTCATCCACCTGGCGACTGCTTCCATTCCTTCTTGAAAGTTGTTTGGAGATGTTGGGTTAGGTGGATAGGGAGAGCGTGAGTTGGGTTTCATCTGAGTATGATACGATGTTGAGTCCATGTGACCTGATGATGAATGCGAGCGGGCCATGTAGGCGTTGGACAGGATGGGACTGATAGAGGATCCTTGGGGGACTCCGCCGGTCATCGGTGTGGGTTCCGAGCGGAAAGGAGGGAGTCAGGCCCGCTGAGCGGGCAGTATACGGGAAGACATGAGAGACAAGGATATAGCAGCTCAAGGAGGATGCGTGGGGGCCCTCCAGACACCTAGCTTACAGAACGACAGTACAGCCTTTTTTGGAGAGTGGTAAATGCTGCTTATTTCAGGGAAGCTGAAGATCCCTCAACAAATGTCCATATTCATGAAGTAAAATAAGTTGAACTTTTCTCTGCCATTTATTCAAAGAAGTCACTGACAGTTTTTGAAGTGGAGTTACAAGGTGACCCAAATCTTCAAGTGTCTGAATTAGAAGAAGAGGTGCAAAGGGCAATGCTGGAAGGCAGCAAAGGAAACGCTCCTGGTCCAGACGGGGTTTCTGTTGATGTTTATTTAGACTGCCAGGTTTGTGGGGGTCCTCTGATTATGAATGTTTTTAATACCATTGTGAGGATAGGTCCACCTCCTTTTTCGAAAAGCTCAGTCAAAGTCCCAAAAAAGGGGAGAAATCAATGCCCAAGGTTTATAGGCCAATATCCCTCATTGACGCTGCAGTTAAAATTATGGTGCACAGACTGGAGAATTGTGCCTACTCCAAAAATATCCTGGCAGACACTCAATATGGATTTAAGAAATGGTTAGGTACTCTTGACCAGTGTCTGAATCTGAGCATGCTAATAGGCAAGTATTCTGTCGCTAAGAAAGAATCCATCTTCCTTGTATTCATGGACTTAACTGCAGCATTCGACTGTGTCTCACATTCCAAACTTTGGTCAATTATGTCCACGATGGGCTTAGAGGGGGGCATTATTAATTTCATAAGACAGCTGTATGTAGAGGAGAATGCATGTGTATGTAACAAAAGAAATGAGGACTGTTCAGAATCCTTTAAGATAAATGACGAGTGAGGCAACAGTGTGTCCTTGCCCCCCTAATATTTTCCCTCTATAAGAACAGAGTGGATTCTGCGTTATTAGTGAGAGCCAAGGATATTCCCTACATAGTAACACATCCCCTTTCAATGCTCCTTTATGTGGATGATGCAGTCTTACCAGCCAGAACTGGGAGAGCGCTGCAAGGGTTAATTGATAATTATATTGCTTTTATACTAGAGTTGGACCTACACATTAACAAAAGTAAAAACTGAAACCTTCACTAGGATATATGGGATGAGTCCCAAGAAAAGTCAGGTGCACATTAGTAACAAGACTAGGGTGATTGAAGCAGCTTCTGTCTCATATATGGGTATCCTCTTTGATAGTAAATATCTCTGGAAACCAATGGTATCTAATAGGACTGCCATGTTGGAAAACACAATTTTGGGGTTACATAGCTTCTGTAAAAAGACATAGGTTCCAACCAATGAGAAAGCTTCTAACCATTTATGCAGCTAAATCTGTGCTGATAGATACATATCGGGCAGGCATATGAGGTATGATTGATGTAGGAGTTTTACAACTGGCTGAAAATGTTATCCTTAAAAAAACTTTTAAGGGTCCCCTGCAGGTGCCCGAATGCCACTTGCCATGATGAATTAGGCCTTCCCTATATAGTGGATAAAATCAAACTAGTGCCACTTTTGCTTTGGCACTCTATTTGGACTCGGCAGAGTGTGTTACTGAATCAGCTTGTCCTAAAAGATTGCCTGAAACTGCATGGGCCCTCAACATACCATGGCTAGCGTATGTGAACTGACATGTGAGGAGATTGTGCTTCCTGATTTATTTTCTTCTCCCAACTCATGCCTGGGTTGTAATAGGTTTATAAGAACATGGGTAACCCCATAAATTAGAGAACCACTGTTTATATAAACATATTACTTTACCCCAGGTTCTCTAATTTATGGGGTTACCCTTGTTCTGATAAACTTATTACATCCCAGGCATGAGTTGGGAGGAAGCAATCATCTCTTTAGTAGTTTCCAGCTGGGAAACATGAGTGCATACGCAAAACATTTTACAGGCACTTAATGTACATGTATAAAGTATTGTGTCTGCTATTCCTGGCTGTGAAATTACTAAAGAGATTTATTTCCTTGTGAACCACTGTTTACCAATGACCCTGCCTCCGCCACAGCCAGCTTCCAGGATGGAATGAAAGACATCGCGGACTGGATGAAGCTCAGCCGCCTGAAACTGAACTCAGACAAGACGGAAGTCCTCATCCTCGGCCCATCCATCTCCGCCTGGGATGACTCCTGGTGGCCCCCTGCTCTGGGCTCCCCTCCCAAGCCCACGGACCACGCACGCAACCTGGGCTTCATACTTGACTCCTCCCTCACGATGACCAGGCAAGTTAACGCCGTTACTTCCTCCTGCTTCAACACCCTCCGCATGCTCCGTATGATCTTCCGCTGGATCCCCACTGCAACCAGGAAGACGGTCACCCAGGCCCTAGTCACCAGCCGTCTGGACTACGGGAATGCCCTCTACGCTGGGACCACTCCCAAACTACAGAAAAGACTCCAGCGCATCCAGAACGCCTCAGCACTACTCGTCCTGGACATCCCCCGACACAGCCACATCTCCTCCCACCTGAGGGACCTGCACTGGCTACCCATCAGCAAGAGGATCACGTTCAGACTCCTGACCCACGCACACAAGGCTCTCCACGACTTGGGCCCTGAATACCTCAACAACCGCCTCACGTTCTACACACCTACCCGCCAGCTCCGCTCCGCCAGCCTCTCCCTCGCCACCGTCCCACGGATCCGCAGAACCACCACCGGAGGAAGATCCTTCACCTACCTGGCGGCCAAGACCTGGAACACCCTCCCCACCCACCTACGACTCACCCAGGACCATCTCTCCTTCAGGAACCAACTCAAGACATGGTTTTTCGAGCAGTAGCAGCCAACCCCCCCTCCCTCCCCCCCCCAGCGCCTTGAGACCCTAGCGGGTGAGTAGCTCGCTTTACAAATGCCATTGATTGATTGATTGATTGATTTATATAAACATGTGGGATGTATTAGGGCCAAGTTAAAGCAACTGTTCTTAACTAATGATGCAGCAAAAAGATAGGTGACTGATCTTATCTTATCTTATCTTAAGGGAGTCTTATAAAGCACTCTGCCACCATAAGTTTCCTGGCGCTGGGTGGTACTGAGAGATGTAAAAGAGGGGAGCTAGCCAGACTGTGTAAAGAGATTGGTTTTGAGAAGTTTTCTAAATTAAACTGATAAAGATAAAACATCGGTGACCTCCTACAACTTTGTACATATACAATGCATTCAATTCTACTTATCTCCAATTCAGTTCCAATGACACTGTTGTTTTAACTAGATTTAGTTTTAACTAGCTACCCCGTATGGTGGGCTACCCAGCAAACAGTTGTTCATTATCAGATTTAGGTCCCTGCCCATGTGATGGTGTATCTACTCAGACAAATTAGATCGTTCTCTCTTTTTTTTTTAAAGTAAAAAAAGTTATTGTTTGATTAATTCAAATCATTACAATCATCCGTTTGTAGCATCACAGAATATTAAAAGTAGCATTCATTTCACATGATTTTAGCAACTTATTAGTCATGTTAAAAAAGGACACTTGGGAGCCGTTATTGTCCCGTCTGAGTTAACGTCTACTAAAAAATGAACACAAGGCGAAAGCCAGGATTATGAAGGTACATAGTTGGTACTGCTAAAAACACGAATCTGTTGAAACAGTAAGAACACTACGTATGATGACTTAATGATCCAGAGACACATAGTGTCCGTAAATGGTCTATATAAAGAGAGAATGCAGCCTCGAGCGGCTGCTATTTCACAGTACAAAGGGGTAGATCATCCCATTTAATGTTGACCATTGTTTACTTGCTGGCATTTCCGGTTGAAAATGTTATTGCTGGTCTTGTCATGAACTTGGTAAACCGAATGTTAAGCATTGGGTTTTCCGGGTTCATTGATGAGAGTATGGCTTGTCTGCATGTACGTATGCCCAGTTTGTTCCATTCGCTTTTTAACATGGACTTCCGGTCGTCGGTCATCGAGAAGTACTGGACAGTGATATGCCACATGCTCGATTGATTCCTTGTCACTACCACACCCCCTGCACGCTACCTCGGTGTTTGCACGTTTCCAACTAGGAAGATGTAACAAGAATGGCCATTTGCCCATTCTGAGGGCCAGGAATCTTTTTTTCCATAACACGGAGTAGGTGCATGACAGGTATGGGGCCATGACCCCTGGCTTAAACCATGGAATGATTGTCCAGGCGTGCTTACGTTTAGAAAGTTGAGCTCTGTCCGAGTGAAAGGACCAGAGGCGAATATTCCTCTTTATATAGATTTTGAGTGCCTGCTGTGATGAATTCAAATTCCAAATTTCCTCCGAGTCCAGAAGTTTTAATGAATCATGTAAATAGCGATCGTTCTCTTATTTTGCCCTTTTTATGATGATCATAGAAGAATTTTTATTTTGCCACTTTTTAAGTTGTTTAAGTTTAAAAAGTTGTGTCTGCCCTCTGGTGTGGTATTTTATGGTGCTTTTTATATGGCAGGTTTTAAAAATTAGGAGAAGTGCAATATGTTGAAAGGCTGTGTGGCCCCAGATAGTACTTTAAGATTTTAAGAGCTGAAATGGTTTTGTCTATTACAATTTACTGCAAGTGAATTCTTGCTCATGTTATTTTATTTCAAGGTATTTATTGTTGGTAACGGCTAATGGATGTATTTTTATATTTTCTCTGTGTTTTCCTCGTTCATGGATTTTGGCCTGAATTCATCACTGTTCCCAGCGGGGCAGGCAACGTGTGGGACACTCTTCTATTTCGGTCTCTGTGGTACCTACCTATTCTGAGGCTCGCTCCAGTTCTCAGCTCTCCTTGTTACACGGGTTGTCAGCCTGATGCCCTTGTGGGGCTGTGCCTGTGCACGCAAACAGCAGACATTCTACTGCCCTCCTTTGGTGCTGTGACTGCGTCCCCCCTCCGACCCCACTATTGGAACTCTGCTCTCATGGTTTTTGTGTCCTGACCTGGGTGCATCTTGCCATCTCGAGATGGTTTCCATCGATGCCCACGACCCAGGTCCGCCATTTTGTGGATTCTTGTCCTTTCCTTTGGTCCATTGGATTCCATCCTGCCGACCTTCAGTCATTTCTCTTTTGCTGAACTGCCTTATCTCTTTCTCCACCTCAGGTCCCCCTCTCTCCTCTCACCAATCTTAATTTCCGACTCTTCTCCCCCACCTACCACTCTCCACCCCTTTTGATTTCTTTTTAAATTCCCCATTAACTCTGTAAATATGTGATATATACTTGTCCAGCTTAATCGCTAGTAAAATGTAATCCTGAGCAAATCTACTATATATATATATATACTAACTCTTGCACTTTATCACAATTTTTTATCACTTATGCACTTTTAGGTACACGCACTTTATAGTCTTGCTGCTAAATGTACTAGATTGCTTATTTGCACATAACAGATATATATCCTTGTATCTGAAATTCAACATTGAAGAATTGTACTGAAATATTATAATAATTGAATATATGTTGATGGCTTCCTGGATTTAACCAGTTATGAATTCTTGCATTTCCATTCAGCAATGGCAACTATGTATCAGCGGTAGTGCGTTGTTAGTGTTTATTACTAATCACATGATCATGGTGGGTGTCACCAGGGGGTGGCGTCTATTTCACTGCATTACACGTATAAAAAAGCATAATTGATTACAAACATGTTGCAGCGTGATCAAGGGCTTCCCGCCCGAAACGCGTCGCTGGTTCTGTTTTAATCTGTAAATAAACATCATCTTGCTGAATTTGCTGGTCCGGTCCTCTTCCTTGTTGGCGTGGAGGCGGTGTCTGCAAGCGCAGAGCAGGCTGGGGAGGAACCTTTCTTCATATATATATATATATATATATATATATATATATATATATATATATATATATATATATATATATATATATATAGCTACACAACTCCTGGTACCATCCCGGTTGTCAGAAGCAAAAACGAGCCGGCACACTGGTATCCGTTTGTGAAAATTTAATCACCAGAACCCCCTTACCCCTCGCAGACGCGTTTCGCCTTAGCAGGCTTCGTCAGTGCAACAAAAAAATATATATATATATATATATATATATATATATATATATATATATATATATATATATATATATATATATATATATATATATATATATGTATTACCTACTGGCGGTCGCCAGTAGGTAGTTATAGTTAGTACCTAGTTTCCATAGGAAATCCTCAACATTCTATTTGGATTAACTTTGGCCCCGGTGGACGAATCTTTGCGAATTTCTCAAAGAAGATGGCTCGGTCCGCTGCGCCCCTTCCCTGAAAGTTTTGGGGGGATTCATCAAGTGGGGGCTGAGATAAAAGGGGGGGTCCCAAAATGTGTTTTCTCCATGTTATTTTCCATAGGACGTTTAGACACGGCTACAGCTCGAACGGCTGAAGGATTTATAAAAAATTTGGCAAAAAGGTAGAGTCCGGGTCGCAGATTACGCTTTTGTTTGAATGGTGTAAATCCGTTCAGTTGTTGCTGAGAAAATTAAAGTTGAAGTCAATTATATATCTATAAGCGCGCTCGAGTGCGCGCACTAATGCGGCTGCGCGCGAGCGGAATTTTTGTTTTGCTGTGTGACGTCTGTGAACGTTCGATTCGAAGGAAATCAGGAAGTGTTGACCGCCATTTTGTTAGTGCAAGTGAATATATTGTACATTTCAAAGCGTTGGAACATGGAAAGGGGACAAGGTAGAGATTGTCTGGCTACGTAGGTTTTCTCAGGGGGTGCAGTAAGGCCCTTGAACGCAAAAAGATTTTTTTTTTTTAAATAAAAGTTGCGGGGTGCGCGCACTCGGTCGCGAACACCTATTTACAAGAGTGTGAAAATGGAGATAAATCAGAAGTTTGAGTGTTTAGATATAAGGCGGCTCTGAAAAGAGCCCTTGTGTTAATTGAGTTTTTTCTGCATTTATAAGTAAGTACTGATGCAGAGTCTCATGTTACAGAGGAAGATTCTGTTTCCCTCATCCGTGAAATGAACACCATCTCTCCTATAGATGCCTTGCATGTTGTAACGCAAGTTGCTGTGGTAAATAGAACCCACCATATAATCTCTGAGGAAAGCAGAAACAGATTTATTTACATGTTTCCTTGCTTTCTCAATTTGTGGACAATGTTGATTGGACCAATTCCATTTCTGTCTTTGGCATATATTGGAATATACCAAAGCAGTTCGAGGAAAAAGTGTCATCAATTGCCGAAAGGTGTCTTTTAGAAGCATTTCCAGACCTACCCCAGTCAATGTGCCTAGATGGTTCCCACCACAGTGCACAATTATAAGGTCAGGTTCTGGGAGATGCATAAAAGTTTTCACCAATGGTATCAATTGGTGACATCTCAATCCTCTCTGGCCAATCCACGTTATCTGCACATTTGGTAAATCAAGGTCGTCTGTTTGCTGGATATTTTCCACTCCAGTGAATATAGCTGTGTCCTAAAAGCCAAACCTTCATTTTCAAGGCAGATGCAGTAGTACTCCGATGGGTTCTGGAAGTGGAATGGCAGTTAGAAGCTGAAAGTCAGGATAAAAAAAAATGGATGAGGCTTGGTGTGGTTGAAAAACTAAAAATTATTGGTTGATTCTAATACCTCAAGATTGAAGATTACGTTGCATGTTAATGTTTATGTAAAACGAAAAGTACTATTGGGTGTCAAAAAAATGACATGTAACAGAGCAGTGGATAGGCAGGTGTTTTTGGAGGGAAATCAGGATTCTTGGTTTGATGTAGAACGTTGAGATATGAACTTTTGACCTGTGCCTTCAGCCAGGTGCAGAATGAGGTGTACCATGGAAACAGCCAGAGAAGGCAGTGGGTGATGGGTGACTTTTATGTGACATTGAAAATATTGTAAGGGACAACCGACTGAAATGTTAATTTGATTTTAAAATTGTGCAGGAACAAATGATATCTGTGCCATTGAATTTTGGTTGCAGTGATAGAAGCATTATTGAGAGTTTCGTCAAACGAATATCTGTTTTGTGACTGTCACTGTTCTACATCGTACAAAGCATTGGTAAAGGTAAGTCTGTAACTGTATGTTTTGTCATGTACCGTAAAATGTGGTTTAGTCACTATAATTGGTTTATTTCCCTCACAGTCTCTGAGTAACCTCATTTTTGACTGTGACAATGTCTTGTATTTTTAAAACTATTTTTCCATTTCGTTTTATCACTCTTTAACGATATTATTTGTTTGCAATTATTAGTTTAAAATTTTGAATAATAAATTTCAATAAGCTGAATGGTCTTCAGTCATGTTCTTATGTAATCTTTTACTGTTACTTTTTTTAATTCAGTGTCAGTCAGAGAAGAAACTGGAACGAAAGTTTGGGGGGGGGAATGTAAAAAATGTTGGTAGGCGTACATGAATGTTTAATTAGTAGGCAGAGTAAAGCTGCAGGGGCTTTTAGAAGGGGTAAAACAACTGCAAGGCCTAATTAACATTCAAATGGATGTTTACAGAGATGTGAAACGTTCAGGTGCGGCTCTGTGTGTATCTGGAATATATATGTTACCTTGGGCTGCCACACCAGACGGGAGGGGGGTGGGGGCCTGAAGTCCGGTGAATTTAATGGAGGTTGCGCTCCTTTTCTTCATATTCTTTCAAGTGTAAATTATAGTTTTGTATATAATTTTGGTGTACAGGAAAAAATGGAATATAAAATATGTTTAATATAGACAGTAATTATTTGTGTGATTTTGAAGCGTTTACATATAATCAGAGAAGTTGGTTTTGAGATGAAAAAATGGTATTAGCAGAGACACAGATAATGCAGATAGAGAGAGAAATGGTACTTTACATGTGATACCGTAGTCAAAAAGTGCTAATGCTTAAGGTATTCCTAAACTTTCTGTCAGACGACAAAATTACAGTGTGGTTTGTGGCCGCGGGCTGCACTGGTGGGGGTGGGGTGAGAGGGGGAGATGGCCGATTAAAATAAAATGAAAACTTGTGATCATGAGGTTGTATACAGGTTCGTGCAGTAGACATGTGAAACCGTCGTCAAAAAGTGCTAATGCTTAAGGTATTCATAAACTTTCTGTCAGACGACAAAATTACAGTGTGGTTTGTGGCCGCGGGCTGCACTGGTGGGGATGGGGTGAGAGGGGGAGGTGGCCGAGTAAAATAAAATAAAAACTTGAGGTTGTATACAGGTTTGTGCAGGACATGGCTTCATACATTGAGGTAGCAGACCGAGTATACAAATATCTCTCTCCCTCCTGCCGTTTGACTCCATCTTTATCTCCCTCCTGTTTTCCGTCTCCGTTGCCCTGTGTTATCTTAGTGTGTGTGTGTCTGTCTGTGTCTGCCTTCAGTCCGGGATGAGGAAGTTTGCTCTGCAGGCACACACAGATAGTCGCATCAAAGTACTTGGTTGTTTTTCAAAAAACTATTTATATAACTGAGATGCTTTTTTGAAGCGCTAGTGAATGTCTACTTTCACAATTACCGCTCGGTTGGCTCCACAGAGCAGAGGGTATTTCGTATTTGACTCTGCATCTGCACTCTGTTCTCTGGTGGCTGGCGGAGAAGTGTTTGTTATAGTGGAGATGAAAGGGTGATAAGGAGTGAAATACGACATAGCGTCTGGTCTGTAGAACGGGGGGAGCAGTGATTAACACTGTGAGTGAAGCAGAACTGCGGCGGTGCTTGGTAACAGTAATAAATTATTTTCTTACCAGATGTACGACTGTTTGCATGGTCCGAGACCCGCTAAGAAAGGCTTGACGGACCTTCATAGGCCCGCGGGTTGCAGTATGAGTAACTCAGGTCGACAAAAGAAAACATGAACTTAGTACAGCTGAGGTTACGTGGAACACATGAATACTCTTTCAGTATACCATCATTTCAGTTGAGAATATGGATTAAAAGAGAGAACGTGTATATTTGAAATGTTTATTCAGTAAATCACTGATTTCAAGGCAAGTTTCTTATCTAATACGAGTACAGATATTGTAAGAAACAAAGTAATCGGCATAGTCACTAGTCCATAGAATACAAACGGTATAGTTGATGTAAAATGAATACGGTTTAGCAAAATTTAATCTACACCGTTCTGAGGAAGTACATTACATTTTATTAAATCTAAGAAGGTGTCTTGCCTTTAAGTTTAGCAACGATACATGAAAATGCTAGTGGTTAGACATCCACTCATTAACCATCAGCTCTCTGCATGCGAAGCACTATCAAGTTTGTGTTATGCTATTGTGAAAGGAAAAAAAAAACGCGCCAAAAGCGACAAGTTGGCTGGAGCAGCATGTATGTTATCTGTTGTAACGTTCGAAAATCAGTGTTGAGAAGAACTACTGTATTGACATATCTTTTGAAGGTTTGAGTACTCCATCTGAAATACAGCTCGAAAAGTAATGCAAATATTAGTGTAAGAACATATTTTTCTCGTATGAATTGAAAATATTTCAGTACATGGAAAACTAAAGCAGCAGAGGTGTGTGAGGCGCAAATAAGCAGCTGAAAGGGGAAATGGCGTTTAAACTTATAAAAAACTCATGCTAACTTTACACATTAATCAGGGCACATGTAGCATATATTACCCTGCTTTGCTCCGTGTACGTTTGAAAGAAGATAAGATATGCAACTGAATTGTTGAAATTAGAGGTCAATAAAAAGTTTAGTTCGAAATCGAGTAGGTGAGGAAAAAAAATTTTGTCCACATAAAACACGAAAATCTGACCAGCACAAAATTATAATGTCCACTGTTAGTAAAGCCAATAGGTCTGTTCATATAAAAATAAAAGTCCAAGAAAACGTGAAAAAGATAGTGAGGGAAAACAAAATGTAGACGTCAATGACTTGCATAAGAGTCATCCAACAACTGAGTAGGCGAAATAAGCAGCTACCGCTTCTAAAAGGAAGTCACTGTTATCATCCGCAAACATGTCAGCCATCCAATTGAAAAGAGGAAAAGAACATACATGCTCTTGAATTACCGGAGCCTCTAGTACCATCAGAGGACAACTCGGTGTCTTTTCTATGTAGATGTGTGCCAAGAAATCTTGCGCCTCTGCGAATATATTCCAATGACCCGGAACTCCATGTATCGCTGCAAAGGCCATAATCCCTCCGTTGGAACAAAGCTGTTCATGATCAATTAACGGATTCATGAGATGATTGTAATTCACTTCAGGAGATACCAAGTTGCAGAGACATAAGTCCAGGGCCCACATGAAATCACAGTTCAGGCAATGAAATACAGGCTGCACACAGGTGAAATAGGAAAATTGAAATGATAATCGATATGATGCACTCAAAGTCGCGAGTGGTAGGATGCCATAGTATTCAAGCATCCTCTGCCGAAATAGTTCTAAGTGCTCCGGCTCGTTTGCGAAGACAGGACGGACATCCATTTTGTAATAAACAAAATAGGAACACAAAAGTCGCAGCCACTGGTAGTAGAACAGGAAGTCCAGAAAAATAGGTCGGCGACTATGGAGTGAAGAGTAGCAGAATGACTTCAAATAATTTCTGGCAAAGAAGTCACTAAATCATTGCTTAGTAGTTATAAAAAAAATAGGCCTGCCTTGAAGTGGAGGATGCGTTAAAGATTATGGGAGTCACCTCAGCAAATTGTAAAGGAAGGTCACTTCTCTGTGAATATTAGCTAAGTGAAAGAGATATGTTTGTGAACAGATGGTAGGGTAACTTGTTTTTGTGACAATAAGGCTCTTGTTCATGTCTTGTGATTCAACTTTGAATTCAAGGCCGGAATTCGCGGCCAGATGGAAACATCAAGGTGCCCATGCGGGGGTGGATAAACTACATTCTTACAGGGAAGCATATGCAGAGTGACTATTACCGCGTAAGCTTTGTCGTTTAAAAACTCATAATAATTCTCATTACATGAAAAAAAAATAACCACTGTTGAAGAATAAGGAAAAAGTCGGCATTATAGCAGGCACTGGTGTATCTTTGAAAAGACATGCAACATTACAGCGCTTCTAGTTAAATAAGTCATGTAATTGAAAGTGCCTGGATGTGAACGACTAATTACATGTTTCAGTACACTCATCTCTATACAGATATAGGGGCAGATTGACATGCTCCGTGCGGTACTTTTGCTTCACTTGTCCCATGTTAAAAGTGACGCTAAAGTGGCGTAAGGGGCTTGTAAATCTGCCAATTTTGCCGTCTCCAAGGCATTTGTAAGTGAAAGGGAGCGACTTTGTTTTATGACTGTAGGAGGTACTGAGCCGCTGGTATCTATTTATGTGAAGAAATTTATAGAATTTGAACACTGAAAAAACGCGAAAGGTAGACTAATTAATTTGTGCATTAGCCATGTTGCAGTTGCGGCTTCGGATACTAAAAAGGGAAAAGTGTCTAGGCGTTGAATGTGGAACACTGAAAAAAAAGCGTGTGTCATGGAAAGCAAATGTGGTTTGAAAATGAAATGTAAAGGTTTAAAGAGAGAGGAGAAAATTAAGATAGTTTCAGGGCTTTAAGTTGGCCGGGTCTGTTCGGGTCTCAGCACACTCAACATAAGGTCTCTGGTACCAGCTACCTGAGAGCCTTGCTAGTCGCTATAAATCCATATACAACACTCAATGGGGTTGGTCTGGAAAGTCATAGTAGATAGAAAAGAAGAAATTTCTCTTTTTCTAGGTGTCCCCTCACTCACCAGGGTTGCCCCATGGTGACATGCTTCATCATTGGGGCCATCCCAGTCCTCTACGGGCTGGGGCGTGCTGCGACTTGCGAATTATGTAGGAGCACTTATAAATGACTATGTGTGGTGCAGATGTGATAGTGGAGTGGACTAAGTGATGTATTAAAAAATACGTGCCCAGTAGGTTTTCAATAGACTTTATTCTTGCCTCTAGGTGGTAATATTAAAAATGGGGTGGAAGAATAGGGGTCCCTAAACGTAATGTGTTAAGGTGTACCTATCAACTCCTGTCGTCAACATGTTTCGTGCATACCCCAAGCACTTCTTCGGGACTACACAGGGACCAGCCCAGGCAGTTTCTTAAAGGTAGGCTTGCTGTCTATCAGGCTGCACTTTTGAACCCTGGCGTAGGCAGACTTTTTAGTTAACTTGTGCACCTATGAATCTGTGTCAAAGGTATTAGTACTCAGTTGCTGTGGGTATGATGTTACGTGTTGTACAATACCTACATGTAAAAATATGGAGGGCACAATTTACAGTGTGGTTTGTGGCCGAGAGCTGCACTGGTAGGTGAGAGTTCAGAGGGGAAAGGGTTGGGGCTAAAGGGAAACAAAGAGTTGTGAGTTAAGATTATGCAGAAGTTCCTGTAACAGATACGTTCTTGCACTAAGTTAGTGGAGTCAGTATACATATATCTGTGTTGCTGTTTTCGTTTTCTCAACATACTGTTTTTGTGCTGCTTACTTCATGTATTTTAGTGTGTCTGGCTCACCCTCTGTATCTCTGTCTACTGTGCAGTTTTTCTCCATGTTGCCTATCCTCTGATTTCTACCGTTCCTGTCTCTCATACATTTTCTCTCTATGCAGTTGTTGTTCTCCCTCACATGGGGCTTTATTTATGAAGGCCTTGCGCCGGCGGTTCGTCACTTTTAACATGGGAAAAAGTGACGCATGTGTGGCACAAGGCTTTCATAAATGAGGCCCTTTGTGTCCTATTCTTTTTGTTTCTTTTGCTCTCTCTGTCTTTGTTGTGCTTTTCACTATATTTATTCATTTCTGTCATTCTTTTCTTTTCTGGCCTGAAAGCACTCTTACCTTCACTGTCCCTTGTGATATCTCTCTCTTTCTCGTGCTCGTTTTGTATCTTTCTCTGTGTCCTGTTCTCAGTCTTCCTCCTACATTGTCTGTATGGTGGTGTATATCTCTTACCCTCTTATTCACTCTTCTTCTCTCCATCTTTCTCTCTCTTCTGCTTTGTTTGTCTATCTCTGTGTTCCTTCTGCTCTCTCTCACCCTATTGTAGTGTTTGCCTGCTGTCCTCTCTGTCCCTGTGCCTCCTGTCTTTTGTCTTCTTTGTGCTCTGTCTGTTATTTCTACTCTGTGACTCCCTCTCCATGGTCATCTTTTTCTTTATTGTACCTTCCCTTTCTTTCTTGACTTTTCAGTGCTGCTGTTATTTTTCTGTCTCTCCATTTGTGCTTTGAATGCTGGTCTGTCTCTGTAAGTTCCTCTCCCTGCTGCTGTCTCTCTCTCTCCTGTAGTCTATCTCTCCTGTCCTGTGTCTCTTTTCTACTCTATATTTAATATTTTATTTAATATTTAGTTATTTGATGTGTTCAAAAAACAATTATTGAACTTAGTAAGGCATTAGGATATCTAATGGTAGAGAATCTTAGGTAATTTATCTGTTAGGCTTGTTGTTTGCTACAATGGCTCTATGTTGTGTAATAAATATGTCTGTAATATGTTAATTAAATTTCATTATTTCCCTTTTTTATAGTGTTTGGTGCTGAACAGCAACAACCTGCCTTCTACGATACAGAGTTTTCAGGAATCATATTCTTTTTTTCAGGTGAGTTGGTATTTTTGAAAGGCAATTTTTTTGGGTGCACATTAAAATAATAAGCAAGATTGTTTAGAATATTTGCAAAGTTTCGGTTTGGAGCATGATTTTATCTTCTATTTTTGCCATGTCTGTATCTGCTTGTACTAGATATGTATTTTGAGATATTTTTCCACTGACAGTTGATACTATCTTTTTATGGGCCTGGTGCATGTGTTCTTTTCGATGCAGTTCTGGTTCATCTATCCTTTGACTATAATTCTTTGTGGTTTCCATGGAATAATTCTTGCTAAGTGTTCATTATTTCTCAAACTCATGCTGTATTATCTTTGGCGATTCAGAAAAGGGGGTGGTGATGAACAGAGTGTCTGAATTAAGCAGACCAGTCTTACCCAGTCCAAAGATCAGGGCTTGATCCATCACCGTTTTTTAGCTCACTGCACCATCCCAGCTCAGAACCTGGCTACATGCAAATTAGTCTGTCCCTGGCCCAGTGCATCATGGGAACAGGGCAGACCAGACTACCAAGCCAATTCTTCACTGGAAAGGAGACAAGCTTCCGGGGACCGGTTTCTGGCATTTCAGCCGTCGTCGGCCCGGCTTGCTTGAATCCTGATGGTGCAGTGAGCAAGGGACTCATGTCTGAGTATACCCTGCCACACCTATAGTGGCCAAAAACGATTCAGAAAAGGGGGTGGTGATGAGCAGAGTGTCTGAATTAAGCAGACCACTCTTACCCAGTCCAAAGATCAGGGCTTGATCCATCACCGTTTTTTAGCTCACTGCACCATCCCAGCTCAGAACCTGGCTACATGCAAATTAGTCTGTCCCTGGCCCAGTGCATCATGGGAACAGGGCAGACCAGACTACCAAGCCAATTCTTCACTGGAAAGGAGACAAGCTTCCGGGGACCGGTTTCTGGCATTTCAGCCGTCGTCGGCCCGGCTTGCTTGAATCCTGATGGTGCAGTGAGCCCCCCCCCTTTTCTGAATCATTTTGTCTATCATAAGCGTGGAAGGGTATACTCAGATGTGAGTCCCTTGCTCATTGCACCATCAGGATTCAAGCAAGCCGGGCCGACGATGGCTGAAATGCCAGAAACTGGTCCCCGGAAGCTTGTTTCCTTCCCAGTATAAGAATTGGCTTGGTAGTTTGGTTTGCCCTGTTCCCATCATGCACTGGGACAGGAACAGACTCATTTGCATGTAGCCAGGTTCTGAGCTGGGATGGTGCAGTGAGCTAAAAAACGGTGATGGATCAAGCCCTGATCTTTGGACTGGGTAAGAGTGGTCTGCTTAATTCAGACATTCTGTTCATCACCACCCCCTTTTCTGAATCGAAATTGTGGTTAGAAATGCAGAAGAGGTGATAGCTGGAGAAGTTTTAGAGGGACGTCCTAATGTTCCTGTTTACAGTTGGAATTGTAGTAGCATTTGCAATGTACGGCAGGATTCAATTGATTTCTTTTGCAATTTCTTACGTAAGTACACTAAGGAAAGTCTTAAAAAAAATTGTAATGTTGCAAGAATTAGACCATTGCAGAGTGAGAGAAAAAATAGGTCTGCAAGGCCATTCTCTGGCTTGTCTTTCTAAAAAAAATATGCCAGAGTGTGTTTCATCACTTCAGGATGTTAGCAGTGCATCATACGAAAATGAGAAAATTAGTGAGAAAGTGGTATTATGCAAAAAGTCCAGCACTTAAACTTAAACAGTTAAATAGTGCTCTTTTGCATGGAGGTGAATTAGATGTTAAGAAGATTTGTGCAGAAATTGAGGTAAGTTATTTTGGTCCAGATGAAGACAATGCAGAAACTGATATAGTTATAGAAGGAAATGTGTTAGAAAATGTTGGAAATTTTAATACTGAAAATTGTGAACAGGAAATAACAAAGTTTAAGGTCATTGCAGGTGAGAAACCAAATTTTCCTTGTGTGTGTTGTCGACGCATTCATTACAAAAGTCAAACTAGGTTAGTTGATTTATATTTAAAAAGTGAAGATGAAAATAATAGTCAATGGAAAGATTTTGCAACTTATTTGTTGGTAGAAAACTATTTTGATTTGGGTTTTGAGCAACGTATTTGTAAGTATTGTTATAATAAATTAAATGAAAATAGAATGCCTGCTAGAGCTGTACATAATAATCTTGAGTTGATAAATATTCCATCGGAACTGATGGATTTAAATACGTATGAGACTATTCTGATTCAATGTGTACATCCTTTTCAGGCTATTGTTCGTATGGAGCCTAAGACTGGCAAATTAAATCCTTCAGATTTACAAAGAGGATTAAAGGGTAGAGTTGTATATTTGCCACTTGATTTAAAAAAAATATGGAAACAATTGGTGTTGAAAATGTAGAAGAGGAACCTCTAGTTATTCTAGTTAATGGTGTACCTACAAAGAGTAAGAAAATCTGGCAAGATTTAGTGGATGTTAGAAAAGTCAAAAAGGCAACATTGTATTTAGTCAAAAAATGTATACGTTGAAGAAGAAGAAGTAAGTGAAGAAGAGGACAATGATTTGTCTATTGGACAAATTGAAAAAGTTAACTTATCCAGAAGTGAAGAAATTTATGAGCATTACAGTGTTCATCCACTGTATTCCAAATAAGCAATAGGGAATGCTATTGAATTATTTCAGATGAAAAAAGCAAAAGGAAATGCTATTAGTGTATGGGAAGAAAGTTTGGAAGGTCGTTGTTTCCCACAGTTATTCCCTACAGGTGAAGGTACACGATATGATGATCGATCTATGCAGATTCCTGCATCTGAGTACCGGACAACAAGATTATATGCAGAAGATCCGAGGTTTCGCCAATGCATTCCATATTTGTTTCATCTTCTGTTTGAGAGTGACTTATCTGGTCTTTCTTATGCAGTAAACCATATCTTAAAAAGTGGAGTGCATCTGCAAAATGTTTCAGCAAAGGAATTTATGGATAACGTGCAACAGAAAGATAGTGTTTTGGATTCACACCTAATTAATTTAATGGCTTGTCAGCATGGTACTAATGAGAATTGGTACCGTCGTCATGGAGATTTGAAATGCATGCTTAGAAACTTAGGAGCACCTACATGGTTTTTAACTCTAAGCTGTGCAGAGTATGCTTGGGAAGATTTACTTGAATTTCTTCGGGAGGCGAATGCAAACATGGAAAATATAAACTACAAAACACCTGGAGAACTGTGTTCGTTGGATCCGGTTAATGTTTGCAGATATTTTAATCATAGATTTGAAGCTATGATGTCTTTTATTACAAACAAAAAAAATCCACCTCTTGGTGAAGTACTGGATTTCTTTTGGAGAAAAGAATATCAAGCAAGAGGTGCTCCTCATATTCATATGCTGTTATGGATCAAGGATGCTCCTAAATTTGGAACAGACTCGGATGAGACTGTACTGTCTTTTATTGAACAATATGCCACTTGTGACATACCTAATAGTACAACTGATAAGGACTTAAGAGGAAAAGTGTTACGCTTTCAAAGTCATCGTTGTGGAAAATATTGTCGGCGAAAATTCAAATCAAAGAGTAAATTCTACACCAAATGTCGTTTTGGAACTGCACGACCGGTACTTTCAAAAGGAAGAGTCAACAATTTTATGTCATCTTTGCAACATAATATCACAAGAAGGTCACCTAAAAATACGTACAATTTAAGAAGAGGTGAAGAGTCCAAATATATAAATGACTATAACCCAGTCATTTTGTCCATGTGGAATGCTAACATGGACATACAATATGTGGCAGACAACTCTATTGCTGTGGCTCGATATGTAATGTCTTACATCACGAAATCTGAAAAGACGGAACTGAAGGAGATGTGGGAAGACATTTCTCATGAAAAGAGCCTAAGCAAGAAATTGTATACCTACAGTTTGAAGATGTTGTCTCATCGTGAAATTGGAGCATATGAATGTTGTGATCATCAGCAAGTCTTTATGCAAAATCAAGAACTATCCTGTGGGTGAGTTTGGGTCTTGCAGAAACACGAAACCGTGTTCTGAAACCTGTGCAAGAAATTGAATATTTAGCACAGAAAGAACCAAACAGTACAGACATTCTGAAAACAAATATGTTGAATACATACTATCCAAATAGAAGTACTCTGCTTGAAAACATTTGTCTGTATGAAATACTTCAAAACTACAGATTTAAAAGGAATATTACAGAGAATATTGATGAAGGTGTACACGCTGTAATTGGACATGAAGGATGTCTGGTGAAACAAAGAAAAGGACACTTGATTAATCACCGAAAACTGAGTTGCGAAACACCTGACAAAAGAGAATTTTACTATTTAGCTCTTTTGCAACTCTTTAAACCATGGCGTACAGAAGAGGAACTACTTGGTGACTTTGATAGTTATGAAGATTCATTTAACGCATCTAAAAGTAGTATAGAATGTCCTGTTTTTAGTAATTATCTATAAAATGTTGAATGATGAAATAGAGCAAGAAGCAACAATTGCAGCGGAGATTGCTAGAGACAGTTCACAAGGTAGTCAAAGTTCGGCTTCATTAAGTCAAGATCCACTGGGACAACCAATTATCCAAAATGAAGCAGCCACTGCCATGGATGAGGTGGAAAGAGCAATGCAGCAAGGTCAAGAGGAAGTGATAAACGTAGAAGAATTGGAGAAGCAATTTAATCTTGAGCAAAGACAGATATATGATGAAGTGACAGACCACATTGAGCATGGCTTTCGTCATGAGAAAAAAGAATGCTCATGTATGTCATTTGAACCTATTCGACTATATGTAAGTGGAGAAGCTGGAACTGGTAAAAGTTTCCTAATTAAAGGAATTACTACATATCTACAGCAAAGAACTCAGTCAACACTGTCTTGTGTTGTTACTGCTCCAACTGGATTGGCAGCACATAATATTAAAGGTATTACTTTACATCATTTACTGATGCTGCCAGTTGAACATGAAAATAAATTACAATATCACAAGCTATCTGGAGAAGCTTGTTTTGAAGTTTCTAGAGTCCTTAAAAAAATGAAACATCTCAATATTGATGAGGTAAGCATGGTATCCAATTTAATGCTTGCTTTTGTGCATTTAAGAATGCAACAGATACTTAAGACAGAGTATGATGTGTTATTTGGAGGTAAACATGTCATAGTTTTTGGAGACCTACTGCAGCTAACTCCTGTGAAAGGACAACCTGTATTTGAAACTGTTACGCATGAAGAGACTAGAAAGTGCCTGGGCAGTATTGGAAATGTTAATATATGGTCACATTTCAAATATACTGAATTGATTCAAAATATGCGACAGGCAAAGGATACTAAATATGGAAATATTCTTCAAGATATAAGGATTGGAAAACTAACTGCAGATGCGAAAGAAACTCTACGAACACGATTACTTTCCAAGCTGTTTCCAAATGAAGATAATGTACCTGAGAAAATATATAGTAAAGAGGTAGCAGATAAGTCAGTCATGTGCTTGATGCCAACTCTCAAAGAATGTTCGGTTTTTAATGAAAAAATGTTGAAGTTAGAAAATCAAGAAATTAAGAAACTGGAAGCTAAAGATAGAATAGAGCATGAAGGTAGTACTATTGTTTTGTCTGAAAAGTTGAAGTTAAAATTGGATTCTCTTCAGAAATCTATATCTAAAACTGCTGGCTTAGAAAAAAATCTGTATGTATGTTTAAATTGTCGGATTATTTTACGGAGAAATTTACATGTAGAAAGAGGTTTGGTAAATGGAGCAATGGGTAATGTTGTTGGTTTTGTCAATTACTCAAATAGAGATGAGATTGAATTTTTAAGAATCAAATTTGATGGAATTGAGGAAGTTCAACAATTCAGTCGCTGTTCAACTCGTTTTTTGCTTGTGAAGGACTTATATGTCCGTCGGAAGCAATTTCCAATTTGTTTGGCATATGCAGTGACTATTCACAAATCTCAAGGTTTAAGTGTAGATTGTGCTTTGGTAAATATTGGAAGCACTGTATTCAAAGAGGGTATGGCGTATGTTGCTTTATCTCGAGTTAGAACTTTATGTGGACTTTATCTAATTGATTTTGATGAGACAAAGATTAGTGCAGATTTAATTTGTGTGAAGGAGTATAATAGGTTAAGAAGAGAATATGCTCCAAGTTTACCTCAATATCCTTTAATTGAAAAGTGTATGGTTGGTCAGAAAAGGAGAAATGAGAAAAAATGTACCGAAGTAGTAGAGAAACGAAGAAAAAAAGATGTCGCTGTCATTGGTAGTAGTAAGAAAAAGGTTAGTATTGAACAGATTGTTGGATTTAAGTTTGAAAACAGGTCTGGTGTCAACTGCTATGCAAATGTAGTAGTTAATGTTGTTTTTTTCTAAAAAAAATTCAGCAACAGATTGTACAAAATCGGGAGCAAACATTTTGTTCAGTAAATTCTGTATTTGAAAAATGTAGCAGTGGTAATAGTGAAGTAGAAAGTGTTTCAGAACTAAGGAATATTTTAGACACATGTGCAGGACTAAATCAATTTTCTCAGAATATTCAGCAAGATTGTCAGGAATTTATTATGTATATGCTTACAGTTTTGGAAGATGAAGGTGTATATATTGATAGTCTTTTTGGCCTTTCTTATAAATGGCAACATAATTGTGATAACTGTTCATTTTCAAGTACTACTGATATACACACTGAAAGATTTATATATTTAACATTACCAGACTGTAAAGAAGTGTCCTTTAATAAACTAGTTAAAGATGCGCATCAGAACATGGTCTGCTCTCAATGTAACTCTGAAATGTTATCAACATTATTTATCCACAGAAGTGGACAATATGTAATTTTAATGTTTCAACGATGCAGAGCTGATGGGAGTAAATTGTCAACTTTAATTCAAAATTTTGTGGCTTCTCGAGTATCTATTTCTAGAAGAACATTTGTAACTGTAGCCATTATTTTTCATGAAGGGCCTTCAACATCATCAGGACATTACACATCTTATTTGAAGTCTCCAACAGGCTGGACGCTCTGCAATGATAGTCAATTGACTTTTAAGAAACGTTTGCCTTTTGACTTAACTAATTCTTATCTGCTATTTTTGCAACCCAAATTTCAGTAAAATTACTTGGTGTAGGAAGATTAATACTGTAAAGATATGAAACTCTGTTGTTTAGAAATATCATGTGACTGAGGGTGTGCAAATCTAGAAATGAAATTTATATTTGGAATAGTGATAGCATCAGGTACAAGTTTACTTAATGTTTGATGGTACAGAACACGTTAGAATTTTTATTTGAAAGGTTGAGAAAAGAATGGATAACACTAAGATTAAGTAATTTAAGAAAATAACTACTTAACTCATACTATTTGGCCACGCGGAAATATATGAGACAACAAAATGTGTACTTGAGATAAATGTTTTTAGAACATATTTGAACTGAAGTTTGTTGAGAGGTATTTAAAAAATAACGAGTTAACTTATACTATTTGGCCACGCGGAAAGGTATGAGAGAAGAAAATGTGTACTTAAGATAAATGTTTTAAGAACATACTTGCGGAGGAGGAGCTTCGCGGGCAAGCAAGATGGCCGCGTAAGCTCGGAGCTCCGCGGACCCTCCGACCCTCCGCAAATATCCTTGAGGCTATCCTGTTCCACAGCTGTGGATTCCAATTGGTGAATGGTCGCAGACGCGGGAACGGCTTTCCGCTTCCAAATCCGACGTTTCTGGACAAAGTTACGTCATGTTGAACTTTGTGCCAGGGATGCGCCATTGTCCCGTGGGTGGCTGGTGATCGTGACGACGCGAAGCATGATTGAAATGCGAAGCGGAAACCTCCGATTTCAACTGGCGGAGTGTGCGTAGCTGCGGAGTCGCCTGTTGCTGGCTTGGCCTTCGTGGTAGCTTCACCTCGTGCCTACGCAAGTGCCTACTTTGTTCTCGCTGTGTAGCCCTTTGTTCTCTTCGAACCCATCATGGCCGGCAGGTGTGACCCCCGACAGGACGGCGAACCGGGGCAGCAGGAAGACGACTCAGCCGCAGACAAATAAGATCGACCGATATGCCCAGCAAAGGGCCTCGCCTTCTGTGGTGGCTCAATCCAAAGACTCCTTACGTACGGGCTCGCCCGAAGGATCGGAGCCCACATTAAGAGACATCATGGGGGCCATTACGAGCATCAGGACTGAGATGCATAAGCAGCACGAGGTCCTGGCACATAAGGTGGACACCCTGGCCATTGATCTCAACCTGATCAGGGCTGATTTGGGCAAAACTAATGATCGGGTGAAATCCCTCGACATCAAGACCTCCAGCCTAACGACGATGTCTCGGACCTGCAAGCGGAGGTCCGGACCCTAAGATCAGTTAATGACCAGTTCTCCAGAAGGCTGGAGGACTTCGAAGGGCGTGCTAGACGACAGAACGTCCGCATCATCGGAGTACCGGAGGGAGCGGAGGAAGCGGCGGTTGACCTCTTTGTGGAGGACTTGGTGAAGACCCATCTCGCACCAGCCGGACTCAGTCACTTTTTCTCGGTTGAACGGGCTCACAGAATACCTGGCGGCCCTCCGAAGACGGGTGTCGCACCAAGACCCATCATCGCCCGGCTCTTTAATTTTAGGGACCGTGATGTGATCCTTCAAGCTTCTAGGCGACATGGGCCACTCAAATTCCAGAATGCTGAAGTGAACTTCTACCCGGACTTCACCAGGGCCGTTCAGAGACAGCGTCAGAGCTTTGCGGGGGTGAAACGGCGCCTCAGAGACATGGGGCTCAAGTACTCTATGCTGTTCCCCGCTAAACTGCGGGTCGAGCGTGATGGCCGAGCCCTGTTCTTCGATATGCCTGAGTCTGCGAGTGACTGGCTGGACACTTTGCCACAACGCCGAGAAGAGCATGAGGAACACTCCGAAGGTGCCTCTGGGGGCCCTGATCTTCAAGAGTAGTGCTTGTTGTGCTAGCTCAAGCGGTTGGTGTTCCCGTTGTCTGTGACTGCTGATGCCAAAGTTTTTGTACTTTTGTTTCTCCTATTTTACCATGGAGGGTGGCAGGGGGGGACCGCGGGGATTCCTTACTCCTCTAGGGTCTTTCTTGTAGTTTAGTTTATGGGGCAACAGGCACACTGCTGGTTGGGGGGGCTTTTTAGTCTGCTGCAGGGGTGCAGGGTGGGGGGTGGTGGTGGGAATGGTTACGTGTGTTTTCTTTGTTCTCTTCCTCTATCTCTCAGGCAATGGGTCGTATGTTCTGCCGTATTTTGGCGCGGGGCAAAATCCGACCATTCCCCGCTGTGGGTCTCATTCGATTTTAATATTGTTATGTCGGAACGACCTGTGGTGGTCAACCCATGGTACTTCCGGAACCCCAAGACTCGTAGTCTCCTGGCCAAAGCCATCGACCTCTATTTTACGGAAAACGTGGGGTCGGTTACGTCGGCCGCCACTCTGTGGGAAGCCTTTAAAACAGTTTTGAGGGGAGAGGCCTTTACTCTCATAGCGGAGGCCCGTAGAATCAGAGATGCCGACATGGTGCGTGTCGAGGCGGAGATCATGGAGCTGGACTCCCGGTTAGAGGCGGGTCCCGAGCCTGCCCTACTGCACAGCCTCTCCCTTAAGCAATCGGAGTACCGTGACCTCGCTACTAATGCTGCTCTCGTCCTGGGTAGGGAACAGCAGGGTCGAATTTACGACGTTGGCGACAAGGCCGGGAAGTTGCTGGCCTGGCTGGACAAGAAGGAGAGGGCCAGCTGTGTCGTCCCTGAGATACTGGGAGAGGACGGAGTGGTGGTCACTGACCCGAGCGCCATTGCTGAGTCCTTTGCAGACTATTTTCGGGGTGTTTACGCCTCTGTCTCGGACCGGTCTGAGGCCGATTCGATTGCTTTCCTTTCTGACATCGATCTTCCGTGCTTGTCAGACGCGGATCGGGATGATCTGGACAGGGACGTTTCCGTGGATGAGGTCGCACTTGCGATTCGCTCTTTGAGGTCTGGCAAGGCGCCTGGTCCCAACGGTATTCCGGTTGAATTGTACAAGATTAAACCGGATGTGGTGTCCCCACATTTGCGCAATATGTTCCTGGAGGCACGGGAGAATGGCCTACTTCCCCCTGACCAGAGGTTGGCCACCATTGTGGTCATCCACAAGGAAGGGAAGCCGAGGGATTTGTGCCGGTCGTACCGTCCCATCTCTCTCTTAAACGCAGAGCCTAAGATTCTCGCCAAGATGCTCGCCAACCGTTTGATTGGCGTTATCGGCGACTTAGTGTATCTGGACCAGTCGGGCTTTATTCTACACCGCAACACTGCTCTTAACTTGCGTCGACTTCACGGTGCTCTGGCTAGGGCCCATACGCTCGAGGAGCCGGCTGTCCTGGCGTCCTTGGACGCCATGATGGCTTTTGACTCCCTCGAGTGGAGTTACCTGTGGGCAGTGTGATGGAGTGGAAGTTTGCACCCAATGCAAACTTCTCTGTATATGAACCTCGAGTAAACCTATAATAGTACTAAACAAACCTGTTCGTCATTAATATTCCACTTTTCCAGTACACGCGGGTGTCCTAGAGATGCTTGCCTATGTGTTTACTAACAGTAACACCGCTTGCATATTCATAAAATGGCCGCTTCGCAGAAATTCAGTCTGCGCATGCGTCAGTCATACCCATGTGATGTGATGCACTCGCAGATTTGGAGGGAAAGAGTCCGCTCATGCGCACTGTAGCTGACCTGCCAGCTTGTCCTAACCATGCTCTGCGCTTGCCAATGCTGCTTCGCATTTCTGTATATTCTCGCACTAATTATTAATCGCTATAGTTATTATAAAGTAAGGGGTGTAGTGTAGGAAATCATGGTGTACAGTGTGTTCTATTTTGCTGTGATATTAATTTGTTTTCGCTTACTTTTCATGTACCACGCATACATTGGCCAGGGTATGTGAACCCAACTCCATATTGTAACCTGTTCCGACCCCGACACGTGATGAGGGAAAATCCACACTGCGCAGAAGCAAATCCCAGCCAGCTGGCTCCTGAAGCAAGATGCGCATGAGAACCTACCTAGGCTTGTCAAAGATGCTGACAGTTACCTTGAAACATGCAACAATGTATCTAACTGCTGTATTCACCCATTGTTGCTCCATATGCCTATGCCTGGGAACCTGAACTCAGGGGGGCGGGTATTAAAAATTAATATTAAGCATGGGAACGTAGAATTTGGGAGGTAAAGGTGACCTAATCATTTCTCCTGACCAATCATAAGTTGGGACCCTGTTATTTGCAACATTTGTGGGTGGTCTGGGAACCCCGGAAGAGTATATCTAGCCTAGTCAGTTAGGAGAAATTGTCCGACTTGTCCGAGTAGCAGACCTGTCACTGACCCCACGACTCTATAGGTGATTGATACAGAGAGCTGCGGAGCCCTCTGTCCGAATTTTCCACAAACTCCAAGGGGTGGAAATAGTCTTAAGTGCTGGCGAAGCACTTTGGCTGGGGATTCGAGAACCCAATCGGGGTTATTGGCGGATTCCGTGCAGTGAGGGGGTAACGCAGGCGTTGCATCCGAAGCTGTGGGGGTTGGTCGTGCCCTTTGGTGAGCCCAGTCCTGACCCAGAACCTGAGGGGTATCCTGTCCTGGTTTCCGTGAGCTGCTACCTGCTCACCTACTGGCATCTTAAATCCTTGAGGGTCCTTGTCCTCGTCCTTCCCGAAACTGACCCGTGGCCAGGGTTAGTCTTCATTCTTGTCTAGGTAAATATTACCTGTGGGTGTCCGTCCTTCTACCCCTTTCCTTTTGCTCTTAATAAAGCCTCTATGCACATGATTTTGCTCTGATCTTTCCTCTGATATATTTGCAAACTGTTTAAATAGTATGTTCCTATTTTTCCCTTCCTTTAGGAAGTATTTAAACTGTTTCTTTTGAATTATTAATGTGTGGTGAACTTTAGAAATTGCAATAAGACTTTAGCTAGACAGAATAGGAGTACGGCTGAATTACGTATAGGCTATAGAAATTCACTGATTGGTGTGGTTTAAACTTGTCGTCCCTAGTTTAAGTCTAAATTGAATAGCATGTTCCCTGTTACCCATACCCTTTAGAAACTCCGTTTCCCTTAAATGGTGTTAGCATTCTTGCATAGCTATTTCATCTTTTTGATTCTGCTTATTGATGTCCTTATCAGCATCTGTCTTATAATTCTGTCACTTTAAATTTGATATATAAAAACCCTCAAACGTCTCTGGTGTCTGTGGTCATTCTAAAAGGTACATCCAAATGTTGATTGATTAAATAAGTAATGTATTTTTGAAGTGTTATCACCTACCCTCGTGCTCCTGATCCATCAGGAGGAGTAAGTACCTGTGGTAAGTCAGGTATCATGACAGAAGTGTCACAGGAGACACACACACAATACTGATAGTAGCTTGTAAAATCACCCGACTTGTAAATTGGGGTTTTGAAACGCATACATGGGCCCAAGTGCGTGATAATCTGGCGGTTTGTAAGGCCGGGTGACCTGCGCGCTCTATCAGTATTTCTGGTAGCAAGATGATGGTTAGGACTAGTTAGGATAGGTAGATAGGAGAGTTACTATTGAACCGTGAGAAATAAGATGTGCTGCTAAAAATGTATTATATGCTGCTATAAGTGATTATTGGTTTATATGAATGTCATAGAATAAGTTTGATATATTGCATGCATTTTTGAATATATTACTAACCAATTGTGAGTAAATGTTTTATGTTGTGGGGATCCCCGGGGAACAGAAATAGCGGGTGGTGAGTAGAATCCACTTGGCTGTAAGGTCACTGGCAAAGGGAGAGATTAGTGCATAGTTAGGCGGAACTGGAAGCGCTAATCAGGGTTTTCTTCTTTTTAAAAAAAATTATCTGAAGTGTGTATGTTAGCTATCAGGACCGTGGTGAAACTCCCGTTGTGATATCACCTAGTAAGGGTCACAGATGGTAGGAGTAATAGGTTCTTGGAGCTTGAGTGGCAGCAAAGGAGAGCATTGGTGAAAAATTTGACTTGGTATATATCCTGGAAAGAAGTGGATTAGTCAAAAGAGTAGCAGGTTCTCTATTTGCTTGTGTGAAAGGGATAGGCGGAAGGGATCTATCCGTTGTGAATGAAAAGTAGACAGAAGTGGTTTACTTGCAGTAAGAGAAAGACTCTTTTTCTTTCTAAGACCCTTTGGCATAGTGGCAGTCGTTTTACCTTGTTAGTTAAAATTTGTACGCGCACTTTAGGAAAAATTCAAAGTTTCCGTTACCTTGTGAAGGAGGGAGTCACTCGCAAGACCGCGCTGACGTCACTCCGTGCCGCGCTGGTATTGGAGGAGCCAGCGAATACAAGGCGAAGATAGAGTTGTAAGGGAGGGGTGAGCGCCGCAGAGTGAGACCGCGTTTCACGAAGGGGCCGCGCATCCATTGGTCAACAGATTTTGAAATCTCTGTGCTGATTGGTTGACGGGATCTGAAAGACGTATTTGCATTGGAAGCACACAAAGTAAACAAAATTTTCCGAACCGAGCTTGTAGGTTGTATCGAGAGGTGTATGTGGTATCCTGAATTTTTGCCTGATCCCAGAAATTTAGGGTGTCATAGGGAATTGATGAGAAGAGGCAGACCTCACAATATGTACGGCGTTAAGAGAAAAATGTCCTTCGCTGAAAAGATAAGGAACTATTTCAAAAAAGATAAGCCCATTCGAACTAGGGAGGGAGTAATCATTCCACCTCCTAATACTCCCGCTTCATTCATGATGTTTGAAAAAGGGTACCATACCTGTGTGTGGTTAGAGAATTGGGTAAAATACACAGAAGAGGATGGAGTCCTAGCTTTTCCCCTCGATGGTACCTTCAATGGTAGAATTTTGTTTAATCTGAGAACCCGAATGGATGAATTACACCCCCGACCCAGACTGACACAGTATGAAGCTTTAGAGGAATGGGAGATTGAGGCTCTAGAACGAGACAGGACCCGAATGGAAAAGGGAGTGAGCAAATGGTATCCTAAATTGCACAAAGAGACTAAGGAACAAAAGATGAAACGGTGGAGACAAAATATGATGGTTGAAGGGCTGTTCCCGATGTTTGGGGTAACTGAGCAAGCAGGTGGGAAAAAGACAGAAAAGAGTCGACCTTTAATAGCCATGGGAGACTCGGAGGACGAATATCTGGAGGATTTGTTAATGAAAAATCCGCCACCTTATGCCGAAGCTTCAGGAACTTTAAGTTCGAAAAATCCTTTTCTCCACCATGCTAGGAGTAGGAGGGCGAGCGAGACAGACCTAGCTGGTATCTGCAGTAAATCTAGCAATAGTGATGAATTTTGTAGACCTAGTACTGCAGTCCCAAATTACCGACCTTTTGGTGAGGATAGACCGGGGTCAGCCATTCCCACTGCCCCGAGTATTTACCCTCCTTTGGTGCCTCAAATATTGCATGGTAACTCATCAGAAAGGGTCTTGTAAGAAAGGGAGAGAGATGCCCTGATTAAACAAAGGAATGAACTAATTCAAACTATAGCTCAGATACATCCCGGCCCGGATGCTCTGACGATACCTGTAACTATTGGTCCCGCTATACCCATTTATGGAGATAGGCAGACTAGTCCAAAAGCTCCAATCCTTACTCCAATGTCAGTTCCCCCACGGAAAGAACCACTTGTTATTGATGACCAGGCAAGCGAGTGTGAGTCTGTAGTCTCTCTAATGGATCTGCCCATAAGAGAGCCCAGTACCAGTGGGTCTAGGTCAGGGAATCAGACCAAGGCCAAGGAAGTCCTCATAGAAACTACATCAGGAATCCAGAGTGCAACAGTGGTGACTCCAGAGGAACTGGATAGATGGACTAAGGAAATGGATCAAGAACCTTCCTTGCCCAAACCTTTGGACATTTACAGATTAAGGATAGAGATAGAGGAGTTAATGGCAGGGAATGTAGGATTAGACAGGCTAAACACCCTTAGCGAAGAAGAGTTGCTGTTTATCAGTAAAAGCCTTACCCGAAATACTAGAGTACTCCATGAAAAACTAATGGATGCGGCTGCAGACATGGGAATTGATGTAAGTCGATCCAAAGTCCTACAGAAACCGTATAGGGCAGAATTTTCAGACAAAGATTTAGAAAATATGAATGTGTCAGGAAAAAGAACCCAGATAAAGGAATTGTTGAGTGTGTTGCAGAAATGGGGAGATCTGGACAAGTGGAAAACGAGGTGGGCTAAGAAAAAGGAGGAGAGTAGGACAAAGCCCAAAGCTTCTGAGTTTGTGCTAAAAGAAGTAGGTCAAGCAGAAAAACTGTGTCCCATGAGGGAAGTGCCAGGGGGAAAATATGTACATGTCCCGTGGTCCCGGCATGACATTGTGTCATTTACCAATGATTTCCCAAAATTAAGGGAGAAGCCCGTGGAGTGGTACAGGCAGGTAGAGCGATTTGTGAAGGTCCAGAAGTGCCTCTTGAAAGACCTGGATGGGTTCTTTGACATTGTAGTTCCGGTAGACTTATGGACCGATTGCAAAATAGAGATTGATTGGCCCAGTGAAGAATTTCCAAGAGACCCCAACACTGGAGCTCCTTCTTCAGAGGTGATGAGAAAGTATGACCAAGTCATACAATTTCTAAAGAAAAAGGTGCCCGCAAAAGAAACTGATTGGACCCGAATTGATAGAACCACCCAGGATCACAACGAAACAGTCCATTCATATTATGAGAGGCTATTGCAGGTATTCAAGACCTACAGTGGCATCGATAATATTGAAATGAAAGACATGACTCATTTTATTTATCGATTCGTGCTAGGGCTAAAACCAGAAATATCCCAGTGGATTAGAGATAACAAAATCTGTTGGCAGGGAAAGCCTATAGATGATGTTCTCAAGTACGCTAAGTACTGTGAGGATGAAATGGAGAACAAGAAAAAGGCCCTGAAGAAGAAGGTGATGTGGGCACAGGTTAAATTGGCTGAGCAACAAGAAAAACAGTTGAGTAAAATGAATAGCAATGCTCCAAATAATAATTCAGGAGGGGGAGGGAAGCCTCGAGTTAAGATGAGCAAAGAAGAGGCTAAGAAGAAGTTCCCCTGTCACGGGTGTGGGCAGATAGGGCATTGGAGAGACGAGTGTCCTCATTTGCAAGCTGGTAATGCCCCCATAAATGGTTTAAATCCACAGGTGCAGAAAGAGGGGCCACGAAAGAATCATCAACAGGTAAATCTACCTCCATTACCTAGAGCTCCTAGACCTAATTATAAGAACCAGGCCCCACAGAATGAGAGGGTTGAAGTGTGGGAAGGACAGAATGAGAGAAATCAGGCAACCTCACAGTTCCTGTTAAATGATACATTCATCTGTGATGATCAATACTGACGGGGCCTGAGGGGGGAGGAAGGGGAGTGCGTGCTTGGCGCATCCCTACCGGTAGACCAGTCAGGGCCATACATTGAAGGAAAGGTTGAAGGAAATGATGTCACCTTTCTGTTGGACACTGGTGCTACCCGTTCGACTGTGAGAACAGCGGACGTTCCTAACCTACCCCTCTCGGGAGAAGCAATCCAAGTACTGGGTGTATCAAACCAGATAATTAGCACTCCTGTAACTGAACCCATGGAGATTTCTATAGGGAATTTCAAAGAAATGCACAGATTTGTGGTTTGCGATTCCAGTCCTGTAAATTTACTGGGACGTGATTTATTGTGCAAAATGAACTGTACCATCTTTTGCACGCCAAGAGGTGTTGAGATTCAGACCCCAGATGAGGATGGCCTGTACAAGCTAATGCTGTTAAGGCCTAATACCGATGTCAAACCCATAACAATTCTTGATTTATCTGAAGAACTCCAGCAAAAGGTGATACCAGAAGTATGGGATTTCACCGGGAAAGATGTAGGATTAATGGCAAATGTGGACCCAGTCAGAATAGCCATCAAACCTAATGCTACCTACCCAAAAACAAAACAGTATAAAATGAGTGCAGAAGTAAAAGCTGGAGTCGCACTTGAAATAAACAGATTATTGGAGGCAGACATAATACAAGAGGTGTTGAGCAGTCCCTGTAACTCGCCCATAATTGGAATTAAAAAGCCTAGTGGAAAGTACAGGGTAGTGCAGGACTTGCGAAAGGTAAACCAGATTGTTGTACCTTGTTGTCCCATTGTGCCAAACCCTGCAGTGATCTTGTATCAGATTCCCTGGAATGCGGAGTGGTTTACTGTCATAGACTTGTGTCATGCATTCTTTTCCATCCCATTGCATCCAGAAAGCAAGTTTATTTTCTCTTTTGAGTTTGACAGTCATGTCTATGTCTGGAATCGTGTCCCCCAGGGGTACACAGAAAGCCCCTCCATCTTTAATCAGATCTTAAAAAGATGTCTTGAATCTTTAGTTCTGCCAAAGAAGTCTGTCCTGGTCCAGTACATAGACGACCTATTGGTGGCGTCTAAAAGTCAAAGCGACTGTGTTACTGATACCATTGCTCTGCTGAATCACCTGGGCAGAGGTGGACACAAAGTATCTCCTGACAAATTACAGTTCTGTAAGAATTCAGTAAAATATCTAGGACACCAGATCGAGAAAGGTATCAGAAGAGTCACCTCAGAGAGAATCAGAATAATTCGGGATATGGAACTGCCCAGAACTCAGAAAGACGTTAGAATGTTCCTCGGAGTTGTGGGATACTGTAGACAGTGGATTGTGGGATTTGCGGTACTTGCCAAACCTCTGATAAAAATGACAAAGAAAGGGGCAGACGATCCAGTCACCTGGGATGATGAAAGCATGACAGCCTGGATAAAATTGCGAAACGGTCTATGTTCTGCCCCTGCATTAGGAATGCCTGATTATTCAAAGAACTTTGAGTTGTTCTGTGATACACGAGACAATTGTGCACTCTCAGTCCTGACCCAAGAACATGGTCTGACTAGACGTCCTGTGGCCTACTTTTCAGCCACACTGGACCCAGTAGCTGCTGGGCTTCCGGGGTGTCTGAAAGCAGTAGCTGCCATATGCACAAGCCTGGAGCAGAGTGAGAACATTGTCATGGGACATCCTGTAACGGTTTATGTTCCACATTCAGTTGTGATACTGCTAACACGAACCAAAACTCAATATCTCACCCCTAGTCGGCTGACTAAGTATGAGAGAATTCTTATTGGTGCAGAAAATGTAATAATTTCCAGATGCAACATCCTGAACCCGGCAACGCTATTGCCCCTTGCCCAAGATACAGGAGCGGAAGGTGAATTCGAACATAATTGCATTGATCTAACTGAGTTTAGTACTAAACCTCGTCCTGACATAAAAGAATTGGCCCTTATCAATGCTGACATAGTGATGTTTGTGGATGGCTCTTGCCTGAGGCATGAGGATGGTGGACTGAGTGCTGCCTATGCTGTAGTCACTCTGGAAACAACCATAGAAGCATCCTACTTGAGTGAAGTCAAATCTGCCCAAGTGGCCGAGCTCATAGCATTGGCCAGAGCTTGCAAACATTAACCATATATACTGACAGTCAATATGGATATGGGGTTGTTCATGACTTCGGCCAACTATGGCTACAAAGAGAATTCATGACTTCCTCAGGTACCCCCATCAGAAATGGAAAGGTGGTGCAAAACCTATTGGAAGCATTCCAATTGCCCAAAGAATTGGCAGTGGTCAAATGTGCTGCTCATCAATCTGGAAAGGATGAAGTGGCAGCCGGAAACAGGTATGCTGACCAAATTGCTCAGTACTGTGCACGCTACAAAATGTCCCTAATAATCCAATTATGGGGCGGAAACAGCTGCCAACTTATGATGTTTGAGAATGTATCTTCCTGGAAGGAACTGAGAGAGTTGCAACAGGCAGCAACCGAGGGGGGAAAACTAAGATGGGAGACTGAGGAATGTCAACTCAGAGAAAGGGATGGAATCATGTGGAGAAGTGTGGCTCACGGTGTAGGTGGAGAAGTGTGGCTCACGGTGTAGAGCAGGCAGACCCGGAAGCTGAGGTCAGACCCGGGACCAGGGTTCAATTCCCGACGCGGCAGGGTCTTGAGCTCAAATGTCCACGGACTCGATAATTCTCGCTTCGGTGCCTGCTCTAATCATGGGTTCTCACTCTGCAACTCTGGGCATTAAGCTTGCTTAATCTCCACAACGGCCCCCTGCGGCGGGATGCCTGGCTTTCACCTTGGGGATGCACTGTAGGGGCTATCTCACAGGGAAAAGCCAGGACGGGTTCCCAAGGCAAGCGCCGGGAAACCTCCGGGTAGCTGTGCGCTCAATAAATGCAATAATAATAATAATAGTGAGTAAAGATGGTATGCCTGTGTTGCCAGACTGTATGGCTGACCCAATGGTTCGGATGATTCATGGAGACACTCATGTTGGAAGGGATGGAATGTGCCATGTGTTTGATAAAGTGTTCTACAATTCAAAGTTCAGGAATATCGCGGATAAGTTCTGCCAGAGGTGCCTGGTGTGTCAGCAGTTCAATGCAGGAAAGAGGACTGTGGTAGAGCAGAGCACCATTGGAAGGTCAGAAGGCCCCTTTGTCAGATTGCAGGCAGATTTCATACAATTACCCATGTGTAGAGGATACAGATATGTCCTAGTGATAGTTTGCCTATTCTCAAGATGGGTGGAAGCTTGCAGGCAGATTTCATACAATTACCCATGTGTAGAGGATACAGATATGTCCTAGTGATAGTTTGCCTATTCTCAAGATGGGTGGAAGCTTACCCGGCCAAAAGGAATGATGCCATTACTGTGGCAAAATTGTTACTCAGAGAGCTGATCCCTAGATTTGGTTTCCCAGAGACTATTGAAACAGACCAGGGTGGGCATTTTACAGGGGATGTCCTGAAGGAACTCTATGCAGCGTTCAAAATTGAGCCTAAACTACATTGTGCATATCATCCAGAGGCTTCTGGAATAGTGGAACAAATAAATGGCACTATCAAATCAAGATTGGCAAAAATGTGTGATACCACTAAATTGAACTGGATAGAAGCCCTGCCTCTTGTCTTGATGGGATTAAGGAGCATCCCGAACAGGAAAACAGGCCTGAGCCCCCATGAGGTACTAATGGGAAGAGTGATGCGACAGGCATGGGTACCTGGACACAAACTGCTGAGTATTTCTGATGATTTGGTGCTAGAATACTGCAGGCAGCTGGGTGACCAAGTGCGTTCTATCTCTCACCAGATTGGAGAGACTGCTGATGAATGGCCAACCACTCCAGTCCATAAAATCAGACCTGGAGATTGGGTGGTGTTGAAGAAACACACCCGGAAGAGTTGCCTTGGACCAAAGTGGGGGAAAAAGAGGCAAGTGATCCTTGTAACTACCACTGCTGTAAAGTGTGCTGGAGTGCCAAAGTGGATTCATGCCAGCCACACTAAGAAGGTAGCCAAGGAGGAGACGGCTGAAGCTGAGGGTGATGCAGCTGAAGAGACTCCAGACGAGGGTCCAGATCTAGCTGAAGTGATACAACCCGGCACCAGCCAAGACGAGTGGTTTCCAGCAGATGACCTGATTCTTGATCCAATAAGAACCAGAAAATATTCCTACTTAGATAGAGAGTGGGAGAGTGAGGGTGAGACAGGACTAGCAGGGGAAGGTCAGGTGAACGAGAATCACATCAGACCTGATCAGGAAATAGGCCAAGTAGGGACAGACCAAGTCATCGACACTCCTCCAGAGACTCCAGAAACCGGAAAGGGACAGATAGTGGTTAAAGTTGAAGTTCATGCGGAAGAAAATCAAGGGGTCGAAGTGCATGAACAGGAACAGATAGAAACAGACGAACGTGTTCAGGAACCAGAATCCAAGCTGGTTGAAAATCAAGATCAAATACAGACCATACCTGAACAAGGCCAGCTTAGAAACCAGGCAGAAGAAACTGATGAAAGACCTGGACCTAGTCAGACAGGAAAAGAAAAAGACATTGCCAATACAATAGTGCCACACCAAAGTGAGAACAAGGGGATTCACGAGGAAGGCAAAGTATCCTCGACCACTAAGAGGCTCAGAAAGCAGGAGAGACCAAGATATATAAAGAGACAAACTGAGACTGAAAACTGTAGAGGAAAAACTAGAAGACAGGAAAAAGGCTGCAAGTGAAAGACAAAGAGACGAGGCTCAACAAAATAGACGCAGCATCAGGTTTAAGAAAGCAAACAAGAACTATCGAAGTCCTGAATGGACCTTTTTGGTGTTGGAAGAAATTGACGACCCTGAAGAAAGTGACCGCAGTGATCACGATTCCGTTGAGGATCACAGCTCTGAGGTAGAAGACCCACCCTGAAAGGTGAAACTGCGTCAGCCTCTTGAACTGAAACAAAGAGGGGTTAAAAAGTCTCAGAAACAAAAATGTCTGATTCAAGTGTAAATGGGAGACCAAAAGGGAATTGTTGCAAAACTTGCTGTAAAATATGCCTATGCAGTGTAGCAATAGTTATAGTAATTTGGATAGGACTAACAGTCGTTATACCTTTTATGATAAGTAAAGACCCTAACCTGTACCCTACTAAACCAATGAACCCAGATCCAGAAGTTGTACATACTGAAGAAATGCCACGAAGTGTAGAAAGACATGACAACTCAGTTAGCTTAAGACAAACACGACATGACTTAGAAGCACCAGATGAGGATGGACTACATTTTCACCACATGAGAAATCGATCACATTTAAATGTCTTTGCAAGTCTTTTAGTGCATTACGTAGAAGCTATGGAAATAGAAGATTGTTATGTCTGCATGAAGCTACCCACTTCTGTAGCTGAAGGCGTGACTTATCACCATTTGCCCCTGACTAATGGGATTTCCTGTAGTATATTAGCAAGCTTATTTTATAGAAGCACATTACAGTACTACTATTCAAACACTGACGTGATTTTTTCTGAACTACCTGTTCGAGGGAACCTAAACGTTGTGCATATTAAAAGCGAGGTAACTAGATACATGGGAGAATACTTTCTGACTATAGGTGACATAGACTTACATGAAGCTCGAAGAGATAATTTGACTTGCTCATTACATGAGCAGGAGAAGATGTTTTTAAAGATGGCAGAAAAGAGAAGGGAGAGTTTCCAAAGAAAGGCTAATGATAAGAAACAGAAAACTCCTAAGTGGGCTGAAAACATGGAAGGCACCTCAAGTGGCGATGCGAATCCTGCGCTATTGTTGGATTTTGAACGAAAAGGGAAACTTTGTCTTCATAGAGAAAAGACTAGATATTATAACAATGTATTCATTCGTTCCAGTGAATGCGACCATAATTACAAGGTAATTGGAGGTTGGGGTTTCAAAAATGGGTCAGAACCGGTGTTTCCCGGAATTTATTATATATGTGGGAACAAGGCTTATTTCAAATTACCGGATCACTGGTATGGAAGCTGCTACTTTGGCATTGTCTTCCCGAAAATATACCATGTGAATAACGCTGCTGGAAGCAATGAAGACACTAAAGGCTTAGTGCGTAGTAAACGTGAGAGTGTAGGAGAAATTATAGGTGATATTTTTAGTGCACTGATACCTGGAATGGGGGTAGTTCTGAATACTCACCGTATCTGCAAATTATCTACGGTAGTGGATCGGTTATCAACTGACACTGCTGCTGGATTCCTGCTGGTCAATACTGAAATGGTTGCGATCAGATCAATGGTTTTGAAAAATCGTCTTGCTCTTGATACCTTACTGGCAAAAGAGGGCGGAGTCTGTAGAATGCTGAAGGCGCAACATTGTTGCACTTACATTCCAGATAAAAGCATAGAAATTAAAAAATATGTGCAAAATATAACTAATTTGGAAAGAGAAGTTAAACCATTGGAGGTTGACAGTGCCTGGAAGAGACTGACTGATGGTCTCTCTTCTGTGGGTAGTTGGTTCACTAGTGTAGGCCGTAGTCTAGTAGGTAAAATACTGATGCCAATAGCTGGAATAAGTTTGATTGTGTTTATTATAATAATCTGCTGCAAATGCCAAAAATGCAGAAAAAGGTACACTGTAAATAGGAGGGGAGTGAAGCGGAATGTGGATGAACTCGAATTAGAAGAGTTAAGGAGTCAGATCTATAAGAAAGCTATAGAATCCCACCCAAATAAAGCTGCAGACAAACGGCATAATAATAAGTTTGTGGAAATTGAAATGAGTGAGATGTAAATTGAAGTTGGCATCTGTTTCCCATTAGTAGTGATGATAGTAAATATCATCAAAGAGGGGATTGATGGAGTGGAAGTTTGCACCCAATGCAAACTGCTCTGTATATGAACCTCGAGTAAACCTATAATAGTACTAAACAAACCTGTTCGTCATTAATATTCCACTTTTCCAGTACACGCGGGTGTCCTAGAGATGCTTGCCTATGTGTTTACTAACAGTAACACCGCTTGCATATTCATAAAATGGCCGCTTCGCAGAAATTCAGTCTGCGCATGCGTCAGTCATACCCATGTGATGTGATGCACTCGCAGATTTGGAGGGAAAGAGTCCGCTCATGCGCACTGTAGCTGACCTGCCCGCTTGTCCTAACCATGCTCTGCGCTTGCCAATGCTGCTTCGCATTTCTGTACATTCTCGCACTAATTATTAATCGCTATAGTTATTATAAAGTAAGGGGTGTAGTGTAGGAAATCATGGTGTACAGTGTGTTCTGTTTTGCTGTGATATTAATTTGTTTTCGCTTACTTTTCATGTACCACGCATACATTGGCCTGGGTATGTGAACCCGACTCCATATTGTAACCTGTTCGGACCCCGACATGTGATGAGGGAAAATCCACACTGCGCAGAAGCAAATCCCAGCCAGCTGGCTCCTGGAGCAAGATGCACATGAGAACCTACCTAGGCTTGTCAAAGATGCTGACAGTTACCTTGAAACATGCAACAATGTATCTAACTGCTGTATTCACCCATTGTTGCTCCATATGCCTATGCCTGAGAACCTGAACTCAGGGGGGCGGGTATTAAAAATTAATATTAAGCATGGGAACGTAGAATTTGGGAGGTAAAGGTGACCTAATCATTTCTCCTGACCAATCATAAGTTGGGACCCTGTTATTTGCAACATTTGTGGGTGGTCTGGGAACCCCGGAAGAGTATATCTAGCCTAGTCAGTTAGGAGAAATTGTCCGACTTGTCCGAGTAGCAGACCTGTCACTGACCCCACGACTCTATAGGTGATTGATACAGAGAGCTGCGGAGCCCTCTGTCCGAATTTTCCACAAACTCCAAGGGGTGGAAATAGTCTTAAGTGCTGGCGAAGCACTTTGGCTGGGGATTCGAGAACCCAATCGGGGTTATTGGCGGATTCCGTGCAGTGAGGGGGTAACGCAGGTGTTGCATCCGAAGCTGTGGGGGTTGGTCGTGCCCTTCGGTGAGCCCAGTCCTGACCCAGAACCTGAGGGGTATCCTGTCCTGGTTTCCGTGAGCTGCTACCTGCTCACCTACTGGTATCTTAAATCCTTGAGGGTCCTTGTCCTCGTCCTTCCCGAAACTGACCCGTGGCCAGGGTTAGTCTTCATTCTTGTCTAGGTAAATATTACCTGTGGGTGTCCGTCCTTCTACCCCTTTCCTTTTGCTCTTAATAAAGCCTCTATGCACATGATTTTGCTCTGATCTTTCCTCTGATATATTTGCAAACTGTTTAAATAGTATGTTCCTATTTTTCCTTTCCTTTAGGAAGTATTTAAACTGTTTCTTTTGAATTATTAATGTGTGGTGAACTTTAGAAATTGCAATAAGACTTTAGCTAGACAGAATAGGAGTAGGGCTGAATTACGTATAGGCTATAGAAATTCAATGATTGGTGTGGTTTAAACTTGTCGTCCCTAGTTTAAGTCTAAATTGAATAACATGTTCCCTGTTACCCATACCCTTTAGAAACTCTGTTTCCCTTAAATGGTGTTAGCATTCTTGCATAGCTATTTCATCTTTTTGATTCTGCTTATTGATGTCCTTATCAGCATCTGTCTTATAATTCTGTCACTTTAAATTTGATATATAAAAACCCTCAAACGTCTCTGGTGTCTGTGGTCATTCTAAAAGGTACATCCAAATGTTGATTGATTAAATAAGTAATGTATTTTTGAAGTGTTATCACCTACCCTCGTGCTCCTGATCCATCAGGAGGAGTAAGTACCTGTGGTAAGTCAGGTATCATGACAGAAGTGTCACAGGAGACACACACACAATACTGATAGTAGCGTGTAAAATCACCCGACTTGTAAATTGGGGTTTTGAAACGCATACATGGGCCCAAGTGCGTGATAATCTGGCGGTTTGTAAGGCCGGGTGACCTGCGCGCTCTATCAGTGTTGGCGAAGCTCGGTTTTGGCCCGGAATTCGTGGGATGGGTTAAACTTCTATATGCCGAACCGCTGGCTAACGTCGCCGTTAATGGCCGTGTTTCAGCGACCTTTGCTCTTCACAGGGGCACCAGGCAGGGCTGTCCTTTGTCGCCCCTCCTGTTCGCACTCGCGCTTGAACCACTTGCGGCCCTGTTGCGGACTCACCCTGATCTGCATGGTATCAGGTGGGCCCCTGGTTTCGAGGACAGAGTCTCTCTATACGCAGACGATATTCTGCTGTACCTCACCTCCCCCTGCACATCTCTTATTGTAGCCTGTGATGTGCTGCGGCTCTTTGGTCGGTACTCTGGCCTTGTTATCAACTGGACCAAATCGCACCTGTACGTCCTGAAAGGGGGAACACCGCGCCTTCCTAGGGGCTGCGGCATCCAGGTGGCGAGCCAGGGCTTCAAGTACTTGGGGATTTATATCTCCAGTAATGCGAAGGCGCGCTACGAGCACAATCTGCTTCCCCCTCTTCTCCGCCTTCGGCGAGACGTGGAGGGATTGCGCAAACTCCCACTCTCTTTGCTTGGGCGTGCGGCATTGTTTAAAATGATGTCCTTGCCCAGGTTCCTTTATGCCCTGCAAAATACTCAGGATCCGGTCCCAGCCCGATACTTCCGGGAGATCGAGAGCCTGCAACGTGCCCTGCTCTGGGATGGCCGACCCCGCATCGCCATCACGAAGCTCACGCTCCCGTGGTACGATGGGGGGTTAGCGTTACCCGACGTGCGAAGGTATTATTGGGCCTCCCAGCTAGCGGCTATCAACCACGATCTGTACGGTCCGGAGAACAACCCTGGATACGCCATGGATAGATGGCTTCTGGGCGGCGGGAATTACTACAGGGCGCTCTACTCGAGGTCTCTCGACAGGCGGATGTCAGGTCCAACGAAAACCGCGGTCCATATTTGGAGGGCAATTACCAAGGCTCAGGGATGGAAAGATAGACTGACTAAATTTACCCCATTGTACGATTCGGAAATCCTGGGCTCACTGTGGCATACCAAGGGTTTTGACAAGTGGGATCTGATAGGCATTTCCAGGGTGGAAGACATGTTGTCGCGAGGCGAGATTAAGACTTTTGCCCAGCTACAGGAGGAATTCCAATTGGGTGAAACGGAATTTTTCCGGTATGCCCAGTTACGGCATGCATTGCTGTCTGCTAAACCGGAGGAGGGGGCGATCCCTGACAGCTCCCCATTGGAGGATAGGGTGCTGGACGGCCATATGCCGGACAGCGCCATCTCACTGTCCTATAAAAAACTCATAAATGTCCGTACCGACCTCCTCCTGGGTGTGAGGGACCAGTGGACGCGTGATGGGTTGGAAATTGACTATGAGGACTGGCAGAGTGCGGTATCCTCCCCTAAGGAGGTTGCCATCTCTTCCCGCCTCAGACTGGTGCAGCTTAAGATCCTGCACAGGGTTTATGTAACTGGTCCCCGACTCGTGCATATGGGCTACTCCGTGGATGGGCTTTGTCGTCGTGGCTGCGGTGCCCTTACCACTTTCATGCATATCCTTTGGGAATTTCCCGCAATAGCTTCCTACTGGCGACGCGTGCACTCGATCATGAATGAGGTGACTGGGGTAGCAGTGCATGCGGAAGCCAGGAGATGCCTACTTAACATCTGGGATCCGACGGACCACAACGTGGCCCAGACTCAATGGGTAACCCTTGGCAACATGGTGGCTAAACGTGACATCGCGCAGAAATGGGAAGCTACGGCAGCTCCTAAGGTTGTACAATGGAAAGCCAATATGGGTTGGTGTATGTTTAGGAAGAAGACCGTGTATGTTGCCAGGGGTAAACCTAAAAAGTGGCAGAAATTGTGGGGGGCTTGGAATGCATACAGGGGGGACATCTGCATACCCCCAGAATCCGCTCCGCTGGAGGAACACCTGTCGCCGTAGCCTGTGACACCAACTGCAATACTGTATATATGCTATCCTGTGTTTTCCTCCCTCCCCGCTCATAGCTCCTTTTCCGTTGGTCATACTTGTGCTCAATATACCCTCCCGACCCCCCCACAACGCCTCACTGTTTTTCATACTCCATTGCCTATGTCTTTGCGCCTGGTCTGGCGCTTCTCTTCGTTTCTTACTTTCTCTGTGTTTTTCTTATAAAAAGTAAAATCAACCTTCATCGTTCTGCTGTACTAATTCTTGCACTATTGTTTTCCTGATTCAAAATGCTGCCTTGCCTCCGGGATGTCAGGCTGAATAGCTGTGTGCACTGTTTTTGAATAAAGTTTACAAAAAAAAAAAAAAGAACATACTTGCACAGAGCTTTGTTGAGACGTATTTAAAAATAAGTGGTATGGTTTAATTAGTTTGTAACTGTGGAAGATGTACTGTGCTTAATCAAGAAATTGCGAATTAGAGAAAAACATTTAAGACATGTTTTTTTCAGGTATTTATATTATGTATAGAGATCTTGTACGGGTTTTTTAAACACAATCATTTTGATTGTGTTTTTTTTTCCCCGCTGTTACATGATGATTACTATTGAAATCACTGTTTATAGTGAAAATCAATATATTCTGAGGACAGCAAAAATAAACCATGTAATATGTTGTTTAAGTTATTTTCTTACATTGGATTTAGAAATATGTATTATAACACATTTTTATATTGTATTCCACAGATATTACATTTATAAGGTAAGTACAACTAATAACATCCGAGAGTTTCCTCTGCCTCTCTCTTATCCTTATTCTTTTCATCCCCTTCCTTTGTCAGTACTGTTCAGTCACGCTTATTCCGTTTAACTCATCCACATTTTGCGTTGTTTAATTTTCTCTACTGTTTCTCTAACATCTTTTCAGTCACTATTTTATTCAGTCTATCTAACTCTTCAGTTTGTTTCTTCCGTTGTCTCATGGTGACTCACCTTTATTGACCTTGTATCACCTTTGTTTCTAGAATCTTAATTTGTTTGTCTTACCGTACCTTAATATTTGTTCCCTTACTCTGCTTTCATTAATTATGCTCAATTCTTAAACTTAAATCTAAAGGGCCTCATTTATGAAAGCCTTGCGCCACCAATGCGCCACTTTTTCCCATGTTAAAAGTGACGCATGGGTGGCGCAAGGCCTTCATAAATAAGGGCCATACTTTACTTCTCTTACCCTAATTCATTTCTATTTATCTGTGTCTTACAGTCCTTGTCTATTTCTACTCCGTTCATCTTCTGTTACTCACCCTTTTTCACTCTGTTTCTCTTACTGTTTTTCCTTTATTTTATCTATCTCCTTAAGATATTCCTGTACTCTTACTGTGTTTCTTTAAGAGACTGTTTATTTCGTGTACTATCACTGATCATACTCTTATTTTCTCTCTCACTTTACTTTCGTTTAGACACTCATTCCTTCAGTGCTATTATCTCTTTCAATTAATTATCTTACTCATTGATTTATATAGTACACATTCTGTCTCTGTCTCTTACTCTCCCTCAGTCTTTTTTTCTTTCACTTTGTTTCATTCACTCCTACTTTTTTTTGTTTTATGAAATGCACATTATAACCTTATTTTTACTTTTCTTCCACAGATACTATGTTTTTTAAAGAAATTTACTTTTACTTTGTTACTATTTCTTAGGTAAGTATAAAAAATAAAGAAACTTTTCCATCACTGTGTTATTTCTTTGTCTATCCTGGTTAAACCAGTGTCATGTTTTATGTGAGCACTTCCACACAGGATTGGGTGCACTGTCATAAGGAGCGCCTTAAAAGTGATTTTATGAAATCAGCGACATTTCACTGAGTCAGTTCAGCAACGCTGATATATGAAAACATTGGAGGTAAATGATGTTAAATGTTAAAATGGTGTTGTTTCCAGGGCTTTAAGAGGTGTTAAAAAAATTGGGGGGTCTCTTCAAAGAGAGTGTTGGTTGTAATTCAGAGGGCAGTTTAAAACACATAGGCTAAAAATCTCCACTTAGCATAGTGTTGCGCCCGACTGGTGTTATGTTGTTTCTGTCATTCTATGCAGATATATAATATAGCAAATATTTTCTCACGAAAAAGAAGCCATGACTATAGGCTTTGTGAATGATTGCTAATTTCTTAAAATAAAAAAGCAGCAACCATGGCATTGTTGAATATAGTATTGTAAATACTTATGTTCAAGAATGATGAGAGAGTAAAAGAAGGTTAACCTGATCTTTTAAACTTATTTCACAGGCTTCTTTAAAGGAAGTGTTCTATATCATTGTAGCGTGGGTGTTTCACTTTTTTATACCTAACACAATCCCTTCTGTACGCTGTAGCAGGAGGAGCGCTACATACTTGAACATCCTTCAGTGCCCCATTTTCATTCAGTAAGTGTCAATGAGACCGATACAGAACTTCAATGGGCGGGAGGGGCTGCTCCTGTGCTCCTGGAGGAGTGTGAGGCCGCTCCAGCAGTGGGAGTGAGGCCTCTCAGAGGGGAGCAGCGCAGCTCCTTGTGATGGCCACAATTGCAGATAACAGGGTATGGATGTCATTGGAATTTATGGACGGTTAGTCACTCTAGAGTGTGCGCGGCGCCCCTGGCACCTCATTACGGCGCACAGAGGAGCTGCGGTGCATAGTTTGAGAATTAGAGACTTAGGAGATAAACCTTCATAATAGCAAGGCTTGCAAGTGATAAAAATCGCCGCTGCTCGGCGTTCTAAATATCGACGCTATCGGCGGAATTTTCCGCGGTGTTAGTGCTTTACTATCAATGGGAACACATATGTGATAGTAAATCCTGTAACAGCCGGCGGTACTTAACATTACCGCGTGAAAACAAACGTGTTTTCACGCAGTAATGTGTGCCTTGCAATTAGGGGACGGGGTGGATTTAGTTTTTTTTTCCACACCCTCATGTTAACGCTGCCGAATGCTTGATTAGAGCAGGCTTTAACAGTCCTGCGATATACAAGTTTATTCCACCTCTTTTTCTCGCAACGCCTCTTTTCGTGATAGGGTGTTTTCTCCTCCAACCACATTTTGCATGTGCTTTGACCTACGCCCACTTTGCATGTCATTAACTTACTGTGCGCAACATATGCAAAGTGGTCTTACGGCAGGCGACGTAATGCCGTTTTCAAGAAGGTGCTGGAGAATATTTTCAAGGATAGGTAAAACATTAACGCCGCTTTTATCGGCAGAAAAGTGCAGATATAGCGGCGATAACGGCCTTGATAATATGCTCTATGAATTGCAATCAAACCTAATGTTAGATGTAAAGACAACTAACGTAGGTTTCGGTTGCAATTCATAAAACATACTATGAAGGCTATTATCGTCGTTTTATCGGCAGTGTCCTGTCGATGAAACCGATGATAATGTATTACGTCTCCTTCATAATATGCCCCAAGTATCGTCGCTTTTTTGCATAATTGTCCCGAAAAAAAGCGTCGATACTTCAGCTTGTGAATAGAGCTGTTTTTGGTACAATGAGTTAGTTCTGAAAATAACTTTTTTTTAATTATTTATTTTACAAGTGTTATATTGTTTTTATTTATTTCTTTATTTCGGCCAGTTGGCCTTAAAAGACACACATATATACATACATAAAACAGAGGGTCATAGCAATATACATACACCAAATGCTTTTAAAAACAGTTGACTTTTAAAATACAGTACAAAATTAATCCTCTTTTAAACATATTTCATTTGACATCAGGAGTGTAAGCTTATACAAGAGCCCTACTCAAAGCATCTGACCAAATTTCCTGCGAACAATATACACAGAATAGAGGAACCTACTGATACTGAATACAATAAACTGGGCAGTATTAGTTTTAATAATCCTATATGCTGTGAGACAGGATCTGGTTCCTAGGAGAGCACACATGGGTTTTAGCCATCTCTTTCGAGCTTTCGAATACGATCTGCATATAAACAACATGTGAACCTCGTTCTCCTTACAAGAATCTGAGCACATAGAACATTTCCCACTTTTACCATTCAGACATTCCAATTTTTTCTTTGACCAGCGTTCTATATTGGAATTCAACATGAGGTTCCCATACCTGAATTTCAAAAAAAGAGACTTCGCAACAGGAGGCTCTATTTCGTCCAAAAAGGATTCAAAACAGGGTTCATCTTTAAAAGATAAGAAGTCTTGGATTAAGGTCCCAATTCTACTTTCATGTACAAGCCTATTAGTCATGTAGGACCAAAAGGCTCTTTTTACTATGGTCTTGGCAAAGGGTGGTAAATTATCTGGATTTTCCCACAACGGGTTCAAGCCCAGTATTAAGAACCATTTTTTAATATGCCCAAACCATAGGATGGAGTGAAAAGAATCTAAATTCAATAGCTCTCTGAGACCATTCCTATATTCAAGTAATTCTGGGGTAGACCATATCCTTATCCAAAACATTAATGGTCTTATGATGATCAAATAATCGGTTCGTTTAAAATTCAAATCAAATTGGAGGGGAATTAATGGTGTGCTGGTGGGAACCCTTACAATTGATCTCATAAATTTATTATCCAGGCCTTGGAAGCTATCCCTGGCCCAAGGTCCCCATATCTCAGCCCCATACAGGGCGGCAGATTGGATTTTAAATTTAAAGAGTTCAAGGACAGGGGTTACGCTCTTACTTGTACTTGCATTCAGTTTGCTAATGATTGGTTTAACATTATGGGCATATGACACCTTGCTTTTCTCGATTTGGGCCTTTCATGTTAATTTTGAATCGAGTACTACCCCCAGATAGGAAAAATTGTCCACAGTTCCTAAAGTTTGACCATTCAAAGTCAAGTATTGTTTTTGATTTTTAAAACTGGAACCGAAATTTTGAACTTTAAAACTGTAAAACTGGATCAAAATGAAATGAGAAAAATCATCTTCTGTCGAAGCATTGATGATTATTAATTCTAATTTCAATAAGAGTGAGGCTCTGCTCTCCATACACAATAATTTCTCCACACAAGTTGCATTTCATATGCACCTTTGACAAATATGGTCTCAAGTCCATCTCTGCACTGGATGGAGATGCAGGTCGTCCACCAGAAGATGTGCCGGCCACAGCTGATGGTAGTTGTGTTGCCAGAGCTCTTGTCGATGCCTGTGCAAATTTCTCAGGATGCACTTGTCTCACATGCCTCATCATCATATGTATTGAAAACAAATACTTTTTCGAAGGATTTCCTCTTGAAAGAACTGCGTCACAAATTGTGCAAGTGACTTTGGGCGGATTCACTTTTTTTTGTTCCTTAGGAAAAGTAAAAAATTGCCAGATGAAAGATTCCTTCCTTTTTGTTAAAGGTAGCCGATAATTTTCTTCAGATTCTGACGATGAATTCTGTGCGGCAGCCATTTCACCAAAGTCTTCGGAAAGATGTAAAACGTTCTTCTCACTTGAGAGTAAAGAAGATAGTGAGGGAAGTGGGTGGGGTCCGAGAAAATTCCAGAACAGAAACTACTAAGAACCAATTGGAAGTGTTGTTTTCGAGTCACATGACTTGACATGCACGCATTAGGACGTATACGCGATGACATTTCCCTGGTTACGTACGTCATTTGGAAGTATCGGTCTAATTCACTTAAGTTTCAAAACGTAAAAAGTAGGAAAGCTAAACACAGCTTGATCTTGTACATCTTCTAAGAGGATCCAAGTTCAAAATTGTGAAAGTATAAAACTTTTTATGTTTCTGCCCTGGGGTGCGCGCACCCGGTCGCGCACGAAAGTTGAAAAAGGCGTCATGTTCGATTTAGTCAAAAGTTTCAAAACGTTAAAAAGAAGGCAAGGTACAGTCTCCTTGACCAATTATAACTTCTCTGGGGGGTCTATGAAGAAATTCGATGGGTCGAAACTGCAATGTTTTCCGGAAATATATAGCGCGGTGCGCGCACCCGGTCACGCACGAAAGTTTACAAAGGCGATCTTCTTCAAATACTGACAAATTTCAAAACGTTCAAAAAAAGGCAAGGTACACACTCCCTATTCCACTAGAGCTTTAAAAGGAGTCCCTAAACAACTCTGCAAATCAACAAAACTGTTTTTTTCAGATAAAAACATTTACTGAAATTCATTGATAAAAGTATAAGTTGTAATCACGATATAATTAATAATTAGCATTTTAAAAACCTATTAAAATCACTGAAAAAACCATTGGTTTTAAACCCGTTATAGTTAGGTTAGTAGCATTCAAAAAACCTATGAAATTCACTGAAAAAACCATAGGTTTTAAACACGTTATAGTTAGGAAGTTGCATTTAAAAAACCTATGAAATTCACTGAAAAACCATAGGTTTGACACATGTTATAGTTAGCTGCACATTTCACTCATATAAAACCAATGAAATTCCCCCGTTATAGTTACTTCAGCTAACTATAACTCGCGCGCCCGCAATGCACTGCTGATGACTTCACATATTACATCACTCATCACATGGTCAGTGACATCACTCATGACATCAATGATAACATCTAACATCTGACATATGCTGCCTACAACATATAGGAATAGTATGTCACTGATTCTTGCATGTATGCAATATGTAAAATCTCCTAATGTTGCATATTAACACTTAGACACTGAGACACTCTTACTAATAATGAAGAAACAATAACCTACATAGACATAATGTATCAGTCATATAGCTACTCATCAACACATTCAGCCACTAAAACAGAAACTGATAGACTGACACAGATATGTATATATTTAAACATTACTCAGTAACCCATGTACTCATTAAGATATACTTAATCAGTCAGTTATACAATCTATTTTTCACCAAAAAAGCAACCATTTATACACTTATATACTAAATTCTTGTTCAACCAACCTTCAGATCTACATATATAAAATATATGTAATTTTCAGAACTAACCCATTTAATAGATGATGTCATGAGTGATGTGATATGTGAAGGCATCAGCAGTGCATTGCGGGCGCGCGAGTTATAGTTAGCTGAAGTAACTATAATGGGGAAATTTCATTGGTTTTATATGAGTGAAATGTCCAGCTAACTATAACATGTGTCAAACCTATGGTTTTTTCAGTGAATTTCATAGGTTTTGTAAATGCTACTATCTAACTATAACGTGTGTAAAACCTATGGTTTTTTCAGTGAATTTCATAGGTTTTTTTAAATGCAACTTCCTAACTATAACGTGTTTAAAACCTATGGTTTTTTCAGTGAATATATATATATATATATATATATATATATATATATATATATATATATATTTATTCTCCACCACACCCATTCACCTTTGCAAAGAACGATGTCCAGGCCAGCAATTATGTTCAAACTGGATTTTTAATCACAGCCCTACTCGACGCGTTTCGGGAACAACTTCCCTTGCTCACGATATATATATATATATAGAGATAACTCTAACCACTAGTATATGTAGTAGACCCTTGAACTCAATACCATTCCTATGTGATTCTTAGTTTATCCATTTGTATCTCTTCCTTGAGTGACTTTACAACTTGTTCATTTGCAATTTTCTGTTTGCATCTCTTCCTTGTGTGACTTTACAACTTGTACATTTGCAATTTTTTCTGTTTGTATCTTTTATGTAACTCAGGTAATCATAAGTCCTTATGTATCGCAACTGGTTCTTTTGTAAAGCGCACTGACACCTTCAGGTAATGTTCGCGCTATATACAATCGCAATAAATTAAAATATATATATATAAATAAATAAATCCCTTGACTGACTTAAAACTTGTCCTTATTGGCCCCTATATTCATTCCATTAACTTTACAGGCATTGTCACTGATCAATATCTCGACACAAATTATAAAACAAAATTTGAGTAATGTAGGTCCTTTTTACATTTCACATATTTCACTTCATCAAGTTCGAGCATTTATAAAGCGCACTACTCACCCAGAGGGTCTCAAAGCACTTGGGAATGTGAAAATTATTTGTCGAATAGCCAGGTTTTAAGTTCTTTTCTGAAAGAGATGTGGTTTTGAGTAAGGCGGAGGTGAGTGGGGAGTGAGTTCCAGGTCTTGGCTGCCAGGAAGGAGAAGGATCTTCCTCCCATGGTGGATTTCCGGATGCGCGGGACTGCGGCGAGGGCTTGCTTGGACGATCTAAGTTGGCGGGTGGGTTTGTAGAAGGACAGTCGAGTGTTGAGGCATTCGGGTCCTAAATTGTAGAGGGCCTTGTGTGCGTGGGTGAGAAGACGGAATGTAATTCTTTTGTTAACGGGAAGCCAGTGGAGGTCTTTTAGGTGTCCGGTGATGTGAACTTGGCGAGGGATGTCTAATATGAGTCTCGCTGATGCATTTTGGATGCGTTGGAGTTTTTTCTGTAATTTTGCTGTGATTCCGGCGTATAATGTATTACAGTATTAGCGTTTCGCAAATGTGTTTCTGTACTTTTTTCATGCAACTTATCTCTTGAATTGTGCATACTGTGAACAGAATTGCCTCTGGGTGACTGGATGAGTTCAGATTGTGGGCGGATGTTCATAGCGGGACATGATTGATACCTCTGGAGTTGAGACTGAAGTCAATGACAGTTCTTCAGAGTGCCAGTCAATGGGTCATAAAGGTTTTCAGGCTATATGCCCATGCAATCCTTGACCACTATGCAGAGCGCAAAGCGCTGATGGAGCGAGTTATTGAATGAATTTTTGTTCATACTCGCGAAGTTAAACTTCCATAATAAAAATAATCGTACTAAAAAGTGTGCGTTGAATTTATTAATCAACTTAGTTTAAAATTGCAGACATTACATGTGGGACTAATGTGCTTCTATGTTGCATTCGCAAGTGTGTGGTAAAATAATAAACTATCCTTGTCTATTGTCTTTGTCAGAATTAAATGCGGCTGTTTAATTAATGGCATGTGCTGTTCTTTGTGCTTATGTAATTGTTATGTCTTTTCTGTGGCAAAAGTTCGTGGAGTTTCCTTATGGCTCAAACGAAGAAGGTTAATATAAATGCTGCTATATGTGCTTTGGCTAGTTAACATAATTAACCCGGTTAATTAGAAGGGGGGCGGGTAACAGAATGGGTCTCAATTCTTTAATTAATTGATGTCTTGTGTTTGTTTAATATTAGATTCTAAAGTGAGGCCTTAAAAGTGGCTCAAGAAAAGTATGGCTGACAGAGAAGCAGACGTGAAAGAAATCTTGTTCAGGATGGAGCCTTGCATTGTTAAAGCGGAAATATTTGCTGGATAGATAACTTCGCTTGAATAAAATGTGCTCTCGGAGTAAAGGCCCAAGGACAGGATTTGCGTTTGTCTGCCAAGGTGAGGAAGTGAAAAGACAGTACTCAAACGAGAAAGTATAATTTCTGAGGAAGCCAAATGCCATCGAAGAAAGAGACAATAGGGCTAATGTGAAGCCCGGACTTGGACAAGATGTAAGAAATGACCTAATGGACTGACACGGCTCAGCCAATAAGAAGTTGGTTTTTTGGAAAAGTATGAAGAATTTAGCTACTTTAGCTAGTTAGAAAGGTATAAAAATTGGCCCACGAGGAGGAGGGAATCTCTCCTCGCTTTCCGATTCCTGATGACCGTGACGTGCTGTTGGACTCTTTGGCGCACGTAAGGACAGCAGTCTTTAATGAATTTCTTTTGAGAGTTTCAGACAGGGAAATAGAATTTAGGGAATGGGAACTTATATTTTGCTTTAGTTCATGCTAATTCATTTACCTTTGAAATGTGAGTCTAATAAGCTTTCCTTGAATGATGCTTTCAAAATTGCTAATAAAATATTGATTTCTGAATAAAAATGCTCTTTCCTTGAATAAAATAAAGCTAACAAAATTAGATTTTTCAATTGACAAGCTGGTCTTGTTTATTCATGGTCTAGTTATCATTATTAGATCCATTCGCCTTAGTGACTTAATTAAATGTCATATAATCAAAACCATGGTAAGAAATGATAAACTGCAGTTGTATATAATTTTGTAAATAGTTTGTGAATAGATAGGTTTAATTAGGTGACATGATTCAGTCGCTCAAAAATTGTCTCTTTAGTTTATGGGCCTTGGTAGTGAGTAATGATTAATGGTGAGTATTGTGGAGATGAGTAGCGTTTGTGGGACAGTTTTTCATTAGGAGCGCTGGATCAGCGCTATGGTCACATATGTGCCAGTTGTAATTATGGAATAGTTTGTAATGGAAACCCAGAGCTGTCGAAATAGTGGGTGGGTTATGAGTGGGTGGGAGGTAAAGTGGAAGCGATGAAAGAAAGGGCATGCAGAAAGAGGGAGTGGAAACACAGAGCTGAAAGGGAATTAGATAAAAGGTGAGCTATGCAGATTGAGGATTAAAAAAAAAAAAGCTGTGGGGAGAAAAAGAATTTTAAGTGTTTAACAGTGAAAGGCTGCAGAGGAAAGTGGTGCGTAGCGGAGAAAAGTATACATTGAGACATTCCCAATACTACTACCCCTTCCGTTTACCTTAGTAAAGTTTAATTCATATTATCACATTTTTAGAATGTAAACATGGTCAATTACAAGTATCAAAACAAAATCATTGTTACACATGTATTTGATACGGTTTAAAAGCACCGGGGAATCCAATAAGTTTGGCATACTTTGGGCATAGGTCCGTTGTGTGCCTGAATTCAATAACAGTAACCCAACTACTAGTCAAAAGGCACGCTGGGTGAAACAAAGGAGTTTCATTTACATGTTTTAAGACAAGCTTTTTGTAAAGGATTCTTAGTTACACTTCTTTGGCCGCACCCCTTTTAAAGACTGATATGATGTGCTTGTTGGGATTCATCTGAAAGAGTTTTGCTTAACGTTATTTGCACATACTTCATTAATTCAATTTCACATTGGGATGTACTGTATGTGAAAGGGTGGCATGTGCCCTTGCAGCAGATACCACAGGGATATTGTACGTTCCATCGAACAGCTTAGGTTTAGTAGTGGGAAGAAATATCTGTCTGCAAACTGTACCTCGATGAGCCCTTGCTGCAGTAAGGCGCTGTGCACGCACCCAGGCACGTCTCCCTCCAGCACCAATGAGCCATTCGCGTTGCACAGCCCCCACCTGCCCTGCAGGCTGTGCACTTCGGGGGCTGCGTTGTGATACCGGCCATGCAGCAGCTCGCACCACCAGCACAGGGCCAGCAGCACGGGCGAGTACCAGCGCAAACTCCAAGTTACCAAAGCCATTCCTGCTGCTTCCTCGGATGCGGAACATTATTTATCAGCAGCCCAACATAGGGACTGTGGTAGTTCAGCAATACCAAAAGCTCCTAGGAACCTTCAGTTTGTCCCCGCAACAGTTTCATCAGCCCTGAATGTAAGCAAATAGATTCTAATCGCTGTTTACTTCTTCCTTCCGGACAAGACAGTATTTGCACTTTCAGATTGATGACACATGATTCTAACTAGCAAAGTTAATTCAATGACGCGTCTCACACGTGGTTTCAGCTTCCTCCCCACCGAAACCCTCAAAAACACACCCATGAGCAAAAGCGACAAAAGACAACACTTTTATTAACGGGACGGTGAGATTATTACGACAGACGAAAAATGCATTATACACGCACGAAAGTAGAGTACGCAGCAACTTAAAAAAAATCCGTAGTAAATAACTTTAACTACATGAACATAGTCCCTGAAAATAAGGAACACCTTTTACTGAATCGGCCAGTAAATGGCAGCACCATGCAGCGTGCTTTCCCTGAAGACAACTGCAGTACAAAGACGGCAGCAGAGGTACAGTTATGTCACGGAGTTCCATTATTGAACTAGAATGCTAACTTACAAGACAGCAGGCGTCAAAATCCGCCGGTACTAGGCGCCATGTTGGACAAATCAATTTAAGATGCATATCGGTTCCCATGCAGCAGGCATAATTTATAACTGAAAATAGTTTTCAAAAGTTGGAAACGTCCCTAAACGCTCTGAGACCGATTAAAAAGAAATTCGGGATTTTAAATGAGTCAATTTGCATATATATTTGTTTGTAGATTATACACACATTCTAGGAAATCTCAAAGGATGACGGAAGTACTTTTGAAAAGGAACGTGTAATGTTCTGGTTTCCCCCCAAAGATGACGCTGCATCCTTGGTTGTAGTTTAACCGTGCTTTATTAGATACGTCTATCCCTAAAGAGCGCCGAGCCTATACTGCCCGTACCGGCTCTTCGCGCCAATGGTTTACGCAGCACGCGCAGCCTTACGCGGGCGTGGCACGTCACGTGGCTTACGTGACGTGCATACACTAGAGCGCGCTACTACATATCTCCCCTTTTTTCCAACGCACAAACTATAACTCACAGTCCACTGTTCATTTCATAGTCTCTGAATTTGGCTGGTTTGACCACCACCCTACCCCTACGGGTCAGTCTTACCGGGGTGTTGGTGGTCTCACGTTCGTTGCTTTCTTCACTCGCCTGCGCGGCCGCGCCTCCTTCTCTCTCCTTACGACATCCTCCTGCCCTCTGCTCCTGATCACGTACCACTGTCTCTAGTTCTTGTGGGCCTTCTCCACCCTCCCCAACCATGGTCTCTGGGGGCTCCTGCTCGGCAGATTCAGTCTCTTCATCTCCAAAGTCTGTGGCGCTTTGGTCCCAGTTCAAGATTTTGTTACATCTTGCCATGCGGTCCTGCGACCACACGTTACCGTCGTGCAGCAAGGCTACCCTGCCCAGGACTTCTTTCACTTGCATGGAATTGCTATATTTGCTCTCCCCCTTCCTCTGTGTAGTGGCCAACCTTACTCGTACCCATTCTCCTTTCTCTAGGCCAGTTCCCCGTACATTTCTTCTGTTGTCGTAATGCTTGGTGTAAACTGCCTGAGCCTTCTCAAGGTTGGCTCGCACCACGGCGGGGGACCATTCGCTCTTGACTGTTTTTTCTTTCCACACTCTGTTGTCTTGTGTAAATGGTTCACGTCCTCTCAATATCTGAAACGGGCTGTAGCCCGTGCTTGTGGGAGTGATCCTATAGGCCCAGACCATGTGCCAGATTTCCACTTCCCAGTCCTTGTCGTCGGATATGGCAGCTTGGATCGACCCCATCACCACCCTGTTGAACCGCTCCACTAAGCCGTTCCCGGCGGGGTGGTATATAGCTGTGTGTTTGGCTACAATGCTATTCCTGCTCATGAAGTTATTCCACCTCTCTGATTTGAACTGGGGTCCGTTGTCACTAAGCACCGCCTTAGGGATACCTTCCCTCACAAACGTATCTGCCAGGAACTTGATGATGGTTTCCGCGTCCATGGTCTCTCCTATCATTATTTCTGGCCATTTCGAGTACCGGTCCACCATGACGCACACATACTTTTGGATTCCTCGTATGTCCAGGATCGGGCCCAGGATGTCCACACTCAATTCTTCCCAAGGGTTCCTTAGCACTTCAAACTTCCCCAATTCGGGGCGAGTGGCTTAAGGGCTTTATCGGCCCCTTGACTATTGCTGCATTGCTTATTGCGCTAGATCGCCTTAATTGGCAGCTCTACTATTTAGCGCTGTTTTGCCGATTTCACGAGCTCATTTACATAATATCGCGGCGCTAGTGCCAGTCTGTTGCCTGCATTGACTATTACTGCATTGCTTGTTGTGCCAATTTGTTGCCTGCATTGACTATTACTGCATTGCTGGTTGTGCCAGATCGCCTTAATTAACAGCTCCACTGTTTAACGCTGTTCTGCCGTTTTGACGAGCTCATTAGCATATTATCGCGGCGCTAGTCTGCCATAACGCGCTGCTATGCTCTGATTATCTGTGTTGCCTGTGCTTTGTATTTTTGTGCCTGGTTGTGCCTTGTGCCGGTTCCACTGTCTTAGTGATAGCGTTTTTATGCTCATAGTGTGCCCCAACCCGTTTTTCGATTTTGGGCTGACTGCCATTTTGTGTCTTCCTGTTGTTGTTGTTTTTGCCTCCCTGCCCTGATCTCCGCCCCGCTCCCGCCTCCCAGCTGCTCCTCCCTCCCACTGTTGGTCTGGCTGCACCCTACCAATCGACCTCCGTGACCGTCCTGATTCCATCGGATACGGTCGCTCCCCCACGCTACTCCCTGCCCTGCGAGATTGCATTTGGTATCGTAGCGCCCACAAGCCTGCCAGTTTGTTGCCTGCATTGACTATTGCTGCATTGCTTATTGCGCTAGATCGCCTTAATTGGCAGCTCTACTATTTAGCGCTGTTTTGCCAATTTCACGAGCTCATTTACATAATATCGCGGCGCTAGTGCCAGTCTGTTGCCTGCATTGACTATTACTGCATTGCTTGTTGTGCCAATGTGTTGCCTGCATTGACTATTACTGCATTGCTGGTTGTGCCAGATCGCCTTAATTAACAGCTCCACTGTTTAACGCTGTTCTGCCGTTTTGACGAGCTCATTAGCATATTATCGCGGCGCTAGTCTGCCATAACGCGCTGCTACGCTCTGATTATCTGTGTTGCCTGTGCTTTGTATTTTTGTGCCTGGTTGTGCCTTGTGCCGGTTCCACTGTCTTAGTGATAGCGTTTTTATGCTCATAGTGTGCCCCAACCCGTTTTTCGATTTTGGGCTGACTGCCATTTTGTGTCTTCCTGTTGTTGTTGTTTTTGCCTCCCTGCCCTGATCTCCGCCCCGCTCCCGCCTCCCAGCTGCTCCTCCCTCGCCCCTCCCCCTATACGTTCCGCTTATGTCAGATGCATTCTCGCGCAGCGATAACGCGCAGCGATCGCGCCCCATTCGCGCCAAAGGTAAGCCCGTCTACGCCCGTCCGCGCCTGGACCGCGCCCAGCGCCAGACCCCCTGGCCCCTGTACCCCCCACCCTACCCGCATCTCATACGACGCCTCTACCCTCTTAGCCCTAAACCCCGGCCGACTCCCCAACTGCGTCCAAGCCGCTCCCAGACACATCCATGGACCCTTCTCTTGCTACTCCTGCAAGTTCGACAGCACCAAGAACGACTTCTCATCCACGAACACAAAACAAATATCTGACACCAACCACCTACAATGCATCCTACTCAACACCCGCTCAGTCCACAGGCACGCCATCGACCTCTGGAATCTACTAGACACCATCTCTCCAGACGTCGCCTTCCTAACAGAAACATGGATGAACGCCACATCAGCCGCAGACATCACCATTGCCATCCCGGAAGGCTATAAGATCATCCGTAAGGACCGTACCGACCAAACAGGAGGAGGCATCGCTATCGTCCATAAGAAATCCATCCGCATCTCAACCAGCTCAGACGTCAATCTCGCCAACACTGAACACCTTCACTTCCAGATCCACATCGACCCCAAGACCACACTCAGAGGCACCCTCCTCTACAGGCCACCAGGACCCCGTGCACAATTCAGTGAGGACATCACGGACTTCATCACCCCACACGCCCTCCCCTCCGAGGATTACATTCTTTTGGGAGACCTCAACTTTCACCTTGAAAAGAACAACGACCGCAACACCACCACCCTTCTGGACAACCTCGGACTTAAACAACTTGTCACTACCCCCACCCACATCGCAGGTCACACACTCGACCCTATCTTCACCTCCAGCAAACATGTCTCCTTCAGCCACACCACAGCTCTCCTTTGGACGGACCACAGCTGCGTTCACTTTACCTACAACAAGACCACATCCAACAACCATCCTCAACCCACTCTGCGAAGAAACTGGAACAAAATCACCATCGACCAGATCTCCTCATCGCTTCTTCAAAACCCCCCCGCCCACTCCTCGAACCCCGACCAAGCAGCCATTAACCTCACCCAATGGCTATCCAACAGCGCCGACATCCTAGCACCATTGAAAAAACGTCAAATCAAACTAGGCAGCAAGAAGGCCTCCTGGTTCAACGATGATCTTAAGAAATCCAAGAAACTCTGTCGCTCCCTTGAGAAGGCCTGGAAAAAAGACCCAAACACCAGCACCAAGGACGCCTTCAAAAACGCCACCCGTATACACCACCAACTGATCCGGAATGCCAAGAAAGCCGCTTTCAAGGACCGACTAGATAGCAACGCCCACAACAGCAAGGAATTATTCAACATCGTCAAGGAATTTACCAACCCCTCAGCCAACTCCAACAACATCACCCCCTCTCAAGCCCTCTGCGACTCCCTAGCCTCATTCTTCCACAACAAGATTGCAGACATCCACAACAGCTTCGACAACCGACCCGAAGACCAACCCACCCAAACCTCTGCAGGACCCCCACCCCCCTTGAACATCCTCAATGACTGGAACCCAATCTCCACTGAGGACACCATCCGCCTGATGAACTCTATCCACTCAGGATCCCCCACAGACCCATGCCCTCACCACATCTTTAACAAAGCAGACTCCATTATAGCACCGCACCTCATCAACTGCTCCCTCAACTCCGCCACCTTCCCGGAAAGTTGGAAACATGCTGAACTCAGCGCCCTTCTGAAGAAACCCACAGCTGACCCCACCGAACTCAAAAACTACCGCCCCATCTCGCTCCTTCCATTCCCGGCCAAAGTCATCGAGAAAGCTGTCAACAACCAGCTTGCCGCCTTCCTCGAAACCAACAAATCCCTCGACTCCTCTCAGTCCGGCTTCCGAGCCAAACACAGCACTGAGACCGCACTCATCGCAGCAACAGACGACATTCGAACTCTGCTAGACAACGGAGACACAGTCGCCCTCATCCTCCTCGACCTTTCCGCAGCCTTTGACACAGTTTGTCATAGCACCTTAATACAACGCCTCAGTAACATCGGAATCCAAGGAAAAGCACTGGAATGGATCACCTCGTTCCTTGCCGGAAGAACTCAGAGAGTCCGCCTTCCTCCATTCAAATCAGAAGCTACCGAAGTCATCTGCGGCGTGCCACAAGGATCTTCACTCAGCCCCACCCTCTTCCACGTATACATGAGCCCCCTCGCGGCTATCGCACGCCAACACAACCTCAACATCATCTCCTACGCTGATGACACTCAACTGATACTATCACTCACCAAAGACCCTAACACCGCCAAAACCAACCTACATGAAGGAATGAAAGAAGTAGCCGATTGGATGAAGTACAGCCGTCTAAAACTGAACTCTGACAAAACTGAAGTCCTTATCCTAGGTACCTCCCCCTCAACCTGGGATGACTCTTGGTGGCCAGAGGCCCTTGGAAAAGCACCCATCCCGACGGACCGCGCACGGAACTTAGGTGTCATCCTGGACTCCTCACTCTCTATTAACAAACAAGTCAACGCCGTCTCATCTTCTTGCTCCAATATTCTTCGCATGCTCAAAAAAACATTTCGCTGGATCCCCACCGAAACTAGAAAAACGGTCACCCACGCACTGGTCACGAGCCGCCTGGACTACGGTAACACCCTATACGCCGGTACCACCGCAAAACTCCAGAAAAACTCCAACGCATCCAGAACGCCTCAGCCAGACTCATACTAGACATCCCGCGTAAAGACCACATCTCTGGACACCTGAAAAACCTCCACTGGCTCCCCGTTAACAAGAGGATTACTTTCCGCCTCCTAACCCACGCACACAAAGCACTCTACGAACTTGGACCCGAATGCCTCAACTCACGACTTTCCTTCTACACCCCCTCCCGCTACCTACGATCCTCCAACCAAGCCCTTGCAACTGTACCTCGCATCAACAAAACCACCATGGGAGGCAGATCCTTTTCCTACCTGGCAGCTAAAACCTGGAACTCACTTCCCACTCACCTTCGCCTCACTCAGAACCACCTTACATTCAGAAAGCAACTTAAAACCTGGATATTCGACAAGTAATTCCCCACCCTTCCTCAAGCGCCTTGAGACCCTCTGGGTATGTAGCGCGCTATATAAATCACTTGACTTGACTTGACTTGACTACGTGCCTTTCCGCTCTCAAGTCCATTCCCGGCCACCAGTAGTCTTGTCTGGCCCTCAATCTTAGTTTGCAGATTCCAAGGTGCCCTTCGTGGAGTGCGTCTAAAAGCTTGTTGATGATGTTAGCGGGTGGTATTACTCTCTCACCCCTGTGCACAAACACTCCCTTATCGTCCATCGACAGTTCTTCTCTGATTTCATAGTAGGGTTTAAGTTCCACCCCAAGTAGCCTCTTCTCAGGCCATCCTTGGGTGACAAATTTCTTTACTTCCTTCAACGCCAAATCCTCCTCATATGCCTGTCTCCATTTTTGGAGGCTGATGGAGGTTTCCTGATCTTCGGTGAGTGCCACCCATTCCTCCGTTCCTGCATTGTTCTCTTCGCTTGGTTCCATGGCGGCTGCCCTGCTTAGATAGTCCGCCACTCTGTTCTTGTTTCCTGGTATGTGCTCTACGTCGTACCTGAACTCTAGTAATTTCAGTGACATTTTTTCCTGAGTGTTGCCTCGGCGTGCCCACTCGACGTTAGCACCTTCAGCAGGGGTTTATGATCCGTTCTCAGTAGAAACCGTGTGCCCCACAGAAATTGTCTGAACCTCGATGTAGCCCACACCTCTGCCAACATCTCCTTCTCTATTACGCTGTACCTCTTCTCAGTGTCCGACAGCGTGCGTGATGCGAAGCTTATGGTGTCTATTTGTCCTTGTCCCCTGTCCTGCATGAGGACCGCCCCCAGTACTTTATCGCTGGCGTCCGTGGTCAGGACTGTTTTTCCTTGGGGGTCGTACCCTTGGAGTGGAATGGCCTCAGTGATTGCTCTCTTGACTGCCTCAAATTCATCTTGTGCCTCTTCTGACCATTGGAACTCTGTGTTATCTCGTGTCAGTTGTCTCATGTGGTGAGTCTTCGAGGCGAAATGTTGCACAAACTTTCCGTAATATTCTGCCATGCCGATGAATGACCGGACTTCGTCTTTGTTGGTAGGTGGGGGTTCCTTGCAGATCGCTTTGACATTTTCAGCCTTTGGGGTCACTCCCTCCACCCCTATTTCATGGCCCAGGTACGTCACTGATTCCATTCCTATGCGGCACTTGGACCATTCCGCCGTGAGGCCTTTCCCTTCCAAGATCTGTAGCACCTTCTCAAGCTTTGCGTCGTGGTCTGGCTTGTCTCGGACCATTACCAGGCTGTCGTCCTGGAAGTACTGGACTCCGGTGGTTTTCTGAAAGAGCTGGTGCATTAACTTCTGGAAGACCGCTGCCGCTGAGGCCAACCCGAATGGCATGCGGCGGAATTGATAGCAACCAAACGGGGTGATAAACGATGTGAGATGGCGGCTCTCCAGGTGTAGGGCAATCTGGTGGTAGGTGGAAGTCAGATCGATGGTGGAGTACCATTTGATGCCCCAGGTGCTAGCCAGCATCTCCTCAATTCTCGGTAGAGGGAACTTTTCCACCACAATGTTCTTGTTGAGCTCTCTGAGGTCAACGCACAGCCTGACCTTGCCGCTAGGTTTCTTAACTACCACCAAGGGCGCCAGCCATTCCGCGCACGTGATGGGCTCGATGATCCCTTTCCTTTCCAGGTCCTGGAGTTCTTCTTGGACTGCCTCCCGTACCGCAATGGGGATGTTCCTGGCCTTGTGGGCCACTGGTACCGCCTTGTCTTTCAAGATTATTTTGTGCGAGAATTTCTCTAGCTTCCCCACCGTGCCTCCAAACACCCTGGGGAATGCTTTTCTCCATTTGTCCAGGTCTGGCCATGTTCCTGGTTCCGTTAACAAGATCTGTTTCTTGCCTCCAGGATCTAGCTTGATGCCTAGGTCGCCCTGGTCCAGCCACCCCAGCACGGAGGGACCCTTCTCTAACACATAGAGTTTGCAGTGTGCAGATCGGCCCCGGAATTCGAATTTCAACGGTCGAAAGCCCGCCATTGGAATGCGGTCCCCGTTGTATGTGACCGGGCGGATGTCCAGTCTTTCCAGTTCCGGGCCTAACCGTGGTGCAAACTTCTCTTCCCACACTGCCCTCTGGACGATGGTGTACGGTGAGCCGGTATCGGCCACCACGCTGATCGTGATTCCTCCTATGGCCATCTCCAAGACAGGTTTCATAGTTCTTTTGCCGTCGATGTTCATGATTTGTCCATCCACTCCCAGTACCTGATCATATATGCATAATACCGTGACAACCTCTTCCTCCGTTGCCTCCTCCTGGGTGTCGCTGTCGTGGCCAACTAATCTCACCATGCTTTTGGAGGCCTTTTTCCTGCACGCCTTCTCATAGTGTCCGATTATTCCACAGTACATGCATTTGGCGCGAAACGCCGGACATTTCCTATCGTGCGCCTCGTGTTCCCAGTTTCCGCACCTGTAGCATGGCTTCCGGTTGTTTCCCGCTTGCTTTCCTGGCGGACCCCCATTGCTACTCCACCTGGTGTTACCTCTGTCCACTGCCTTCTTGGTCTGGTGGTCCTTACGGGGCTCCTCCTCGTCCACTTTGTTTACCATGGCGCTGGACGCTGTCTCTTTCTTCGTTGCGTCCGCACACCTCCTTGCCAGTTCTGCCCTTTTAACGATGACCATTACATATTTCAGGGTGGTGTCTCCGCTAGCCCACAGCTTGTCTTGCATGGATGTGCATGTGGTGTGCATCACCACCTGGTCTTTAATGAACTCTTCCTCCCAATTGTCATACTTGCACGTGGCTGCCAGACGTTTTAACGCTGCCACATACTCTTCTACTGTCTCTCCCGGGCGTTGCTTTCTTTGTTGGAAGTTAAATCTGTCCACCGACACACACACGGCCGGTCTGAAATGTTCGTTGAGGTCGTCGATCGCATGGGCGTACACGTCGTCGTCTGTGCTGATTCTTTGCTTCGGCACCAAGCTTTTGTAAACCCTCAACCCCTCGGGGCCTAAGTTCAACAGCAAAATGCGTTTCTTCCTCGATGGTTTAAATGTCTCTTCATTCTCATCTTCCAGGACCCCGATGAAGTTGTCAATATATTCTCTCCAGTCCTCCCACTTCATCAGCGGTTCTCCCGGTCTGGGTAGAAACTGCACCGGCGCCATTGCATATCCTGTTTGCGCACTCATCGTTTCGCTCTTGACCGTGGGCTGGTGGCTCATTTGGCCCCTGGGGCTTCCCGGCGCGCTGTCTTGTCCTTCCTTGTCTGCGTGGTCCTGGGGACTACCTGCGTCAGCCCCCTCGCTCTTTACTAGGGTATCCAGCTCGTTCCTTTGACTCGGTGGACGCTGACCCTATATGGCACACTTTTCGCGGAGTCTTCCTCGGTTCTATCCCTTTTCCAGGCCGTCGTTCGACCCCTAGGGATCTCAGGGTTGCTTGGCTCTGCCGCGCTCTTTAGGGTACCTGTATGGTAGTTGCTGCCCTGCTTGCGTCTCTTGCCGTCAGTGTTCGCTGTGTCTCTCAGCGTGGTTGGTTTGCTGTGGGGGGTTGGGGATCAGCTATCCCAACCTCGTCTCCATCGTAATGTTCTGGTTTCCCCCCAAAGAGGACGCTGTAACCTTGGTTGTAGTTTAACCGTGCTTTATTAGATACGTCTATCCCTAAAGAGCGCCGAGCCTATACTGCCCGTACCGGCTCTTCGCGCCAATGGTTTACGCAGCACGCGCAGCCTTACGCGGGCGTGGCACGTCACGTGGCTTACGTGACGTGCATACACTAGAGCGCGCTACTACAGAACGATAGTTTGAGGTTCCCTGAAGTATTGGTGGAAAACATTTCAGGATTTCCAATTCAGCTACTATTAGCCTTGTCGAGTTTCCCAGGTCCATGCATTATGTTCTGCTCAGAAATGTTTTTTTCTTTAATATGTGGGACTTGTAGTCTTATTCATTTCATTATCAAACAGGACTACAATCACAGAATTCAAAGACAAAAGCTAGACTGCAATCAGCACATCACACACAGACCTGGGAAACTTGGCAACTATGCATAATGTACCCAGTGCATGTATGTAACAAGCATTGGCATAGCCAATAGGTCTCCCCTTTGGGATCTTATAAGTGTTTAGTTATCCAGCACAATATCCTTGGTGCAACAACTTCAACTTTTGCATGGATAAACACTTATAAAGTCCCAAAGGCGAGACCTATTGGCTATGCCAATGCTTGTTTAGGACTTGTGCCCTGTGGGAGGGGTCCAACCTCATCCCACATCCATCTCACATTGAACTACGGACCAGTATTTGTAGCTTCTTTGTCTCTGCTTCATTTCTGTATACATTTCACAGATAACGCCGTGTAAAGAAAGATTCGATGTCAGGACCGGAGGCTCCGATTATGCTTCTCATTTTCTTTACTGAAAATCTCAGGAGCCAATCAGATGAAGTAAAACTAAAATACACACTACAATACCCATAAACACTACTGGGTATCACATGACAACCATAGAGTAGACCCCTATATAAGGAGCATAAGAGAATACCACATTCTCTTTCTTTGCTGCTCCGCAGCCAGTTAAGTGCATTACCTTATACTATCTCTCTTGCTTGCTTTTGTAGTTCATTGAGCTTTATGCCTGTATGATATGTGTGCTTTAATGCTTTTGTTTCCTATTCTTCAGCCTTGTGATCGCGCTACTACTGTTCTTTGTGTGCACTTCAGGTGCTGCTTTACGCTTTCAACACCCTTGCGCTATCGCGCTTCCTGTACCTTTCATTGACAGTGTTTTTTAGAGCGCTGAACCTGCTGTTATTTCCCTCTGTTGCAGACCTTCGCCGGCCATTCTTCGTGTGCACGAAGGTTGGGGAGCGTTGCTGCCTCCCGATACCGGGCGCTGTGTGCCCGCGTTTAACTTGGTGGAGTGGGAGACATGGGGGAGGACACGCGTCGGTAAGACGCTCAGTCCTTGTTGGATCTGGGGGTCTCTAATTGGCAGAGATAATGTCAGAGTCCGATCTGGTGCGAGTCTAACTAAGCCTGTAAGACTAAAATGTCCTTTGATTCCTGGTTTGGCTCCAATTCTATCCTTGTGGAGTTGGCGTCAGCGGGTAGCTCAACAGTGGGCTGCTTAGGTTCGGGGTGGTTCCTGGTTGTGCCTTTCTGCCCATTAGGTCAGCTTTCTAGCGGCCAGCTGACTGTTGGCCATTTCGTGCGCTCGCGTGCCTAGCACCGCGCACTTCAACTGTAATTTTCTGGCTGACGGACGTGCTTATCTCTAGTGCGTCTTTTCTCCGCATTATCCTGAGTTTCGGCACTGCCTGTCAGTGTGAGGTTAATTGATAATCAAGGAACCTCATTTTCCGTCTGTTGGGACGTCTCCGTCTCATTTAGTTTCAAGTAGCGGATTTCGAGTTCTGAGGCTCTTCTGCATCGGAGTTCGTCTCTTCGTCTCATTTGAGCCTGGAGCAGAGTTCGAGCCTGTTTTCCTTCGAACCCAGTCAGAGTATCTTCGTGCTTCTGAAATAGAGTGGGAATCCAGTGGTTCGTCTTTCCAGAGTGTATCCTGATATTCGCCAAAACCACAAGTAGGAGGTTTCCTTTTGAATTCCTTTTGTGAGAAAAAGTCATTTGAATCAGCTCTAGAGACTATCGTTTGAAAGACTAAAAGCCGTTGAGCAGCAACTAGCAATTACTGGTCTATTCATTTGAGTTTGACGTCAAGTAAAGAGTCAGAACAGATCTGTCCTTAGTACTACAGATATAGCAAGGAGTGAAGTAACTTCTGGAACTGTAGTGGCCAAGGTTTTCTCATCACCTAAGCCAGCACTTGTGACAGTCTTCAATAGAACTTGTAGATAGGGGTATTCAATTGTATGCATATAGTTAATACTGCTGTTTACCGCCATATCTTCTTCAAAAAAGTCATCCTGTCACAGAACTAATAGTGCTTAAATATTCTCAAGCAACTGATACCAATTCTGGACATTCTAAGAGAGCAGCTAATTCCACACAAGCTTAAGGTATGAGTCTAGTCTGGAGGGAGAGTAGTGTTCAAGAAGGCCATTAGTTATGGGAACTGTATTAATGATGTTCTTAATGTTTTAGGTGTGACTAGCAGTATAAGAAGAGTCAGAAGACACCTGTGTGGACGTCTCTCTTGTTTGTCTATCCACTTCCCCTTTCCCTTTCGTTCCTGGCCTTGGAGAGATCCGGGTCCAGGGAGGTGAGGGAATTTGGAAATATTCAGCTGGGAGCCTCCCTTCAAGTCATCTGCTTCCACGGAGAATCTCTGGAATTCAGGTACACTTCTGACAGATTGAAGTGCCCTAAAATTCCTCCGTCTGAGCAAGATAGCTGAAGGATTAGATGTTAAGGCGCTAGCGTCTATCTTGGTAGGGTTGCAGAAACAGCTTAGCGAAACCAGAGAAGAGGTTAGAAAGTCTAATCAAGAGGCCAGTTATCTTCGACAAAGGTTAGATCAATTATCTGAAAGTCCCAGTCCTAACTTTGGGGGTCTAAAGGCTCCAGTCTTTGATTCTTCTCCTACGACTTCATCTTCCCTTACCACTCAAGTAGTGCATGCAATGTCTCCCACTATCCCTTTGGCAGCTCCGGAAAGGTTTCAGGGGATCCAAATAAGGCTCAAATTTTTATGACGCAGTGCTCTCTGCATTTCTTATGTAAGCCGATTTTGTTTAAGGAGGATCAGTCCAAGGTGGCTTTCGTGCTCTCTTACCTGAGTGGTGATGCCGCAGCTTGGTCCATGCCACTGGTTTCCTCTAATGATCCCGTTTTATATAAGTTCGAAGATTTCAAGGCAGAATTTTTACGAATTTTTGATCGAAGAACAATCTCTCAAGCAACGGATAATGGGTTATTGGATCTGAAGCAGGGCAATAGAGAACTGGTGGTTTATCTAGCTCAGTTCAATAAACTGATTGTGGAAACCAACTGGCCATCTGAAAGGAGAGCAGCAATCTTTTATAGGGGTCTGAAGGATGAATTAAAAGATGGATTATCACAAATACCTAAGAGACCAACAGATGTGTCTGAACTCATTGATCTAGTGCTCCAAATTGATCAGCGTCAATCTGAACGAAGAAGCGAAAAACGAAAAGACTATAAACCATTTCTGCCTCGTTTAGATCGGGTGAGATCAGAACCTGTTAAGAGTATCGAAGGGAGCGTTGGTGAAGAACCTATGCAAATTGGCACAGTTCGAGGACCTTTATCCAAAGAAGAGAGAGAGAAACGTCAAATGGGAAGACTCTGCATGTATTGTGGTCAGCCAGGTCATTTCGTAAAAGATTGTACCAAAAGATCAAAATCAAGGCAATGGGTAAAAGACAGGCTCCACCAGTAGACGGAGTTGCTCTGGTGGGAGCTCCTTCTGAGTCAACTCCCAAACCTCAACATTTAGTGAACACTCTTCAGGTTGCAGCACCGCACTTGATAATTTCCTGTAAAATTTTCTTCGGGGAAAATTTAGAGGAGGAGGTCGCGATCATGTTGGACTCAGGTGCCATGGGAAATTTCTGTGATATTCGGTTTGCAAAATCCTTGGGAATTCAATTCGAGAAGAAACCCAGACCAGAGTCAGTTCGAGCAGTGGATGGCACCAATTTATCTTCTGGTCCTATAATCTTTGACTCTGAGGCAATTTTGGTACTAGGTCCTGGAGAACATCGAAGCTATATTAGTTTCAATTTAATTGACGCCCCTCAATTTCAGATGATTCTTGGATTACCCTGGCTAACGGATCACAATCCCCAAATTGATTGGACCAAACGCACAGTGAAAATGAACTCAACCTTTTATAGAGATCATTGCTTTCATGAGCGGGCAGAAGTGGTACAGGCCACCTTGTCATCAAGTTTGGCAGAGCAAGTTCAGATGATTTGTGCTGTAGAAGTTCCAGAGATTCCGCAAAAATATCGAGACCTAGCTGAGGTGTTTAGTGTACAAGAAGCCAAAAAGCTACCGCCTCACGGGGATTATGACTGCCGAATAGAATTGGAGCCTGGAGCTACCTTGCCCTGCAGCCGTATATATGCCCTATCGGAACCTGAGAATCAGCATCTGAAAGACTACATCGAGCAAAACCTAGCTAGTGGTTTCATTCGGCCCTCCCAGTCACCAGTGTCTTCCCCCCTCTTCTTCATTCCGAAGAAGGGTGGGTCCTTGAGAACTTGTATTGATTATAGGGCCTTGAATCTGGTGACCAAGAAGAATCGCTATCCGTTGCCTCTAATTTCTGAACTTTTAGATCAAGTGAAAGATGCTTGCATTCATACCAAACTAGATCTTAGAGGTGCGTATCATCTAGTGCGAATGGCAGAGGGAGAGGAATGGAAGACTGCTTTTCGAACGCGGCTGGGGTTATTTGAATATCAAGTCATGCCATTTGGATTATGCAAGTCCCCAGCTGCCTTTCAGCATTTTGTCAACGATGTTCTTCGAGAATTTTTGGACCGTTTCGCAGTGGTCTACATCGATGATATTCTCATTTTTTCTAACAGTTTGGAGGAGCATGTTGGTCATGTTCGAGTTATTTTGGAACGCTTGCTGGAGCATCATCTGTTCGTGAAATTGGAAAAATGTGTTATCCATTCTTTAAAAGTAGAATTCTTGGGATTTATTTTGTCTCCAAATGGAGTTTATATGGATGATTCCAAGCTACAAGCAATTAGATCATGGCCAGCTCCTAGATCCGTGAAAGAAATACAAAGCTTTTTGGGATTTGCCAATTTTTATCGAAGGTTCATCCAGAATTTTTCGGAGAAAGTGAGTCCTATTACTCGGCTTTTTAAGAAGAATGAGCGATTTGTTTGGAGACAAGAATCTGAAGACGTCTTTCAAACTTTAAAGGAAGCTTTTGTATCCGCACCAGTTCTTCAACACCCGGATCTGAAAGAACCCTTCTTCATTGAAGCTGATGCATCCAATCTAGCCATTGGAGGAATCCTTTCTCAACTCCATAAGCAGACGGGCCATTTATATCCAGTGGCATACCATTCTCGGAAATTGTCCTCGGCAGAAATCAATTATTCAATTGCCGACAAGGAATTGTTGGCGGTAAAAGACGACTTTCAGGTCTGGAGACCCTATTTACTGGGCGCAAGACATGTGATTACAGTATTTTCAGACCATCGAAATCTGCAATTTTTAAAATCTGCTCGAACCCTCACACCTCGCCAGTTGCGGTGGTCTCTTTTCTTCACAGATTACGATTTTGTTTTGACCTACAAACCTGGTTCTGCCAATGGAAAGGCTGATGCCTTGTCTCGTCTCAGTTCTGAAGGTGATGTTGAGGTGGTTCCTAAAGGATATATCATCCCTTGTGAAAAAGTCGCGGCAACTGTGGTTGAGGATGAACTGGGAAATCGAATCAGAGAAGATTTTCGAGGGGAAAAATTCCGTAACTGGCTAGAAGAAGGTCCGGATCGAGAAGTCAGAGATCAGACGTCTTACATTCAAGGAAAGATGTTCGTGCCTAGTGAGGAATTGAAGAAAGAAGTTATTCGGCTTCTTCATGATCCTCCATTGGCAGGACACAAGGGTTGTGTTAAGACTTTGGAACTGGTGAAGAGAACCTTTTTTTGGCCTGGAATGGAAACTCAGGTGAGACAGCACGTAGCCACTTGTGAGCAGTGTGTAAAGGGAAAAAGTTCTAGGCAGTCTCCACAGGGTCTACTCATGCCTCTGCCCTTGGCACCGTCCCCTTGGCACACCATTTCCATGGATTTTATAGTGGATTTGCCTTCCAGTCAAGGGTATTCAGTGATTTGGGTGGTGGTGGATCAATTTTCTAAAATGAGTCACTTTGTCCCTTTAAAGTCATTACCTACAGCGCAACAATTGGCCTCCTTGTTTGTTCAGCATATTGTCAGGTTACATGGGATTCCTAAGGTAGTTATTTCAGACCGGGGTTCCCAGTTCGTTTCTAGATTTTGGAGGTCCTTTCTGAAGGGGTTGGGGGTGGACTCGCGTCTATCCACCAGTTTCCATCCGGAGACGGATGGACAGACGGAAAGAGTAAACCAAGATTTAGAGCAGTATCTTCGTCTGTATTTAATGGATCAGGAAGGAGAGTGGCCTTCCTATTTAAGCACAGTGGAGTTCGCTTACAATAACTCAGTACATTCAGCAACAGGTTTCTCCCCATTCTTTCTAAACTCTGGTAGACATCCCAACATGTTGGTCGGCAAGGAAGAACTAGAGGTCCCAGCTGCTGAGGAGGTGATTCAGAATTTGCAGAAAACGTATCAGTCTGCTTCTCTCAATCTCTCTAAAGCAAAATCTGGATATAAGAAACAAGCAGATAAGAAACGGAGGGAGAGTCCAATTTTTAAGGCTGGGGATTTGGTTTGGATTTCTACCCGTCATATGAAATTAGTAGGTAATCGTAAGTTTCAACCACGATATGTAGGTCCATTCCCTGTAGAGCGCATGATTAACCCAGTTAGTGTAAAAATAGCACTTCCTAAGTCTATGAAAATCCATCCTACCTTCCATGTCTCCTTGATCAAGCAAAACCCACCAAATCTGAGATGTGATTCGTCTCCTTCAGCAGTACAAGTAGAGTCAGCAGAAGAGTTCGAGGTGAAAAGAATTCTGGACTCCAAATTGAGAAAGAACAGACTGTACTATTTGATTGATTGGAAAGGCTTTGGCCCGGAGGACCGTTCTTGGGAGCCAAGTTCAAATGTTCACGCTCCTAGACTGGTGGCAGAATTCCACAAGACTTATCCGCAGAAGCCTAGAGAGGGGGCTATAGTGGGGGGTACTGTCAGAGTCCGATCTGGTGCGAGTCTAACTAAGCCTGTAAGACTAAAATGTCCTTTGATTCCTGGTTTGGCTCCAATTCTATCCTTGTGGAGTTGGCGTCAGCGGGTAGCTCAACAGTGGGCTGCTTAGGTTCGGGGTGGTTCCTGGTTGTGCCTTTCTGCCCATTAGGTCAGCGTTCTAGCGGCCAGCTGACTGTTGGCCATTTTGTGCGCTCGCGTGCCTAGCACCGCGCACTTCAACTGTAATTTTCTGGCTGACTGACGTGCTTATCTCTAGTGCGTCTTTTCTCCGCATTATCCTGAGTTTCGGCACTGCCTGTCAGTGTGAGGTTAATTGATAATCAAGGAACCTCATTTTCCGTCTGTTAGGACGTCTCCGTCTCATTTAGTTTCAAGTAGCGGATTTCGAGTTCTGAGGCTCTTCTGCATCGGAGTTCGTCTCTTCGTCTCATTTGAGCCTGGAGCAGAGTTCGAGCCTGTTTTCCTTCGAACCCAGTCAGAGTATCTTCGTGCTTCTGAAATAGAGTGGGAATCCAGTGGTTCGTCTTTCCAGAGTGTATCCTGATATTCGCCAAAACCACAAGTAGGAGGTTTCCTTTTGAATTCCTTTTGTGAGAAAAAGTCATTTGAATCAGCTCTAGAGACTATCGTTTGAAAGACTAAAAGCCGTTGAGAAGCAACTAGCAATTACTGGTCTATTCATTTGAGTTTGACGTCAAGTAAAGAGTCAGAACAGAACTGTCCTTAGTACTACAGTTATAGCAAGGAGTGAAGTAACTTCTGGAACTGTAGTGGCCAAGGTTTTCTCATCACCTAAGCCAGCACTTGTGACAGTCTTCAATAGAACTTGTAGATAGGGGTATTCAATTGTATGCATATAGTTAATACTGCTGTTTACCGCCATATCTTCTTCAAAAAAGTCATCCTGTCACAGAACTAATAGTGCTTAAATATTCTCAAGCAACTGATACCAATTCTGGACATTCTAAGAGAGCAGCTAATTCCACACAAGCTTAAGGTATGAGTCTAGTCTGGAGGGAGAGTAGTGTTCAAGAAGGCCATTAGTTATGGGAACTGTATTAATGATGTTCTTAATGTTTTAGGTGTGACTAGCAGTATAAGAAGAGTCAGAAGACACCTGTGTGGACGTCTCTCTTGTTTGTCTATCCACTTCCCCTTTCCCTTTCGTTCCTGGCCTTGGAGAGATCCGGGTCCAGGGAGGTGAGGGAATTTGGAAATATTCAGCTGGGAGCCTCCCTTCAAGTCATCTGCTTCCACAGAGAATCTCTGGAATTCAGGTACACCTCTGACAGATTGAAGTGCCCTAAAATTCCTCCGTCTGAGCAAGATGGCTGAAGGATTAGATGTTAAGGCGCTAGCGTCTATCTTGGTAGGGTTGCAGAAACAGCTTAGCGAAACCAGAGAAGAGGTTAGGAAGTCTAATCAAGAGGCCAGTTATCTTCGACAAAGGTTAGATCAATTATCTGAAAGTCCCAGTCCTAACTTTGGGGGTCTAAAGGCTCCAGTCTTTGATTCTTCTCCTACGACTTCATCTTCCCTTACCACTCAAGTAGTGCATGCAATGTCTCCCACTATCCCTTTGGCAGCTCCGGAAAGGTTTCAGGGGATCCAAATAAGGCTCAAATTTTTATGACGCAGTGCTCTCTGCATTTCTTATGTAAGCCCATTTTGTTTAAGGAGGATCAGTCCAAGGTTGCTTTCGTGCTCTCTTACCTGAGTGGTGATGCCGCAGCTTGGTCCATGCCACTGGTTTCCTCTAATGATCCAATTTTATATAAGTTCGAAGATTTCAAGGCAGAATTTTTACGAATTTTTGATCGAAGAACAATCTCTCAAGCAACAGATAATGAGTTATTGGATCTGAAGCAGGGCAATAGAGAACTGGTGGTTTATCTAGCTCAGTTCAATAAACTGATTGTGGAAACCAACTGGCCATCTGAAAGGAGAGCAGCAATCTTTTATAGGGGTCTGAAGGATGAATTAAAAGATGGATTATCACAAATACCTAAGAGACCAACAGATGTGTCTGAACTCATTGATCTAGTGCTCCAAATTGATCAGCGTCAATCTGAACGAAGAAGCCAAAAACGAAAAGACTATAAACCATTTCTGCCTCGTTTAGATCGGGTGAGATCAGAACCTGTTAAGAGTATCGAAGGGAGCGTTGGTGAAGAACCTATGCAAATTGGCACAGTTCGAGGACCTTTATCCAAAGAAGAGAGAGAGAAACGTCAAATGGGAAGACTCTGCATGTATTGTGGTCAGCCAGGTCATTTCGTAAAAGATTGTACCAAAAGATCAAAATCAAGGCAATGGGTAAAAGACAGGCTCCACCAGTAGACGGAGTTGCTCTGGTGGGAGCTCCTTCTGAGTCAACTCCCAAACCTCAACATTTAGTGAACATTCTTCAGGTTGCAGCACCGCACTTGATAATTTCCTGTAAAATTTTCTTCGGGGAAAATTTAGAGGAGGAGGTCGCGATCATGTTGGACTCAGGTGCCATGGGAAATTTCTGTGATATTCGGTTCGCAAAATCCTTGGGAATTCAATTCGAGAAGAAACCCAGACCAGAGTCAGTTCGAGCAGTGGATGGCACCAATTTATCTTCTGGTCCTATAATCTTTGACTCTGAGGCAATTTTGGTACTAGGTCCTGGAGAACATCGAAGCTATATTAGTTTCAATTTAATTGACGCCCCTCAATTTCAGATGATTCTTGGATTACCCTGGCTAACGGATCACAATCCCCAAATTGATTGGACCAAACGCACAGTGAAAATGAACTCAACCTTTTGTAGAGAGCATTGCTTTCATGAGCGGGCAGAAGTGGTACAGGCCACCTTGTCATCAAGTTTGGCAGAGCAAGTTCAGATGATTTGTGCTGTAGAAGTGCCAGAGATTCCGCAAAAATATCGAGACCTAGTTGAGGTGTTTAGTGTACAAGAAGCCAAAAAGCTACCGCCTCACAGGGATTATGACTGCCGAATAGAATTGGAGCCTGGAGCTACCTTGCCCTGCAGCCGTATATATGCCCTATCGGAACCTGAGAATCAGCATCTGAAAGACTACATCGAGCAAAACCTAGCTAGTGGTTTCATTCGGCCCTCCCAGTCACCAGTGTCTTCCCCCCTCTTCTTCATTCCGAAGAAGGGTGGGTCCTTGAGAACTTGTATTGATTATAGGGCCTTGAATCTGGTGACCAAGAAGAATCGCTATCCGTTGCCTCTAATTTCTGAACTTTTAGATCAAGTGAAAGATGCTTGCATTCATACCAAACTAGATCTTAGAGGTGTGTATCATCTAGTGCGAATGGCAGAGGGAGAGGAATGGAAGACTGCTTTTCGAACGCGGCTGGGTTTATTTGAATATCAAGTCATGCCATTTGTATTATGCAAGTCCCCAGCTGCCTTTCAGCATTTTGTCAACGATGTTCTTCGAGAATTTTTGGACCGTTTCGCAGTGGTCTACATCGATGATATTCTCATTTTTTCTAACAGTTTGGAGGAGCATGTTGGTCATGTTCGAGTTATTTTGGAACGCTTGCTGGAGCATCATCTGTTCGTGAAATTGGAAAAATGTGTTTTCCATTCTTCAAAAGTAGAATTCTTGGGATTTATTTTGTCTCCAAATGGAGTTTATATGGATGATTCCAAGCTACAAGCAATTAGATCATGGCCAGCTCCTAGATCCGTGAAAGAAATACAAAGATTTTTGGGATTTGCCAATTTTTATCGAAGGTTCATCCAGAATTTTTCGAAGAAAGTGAGTCCTATTACTCGGCTTTTTAAGAAGAATGAGCGATTTGTTTGGAGACAAGAATCTGAAGACGCCTTTCAAACTTTAAAGGAAGCTTTTGTATCCGCACCAGTTCTTCAACATCCGGATCTGAAAGAACCCTTCTTCATTGAAGCTGATGCATCCAATCTAGCCATTGGAGGAATCCTTTCTCAACGCCATAAGCAGACGGGCCATTTACATCCAGTGGCATACCATTCTCGGAAATTGTCCTCGGCAGAAATCAATTATTCAATTGCCGACAAGGAATTGTTGGCGGTAAAAGACGACTTTCAGGTCTGGAGACACTATTTACTGGGCGCAAGACATGTGATTACAGTATTTTCAGACCATCGAAATCTGCAATTTTTAAAATCTGCTCGAACCCTCACACCTCGCCAGTTGCGGTGGTCTCTTTTCTTCACAGATTACGATTTTGTTTTGACCTACAAACCTGGTTCTGCAAATGGAAAGGCTGATGCCTTGTCTCGTCTCAGTTCTGAAGGTGATGTTGAGGTGGTTCCTAAAGGATATATCATCCCTCGTGAAAAAGTTGCGGCAACTGTGGTTGAGGATGAACTGGGAAATCTAATCAGAGAAGATTTTCGAGGGGAAAAATTCCGTAACTGGCTAGAAGAAGGTCCGGATCGAGAAGTCAGAGATCAGACGCCTTATATTCAAGGAAAGATGTTCGTGCCTAGTGAGGAATTGAAGAAAGAAGTTATTCGGCTTCTTCATGATCATCCATTGGCAGGACACAAGGGTTGTGTTAAGACTTTGGAACTGGTGAAGAGAACCTTTTTTTGGCCTGGAATGGAAACTCAGGTGAGACAGCACGTAGCCACTTGTGAGCAGTGTGTAAAGGGAAAAAGTTCTAGGCAGTCTCCACAGGGTCTACTCATGCCTCTGCCCTTGGCACCGTCCCCTTGGCACACCATTTCCATGGATTTTATAGTGGATTTGCCTTCCAGTCAAGGGTATTCAGTGATTTGGGTGGTGGTGGATCAATTTTCTAAAATGAGTCACTTTGTCCCTTTAAAGTCATTACCTACAGCGCAACAATTGGCCTCCTTGTTTGTTCAGCATATTGTCAGGTTACATGGGATTCCTAAGGTAGTTATTTCAGACCGGGGTTCCCAGTTCGTTTCTAGATTTTGGAGGTCCTTTCTGAAGGGGTTGGGGGTGGACTCGCGTCTGTCCACCAGTTTCCATCCGGAGACGGATGGACAGACGGAAAGAGTAAACCAAGATTTAGAGCAGTATCTTCGTCTGTATTTAATGGATCAGGAAGGAGAGTGGCCTTCCTATTTAAGCACAGTGGAGTTCGCTTACAATAACTCAGTACATTCAGCAACAGGTTTCTCCCCATTCTTTCTAAACTCTGGTAGACATCCCAACATGTTGGTCGGCAAGGAAGAACTAGAGGTCCCAGCTGCTGAGGAGGTGATTCAGAATTTGCAGAAAACGTATCAGTCTGCTTCTCTCAATCTCTCTAAAGCAAAATCTGGATATAAGAAACAAGCAGATAAGAAACGGAGGGAGAGTCCAATTTTTAAGGCTGGGGATTTGGTTTGGATTTCTACCCGTCATATGAAATTAGTAGGTAATCGTAAGTTTCAACCACGATATGTAGGTCCATTCCCTGTAGAGCGCATGATTAACCCAGTTAGTGTAAAAATAGCACTTCCTAAGTCTATGAAAATCCATCCTACCTTCCATGTCTCCTTGATCAAGCAAAACCCACCAAATCTGAGATGTGATTCGTCTCCTTCAGCAGTACAAGTAGAGTCAGCAGAAGAGTTCGAGGTGAAAAGAATTCTGGACTCCAAATTGAGAAAGAACAGACTGTACTATTTGATTGATTGGAAAGGCTTTGGCCCGGAGGACCGTTCTTGGGAGCCAAGTTCAAATGTTCACGCTCCTAGACTGGTGGCAGAATTCCACAAGACTTATCCGCAGAAGCCTAGAGAGGGGGCTATAGTGGGGGGTACTGTCAGAGTCCGATCTGGTGCGAGTCTAACTAAGCCTGTAAGACTAAAATGTCCTTTGATTCCTGGTTTGGCTCAAATTCTATCCTTGTGGAGTTGGCGTCAGCGGGTAGCTCAACAGTGGGCTGCTTAGGTTCGGGGTGGTTCCTGGTTGTGCCTTTCTGCCCATTAGGTCAGCGTTCTAGCGGCCAGCTGACTGTTGGCCATTTCGTGCGCTCGCGTGCCTAGCACCGCGCACTTCAACTGTCATTTTCTGGCTGACGGACGTGCTTATCTCTAGTGCGTCTTTTCTCCGCATTATCCTGAGTTTCGGCACTGCCTGTCAGTGTGAGGTTAATTGATAATCAAGGAACCTCATTTTCCGTCTGTTAGGACGTCTCCGTCTCATTTAGTTTCAAGTAGCGGATTTCGAGTTCTGAGGCTCTTCTGCATCGGAGTTCGTCTCTTCGTCTCATTTGAGCCTGGAGCAGAGTTCGAGCCTGTTTTCCTTCGAACCCAGTCAGAGTATCTTCGTGCTTCTGAAATAGAGTGGGAATCCAGTGGTTCGTCTTTCCAGAGTGTATCCTGATATTCGCCAAAACCACAAGTAGGAGGTTTCCTTTTGAATTCCTTTTGTGAGAAAAAGTCATTTGAATCAGCTCTAGAGACTATCGTTTGAAAGACTAAAAGCCGTTGAGAAGCAACTAGCAATTACTGGTCTATTCATTTGAGTTTGACGTCAAGTAAAGAGTCAGAACAGAACTGTCCTTAGTACTACAGATATAGCAAGGAGTGAAGTAACTTCTGGAACTGTAGTGGCCAAGGTTTTCTCATCACATAAGCCAGCACTTGTGACAGTCTTCAATAGAACTTGTAGATAGGGGTATTCAATTGTATGCATATAGTTAATACTGCTGTTTACCGCCATATCTTCTTCAAAAAAGTCATCGTGTCACAGAGCTAATAGTGCTTAAATATTCTCAAGCAACTGATACCAATTCTGGACATTCTAAGAGAGCAGCTAATTCCACACAAGCTTAAGGTATGAGTCTAGTCTGGAGGGAGAGTAGTGTTCAAGAAGGCCATTAGTTATGGGAACTGTATTAATGATGTTCTTAATGTTTTAGGTGTGACTAGCAGTATAAGAAGAGTCAGAAGACACCTGTGTGGACGTCTCTCTTGTTTGTCTATCTACTTCCCCTTTCCCTTTCGTTCCTGGCCTTGGAGAGATCCAGGTCCAGGGAGGTGAGGGAATTTGGAAATATTCAGCTGGGAGCCTCCCTTCAAGTCATCTGCTTCCACTGAGAATCTCTGGAATTCAGGTACACTTCTGACAGATTGAAGTGCCCTAAAATTCCTCCGTCTGAGCAAGATGGCTGAAGGATTAGATGTTAAGGCGCTAGCGTCTATCTTGGTAGGGTTGCAGAAACAGCTTAGCGAAACCAGAGAAGAGGTTAGGAAGTCTAATCAAGAGGCCAGTTATCTTCGACAAAGGTTAGAACAATTATCTGAAAGTCCCAGTCCTAACTTTGGGGGTCTAAAGGCTCCAGTCTTTGATTCTTCTCCTACGACTTCATCTTCCCTTACCACTCAAGTAGTGCATGCAATGTCTCCCACTATCCCTTTGGCAGCTCCGGAAAGGTTTCAGGGGATCCAAATAAGGCTCAAATTTTTATGACGCAGTGCTCTCTGCATTTCTTATGTAAGCCCATTTTGTTTAAGGAGGATCAGTCCAAGGTGGCTTTCGTGCTCTCTTACCTGAGTGGTGATGCCGCAGCTTGGTCCATGCCACTGGTTTCCTCTAATGATCCAGTTTTATATAAGTTTGAAGATTTCAAGGCAGAATTTTTACGAATTTTTGATCGAAGAACAATCTCTCAAGCAACAGATAATGAGTTATTGGATCTGAAGCAGGGCAATAGAGAACTGGTGGTTTATCTAGCTCAGTTCAATAAACTGATTGTGGAAACCAACTGGCCATCTGAAAAGAGAGCAGCAATCTTTTATAGGGGTCTGAAGGATGAATTAAAAGATGGATTATCACAAATACCTAAGAGACCAACAGATGTGTCTGAACTCATTGATCTAGTGCTCCAAATTGATCAGCGTCAATCTGAACGAAGAAGCGAAAAACGAAAAGACTATAAACCATTTCTGCCTCGCTTAGATCGGGTGAGATCAGAACCTGTTAAGAGTATCGAAGGGAGCGTTGGTGAAGAACCTATGCAAATTGGCACAGTTCGAGGACCTTTATCCAAAGAAGAGAGAGAGAAACGTCAAATGGGAAGACTCTGCATGTATTGTGGTCAGCCAGGTCATTTCGTAAAAGATTGTACCAAAAGATCAAAATCAAGGCAATGGGTAAAAGACAGGCTCCACCAGTAGACAGAGTTGCTCTGGTGGGAGCTCCTTCTGAGTCAACTCCCAAACCTCAACATTTAGTGAACACTCTTCAGGTTGCAGCACCGCACTTGATCATTTCCTGTAAAATTTTCTTCGGGAAAATTTAGAGGAGGAGGTCGCGATCATGTTGGACTCAGGTGCCATGGGAAATTTCTGTGATATTCGGTTTGCAAAATCCTTGGGAATTCAATTCGAGAAGAAACCCAGACCAGAGTCAGTTCGAGCAGTGGATGGCACCAATTTTCTTCTGGTCCTATAATCTTTGACTCTGAGGCAATTTTGGTACTAGGTCCTGGAGAACATCGAAGCTATATTAGTTTCAATTTAATTGACGCCCCTCAATTTCAGATGATTCTTGGATTACCCTGGCTAACGGATCACAATCCCCAAATTGATTGGACCAAACGCACAGTGAAAATGAACTCAACCTTTTGTAGAGAGCATTGGTTTCATGAGCGGGCAGAAGTGGTACAGGCCACCTTGTCATCAAGTTTGGCAGAGCAAGTTCAGATGATTTGTGCTGTAGAAGTTCCAGAGATTCCGCAAGAATATCGAGACCTAGCTGAGGTGTTTAGTGTACAAGAAGCCAAAAAGCTACCGCCTCACAGGGATTATGACTGCCGAATAGAATTGGAGCCTGGAGCTACCTTGCCCTGCAGCCGTATATATGCCCTATCGGAACCTGAGAATCAGCATCTGAAAGACTTCATCGAGCAAAACCTAGCTAGTGGTTTCATTCGGCCCTCCCAGTCACCAGTGTCTTCCCCCCTCTTCTTCATTCCGAAGAAGGATGGGTCCTTGAGAACTTGTATTGATTATAGGGCCTTGAATCTGGTGACCAAGAAGAATCGCTATCCGTTGCCTCTAATTTCTGAACTTTTAGATCAAGTGAAAGATGCTTGCATTCATACCAAACTAGATCTTAGAGGTGCGTATCATCTAGTGCGAATGGCAGAGGGAGAGGAATGGAAGACTGCTTTTCGAACGCGGCTGGGGTTATTTGAATATCAAGTCATGCCATTTGGATTATGCAAGTCCCCAGCTGCCTTTCAGCATTTTGTCAACGATGTTCTTCGAGAATTTTTGGACCGTTTCGCAGTGGTCTACATCGATGATATTCTCATTTTTTCTAACAGTTTGGAGGAGCATGTTGGTCATGTTCGAGTTATTTTGGAACGCTTGCTGGAGCATCATCTGTTCGTGAAATTGGAAAAATGTGTTTTCCATTCTTCAAAAGTAGAATTCTTGGGATTTATTTTGTCTCCAAATGGAGTTTATATGGATGATTCCAAGCTACAAGCAATTAGATCATGGCCAGCTCCTAGATCCGTGAAAGAAATACAAAGCTTTTTGGGATTTGCCAATTTTTATCGAAGGTTCATCCAGAATTTTTCGGAGAAAGTGAGTCCTATTACTCGGCTTTTTAAGAAGAATGAGCGATTTGTTTGGAGACAAGAATCTGAAGACGCCTTTCAAACTTTAATGGAAGCTTTTGTATCCGCACCAGTTCTTCAACACCCGGATCTGAAAGAACCCTTCTTCATTGAAGCTGATGCATCCAATCTAGCCATTGGAGGAATCCTTTCTCAACGCCATAAGCAGACGGGCCATTTACATCCAGTGGCATACCATTCTCGGAAATTGTCCTCGGCAGAAATCAATTATTCAATTGCCAACAAGGAATTGTTGGCGGTAAAAGACGACTTTCAGGTCTGGAGACACTATTTACTGGGCGCAAGACATGTGATTACAGTATTTTCAGACCATCGAAATCTGCAATTTTTAAAATCTGCTCGAACCCTCACACCTTGCCAGTTGCGGTGGTCTCTTTTCTTCACAGATTACGATTTTGTTTTGACCTACAAACCTGGTTCTGCAAATGGAAAGGCTGATGCCTTGTCTCGTCTCAGTTCTGAAGGTGATGTTGAGGTGGTTCCTAAAGGATATATCATCCCTCGTGAAAAAGTCGCGGCAACTGTGGTTGAGGATGAACTGGGAAATCGAATCAGAGAAGATTTTTGAGGGGAAAAATTCCGTAACTGGCTAGAAGAAGGTCTGGATCGAGAAGTCAGAGATCAGACGCCTTACATTCAAGGAAAGATGTTCGTGCCTAGTGACGAATTGAAGAAAGAAGTTATCGGCTTCTTCATGATCATCCATTGGCAGGACACAAGGGTTGTGTTAAGACTTTGGAACTGGTGAAGAGAACCTTTTTTTGGCCTGGAATGGAAACTCAGGTGAGACAGCACGTAGCCACTTGTGAGCAGTGTGTAAAGGGAAAAAGTTCTAGGCAGTCTCCACAGGGTCTACTCATGCCTCTGCCCTTGGCACCGTCCCCTTGGCACACCATTTCCATGGATTTTATAGTGGATTTGCCTTCCAGTCAAGAGTATTCAGTGATTTGGGTGGTGGTGGATCAATTTTCTAAAATGAGTCACTTTATCCCTTTAAAGTCATTACCTACAGCGCAACAATTGACCTCCTTGTTTGTTCAGCATATTGTCAGGTTACATGGGATTCCTAAGGTAGTTATTTCAGACCGGGGTTCCCAGTTCGTTTCTAGATTTTGGAGGTCCTTTCTGAAGGGGTTGGGGGTGGACTCGCGTCTGTCCACCAGTTTCCATCCGGAGACGGATGGACAGACGGAAAGAGTAAACCAAGATTTAGAGCAGTATCTTCGTCTGTATTTAATGGATCAGGAAGGAGAGTGGCCTTCCTATTTAAGCACAGTGGAGTTCGCTTACAATAACTCAGTACATTCAGCAACAGGTTTCTCCCCATTCTTTCTAAACTCTGGTAGACATCCCAACATGTTGGTCGGCAAGGAAGAACTAGAGGTCCCAGCTGCTGAGGAGGTGATTCAGAATTTGCAGAAAACGTATCAGTCTGCTTCTCTCAATCTCTCTAAAGCAAAATCTGGATATAAGAAACAAGCAGATAAGAAACGGAGGGAGAGTCCAATTTTTAAGGCTGGGGATTTGGTTTGGATTTCTACCCGTCATATGAAATTAGTGGGTAAACGTAAGTTTCAACCACGATATGTAGGTCCATTCCCTGTAGAGCGCATGATTAACCCAGTTAGTGTAAAAATAGCACTTCCTAAGTCTATGAAAATCCATCCTACCTTCCATGTCTCCTTGATCAAGCAAAACCCACCAAATCTGAGATGTGATTCGTCTCCTTCAGCAGTACAAGTAGAGTCAGCAGAAGAGTTCGAGGTGAAAAGAATTCTGGACTCCAAATTGAGAAAGAACAGACTGTACTATTTGATTGATTGGAAAGGCTTTGGCCCGGAGGACCGTTCTTGGGAGCCAAGTTCAAATGTTCACGCTCCTAGACTGGTGGCAGAATTCCACAAGACTTATCCGCAGAAGCCTAGAGAGGGGGCTATAGTGGGGGGTACTGTCAGAGTCCGATCTGGTGCGAGTCTAACTAAGCCTGTAAGACCAAAATGTCCTTTGATTCCTGGTTTGGCTCCAATTCTATCCTTGTGGAGTTGGCGTCAGCGGGTAGCTCAACAGTGGGCTGCTTAGGTTTGGGGTGGTTCCTGGTTGTGCCTTTCTGCCCATTAGGTCAGCGTTCTAGCGGCCAGCTGACTGTCAGCCATTTCGTACGCTCGCGTGCCTAGCACCGCGCACTTCAACTGTAATTTTCTGGCGGACGGACGCGCTTATCTCTAGTGCCTCTTTTCTCCGCATTATCCTGAGTTTCGGCACTGCCTGTCAGTGCGAGGTTAATTGATAATCAAGGAACCTCATTTTCCGTCTGTTGGGACGTCTCCGTCTCATTTAGTTTCAAGTAGCGGATTTCGAGTTCTGAGGCTCTTCTGCATCGGAGTTCGTCTCTTCGTCTCATTTGAGCCTGGAGCAGAGTTCGAGCCTGTTTTCCTTCGAACCCAGTCAGAGTATCTTCGTGCTTCTGAAATAGAGTGGGAATCCAGTGGTTCGTCTTTCCAGAGTGTATCCTGATATTCGCCAAAACCACAAGTAGGAGTTGAATTCCTTTTGTGAGAAAAAGTCATTTGAATCAGCTCTAGAGACTATCGTTTGAAAGACTAAAAGCCGTTGAGAAGCAACTAGCAATTACTGGTCTATTCATTTGAGTTTGACGTCAAGTAAAGAGTCAGAGCAGAACTGTCCTTAGTACTACAGATATAGCAAGGAGTGAAGTAACTTCTGGAACTGTAGTGGCCAAGGTTTTCTCATCACATAAGCCAGCACTTGTGACAGTCTTAAATAGAACTTGTAGATAGGGGTATTCAATTGTATGCATATAGTTAATGCTGCTGTTTACCGCCATATCTTCTTCAAAAAAGTCATCCTGTCACAGAACTAATAGTGCTTAAATATTCTCAAGCAACTGATACCAATTCTGGACATTCTAAGAGAGCAGCTAATTCCACACAAGCTTACGGTATGAGTCTAGTCTGGAGGGAGAGTAGTGTTCAAGAAGGCCATTAGTTATAGGAACTGTATTAATGATGTTCTTAATGTTTTAGGTGTGACTAGCAGTATAAGAAGAGTCAGAAGACACCTGTGTGGACGTCTCTCTTGTTTGTCTATCCACTTCCCCTTTCCCTTTCGTTCCTGGCCTTGGAGAGATCCGGGTCCAGGGAGGTGAGGGAATTTGGAAATATTCAGCTGGGAGCCTCCCTTCAAGTCATCTGCTTCCACGGAGAATCTCTGGAATTCAGGTACACTTCTGACAGGTAAGTACCTTAGACCAAGTAGGGACCCTTGCTTCTAGTCAGGGTGAAGGAATACACACCGTAGATAACCCCTGCTCCCCCTCTAGGTAGCTTGGCGCGAGCAGGCACTCTTATCCCCAAGGCAATGTGTGTATTAAATGCACTTAACACAACAATAATCCCCAATCCACCACAAAGTGAGACCACACAGGTAAGTATATTTATAAAAATATATCTTTATCTATTTGCAGCAGTAAAAATCAACAGTATACGATAATTACTTCTTTAGGAAAATGTTGCACTTAATCTTAATGGTTGCACTGGTGTTCAGGAAGTTCTAATAGTAAAATCAGTCTCAAATTTCTTAAATCTGTATTAATAATGATAATACGAACTTACATCCAAAGCATCTCTTTAACTGGCTGTCAAGGTAATGCCAGCGTGTAATTTATCTCCAAAATCAGCCTTTCACTATATTGTGCCCAAACAATGCTAGCGCGCCTCACCCGTGGCTTCGGGCGCACCCGCCGACCAGAACAGACTTGCTCCCAGCCCCGGCCGGTCCCTTCTCCTCGCCGCCCGCTCTCAGCACCTCCAAGGAGCGGCGGGGAGCTAGCACAGCTCTTCGGGACACAGGCCAGGGGCCATCAGCATTCGCGTTGCTCCCGCGGCGAGGACGGGTCTCGAGGACGGGTCTCCTTCTCGCTGCGGGCGCGGCTCCTCTCCTCCACAGGCTTCCCCGGACCAGCCAATGATGTCGCGGCACTTCCGACGGGCCTCCGTGTGCACCCGGAAGTCAGCCAATAGCAGTGCGGCTCCAGGGGCAGGCCTGCGATGACGTGTCCTTGTCCACCAACCAGCACACGGCCTCGGCGATGACGCTACGGCGCATGGGCTAATCCCGTTACGGCGTTGGTGAGGGGGCTCGGCTCTCTCATCCAATCAGAGAGCAGCGGGCTCGATCTTTGCAGCGTCGGTACCGGCAAGGTACGGGGCACTTCGTCGGGTGTTTACTGACCCCGGGCCGCGATGGTGAAGCTGCACACAGGTTGATTTAGTGCACCCTGCACGGGGAAGGGCCACAAACCTTCGGTCTTCACACAACACGTGTCGATGAACACAGCGACCTCACAGCACGGTACAGCAGCCGGTGGGCAGGCAATACACAGCGCGGTGCTCTCCAGCCAAACAGAGGGCAGCCAGCGCTCCACACAGACAGATGATCGACGGTCAGGCAAACAGCAGTGCTCACGATCTCTTCAGCCCACAGCAGCTTCAGGGGACACAGCAGAGTTTTGTAGTCCTTGGGCAACCTTTATGTCCTTGGGTTGCAGAACAGGGGGGCAGCTCTTCTCAGGCCCTTGGAGATTCAAGTTGAAGACTCAGCACACAGCAAAGTCTCTTTAGTTCAAGTAAGCAGGGACACAGCACACAACAAAGTCCCTCTTCTCCTCAGCTTCAGTTGGTCAGCAGAACAGGTCAGCCCTTAGAGCACACAGCAAGGCAATCTTCCTTTAGTTCTCCAGCAGTCCTTCTTCCAGCAGAGGTTCCTCTTGATTGAAGAATCTGATCTTCTGTTGTCAGGGGTCCTTCTTTTATACCCCAAAAAGTCTTTGAAGTTCTTTGAAGTCTTTGTGCAAGTGGGCCCTGAGCCCGATCTAAACCAGTTCTGGGTGTTGCTGGGGGCTCTGGGGGTTTCCTGGCTTCCTTCTGTCTTTCAGTATCAGGAACAGAGGTGACAGTCACCCAGCGGGAGGTGGAGCCAGCATTGTGGTCAGGCAGGCACAGCCCAAGTCACTCCCAGGTGCTATCTCCTCCCACTTCCTTGGCAGCAGATGCAGCCTTTCATCCACGGGCTGACTCAGACAACCTCCTGGGGGCTCTGCAGCCCCTGTCACCCTCAAACCAGACAGTCAATCCACAAACAGTCCCAGGCACACAGAAAGGTAAGACAAGAGAACAGCCACTTTCTAAAAGTACTATTCTCAAACACAGAATTTAAAAACAACCTTTCCTAAAAGATGTGTTATTAAATTCTGAGTTCAGGGATATCAATCACTTATGTCCCATCTTGTTCCTATGGGAAGATAGGCTGGTATCCATTGGGACCAGCCTCCCCCATGTTAATCTATGGAGCAAGATAACCTTGCAGCAGTGAGCACACAAAATGGCTGCTGCTCACTTCCAGAGCATGTTACCTGCACTAGTACATGCTCTACCTTCCCCATACACTGCACCCTGCCAAGGGGGGTACCTTGAGCCTTCCATAGGAGTGACTGATGTGCACAGACAGGGAAGGGTTAGGCCCAGCCAGTGGGGACACTGACCAGGCGGACATGGCAGTCCGCTGACTGCACACAGGCACTGCGCTGGCAGGCCTGAGACACAATTTTAGGGCTACTTATGTGGGTGGCGCAATCAGTGCTGCAGGCCCACTAGTAGCATCTGTCATCACCAGCCCTGGCACACACAGTGCACTTTACTAGGGACTTCATGGTGATACAAATATGCCAATCAGGTATACCCAATCCATATGACAATTTATATAGGGAGCACTTACACTCTGGCACTGATCAGCAGTGGCAGAGTGTCCAAAGCATCTAAACCAGCAAAAACGAAATCCAGCACAGCATCAAAAAGACAGGAGGCAGAGGCAAAAAGATGGGGGAAAACCACGCCAAGGGTGTCAGGTCTAACAGTCCTCTTTCTAGTGCAACAGGCAGGTCATTCCGTGCATGCGCGGTGGCCATTTTCTACTAGTTTGTGCCGCAAATCGAGTTTGGTGAGCGCAGGAGCAGCACAAAAATTGCTCAAATACCCACCAGCCTGTGACAGTCCCCCAGCGACGCTCGAATCTCCAAAGGGTGATTTGGGCAGTAAACGAACGCATAGGCATTGCCTACAGTGGTATTTCTAGGCAAGCCCTCCCTCCACATTCTATTTTTTGCAATTCACACATTGGGTCTTGTATCCTTGTGTGGCGTTGGTTTGCCTGGGGTTCACCACTTCCCCTTATTCTATCACTGTCATTTCTGCAGTTGTTTATAGGGCGTTATAGCGCAGACAGTATTTATTGGCTCCAAGTTTCCTCTTGTGGGTGTCACTGTCACTTATTAGTGTCAATATGTGTGAATACTATTACGATGAGGAATATTTTGATGAAGGACCCTCTGGGTCACTGGAGCATGAGCTGGTAGGGGCACTGGATGTAGGAGTCCAGCACTCCGTTAATAAAGCAATGGTCAGGGCTATTGAACCCCTGAATCGTCATTTGTGTAATTATGCCCTGCAGCAGGGATGGCTTCCGGGCTCTGCGTCCCGTTCTTCCTCTAGTGGAAAGGGTTCCAAGAATCCGCATTCTTCAGACTTTGCTAAATTAGCAAAATCTCTCTCTTCAAACCACACTTATGATACTTCAACCAAAGACGCACAGTCTAGTTCGTCTCCAAAGGCTGATGATACTACCTCCTCGGATACGGCTTCTGAACCAGAGTCTTCTCCGCCTCCTGCTAAGAAGCAGCGCAAGGAGCGTTTTGTTGATGCGCTGTCCCATCCAAATTTACTTACCTTTGACCCCGCTGAAATTATTCACCCTAACTCCTCCTCATGGCTTCCCTCTACTGAGGTTGCTGATTATGTACAGTCACACATACGTCAAGCCTTTGATAAAGATGTCAGAGCGCGTTTGCGTTCAGAATGCCCTATACCGGATTTGGCTGATAAAGTGGCAGACACTCCGGAGGTGGACCCCTCCATGCTTACCTACCTCAACAAATATACAAAAGATCATAAGAAAGGAATCGATCGAGCATGGAGGTCCTGTCAAGATAAGTTGCTTGATTTGACGGGTCCCCTTACAAAAATACTGAACAGGGGTTTTAAAGCTAAAGCCTCAGGGCATATCATAAATCCTGATGATCTGATCAGTTGGGCTCAGCGAGCCATCCGTCAATTGGGCAATGCAAACTGTGCCATGTCCTGTGAGCGCCGCCGCTCTATTCTTTTGAAACTCGACCCAAAGTTAGCAGACCTCTCTACATCTGAATCAGACCCTTTGGCTCAGGGTCTTCTATTTGGTCAGCTTTTTCTGAAGGAATTGACTACATTTGTTGCTACTTTGAGTGGGCTTGACAAGGCACAGGGTTCCCTCAAACAGGCTTTTCGCCCGTTTTTTGGCTGGGCCGGACGTCACCGTGGGCGGTCGTTTGGCTGTGGCTACCAGCAAAGCGCCCAGCGAGGTTATAACTCCCAACATGAAAAATATCATGACTTCAACTCCTCCGCTTTCTTCTATCCACCACGTGGATCCCGTAACAACTTCAAGAAAGCCTATTATGGAGGTAACCAAGGAGGTTAACGTGATGCTGATGGAGCAAGGATTCGCACGTAATGCGACTTGCTTGTATTCAGTCCTCTCGACATAACGTTAATATACTAATCAACATGTTTTGTCCTATTAATATTGCATTACATGACATCTAAGTGAAGCTTGCATATGTGCCTTTACTAACGATAATCCGCTTACATTAATATGGCCGCTGCTACGCGGGTTTTGTTATTGCGCATGCATCTGTCACACTCACGTGACATGGCGTACTTTCTGCTTTGGAGGGAATCTTTTGCTTCTGAGCATTAGAACTATGATGGCTGGTCTGTGTTACAGCATGCATGAGACTTGCACTGCTGCTTTTGCTAAGCTGTTCGTTCTGCTTAACTCTAACGTAATAGTTAAATATAAAGTAATGGGAATAGAGTAGAGATAAGTGGTATACAGTGCATTCATTTAGTCTTGTTCTAAAAATGTTTCTTTTCTATTCTTTCATGTAATGACGCTTCTGAACCTGAAATGTACCCAATACTCTATTTTGAAACCCACTGCACTCCATATTGAAACCTTTGAGCCTGCGCACCAGAGTCTGAAAACCATCTAGTCACGGCATTGAATGAATGCCAGGGAATTTTTTGACCAAGATGCGCCTGGGAACTTCAACTCCTGACTCCTGTGAAGGAAGCTGATCTAAAATATGAACTAAAATGTAACCAATATTGGAACATTCATTGCTGGGTGGAATAAAACATACATGGGAAAATAAATTGATGGGCGGTAACGCAAACATTAATATTCATTCTAAAAGTTTCATTTTGGTATGGTGTGATGACCTCTCCTCACTCTTTTGTCCAATCAAAATTGGGGATCCTTACACTTGCAACATTGGGGGGGTGGTATACTGACCTGGAAAATAGTATAACTAGGGTAGGCTTAGTTATTTAATTTCTCCGACTTGTCCAAATAGCTGACCTGTCACTGACCCAACGCACTCAATGGGTGATCAGGAGCAGAGGTACTGGCGGAGCCCTCTGTCAGAAGGTTCGAAACCCAGATCGGGGTTTGAGAGCTGAAGTGCTGGCGAAGCACTTTGTTGGAGAGATCGATAACTCTTACCGGGTTCTGGCTGTTAGCTGCAGAGAGGGAGTAACGCAGGCGTTGCAACTTTAACTGCGGGTGCCGGTCTTACCCTGTGGTGGTCCTGTCCTGATCCAATTTGGCTTTACCTGTCCTGATTCTGATCTGTACCTGCTTGTCTTTATGGTGCCTGCACTTTCTGGGTTCTGTCCTTTACATTGACCCGTGACCAGGGTTAGTTCTTCACACCATTCTAGGTAAATATTCATGTGGGTATGTCATTGTATTGTTTCCTTCTTTCTTCCCCCCTTAATGTCAAATGCATAAAGACTGCTTTATAAAAACTCTGCATGTTTTCATTCTAATCGTTATTTTCCTAATTGAGAATTTTCTATTGTTCAATGCTTGGATTATGACATTTAAAGATTTGAGATAAGGAGTTTAAACCTTTCCCGAGTTGTGGTTATTTTATGAGTGCAAATGTTCTTATTCTACCTATTATTCTAACACCTTTGATCCCTTAGGACTTTATGTACCGAGGACAAAGATTGGTAAGACAATGGTATAGGTCCTAAATGAAAATTATAAATCACAGATTAGAGTAAGTGCACAGGTTACCAGGTTACCTGATTAAATCTCATCATATGTTGTTTATGGGCCCAGGTGAGTATGGTAATCTGAGTCGGGTGACCTGCGCGCTCTATCAATGCCGCATCTTCAGGTGAGCCTGATTACCTTTTCAGCGTACAATTGGGGGGCCGAATCAAGTATTTTCTCCACAATTGGTAAAAAAATCTCGCAGGATGCGTGGATTCTGAATTCGGTGCAGGGTTACAAAATAGAGTTCTTTCATTCTCCCTCTCAGAATCTCCCTCCTTGCCCGATGCTTTTTTCTCTTCAATAGCAGGTGTTCATTTCCAGCGAGATCGAGTCTCTGCTTCAAAAAGGGGCCATAGTGCGGAAGTCTCATCACCCTCAGGGTTCCGTCAGCAACGTCTTCCTAGTTCAGAAGAAGGGGGTGGATCCAGGCTTGTTTTAAATCTCAAGGAGTTCAATGGATGGGTTGTATATCATCACTTCAAGATGGAGGGGATCAATCTCCTTCGCGATCTTCTTCAGGAAGGGGACTGGATGGTCCGCCTAGATCTGAAAGATGCGTATCTGTCAGTTCCCATTTACAAACCTCATCGTCGTTTTCTTCAGTTCCAATGGCAGGGAGTCTGGTACGAGTACAGAGTCCTTCCCTTCGGCCTCTTGTCAGCACCTTGGTGCTTCACGAAACTTCTGAGGCCTGTGGTCGAACTTCTCCGAGCCTGAGGCGTTTGCCTCATAATTTACTTGGACGAAATTCTCATTATGGGTCAGTGTCCTCATCTAGTGCTGCAAAATCTTGCTTGGACCATAAATCTTTTGCAGACTCTGGGCTTCTTGGTCAATCCTCAGAAATCTGTGTTGCTTCCGTCTCAGTCTGTCGAGTTCCTGGGTTTTCTGGTCAACTCCCTCACTTGTCAACTCCTCTTGCCCAATCAGAAGATCATATCTATCAAGAGAGAGTTGAGATTGATTTTGCACAAGCAGATTGTGTCCTTGAGGTCTGTAGCCCGGATCGTCAGCTTGTTAGCTTCCTCTATCCAAGCGATCTTTCCGGGTCCCCTTCATTACCGGGCACTTCAAAGACTCAAGATACGTCATCTCCAGAAAGGCCTCAAGTATTCAGATCAGATTCCTCTCACGGAGGAAGCGAGGTGGGAGATGTTGTGGTGGCTGGAGCATATGGAGTCGTGGAACGGACGAGCCCTATTCGGCACAACTCCAGAGGTGGTGATTGAATCCGATGCCAGTCAGTGGGGTTGGGAGCCCATTGCGGTCAAGTGTCCACGGGCGCCCGTTGATCTCAGGAGGAATTGAATCTCCACATCAATTGCCTGGAACGTCTGGCGGGTTCCTTTTCGATTCGCTGCCTTTCGTCCAGTCAAACGAATTGTTGCATTCTTCTCCGCATGGACAACGTGTCAGCAGTTCATTATGTGAACAAGTTGGGCGGGACACGGTCTAGCAGAGATTGCCAAGGATTTTTGTCACTTTTGCCTTCAGAACAAACTGTTTGTAGTGGTGGAGTATCTTTTTCGGGGATGCAGCAACCAGGTTGCTGATTGGAATTCCCGACACCTCAGGTATTTCAGCGATTGGAGGCTTTACCCTCGAGTGTTACGGTTGTTGAAGCAGACATGGGGCCCTTGTCAGATCGATCTGTTTGCCTCCCGACTCAACAAACAGATTTCAGTATTTTTCAGCTGGCGTCCGGATCCGGAGGCTCTAGCCACGGATGCTTTTCTTCAGGTGTGGCCTCCAGCTCTATGTTATGCGTTTCCCCCGTTTGTAATGATTCCCCGGGTCCTGGCCGGGACCAAATGTTATCAGTCGGAGATGATTCGGATCACTCCTCTCTGGAGGGCTCAAGCGTGGTTCCCAATACTTCTGGAAATGTTATGTGCGGTTCCGATCCTTCTTCCTCAGCGGTGGAAAGTGTTGCTAGATCCTCTTAAATCCACGCATCCATTGATGACATCAGGCCAACTCATGCTGGTTGCTTGGCGAATTTCTGGGATCGCTGGAAAGTCCCAGGCCTATCGCGAGACTCTACCAGACTTAATAGCGAGGCTTGGTCGCCCAACAAACACAAGCGTTATGCTGCAGCCTGGAAACGATGGTGTGATTGGTGCTCTCAACGGGTGGGGGATCCCTCTACAGTAGATGTCACTTTGGTAGTTGCACTGTCAATAATTTCCGGTCAGCCATCTCGGTTGGTCACATGACGATTGATGGCAAACCAATTGGTGAACATCCTTTATTGTGTAAATTACTCAGAGGTATCCGGTTGGTAAAACCACCCTGTTCTAAGTAATCTGAGCTTTGAGATGTCTCCACTGTCTTACGTTTCTTGGACACCTGGCCAGCTAATCAGTTTCTGTCTCGTAAATAACTTTCTGCCAAGCTAGCTATGCTGCTTTGTCTAGTCTCCTGCAAGCGAGTTTCCGATATCCGCGCTTTGGATCTAGCGGGTCATAGGTTTTCTGCAGAGGGTGTTACTTTTTTGGTCACCAGACGCACTAAATGTAACACTACTTCTTTCACTTAACCTGTGTTTCCGATAATCCTAAACTATGTGTGGTACAATGTATCTGGGATTATGAGGTAAATACTGCAGGCTTTCGTCAGGGTATGGGGGGTCAATTGTTGATCGCTCTGCAGAAACCTTTTCGCCCAGTGACCCCAGCTACCTTAGCAAGATGGGTGCTTTGGCTCATGGGCGAAGCTGGTATTGATGTTTCAAGATTTGGTGCTCATTCTGCTCGTGGTGCTATGGCATCCAAGGCCTTTTCTGTAGGAGTCAGTTTATTGGACATTATGAATGCAGCTGACTGGTCCTCTGACTCTACATTTAAAACTTTTTATTATAAACCTATTGTGAATATTGCATCTGTTGTGGTGGCACAGCTTTAAATAAGCATAATCAGAGCCTCCGGTCCTGACATAGAATTCAAAATTTGCGAACATATTTGACAAGAATTTTCAATTCTATTAAGGACACGGAGGCAAGGATTATCCCACCCATAATTCAGTATTGTGATTTATGATTTGAATTGTTTTTGTATTGCACTGTGTGCCTATGCTGTTTTTGCCCTTCCCTTTATGGTTTAAGTCGCTCTTGCTGGGAGTGTGGTATTACGACTCTATCTTTCCATTTCAGGTTCTGATCTCAAATAAGGTTAGCTGATTCTCACCTTTCGAAGAGTTTTCAAGGTCTCTACATGAGGAAGCTGTTCCGTTGAAGCTGGCTTCAAGTCTTTTGTTTCCTGCCCATCGGCCTACGGATTTCATTCTGAAGAATTGATTCTTCTTTCCAGCTGTTTTCAGATATCAGGCTATGTTTATTCTTGGACTTAACTGTTTATTTTCACACAAAGAAAGAGGATGTGGTATTCTCTTATGCTCCTTATATAGGGGTCTACTCTATGGTTGTCATGTGATACCCAGTAGTGTTTATGGGTATTGTAGTGTGTATTTTTATTTTACTTCATCTGATTGGCTGCTGAGATTTTCAGTAAAGAAAATGAGAAGCATAATCCTCGCCTCTGTGTCCTTAATAGAATTGAAAATTCTTGTCATGTATGTTCGCAAATTTTGCATTTTCCTATAAAATGACAATACAGTTTGTTTCTGAAAGTGCTGCTTTTCGGTTCAGTGATCCATGCAGGAGATTATGGGCAGATCATTTGGGGTGGGGAGCTGCGGCAGCAAGTGAACTAAGAAGTGCATGCCTGTTCACCTAAGGGTGCTGGTTTGAGCATGGCTGCCTCTGTGCTAGGGAGGCAGTGAGGTAGCGCGTGCCAATGACACGCGGCATTACTCCAATCCGTTGTCGTAGAAGGCTGCTATGCACACGGCCTCTGGGGCTGGAGACATCATGGGGAAACACGCAAACTCTTCCACCGCCCACCTTCCGCCTGGCAGCACCTTTACAAGCGTGAAACCACACAAAAGAATCTCTTCAGGCTCTAGAAAGAGGGTGCTTTTGTAGGATGAGTCCTCTGAAATCAACTGTGTTTTTTGAAGGATGAGCAAGGGTTTTAAAATAAGTGAACTACTTAAAGTCTAAAGAGGCCTTTTAATTTTTAGGGAGGTGAACATGAGTACAAGGAGCGTGATAACAATGGTGATTTAGAGATAAGCAGTGACTTTTAGTTCTACTTGTAAGCGCAGTTTACAGGAATTGCTATTACTTCCAATTCTTTGAAAGAAACAGGACAGGATTCGGCACAGCCCAAATGAATTCATCTCACGCTATTGGCTGTTTGGTGTATCATTCTGCTTTCTAGATAGTTCTTCCATCGGAATGCAGGAGGGACTTTTTTACGTCTGGAAAGTAAACTCAGTCATCACACTTTTAGCCACACTCAATTCTTTAATGCACGTTCTATGCAGAAAGCTATCATGTTTTCTTACTTTTCTTCCAAGTATTCGCAAAGCTTATAGGTGCAGCTTTAATGTGCAAAATAAAATTTAATCCTGGCTGCAGGGTCTGCGCTGCAGGAGGGAGTGGCTGGGCACCACTTAAAAAACAAACACTTCAACAAGCTCTGCACAAGCTGTGAAATCTTGCATACACTCTCGTGGCCTAGTTTAAAAAATATATATTTTAATTATTGAGTGCTGTAGTCAAATGCTACTTCTTATTTCCGAAAGAGATGTGAAATTAAATTATTTAGCTTAATTATTAAGTGAAAATCAATATGCAGGTGAAGTAAATTAAAAGGGCTATGCATTAAGTTCTTAATAGAGATCGCTTTAAACCCAACAACGTTGTTACTATCGATGTAGTTCAAGCCATGGTTGGATAATATTTCAGTTCCAGATTCTGCTGCACTGGGGACAGAGGTCAGAATGGTGCAGTGTTGCCACATTCCATTTCAAGGGAGTCCAATGTAGGTCCATAAGAGTTGGATCCATGACAAATTTTCAGGATATCCAAATACCATAAATGTACTTACAATGAATCTAAATTATTAGATCTAATTACATTTCAGTGGGGATCCTAAAAATCTGTTATGGAGTCGGCCCGTCTCTACGACAATAGACACCTCTGCAGTGCTGTAACAATAGCCCCGCAGCCCCAGCAGTGCACGGGGAGGCGGAGCTCCAGGGAACCCTTTCCGGCACTGTACACGGGCACCGTACCTCTGGCCTGGGAGCTTCTGACTGGGTGTAGAGTCTCCATGTACTTTGCAGGGAGGCCCCCTCAAACTTATTTATGCCACTGCACCTCTGGGGGATAAGGTGGCATGGCCTAAGCAGGCTGAAGACAGTATGGGGACATGGTCGCGCCCAGGATACGCTATGTTAGGCATATTTGTATAGTGCACTAATCACCTGTGAGGGTATCCAGATGCAATGTTCTGTTTTGTGTGCTGACAGCGGCTACCACGGATATACGCAAACAATCATGCTATGATTGTCTCGGCTCCTCGTGTAATGTACAGCCACCTCTGCTCTGCTGAGTGACTGTGATTAACTGCCCCTGGTGATTTAATGCAAGCGTGTCTCAGGCTGGTGAAATACACATTTAATACATGCCTGGAGTGCTGACAGGCGAGAGTTATGCATGGTGATATGTGGGATGTGTCGTGAGCATATATTGTAGGTTTGGTGTCGTGATTGCTTCACGCCAGTCCTTTCAGCCCCAGCCAACAGTGTATGCACTACAAGCCATTCCTACAGGGACAGCTCCTTGGACACAGCGCTGATGTAGCGCTGAGAGAAGAAACCAGCGGTGGTTCGGAGGAAGACAGGGAGAGAAGGGGAGAATGGAGAGTGCTTGGGAGAAGAAAGCAGGAAACATCTAATAATAGGGCAGATAGGAGAAAATAAACAAAGCAGGAGGGAGAAAGGGGCATAGAAAGCAGATGACGGAAGAGGGACTGGGGGAAAGAGCATGGAAAGGGGGCGCAGGCAAGAGAGTGTGCAAAGACCGGGAAACCAGGGAGAGTGAACAAGACAAGTGTTGGCAAAGACAATAGGTGTTGCTTTAAAAGGCTACACCTTTGGCATTTCCCATGTTTTTTTGCGAGAGCTTGAGAGGGGGCACAGAAAATAGCAGGGTGGAAGAGTAAAGAAACACATCATACTGCTGGTTGCTAAAAAAAACAACCGTGCGCCTCGCGCGGCAGCAGAGGGAGGGGGCCTGCGCAATTCCCTTGTGGGAGCATGCAGCAAGGCGCGATGATTGCGACCATATGGCGCCACCATATGGTGTTGCGCGCTCCCTCAAGGGAATCGCCAGACGTGCATGCATTGCCATTGCAAGCAATGCAACGCATGCTCGTCGTTTTTGCTCCCAATGCTATGCCGATGGCTAAAGGTCTCTCTCCTAGGCACCGCATGCGCGCTGCGTAGGCGAGACCTAAAAATGGCTTGTGGTATCAGTGAATGCCCTTTGTACATTTTTTTACCAAAATACTCCAACCCAGCCCTGGCAATTTTTCAAGATCCATGCGTGATATGATGCTCCAGTCCAGGGCGTTTTCTTTAAAATATACGATTTGAAGTCTTGTTTATTCCATTATAAAACCAGACTACACGTCCCACAATTAAAAATTAAAAATCTGTATGGAGCAACGCATCATGCATGGACCTGGACAAATTGACAGCTCTTTCACCCACAAACCGCTCGCACACCCTTCAATTTGGGAATGTGTTGCTTCCCCATTCCCAGGGCCATTTTGGACAAAGCAGGCACCAGGTGTTTCCCTGGTAGGCCACCAGTGTGGAGGCCAGTTTTAGACCCTGTGGGACAGTTTTTGTAACTAAGGACCGGTTTTGCAGCATTTTTGCAATACCGGCCCCCTGCAACAAAATAGAACAAGCTGTTTCACTAGTACGCCTTGTACCAGGTTTACTACCTTGAAATGTTTCACCATATTTGTGTATTATTATGTATGAGTAAATACACTTATGAGTGTAAACTCAAATTTTTTGAATACAGAAGAAACTTTACATTTGGAAATAATGCCATTGGCACATGTAACTTAAACTTATGTTCCGGGGCTACTATGTAGCCTGTTATGGAATATTCATAAAACGTTGTAATTTTTTTTTCCAGTGCTGTAAACTTTGTTTTAAACTCTTGAATGTATACATCTCGCCAGTAGTGAGAGCTCTCTTCGCAGGTCTCTCCGCTCACACCAATTATAGGTATCCCTGACTTCCCGCAAGCCACACAATAGAAAGCATTCATGCATTGGCAAGAGGCAAATTGTAAGCGAATTGGGGACCTATTTGATGTGAAAGGCCTGCTAGACTTTAAAGTGGTAAAACAGGATTTTGGGTTCCCAGACTCCGAATATTGGCATTTCCAAGCGATTAGACACTGGGTGACACGACCCGATATTAAGCCCCATGCCAGTAGGCGACTGACGCTGTTCGAACGTTGGCTCTTATCTAAAAAAGGCGACTCCCGCATTCTTTCCGACATATACTCCTTCTTTATTACAATTCTGTTTTATGTTGGAACCAAACCCCTGAGCGGGGCACAGTAACACAGCGTTAAGCCTACAACCTCTATCCGAGGCAGGCCGTGAAGAATGCGCAATAGATTTCACGTAGTCAGAGTATTTAACACAGCGCCTTGCCAACAACCCCAAGGGGGCCGGCCGCGTGTCTTAGGATAAGCTGTTAAAGTTGTTCAGCGTTGGTAGATCCCCAAAGACGGATCAGGGAGAGTAGGTGGGAAGTCAACAAACCCAGCACTTACGAACGACCCAACAGAGGTCCGTGAACACAGAGAGGAGCTACAGAGGAAGAAGGGAAGAGGAAAGAAAAGAGGAAAGAGGCCAGAGACAAAAGATAGAGGAGATAGCGCGCTAGCAGGTTGGGCGGGTTGGGCCGTGGATGAGGAGTGACATTAGGCAACGAGGGTCGGCCTCTAGAGCTCAGTTGTTATGGAAGTCGTCTAAGGGAGAAACCTAGTGGGATCTGTAGGGACGACAGCATCCTCAAAGAGATGTAGGGTCTGGAGCCTAGTGGGCAAGTGTCATGCGTGCTCCATTGAGCACAGGTAGCGCACCAAGGGCTTCCAAACTGATTCAAAGCGGGTGTGACGCAACTGGAGCCGCGCCGTGAGGAGCTCCAGTGCCAAGACGTGCCACAGCCACACAAACCGGGAAGCTATGGGAGGTGCTTCACTCTTCTTCCAATACAAGGCTATGAGCTGCTTGGCCGCACCTAGCATTTGTAGCGTTACAATCCAGTCACTACGGGTTAGGGCCTTAAGGTTTGATGGTCTGACACCCAACAGGATTGTACCTATGGCTACAGGCAAGGTGAAACCCAACTACCCCCTGATGTGGCTAAGGACCTCCTTCCAAAAGACAGTAAGGAGCGGGCATGCCCACCATATGTGCACAAAGTCCCCCGTCGTAGCCCGACACCTCCAGCACAGTGACGAAACATTGGGGAACATCTTGTGAAGCCGCAGGGGAGTGTAATACCATTGAGTTAAAAGTTTATAAGCATTTTCCCTCTGCGGGATGCTCCGATATACCTTGGGGATGTCTCTCCACACCGCGTCCCACTGCGAGGGCGTAATGTCCGTATCTACCGCTATCTACCATTGGGGCTGATACGGGTGGATGGGTATGAGTGGTGGGTGCTGTAGAATGTGGTAGATTTGGGAGACCAACCGTTTTAAGCCTCCTAGGGTGCGCGCCAGGCGTTCGAAAGGGGTAAAGGCGCGTGTGGCAGCTCGGTACATACTGCCTTCAGAGGCCCAATGTCGCAATTGGGCATATGCAGCTGTGCGGCGAGCTGCAAGAGGAACTCCTCACGACATTGATCAAACGATTTAAATGAGCCTCCGTCAAACAAGTGGCAGAGCACCCTGCAGTCCCCCTGCACCCAGTTCTCAAATGCCCGAGTTTGATAGGCCAGCGGGAAGTGAGGGTTTGCTGCTACGGGGGTATGTGGGGACGGGAACGTAGTAAGACCCCTGGAGACAGCAGTGGCATCCCAGATGTCCAGCACCGTTTTCGTGGGCACTGCAAGGTACGCACTTCTGGAGCGGGCCGCTCGATGGCAGGTCCCAAATGGTGCGCCCCGTCACCGCCCTGTCCATGTGTAGCCACCCTTTTTCACTCTCTCTCACCCCCCATTCTATCACAAATCTGAGGTGTGCGGCCCAGTAGTAGTGGACCAAGTTAGGGCAAGCTAGTCCCCCCCTGTCTCGCGGAGCCATGAGAATTTTCTGGGAAAAACTGGAACGCTTACCACCCCAGATAAAGGATGTGAGCTCGCGTTGTAGGCTTCGTATGCAGTGCAGCGGGATTGGAGTGGGGAGGCATTGAAATACGTATAGGATTTTGGGGAGGATCGACATTTTGACTGCGTGGAGGCGGCCTAACCAGGACAACATTAAGGGTTTCCACCGCCGCAGATCCTCTAAGATCTCCTTTCGGCAGGCGCGCCAATTAAGAGAGCTCCAGTCATCAAGGGAGGGGGTCAAAGTGAGGCCCAGATATCTGATATGGCGCTCAGCCCACTGGTAGGGCACAATCCCCCTCAGGGCGGAGAGATCCTCCGCCAGGATGGTAAGATTTAGAGCCCAGGACTTGTGGTTGATCTTGAGGCCGGAAGCTCTTTCAAAAAGACAGATTTATTATCAAAGACAGTGGTCCTTAGACACGAGAGGGAATGTTCAGGGAATAAATATAGACTAAATAGAACTATATTTTTAAGAAATGTCCAGCCGGACAGTTTAATATGTTGATAAGAATAATGCAAGAGGAATAAGACACAGGGCCCAATTCACAGAATGAACTTAAGACTCAATCCTAAACTTACTACTGTTTTGGTATTCACAGATTGCACTTACTACTTTTGGTATTCACAGAATGAACTTACTCATTTCGGTATTCAAAGAAGTTAGGACTCCTAACTTTAGGACTCCTAAATGCCTTTTGTGAATACCGAAAGTCCTAAAATTACGATTTTACTCAATTTAGTAGTAGTAAAGTTAGGACTACTAACTTTAGGACGCCTAAATGCCTTCTGTGAATACCGAAAGTCTTAAAATTAGGATTTTTCTCAATTTAGTAGTAGTAAAGTTAGGAGTCCTAACTTTACTACTACTAAATTGAGAAAAATCAGCCGGTTCCTGGAGACGCATTTTCACATGGGCGTGGTCCGACAGAGAAATGTCCGAGATGGAGGCTCCCAACGTGTCTCGGAGCAACTCCAGCGACGCAAAGAGGAAATCGATACGGGAGTAGGACCTATGGGTGTGCGAATAGAATGAATAATCTCTAAGATCCGGGTTGTGATAGCGCCACACATCTAGTAGTCCTAAGTCTGCAATCTGCCTGCGCAGTGCAGAGGACATCACCCCGGAAGCGTTAGAGGCAGCACCACAGCGATCCAAGTCCGATTCCCACACTAGATTGAAGTCCCCTCCCAGTATCATGTGCGGGTCTCCACAGGGTATCTGTTACCTCAGGAGTGTCTGGAGGTAACGGTCTTGTAACTGGTTAGGAGCATATACGTTGCACAAAGTGAACCTGCGCCATATACCGTAACCTTGAGGAAGCGCCCATCCCCACTCTTATAGGGTCAGGAGTCTCCCCACCTGAAGCCAGCTCTGCATAGTATGGCCACTCCCGCAGTTTTAGTGTCCGCTGCCGCCCAGAACTGAAGAGGGTACTTGGGGTGGGCCATGCGGTGTGTCCCCCCCTGCAGTAGGTGGGTTTCCTGAAGATAAATAATGTCGGGATGCTGTTGGAGGAGATAGCGCCAAACCTGCTTGCGCTTATTAGGGGAGTTCAGGCCCTTAACGTTAAGTGATAAAACCTTCAGGGTACTAGGTATAGTCGCAGCCATAGCAAATGTCGAGCAGGATCCGCCCACGTACCCTGCTCCCACTAGCGCAGGAATGGTGACCATACGAGTCTGCCAAAGGATCCGCCCCCCCCCACCCAGGTGACAGCCGCCACCCCAGGCCCACCCCACCACCCGCCAGACCAGAGGAAAGGGAAAGAGAGGAAGGCCAGAGAAAGGAAAGCAAAAGAGATGAGATGAAGAGAAAGAGAGGGAGAGAGGAAACAGCAAGAGGCCAAACACGCCTCAGATGTACCAAGGACAACAAAGGCCAACAGAGCCATTTCGGACTACCCCAGTCACCAGGCATCCTCTACCCAAGGGTTTGGACGCACTCAGGAATGTCACTCCCTATGGGGCAGCACAGGGGTACCCACAGGCAGGATAGGAAACCTCGGCCCCAGTAGCCTCGCTGCTCGAACCAGAATCAGGGGCACCGCATAACTGGGCGGAGCAGTTGGGCATATCAACGGCCATCACTCAGCCCCTCTTGGCGAACCAGTCATTGTAGTTCGAGTAGAGCCCCAATAGGTCCAGACCCGCCACGCGAGCAGCACCGGGGGGGGCCCGCATGTTGAAGTCAGGGGCAGTGGAGTCCCCAAGCGTAGGCCAAGGCAGGACGTCGCGGGGCATAGATCGCCTGCGCCACAAGGGGACTGGTGTTCAGGCCGGCGACAGCATCAAAGTGCGGGAGTCCAGGCATCACATGGGGCGTCTGTGCAGGTAGCATGCCAAGACAGTATTGCGAGGTGGTAGGCAAAGGAGCGCCCCATAGCGCCAGAAGGAGCCACGGAAGAGTATGCCCCAAAATGTCCCAGGTCATGGGGTGGGCGGATGGGAGGACTGGCCATCGCGGTCGCCCTCAAGGGAGCGGATGTGCGCTATGATGTCCTGCTTGGCCTGGGACGCAGATTTCTCATCTATTGGAGGGGATCGACGGTGTCGCCGAACCCTTGTCCAGTCCGGGCGAGCAGGGACTCTCTCCTGATGACGTGATCTTGAAGGGCTGTGGGCCGGCGATCCCGGCATCTTGAGAAGTTGCGCTGCCTCCTGGTAGGACCGGAGGACCCTGCGCTTGTCCTCCCAGCAAAAGGGTTGGCCCCACTGGTAAGCAATGTTGAGAGCCCTCAACTTCTCCATCACCGGCCGAAAAGTTCTTCGCCGACGCAGGGTGTTAGGAGCCAGGTCCTGAAAAATCTGTATTTTATGGCCTCCGTAGGTGAGGTTGGGCTTGTCCCAGGCCGCTTTCAAGATGGCTTCCTTCTCAATCAATCAATCAATCAATCAATCATTGCATTTATATAGCGCACTACTCACCCAGAGGGTCTCAAGGCGCTGGGGGAGGGGGGGTCCGCTACTGCTCGAACAGCCAGGTCTTGAGTTGCTTCCTGAAGGCGAGGTGGTTCTGGGTCAGGCGGAGGTGGGTGGGGTGGGGTTCTCCGTAAAGTAATGCACCCGCGTTAGGATGTCTGGGAGGAGGCCCGCCCTACCCGCCGGTCCGTACACCCGATGGGCACGATCCAAAGCCGGGGGGAGGCGTCCTCGTCTCCCCACACCTCGTGTAGGAGCTGCGCCACGTAGGTCAGAATGTCCGTCCCTTCCTCGTCAAGCGGTACACTGCGGATTCTGAGGTTATTCCGGCGGCTTCTGTTCTCAAGGTCCTCCTGCTTCATCTGCAGTTCAATGTTTTGCTCTTCCAGGGCCCCTACTCTCTGCCACAGCTGTTCCTGGTCCTCCGTACTCGCGTCGACTAACTTCTCCAAGCCGTCCACTCTGTCGCCAAGCTCAGTGACCTCCTTGCGCATCTCCTTAACGCATGTTTGCACTTCCGTGCACAAGGAGCCTATCTCCATCTTAAGATCAGACATAAAGGAGGCCATGAAGGCCTGAGTCACCAGCGGCGAGTCCGCAGCCATCGACGAGGGGTCGTCAGTTGGCGCCGCCGCCCCAGTCTTGCCCCACATAGCCATCACCGACGTGCCTTTAGCCGTCGCCGCCCGTTCCTGCTTGCCTCCTTTGGACCTTGTCATCGTCGGGCCTGCAGTTGAGAGCTAGGTGCTTGTGCTCCCAGGCAGCAGCAGTTCAGTGACCAGTGACCAGGGCCCCCGTCCACCACAGGCCCAGATGTAAGGCCCGCCAAGGGCGCCCCCGGGCAATGGAGGCAGAAGACAGGGCCCAGCAGTATAGAGTGGTGCTCAAGGCGCCGCACTCGGGGTAGAGAGGCAGGAAGCAGGGAAACAAGATGCGAGCCGGGCGCAGCTTCCAGACCAGGCCCCAGTTCGCAAGGGGGGAGGGGCGCAGGGCGACAGGCCGAAGCCCGCCAGGGACACCAGGAGCGAGGGGCGCCACTCACGTGCAGCCGCACCCCCCGCAGCCCCCAGCGGATGCACCTCACCTCCGCACTCGCGCCAGTGCCTCAGGGCTCCGTAACCACTCGGTGATGCCACCGCCAGTCGCGTCTTCCACGGCGGGCAGGAATCTAAGATGGCGGCCGTAACGGCGCTCCGGGCCTGTCTCGTCGCTGCAGTGCCGCGGCCCCCCGGCAATCCAGCGCCTAGGGCCTCTGTTCCTTCGGGCTTCTCCGCCTGCCACTGGGAGTGTCCGGCTCTGGGCTCAATGTGCGGCTGTACCGCAATCCCCCGGCAGGTCGGCACCAAGATTCTCCGCTCCAGCAGGCCTCTCCGCCGCTCACAGGGGGAGCCCGTCTCCAAGTCTGGCGCCCGCTCCAGCAACAGGACTGCGAGGCCTCCTCCGGCCGGGACCACTGTCCGCTGCACCAGGCTTCGGCGTTGCAGCGCAAGAGTAGAGCCCACGCCGGGGCCGTTTTGTATAGCCCACCGGGCCGCTGCTGAGTGTCACCCTGGAGAGGCAGTCTGGGCTTGGGGGGAAGGGTCTGCCGCCGGCCCCTCAGTCAATATGGCGGACGCGACTGCCAGCCAGAGCCCCCCCGTCACACCACCGCTTCGCTGGCAGCTTTCGGGGGTCCTGTCACCGCTCACACAGCACCCCACTCAGCCAGGGATCTCTCTTAGCTGCGAGCAGCCCTCAAACTCCGCTCAAAATAGCTCATATAGGCAGCAGGGCACCGGAGCTCATCGGAGTCACAGCCTACTCCATTGCCGCTGAATCCACGCCCCCCCATATACTCCTTCTTAAATACACAGACTATCCCCTTGCAAACACCGGCCAGGAGAAGATGGGAGCTCAAGTGTGAGCGCCGATTCACAGACAAAGAATGGACTTAAATCACAGCGTACTTCCGCTACTAGTGCCTCCGGCATGGAGACGTTGTTAAAACTAGCACACTGCTTGTACTACAACCCAGCTCGCTTTTTACAGTGGCAAAGGAGAAGAGGGGATACATGTTGGAGACACTGCACTCAGTCGGGCACACTTGCCCACTTGTTATGGCATTGCCCAAAGCTGTATAGGTACTAGGAGGCGGTGCTTGCTGACATTGATCAGATGTTTGACACGAAAATACCGCACTTCCCTAGTTATGTCCTTTTGGGACTACCTAACCCGCTAACTTATCCTCTTCATTCAAAATAGGGGCAAGGCCATCACTTTGGCACTATGCGCAGCAAAGCAGGTTCTGTTGTCAAGATGGGGTCCCGATGTTGTCCCAGCGCATTCTGATTGGCTCCAAAAACTGTGGGACTTATTAGGGATGGGAAAATTCATGGCTGTTGTCAATCATACCCTACCCAAGTTTGAAAAACGATGGGGATCTTGCATAAAGCATATCGCAGGAGTGTACCAGGAGCTCACGTGCCCCATATATCTGTGTATACTGCAGTTAACACCCGCCACCACTACAACAGAATTGTCACAAGAGAGAAAGTGCTGATTCCTATAAAAATGATATGTGCATGTATTGTTTACCTAATGTACTGTGCTGATTTTTCCTTTTCCCCTCTCCCTTTCCCTCCTTCTGAACTCAGCTACTTCACCGGCCAACGGATGTAGGCAAAGGTTCTTTGGATCTTAAAAATAATTTTTAACACTGTTACAATCCTAAACTCTTGAATTTATTCACATTTTTGTATACCTGCCACATTGATACCATATTAGAAATAAAGAAGGGCAACACAATAACCTCTTGCAGGCTTTGGTATCATTATAAACTTCAAAAACTGTCAAAGATTGTTCTAAATATGCAATTTTGGGTAACAAATAATTTGCATATATTAATGTTTTTTTATGATGACTATAGATGTAATAGACACATTATTATTGTTGCACTTAAATGGATTTTATTTAGAGTTTGTTTTAGAAGTGTGTTTATTAATATAGGTTAGTTTGTCACATTTCTGTAGAGACATCAATTTAATGTTATGGTGTGGAAATCGAAAATAATTTCTGTTAGCATAGGCTAAAGCCATCTTGTCTGTGGCATCCATTTTGTTAGCTATGTAATTCTTCCGTCTTCGCTGCTGCATGCCCTTCTATTCTGCTTGAGTCATCAACTTTAGTTAACTCCTTCTGTACTGAGCCAAAGCCATGTATCTGCTGAGAAAAGGCCTGTAGCAGATGAAATGCACCTGGTCAAAGATGTAACTGTCAGATATTTTGTGCTGCTCTGAACAGTTCTGATCCCACTCCGACTTCCCTGACTAAGTGATTACTCATCTGCCCATGTCTGGCTGTAACTATTCCTGTGTAGGCCTGTACCTTCTATTTGTATCTACACGCTTACTCTGCAACAAACTCTGTATATAAGCACCATGGCCTGTGTATTCAATGTACTACCTCCTGGAACACTTGAGGGTGTTGTATGGATGTAGTCCCACTCATGAATGATTAATAAACTTATTCTTTGAATTCTAGCTTCAGTGCCAATCTCTATGTTGTTAGTCTATGGACCTGTGGACAAGATAAGGGTGAACCCTGCACCGGTGTGCCCGTTAAAAGGCTCATTTCCACAGTTGGCGCCCGACACGTTGGTCCTCATCGGAGACACGGTCATCCAAAGGAGTGGTCTTGACGGAAGAGAGGAATTTTGCTGAAGAGACCCTTGTCTTGCAGCCAAAGTGATTTTTTCAATTTTTTACGATTTGACCTTCCAGGTGGTGGCCGGTCCCGACTGAGGTATCCTTTGCGTAAGTTTTTTGCAGTGACCATTAGGTCAACCAAAAGATTGGCAGTTGGAAGTTGGAGACTCTTGTTTGCTAAGGTCGCTGAAGCAGCACTCTTGATTTGCTTCGCCAAGATTCTGGTTTTGTTTGTCTGATTTATTTTTTGCAGTAAATAAAGGAAGGTAATGTGGAGATTTTTCTCTACTTTTGACTATTTTGGAAAGGTAATATTTTACAAAAACATGGTAGCATGCCTGTTTCCAGCACACTTCCTAGGCTGTGTTGCTGTCTTGGAGTGCTTGGAAACCGACTCTATCGTTGAGGTATTTCAGTCTGATGTTGTGGAGGGATTTGTAGGTGTGAATGAGAATCTTGTAGGTCATTCTCTTCTCGACCGGGAGCCAGTGAAGGTCTCGAAGGCGTTGCATCATGTGTTCCTGTCGTGGGGTCCTGAGGACGAGCCTGGCTGCTGCGTTCTGGATGGTTTGAAGTAGGGTCCTGTTGATGCCGGCGTAGAGGGTCTTTCCGTAGTCCAGTCTGCTGGTTATGAGTGCGTGGGGGATGGTTTTTCTGTGTTCAGGGGGGGGATCCATTTGAAGGTCTTTCAGAGGATGCGGAGGCAGTTGAAGCTGGTGGAGGTGACGACTTTGACCTGGTGTGTCATGGTGAGGGAGGAGTCAAGGATGATGCTGAGGTTCCGGGTGTGGTCTGTCGGGGTGGGAGGATCACCAATGGCGGAGGGCAAAAACGTGTTGTCCCAGGTGGAGGTCGAGGGTCCCAGGATGAGGACCTCAGTCTTCTACAGGTTGAGCTTCAGGCAGCTTTCCCTCATCCATGTCGCGACGTACTTCATTCCTTCCTGGAAGCTGAGCCTGGTGTCTTTGGGATACCTTCGTGAGGGAGAGGATGAGTTGGGTGTCATCGGCGTACGATACTATATTGAGCCCATGCTGTCTGACGATGGTGGCGAGGGAAGGCATGTAGATGTTGAAGAGTGTGGGGCTGAGCGATGATCCCTGTGGTTCTCCGCAGTTGATCTCTGTGGGTTGGGAGATGAAAGGGGGGAGTCTGTTCCTCTGGGTTCGTCCGGAGAGAAAAGAGTTGATCCAGTTGAGGGGGGGTTCCTTGTATCCCAGCGTCAAGCAGTCTGGCTGCGAGGGTGTGGTGTGAGACGGTGTCAAAAGCCGCGAGGAGGTCTCATAGGATGAGTGCTTTGGTGTGTCCCTGGTCGAGTAGCATGCAGATGTTGTCAGTGGCTGCGAGGAGGGCGGTCTCGGTGCTGTGATTGCTGCGAAATCCAGACTGGGAGGCGTCAAGGATGAAGTGCTCTTCGATGAATGCGGTCAGCTGGGTATTTACGACTTTGGCAGCAAACGGGAGCAGGGGGATGGGCTGGTAGTTCTTCAGGTCTGTGGGGTTGGCCGTGGGATTATAAACAATTAGGTGATTCAACTTTCCTTTTTTCAAATATACCTGATCTAATTAGGTGAGTAGTTAAATTAAGACATGATACACTACGTTTAAAAGCAGAGCAAAACTCAGTTAGTAAAGTTAAAACTGTGCAAACAGTTCAGACCCCAGCGAAAAAAGAAGAAGTTTCGGGTAAAGACAATGACCCTAGCGATACTGTCGTTGCTATGAGACCAATGCATGAAACTGCGCCTTTGTATGTTCCTCCGAAGGGTGCGGGCACAAGTGTTGATAAAGATTCAGATGATGCAAAGGGATATTTTGTCTATAATTGGGTCTATACTCCTTGGAGTAGAGCAGACGTTATGGCTCTTTAAGCTGCTTTGCTTGATCCGCAGAAAAATCTGGCCGCTATTTATGAAGAAGAAGAGGAAGCCATTAGCTCCTGCGCAATGACACTGCCAGATATTGATATGTTTTTTGGACTTATTTTGCCCCCTGATATGTGGAGAACAATTCCGAAAATAGATGATAATGTAGCATATGGTGAAACTTGGGTGCATTTAGAAGAAATAGATGCAGCTAGGTAGCCTGCTCAGAAACCACAACAGGAGATATTAGATCTCTCCAAAGCTATTGTGACTAAGTTGAAAACTCTCATACCCTCTAAGAAAATAGATTGGACAACGTTAGCGTCTTGTAAACAGAAAACAGATGAGTCAGTTTCTGATTTCTTTACACGATTCAAAGAGACAATCAATGACTTTTGTGAGCAGTCATCGACAGATGATACGGGTAAGCATTTGTTCGTTGACAAATTTGTTGCTAACATGTTGCCAGAAATAGCTAGTCACCTTAAGGCCAACGAGAGTTTGTGCACTACGTCTTCCCCAGTCTCCCTTTTGACTATGGCTCAGTATTATGAGTGTCAGGAATTGGAAGCAAAAGGCAAAAAGGATAAGAAGGTTAAGGATTTAAAGACGAACGTTATGTTGGCTCAAGTATATGGTCCACCATTCAGATGTAGTGGTAGAAGCAGGCGTGCAGTATATACCCCCGGTGTACCCCCTTTCTCTCGAGCAATGTTGTCCTCTGAATAGTGTGCTTAGTAAAGAGATTGGAAATTGGCGTTCTGATTGCCCCCTTTTGCGAGGTCAGCAGTTTCAGCTGGGTAGAGGAAGCATGACAGGACGCCCAGGGAATTTAGGACATTGGGGAGGAATAGGAAATCATCCCAAGTTTGAGGCACTTGAACATGGACCAAATTATTCTAATACTTTTGACAGACGGAATAAATGTCAAATGTCAAATTATTCAGCTGATAGTCTTGGGGATTCTGATTATGCATAGGAATGCCTAGGCTGGAGTAAGGACCGGTCGCGGTCCCAGTAGATCAGAAAGGTCCTTATGTTGAAGCAAATGTTTTGGGCTCTACTGATTGGTTTCTGGTTGATACAGGAGCTACTCGTAGTGCTCTGTCTAAAAAATTGGTTCCTATGGCTCTTGTGTATGGTGATATAATAACATCTATCCGATTCAATGGGACACCTACATCTAGCTCACTGTCACAGCAACTTGCATTTAGTCTTGATAAATTCACTGCAGATTGTCAATTTTTGCTTTCCTCTAACACGCCGGATAATATTGTGGGTATCAATATGCTCAAATATTTTCGTGCTACAATACGTTGTTCCACATAAGGTGTGCGTGTTATTTTAAATGATAACTATCCAATGATTGAGAGGCCTTGTCTCATTAAAGAGGATATCGCTCTGGTATCCTTATCTAGTACTTTGTGGGCTAAATCAGATACCGATGTGGGACAAATGGTTATCCCACCAGCACATATTCAAGTGAAGGAAGGTGCTTCATTGCCTCGACTGCCCCAATATAAAATATCTCGGGAAGGCAAAGAAGCATTGACGCACAATGTTCAGGATTTGATCAAGGTGGGCGTTGTGGAAGAAGTCCCTTATAACATTTGTAATAACCCTATTCTTCCTATTTTGAAAAGAGACACTGATACTAAAATTTACAGATTCATTATTGATTTACGAGAGGTTAACAAAATTGTGGTGCTGCAATACACGGTAGTCTCTGACATCACAACACTTCTTACTATGTTTCCTCCTATTGCCACTACATTAAGTGTCATTGATTTGAAAAATGCATTTTTTTAAATACTTATCCATTTTGATAGCCGTTATTTGTTCGGTTTCACTTTAAAGAATAGATCACACAGATTCTGTAGAGCTCCACAAGGGTATACAGAGAGCCCTAGTATTATAGCCAGGCATTTTAAATGCAGCTTGATTCTTTTCCTGTACCAAAAGGGGTGGCTCTTTTTCAATATGTCAATGACATCTTGTTGACTGCCGATACCCCTGAACAGTGTAAAGAAGGAACACTGTCCTTGTTATCATTTCTTGCCTCTCATCATCACAAAGTCTCTCTGAAGAAATTGCAATTTTGTAGACAGCAGGTTACCTATTTAGGTCACCTACTGTCTAAGGAGGGACGTGTACTCACACCAGATCGCATTCAGACCATTTCAGACACTCTTGTGCCCCGTACTCAGAAGGACGTCCATGCCCTGATTGCCCTTACCTCTTTCTGTAGGCAGTGGATCCCCAGCTTTTCGTACATTATTAAACCCTTGTTGGCCCTTTTGACTAAAGACACTCCGATGCCTCAACCATGGACTACTGAATGCCAGAATGCCTTTCAACAGCTACGTCAAGCTCTTTGTTCTGCACCAGTATTAGGACCTCCAGACTACACTAAGACTTTCACACTCTATGTATATGAGAGGGAAGGTTGTGCCCTCTCGGTTTTAACACAGACAACGGTGATAAACAACGTCTTTGCGCATATTTCTCAGCTGTTCTTGATCCAGTTGCCTGTGCACTGCCTGGTTGTTTTCGAGCGGTGGCGGCACAGCTGTGTCTATAGGTCAGAGTGGGGGAATAGTCTTGTCAATTAAGTTGTTTGATTTCAGATTTCATACGTCTTTATTTCGATTTTTACATCATAAAAGACATCAGATAAAATACATCAATAATTCATAACATTCCAGTTCATAACCTAATTGATTTAACAATATAAAAAGTTTCTACATAATATCCTCGGTTCCATCACAAATCCAACATAATTAAATAAAACCAGTTCATCAATAATTTAACAGTCTAAAAACATCTTAGGACCAGTAAAACTGAATTAAATATATTCACAAAGACGTTCAGAAAATCTTTCGAAGATAAAACTTTTAAAACTTCCTCATGTTACAAAACAAGTGGGTGCCTAGCTCTTAGAATCCATGCCCACCCCAGAAATTTAGCCACGCATATGGTCACACACTCTGAGGTATTAGATTTTAAAACCCAGAGGGCTTCCATACACACCCGCGTGTTAATTTTCCTGCAGATGGGCTTAATCCATTTACGACGCGGGGCAGAATAGGCTGGGCATACAAAGAAAAGGTGGCTAATAGATTCCTTCTCCCCAGTGCACCATGGACAGAACTCATTTTGTTGACCTCGCCATTTATGTGTGTATGCCCTTACCAGTAGTGTACCAACTCTGAACTGGTGATAGAGTTTTCTATCTAAGCTTTTGGTAATACAGTCCCAGTAAGGCTCTACATGCATCTCAACCTTATGGAGCAGAAATAGACCTGTCAGAATTGAGGACTGGGACGACAAAACATGTTGTTCTTTCACAGTCGCCCAATATAATGATTTAAATTCTTTTTTGGCGGAAAAACACTGTTCCCAGGGTCTACCCACTGTAAAGTCAAGCCCATATTAAACAGAATGGACTTAACATCTCGAAACCATGGAATGTTTCCTGACCCTATAATTGATCTCAAGTCCAAGATTTCGTTAGCAAATAGAGCCAGTTCTGGGGTAGACCATATACGTCTCCACAGAGCAACCATCCTGTATCGTGCTAGATCTCTGATAGAGTGACAACCCATATCTAACAGTAGGGGGAGGGTAGGGGATGATTGTGGCAGTCCAACCAGGCTGCGTAAAAACTTATTTTGGATTTTTACCAAGGGTGCAAGGTCCACAAAACTCCATAGATCAGCCCCATAAAGGATAGCGGAACTTATTTTTGCATTATAAATGTTTAAAGCTGGCAATATCCTTTTTGTTTGCGAACATCGTTGCTCCTTTATTAGACACCCCGCTAGGCGAGCACATTTTAAACAGAGAGCCTCAATCTGTGCCTTTCATCTTAACCAGTAATCAATAACCACCCCTAAGTAAGTCATGACACCAATCTGTTCTAATTTGGTACCATTCATACTAACTTCACTCCGTTGTGGTTTATTTTTCGTTAACACCATATATTTTGTTTTGGACACATTGATCTCTAGGTCATTATTTTTACAAAAATCCACAAATTAATTAATTGCAGTCTGTGCCCTCGCTTGAGTTTTTGCCAATATCAGCGTGTCGTCGGCAAAAATGAGCAGGGGAAACTTTCTCCCACCTAGAGCTGGTGCATCTGTTGGAGTGTCTCCTAGAAACTGCACTACTTGGTTTATAAATAAAAGGAACAGGGTTGGTGCCAGAACACATCCCTGCCTTACACCACGGGTCACAGGGAATGGCTCTGTCACCTGTCCCTGCCTCCCCATCTTACTCTGGCAAAGTTATTCTCGTGTAATCTTATGGTGAACTCCACAAGTTCTGATGGCATACCCATTTTACTCAGAGCAACCCACAGCTTTTCTCTCGAGATGAGGTCGAACGCGGATTTGAGGTCCACAAATGCTGCATAGATAGTTCCCCCACCTAGGTACACAATCTTCCAGTATATCAGAACAAATCTGAATACTTGGTCGATTGTGCTGGTGCTTGACCTGAAGCCAGCTTGCATCGGGGATAGGATATTTTCCTCATTCATTCAAGCCTGTATTTTACACAGGAGCATTCTTGCTATTACTTTTTGCAGGGCGTCTATGAGGCTAATGGGGCGATAATTCCCTGGTAGTGACTTATCTCCTTTTTTAAAAACAGGTAGGATTTCGGCCCCTTTCCAAGACTCGGGTATCCTAGCTCCGTTGGCAATAGCGTTAGCTAAGGTCGTTATATATGGGACCCAGTTACACTGATCGTATTTAAAGAGATCGGCAGGAATGCAGTCCATCCCGGGCGCTTTACCCGCTTGGACCAAATTTAATGCCTTCTCCGCCTCAATATTTTCAAACACTACAGGCTTACTTATAGATTTGGGTATAGAAGACAAACCTCTCTCCGCTTCTTTCGATACCCTCGCCTACCCACAGAACTGGGATGAGTAATGCTCCACCCAATCCTCTACAGAGACATGATTTTCTGGTGTTTGCGAGTCCCTGGGCCCGCCCACTTTCACGACCTGCCAGAATTTAATCTGGTTAGAGGACAAACTGGCCTCATACAGGTCCTGCCAGCGACGGTCATCCCACATTTGCTTCGCATTCTTTTGGACCCTCTTGTAGTTTAACCTCTCTGCTTTAATCATTGATATATTCCTAGTTTTAATGGCATTAATCAGAGAAGTATGGGCTTTACGGCAGGTTTTATCGTACCATTTAGTACCAGGAGGATCTCCACCCATTTTCCCAGATTTCCCTGACTTTGTAAAAAAAGTTTTTATTTTATCAAACAAGTGCTCATGTATAGAGCTAATCTGCTCGACTAGACCTAAGTCACCAATTACTAACTTGGCCTGTTTTACCGAATTTGACACTTCGTTGGAAATTTTATCAAGGGTGACTGAGTCATCCAGAACTCTGCACCAACGAACCCTTCGACAGTCGTTAGTTAAAAGGGTCTCTGCTGTAATACTGTTAGTAGCATTGGAACTAACTGAGCCCTCTTCTACTTTCAGGTTTAACACCAGGGGGTTGTGATCACTCTCTGGCCTCTGTAAAATTTCCATGTCTTCTACCAGTGACCAAAACTCTAGTTTGATTAAGAAATAGTCGATTCTACTTGAGTTGGAACCATTATCAAAAGTAACCTGTCCTAACCTGTCCGACTTAGCACGTCCATTAACTGCTCTTAAGCCCCACTCTAAGCACAGACCCATCCACTGAAGAGCTGCCTCAGTGGCCATTTTGATAGGTTTTATGGCAAGATTTGGGACATTCCAAAGTTGGTCAACCTCCCCATAACAGTCATCTCCCTCGCTAGACAGGCGTTCAAAAGTGCAGTTTAGATCTCCTGCTACCACGATGTACTTGTCCCTCCCAATACAGTCCAATAGACGGTCTAGGTCGTCTATGATTGCAGGGCTCCTCCCTCCTGGTAGGCCTCTAGCATAGATATTATTTATAAACAGTTCCTGGTGGTTTTCTCTCCGAAGTTTTAAACCCAGGATATCATTATTTTCAACTATCGATTCCAATATCCTGTAACCTAAGGATTGTCTAATCCATATTACCAACCCACCTGATGGTCTTCCCTTTTTCCCCTTGATTGCAGGTTTATAGAAAGTGAGGTAACCAATACGAAAAACAGCATCAATTGCCCAGCTTTCTTGAAATATTATAATGTCATGCTGGTCTATAAAAAACCCCCATTCTGCTCCATCTAATTTCCCCTTCAACCCAGCGATATTCCATGAGGCTATCTTTATAATGTGCTCCTGTTTCGTAGGGATATTTATGTGAGGATCTATATGCCCCCTTCCTCTTTTGCCGTTAACCAGCCCAGTTTCGGATCCATTCCTTTTAGATCCCACCTTAGTTACAATCTCTCGGCTAGCCGATTTTTGGGTCTGGCTAACCTCCCTTGGTGTGTGAGAAGAGTTTAAATCGTCCAAGCTGCTAGCTGTTTTGGTCACTCTATAGTTGTCTTTTGAAACATAGGAGAGTCAATCAACCCCTTCCAGGCCACAAAGCGGGGAATACCGATTTGAGAGTTGGGGGTAGAACAAAGGATATGTAGCCAAGTCATGGGGATGTCTTCCTCTGGGTCCGCTATTGTGGTAAGATGGTGTTAGAAAGGGAGGGTTTCTAGATATTCCTAATTGAGGATAAAAGTAGTGCAACGTTATCGTTTGGACATCCCCCACTTTTCCAAACTTTGGTTTTCTGTGAATGAGATCTACCACCCAAGGGTCCCTAAAACTAACGATAATGCAGTCCCCCTCTAGATCCTTTTGACCGTGGCCCACCCAGTCTACTCTTCTTACATTGAGGATCTCTGTTTTGGACATGGGTGGAAGTGGCCTATTCTTATTCAGCCAAAAATGTACTTTATTGTATAGGTCCCGATGTGATTCTACTTTCCCCTCCTCCAAAGGGACCACTCCCGTTAGGATGATGGTATATGGTACGGACTCTGGTGGCAGATTAACATATGGTGATTTGGGATGAACATTTTTCCTAGTCGGATTATCTTGTTCCATTAGGCGGGTAGTTTTTACTGGCCTGCTGGAAGCGGGCTGAGGTTTAGATGGTACGACTTCCTTAGGAGGTTTATCTTGACCTAGTTTATCCTCATTCCTATTTTTCGCCTGTTTTAGCTGCACTTCTCGGGATGGCAGTAGTGATGGTAGTGGTGCAGCTTTGGCCAACTGCCCTGACCCTCCTGTAGTAATTTTAGGTTGTCTCTGGCTTCCAGGAATGGCATCACCTATAGATGCAGGGGGTTTTGTTAACTGTTTCATAGTCTCCATGTTAACTCTCATTAATGCCTCCATCTGGTCCATTTTATCATTTAGCAACCTTGTCCGCTCAAGTAATGGTAACAGTAGGGATTTTACCACAAATTCTATCTTACCCAAGAGAATATCATCTGCATTATTTGACGGGGGATGATTAGTGGTATTTGTAGGGGATATGACCAGGGGTGCTGCTATGTTTACTGTAGATGCTGTATTACAGTTACTTTTTAAAGCCTTCACGATACCCCCCTTCTGAGTTTTCTCTTTCCGTTTCCTTTTACTAGGTCCTGATTTGTGAGATTCTTTTTGGAGTGGGTTTTTAATCTCAGGACTGGAAACAAGACCAGATGTTTCGTTGTCATCAATATCGATATTCACTAGGTTATTGTAAAGGGAACTACTCGATGATGTATCTAAAGCTATAGCAGTGTCATCTGGCTCCTGATCTACCAGCAACGTGTCTAGAGTAATACCACTAGTGTCTAGTTGGGATAGTGGGACTGGGGATTCTGCCTGCCCTATTTTCCCAAGCGAAGACCGTTTCCCAGTGACCAGATCAATAGATAGACGTTTTTCTGCAAGGGCTATCTCTTTTTCAAGGATACAAGTAGTCAGTTTGAAGAAATGGTCAATAGTGCCAGTAAACACCCCATTCGATGTTGTGACCTGTACCAGTCTCTCTTTACCAGATCTCAAAGTCATTTTTGTAATCAATGCAGCCCAAAATCAAATGCAAACAGTCAGACCTATGGAGATACCAGAACGCCAAACCCACTATATATATATATAAGGGAATCCCAACAAACCCCAAATGACATATAATAATATAGTGTACACTGGATCTCACTTGAATGAGGGGTGGCCCAACCCAACCTCAGTCGCCCTCAGACGGCCACAGACGGCCCGCACTCTGCCCGGGCTCAGCCCGGCGACCGCCCGCGCGCGTCCCGCGATGCGGTAGGAGCGACGCCCTTTTCAAGCGCCTCCGGGCGCGTTTAGGGGCGTGGCCAGCTGAGGGCTCCTGGGAGTTGTAGTGCAGCGTTCCCCCCGCTCTGCGGCTGCGCCTGCGCCTGATGACCTGCGGCGCTTGCGGCGGGGGGAACGGCAACAGGGCAGCAGAGGAGCGTGGCATCAAAATCGAGTCCCATCCAGAAGAGCAACAAGGCAGGGGGCTCGTCGAGCGTGGTGTGTAGCAAACAAAGGTCCGCAGCGTCCGGTGAGTCAAACGACTGGCAGTATTAGATTGTTTGTGTTAGTACCTCATTCAGTCGATGCCTTGCTAAATCAAACGAAAACACAGCATCTGACTAGTGCCCTTTTGACAAGATATGAATTGACACTTTTGGCCCCTCATATCACGTTGAAAAGATGTTTGACTCTGAATCCTGCTACAATATTGCCATTTCCAGCTACTCAGTCTTAGTCACAGAGTTACATGACTGTATATACCTTACTGAAGAACAAACAAAGGGTCGTGTTTACCTACAAGATACACCTCTTTCTAAGGTTGATGGGGAATTGTGGGTTGATGGGTCTTGCCTGAAGTTACCTGATGGCACTTCATCTGCTGCTAATGCAATCACAACACTTCAGACAGTACTTGAGACAGCTCGTATCCCACAGAAGTCAGCTCAAGTAGCCGAGTTGATAGCACTGACAAGAGCATGTGAACTTGGTACAGATTTGCTTGTTAACATTTACACTGATAGCCAATACACCTTTGGCATGGTACATAGCTTTGGCTAGCTCTGGAAAGAAAGAGGCTTTCTCACTTCACATGGGACACAAATAGTGCATGAGGAATTAGTACATAATCTCCTTACTGCCTTGACCTATCCTAAGAAAGTGGCAATTGTTAAATGTAGCGCACACAAGAAAGTGACTGATAAAATAAGAGCAGGCAATGCCTTTGCGGATCACACAGCTCGGGAGACCGCAATGCAGATAAGTACATCTATGTATGAAGGACTGCAAAATTCTACAATAGAGCTATGGAGCTATACTTACCAATAGCCCCTCCCCATTTACCAGTTATCAATAATCAGTCAGTTGGCAGTGAAGAAGGGTCAATCATTTATTATCTCTAATAAAAGAGAGGGAACCAAAACACCAAAGGGAGTGGGTACCAAAAGACAAATGTCATCAACTAGAAGTCCCCTTGGGCATATAGATTTGAGTAAAAATACCCATACAACTTACACTCCACACATCACTAGGTATATATGCAGCAATTACAAAAGGGCCATGCAAAAAGGTAAAATATAAATAATGTATGTCACAAATTTATTACACAAGGTAGACATTAAAAATGACCAATATGGTCCAAATCAAGTAAATATATTTCATAAAAAACAGAACACAATTTAATCATAAAAACAAATTAGAACGGGACAGAAATATAAGGAAAAGTTTAGTTCCTATTGGTAAAAAAGGAAACACAGGAAATGATGAGCACAGTCAAGCTTAGCGTCAAAGAACTGTTATCTCTCAAGGTGTCATGTGTTTTTCCTTTAAGTATCTCGACGCGTTTCGGTGAGCCACACAAATATCATCACCTTCTTCAGAAAAACATATTACCATCCCATTAAAATCTGTATTGTTAAAAGATATACTCATTTAAAGAAATGTGTTTATACATTCTGCCAGACATGCATATTTAATTTACTCTCATCAGGGCCAAAATATCATTGCTACATATCCCTATTTACAACAGATATATCACAGACATTGGACCACTAAACAGTATATACCGTTATGTTGCCCAAGATCCCACTGTTACATAACTACACTTTATCAAACAAATATACATACAATACATTGTCACAGTTAACAAGATACATACAGTACATTTGTTGCTTCATCCTTGTTTATAGTTCATAAAAACAATGCATTCCTACAAAATAGTGCATTTGAATAAGGCGAGAAAAAGAGCTCTAAAATCATCGTGTCTCAAATAGATAACAAATATATGGAACTTTGATAACATTGTAAGGCTAGCGGAACAATACCCTCCTAGCTATCCACATAGAACCATACAGATAAATAATGTCCTAGAGCACTTGTCATATGGTTTGTACCGGAGAAGGCAAAAAAACCTTTCTTGATCAAAGTCATGCTACAATAGGCAGGCCAGTGTATATATTTATCGAAGCTCAAGTAGGCACACATCACAACATACCTTAAAATCCGAAACAAAATAGGAATTCATAAGTGATCTTGGAATCTATTCTTCTGGTCGATTTAATAAAGCTTCTCTGTCTATGAACAGGAACGGCTTACTATGAAAACAAGAAAATGCTATGCTATAAAGGGAGGCCACTTGTTGTTGAGTCTTCGATACAAAACGTATACCGAACAGAGGATAACTTAAATAAACAAACGCACCTTTGGTTATACTTTAATCCAGATACATCATATCACTTCTGCATGTCGATACAGGGAACTCGTCTCCCGACGTTGCAGTATAAAATCCGTCTTATCACAAAAATCACTATACAGGGACCTTTAAGAGATTAGTAATACATTGTATTAGTAATCCGCATTACTAAATGCCACAACTTAGTCGTCAAAAAGCAAATAAGAACTTACTTAGAGTCTCATTAATCTGTTCTTAAGGCGATGAAAAGACGTGTTTAATGTCGCAATGGGCCAAACCAAATAACTCAGCGGGCTAGCGTATTCAAGCTGAGCACATGTCCGTAACTTAAAAATAGAGGAGAAAACAAAAACAAATCATTTTCTGTTTAAATATATCTTTTAATTTATTCAAGTCTAATTTAATCAATGACTACATCAGCTCTCTCTATTGGCGCGACATACCTCTAAGCTTCCAGCCGCAACATGGTCCAAAAAGCCTCATTCGATGGAAGAGGACGCCATGTCAATGGGCTGTATATTTATACGTCACCGCGCATGCGCTGGTGATGCGACCTCAGTTATCGTCGATCCTAAGCCAAACGCGACTACTAGAGTGCTAACCTCCCGATACCCGTTAGGCGTTTGGCAAATTAGAAAAAAGTCTACCTGAGTGTAATGCGTACTAAATGTGGATCACACTGGCAAATAATTATCCTAATTGCAAAATGAGTTATTTTGCGGCAAATAATATTTATAAATCCGAAAAGAGTTTTTTATATTAATTTTTTTTTTTTTAAGTCTGAAACAATTCTAATTGTAGAGTGTTCCAGTGAAACGGTATTACCAGAAAACAGTAATATACCGATTATAACCTAAAAAAGTCACAGACACCAAATGATTCGAATGAAGTGTCTGTATGGACAGATCTATTGTATTCTATATCGGCAACAATGTTGTCTGGGAAGCGCAGCTGATAAGCGAAAATATACATGAAAATAGATCCAACGCACTCAAATAGCTCCAATGATGCGTTCCCATTCCTCCCTGGAATTTAATCCTTTTCTGACAGTGTTAAGAATGGAAATGTACCATTGTTCACGACGTTTACGTACAAGTTGCATATTACCACCTCTCTTTCCAATTTTTACCTTCTCCAAGACAAACCAACGGAAATCATTTTCTCCATGTTTGTATTCAAAGAAGTGGGGCACCAAAGGGGCAGTACATTTTTTGGTTTTGATTGCAAAGCGATGCTCCTGAAATCTGGTTCTGGCCTCTCTGCCAGTCTCTCCTACATAGGCTAAGCCGCAGGGGAACATGAACAAATAGATGATGTCTTTGCTCCTACAATTATTGTGGGTTCTGCTTTTTAATGTAACTCCATTGTGCGTAATCTCTGAACCCACCATACACTGTGGGCACATATTACACATTCCGCATCTTGTATTTCCTACAACTTTAACATTATCAATAGTTCTCTGATTTTCACCTACTTCGTCTCTGTATGTATGAACTAAGAGATCTCGCAAATTTTTATTTTTTTTGTATGCAAACAGAGGTTTCTCTAATACAATGTCTTCATCATGGTTTAGGATATGCCAATTCCTCCTAATAACATTCTTAATTTGGTTACTCATGTTTGAAAATTTACTGACAAAGACCACCTTATTAAGAATCTCCTTATTCTTCTTGGGTTTGTTAATAAGGGCGTCTCGGTCATAGAACCTATCTCTCTTACAAGAATGTGATAATAATTTCTTGGGATATCCTCTATCCCTAAATTTCTTTTTAAGGTCATCAGCATGTCTATAATAGTCATGTACATCAGAGCAATTTCTTCTAAGCCGAAAAAATTGGCTAAATGGAATACTCTCCCTCTGTGATTTTGGATGGAAACTTGAATAGTGAAGGAGAGTATTTTTAGCCATAGGTTTGGTGAAAGTTCGACCTCTAAAAAGCCATTGACATTTTTTATTGAGATATCTAAAAAGTCAACTTTGTTTCTGCTAAAGGAGGAGGTGAATCTCAGGTTAGGATCCCCCAAGTTAAGCCATTCTAGAAACTCTTCTAATTGCTCAATGGACCCCTCCCAAATGAGAAGAATATCATCAATGTAGCGGTAACAGCCCGCTACATTCTCATAGAAGGGTGCAAGTTCATTTTCAATATGTCTAGCTTCAAATTCTCCCACATAGAGGCATGCCAGACTGGGGGCACAAGCCGCCCCCATACTGGTACCTTTGAGTTGCTTGAAGTATTCTTTCATAAAAAGAAATACATTATTGGTAAGGATCAGTTTCACACAGTTCACTATAAAGTCTCTGTTGGCACCACCGAGGTCATGAGACTCTAGGATGTTGTAGATGACATTAACAGTATCCATTTGTGGTATGTTCGTGTAAAGAGACTCAATGTCAAGAGTAACTAGACACTGAGTCTCTTCACAAAATGGACGACCCTCAATCAAGGAGATAACTAATGTTATAGAGGATGGATTTATTATCATTGGAAATGGCCCTTTGAATGCCACTCTCAACTGCTAGCTTAAAGGATTCAATATTTTTGCCAACCATGGCCAGTGTGGGTGTAAATAGGGACTTCGGCTTTAGTCCCGAGACATTCTCATGTACCCTATTCTCCCTACCCTTGAAAAATCTACGGAGTCTGATCTTCCTGAAAAAGGATCGAAGATCCTTTTCCAATTGGAATTTGTCCAGCCTAGTGGATGGTACAAAACTAAACCCTTTTCCTAGGATCCCTACTTCAGTCACACTACGGTCCCTTTTTGAGAGGTTAATCACTGGTATTACATTGGTCGCCAGTAACGCTTGTTCCTGGTCCTCATGTACTCCTGTTGAGGAGGGCCCCGGTTGTATTGTTGTTGATGTTGTGGGCCCCGATTGTATTGGCCTCTCCCAGAGTTCCCATTGAATCGTTGGCCTCTCCTCGGGCGTGACTCTAAAAAAGGATCCTGATCTCGAATGTCGTTCCCATTATGCTCATCCATTTGGGCAACATCATCCTCACTACTGGACCCAGAGGATTCTGATAAAGTAATATGTTTCTTGTATACATTTGCTTGTTCTGAGGCCTATCCCAATTTCCCTCATTTCCTTGTTGGTAGTAGTTTTCACCTTAGGTATGGGTAAATTCTTTCAAAAAGTTTTTGGAGACCTAGGCATTAATTTCCAATCGCTGTAGCAGAGATTGGATGCTCTTGATTATTGAGACAGCACAAGCACTAATCATTATTGAAAAAGAAGCCATTGATAAACTGGAGAGCGAACTGAAAAATTGTCCTGCATTAGAAGAGGCAAAGAAAAAGCTTGATGACATCAACAGAGATGTGGAGGGATATAGTGATTATCTGTTAAATAAAAAAAACAATAAACTCAGAAAAGATATTGAAAACTTCTCTGAAGAAAGAATTTACCCATTCGTAAGAGTCACGCCCGAGGAGAGGCCAACGATTCAATGGGAACTCTGGGAGAGGCCAATACAATTGGGGCCCACAACATCAACAACAATACAACCGGGGCCCTCCTCAACAGGAGTACATGAGGACCAGGAACAAGCGTTACTGGCGACCAATGTAATACCAGTGATTAACCTCTCAAAAAGGGACCTTAGTGTGACTGAAGTAGGGATCCTAGGAAAAGGGTTTAGTTTTGTACCATCCACTAGGCTGGACAAATTCCAATTGGAAAAGGATCGTCGATCCTTTTTCAGGAAGATCAGACTCCGTAGATTTTTCAAGGGTAGGGAGAATAGGGTACATGGGAATGTCTCGGGACTAAAGCCAAAGTCCCTATTTACACCCACACTGGCCATGGTTGGCAAAAATATTGAATCCTTTGAGCTAGCAGTTGAGAGTGGCATTCAAAGGGCTATTTCCAATGATAATAAATCCATCCTCTATAACATTAGTAAGGAGGAGAGAGTAGTAATTAACAACTTGAAGGAGGACTGCTCTCTTACAATAAAGCCTGCGGACAAAGGCGGTGGAGTGGTGGGGTTTGACACCGCCGACTATGAGAAAAAGATGTATAACCTACTAGACGTGGGTGAACATTACACCCGCACCACTGCTGCTTCATTAGATAAGATAAAAAGGGAGTGTCTGACTCTTCTCACTGAGGCAAAAGATGCGGGCCATATTTGTGAAGAAGAATTTAATTTTCTGAATAACTTAGAGCCAAAAGTACCAGCTATATATGGCTTGCCTAAAGTGCATAAGCACAGCACTGATCCCCCTATGAGGCCAATTGTAGGCAGTATTGAGTCTTTGTTGTAACCGGTTAGTAAATATGTTGACCATTTTCTAAGGCCCATAGTATGTGGTTTAAAATCTTATGTTAGAGACTCAGCACACATTATCTCCTTGATTGAGGGTCGTCCATTTTGTGAAGAGACTCAGTGTCTAGTTACTCTTGACATTGAGTCTCTTTACACGAATATACCGCAAATGGATACTGTTAATGTCATCTACAACATCCTAGAGTCTCATGACCTCGGTGGTGCCAACAGAGACTTTATAGTGAACTGTGTGAAACTGATCCTTACCAATAATGTATTTCTTTTTAAGAAAGAATACTTCAAGCAACTTAAAGGTACCAGTATGGGGGCGACTTGTGCCCCCAGTCTGGCATGCCTCTATGTGGGTGAATTTGAAGCTAGACATATTGAAAATGAACTTGCACCCTTCTATGAGAATGTAGCGGGCTGTTACCGCTACATTGATGATATTCTACTCATTTGGGAGGGGTCCATTGAGCAATTAGAAGAGTTTCTAGAATGGCTTAACTTGGGGGATCCTAACCTGAGATTCACCTCCTCCTTTAGCAGAAACAAATTTGACTTTTTAGATATCTCAATAAAAAATGTCAATGGCTTTTTAGAGGTCGAACTTTTCACCAAACCTATGGCTAAAAATACTCTCCTTCACTATTCAAGTTTCCATCCAAAATCACAGAGGGAGAGTATTCCGTTTAGCCAATTTCTTCGACTTAGAAGAAATTGCTCTGATGTACATGACTATTATAGACATGCTGATGAGCTTAAAAAGAAATTTAGGGATAGAGGATATCCCAAGAAATTATTATCACATTCTTGTAAGAGAGCTAGGTTCTATGACCGAGACGCCCTTATTAACAAACCCAAGAAGAATAAGGAGATTCTTAATAAGGTGGTCTTTGTCAGTAAATTTTCAAACATGAGTAACCAAATTAAGAATGTTATTAACAGGAATTGGCATATCCTAAACCATGATGAAGACATTGTATTAGAGAAACCTCTGTTTGCATACAAAAAAAATAAGAATTTGCGAGATATCTTAGTTCATACCTACAGAGACGAAGTAGGTGAAAATCAGAGAACTATTGATAATGTTAAAGTTGTAGGAAATACAAGATGCGGAATGTGTAATATGTGCCCACAGTGTATGGTGGGTTCAGAGATTACGCACAATGGAGTTACATTAAAAAGCAGAACCCACAATAATTGTAGGAGCAAAGACATCATCTATTTGCTCATGTGCCCCTGCGGCTTAGCCTATGTAGGAGAGACTGGCAGTGAGGCCAGAACCAGATTTCAGGAGCATCGCTCTGCAATCAAAACCAAAAAACTTACTGCCCCTTTGGTACCCCACTTCCTTGAATACAAACATGGAGAAAATGATTTCCGTTGGTTTGTCTTGGAGAAGGTAAAAATTGGAAAGAGAGGTGGTAATATGCAACTTGTACGTAAACGTCGTGAACAATGGTACATTTCCATTCTTAACACTGTCAGAAAAGGATTAAATTCCAGGGAGGAATGGGAACGCATCACTGGAGCTATTTGAGTGCGTTTGATCTATTTTCATGTATATTTTCGCTTATCAGCTGCGCTTCCCACACAACATTGTTGCCGATATAGAATACAATAGATCTGTCCATACAGACAATTCATTCGAATCATTTGGTGTCTGTGACTTTTTTAGGTTAGAATCGGTATATCACTAATTTCTGGTAATACCATTTCACTGGAACACTCTACAATTAGAATTGTTTCAGACTTTAAAAAAAAAGAAATTTAATATAAAAAACTCTTTTCGGATTTATAAATATTATTTGCCGCAAAATAACTCATTTTGCAATAAGGATAATTATTTGCCAGTGTGATCCACATTTTGTACGCATTACACTCAGGTAGTCTTTTTTCTAATTTGCCAAACGCCTAACGGGTATCGGGAGGTTAGCACTCTAGTAGTCGCGTTTGGCTTAGGATCGACGATAACTGAGGTCGCATCACCAGCGCATGCGCGGTGACGTATAAATACACAGCCCATTGACATGGCATCCTCTTCCATCAAATGAGGCTTTTTGGACCATGTTGCAGCAGGAAGCTTAGAGGTATGTCGCGCCAATAGAGAGAGCTGATGTAGTCATTGATTAAATTAGACTTGATTAAATTAAAAGATATATTTAAACAGAAAATGATTTGCTTCTGTTTTCTCCTCTATTTTTAAGTTACGGACATGTGCTCAGCTTGAATACGCTAGCCCGCTGAGTTATTTGGTTTGGCCCATTGCGACATTAAACACGTCTTTTCATCGCCTTAAGAACAGATTAATGAGACTCTAAGTAAGTTCTTTTTCGCTTTTTGACGACTAAGTTGTGGCATTTAGTAATGCGGATTACTAATACGATGTATTACTAATCTCTTAAAGGTCCCTGTATAGTGACTTTTGTGATAAGACGGATTTTATACGGCAACGTCGGGAGACGAGTTCCCCGTATCGACATGCAGAATTGATATGATGTATCTGGATTAAAGTATAACCGAAGGTGCGTTTGTTTATTTAAGTTATCCTCTGTTCGGTATACGTTTCGTATCGAAGACTCAACAAGTGGTCTCCCTTTATAGCATAGCATTTTCTTGTTTTCATAATAAGCCGTTCCTGTTCATAGACAGAGAAGCTTTATTAAATCGACCAGAAGAATAGATTTCAAGATCACTTATGAATTCCTATTTTGATTTGGATTTTAAGGTACGTTGTGATGTGTGCCTACTTGAGCTTCGATAAATATATACACTGGCCTGCCTATTGTAGCATGACTTTGATCAAGAAAGGTTTTTTTGCCTTCTCTGGTACAAACCATATGACAAGTGCTATAGGACATTGTTTATCTGTATGGTTCTATGTGGATAGCTAGGAGGGTATTGTTCCGCTAGCCTTACAATGTTATCAAAGTTCCATATATTTGTTATCTATTTGAGACACAATGATTTTAGAGCTCTTTGTCTCGCCTTATTCAAATGCACTATTTTGTAGGAATGCATTGTTTTTATGAACTATAAACAAGGATGAAGCAACAAATGTACTGTATGTATCTTGTTAACTGTGACAATGTATTGTATGTATATTTGTTTGATAAAGTGTAGTTATGTAACAGTGGGATCTTGGGCAACATAACAGTATATACTGTTTAGTGGTCCAATGTCTGTGATATATCTGTTGTAAATAGGGATATGTAGCAATGATATTTTGGCCCTGATGAGAGTAAATTAAATATGCATGTCTGGCAGAATGTATAAACACATTTCTTTAAATGAGTATATCTTTTAACATTACAGATTTTAATGGGATGGTAATATGTTTTCCTGAAGAAGGTGATGATATTTGTGTGGCTCACCGAAACGCGTCGAGATACTTAAAGGAAAAACACATGACACCTTGAGAGATAACAGTTCTTTGACGCTAAGCTTGACTGTGCTCATCATTTCTTGTGTTTCCTTTTTTACCAATAGGAACTAAACTTTTCCTTATATTTCTGTCCCGTTCTAATTTGTGTTTATGATTAAATTGTGTTCTGTTTTTTATGAAATATATTTACTTGATTTTGTTATGTTATGTTATGTTATGTTAGTGCTATTTGTATTGCGCACGGCTGCTCCAGCGAAGGAGCGTCCCGGCGCACCGACAAGGTGGCGAACACAACACAACAGGGGAACAGAAAATATTATTAAAAAGGGGAGTGAAGGATTTAACAGAGCTCAGAAAATAAATGGGTTTTAGCGGCCTTGCGGAAGGAAAGCAGGTCACCAAGGGTCCGAAGTTTCAAAGGGAGAGCGTTCCAGAGTGCGGCTGCCCGCACCTTAAAGGAGCGACCCCCCACCCGACTGAGTTTGAACCGAGGGGCTACCGCTAATTCTTGGTCCAGCGAGCGCAAAGTGCGGCCCGGTATATATGGGCACAAAAGTTGGCGCAGTAAGGGAGGCGATAGGCCCTTCAGAATCTTGAAGGAAAGGCACAAAACTTTAAAGTGGATCCGCTGCCTAACGGGTAACCAATGCAGGGCTCGCAAAGATGGACCGGCCGAGCAAAACCTAGGAAGACCTACGATTGCTCTGGCCGCAGCGTTCTGCACTCTTTGAAGTCGGGTTAACTCGGCCTGGTTTAATCCTATGAAAAGGGAGCTGGCATAGTCCAGCCGAGCCAAAACCGTTGCTTGTACCACCAATTGACGAGTTGCGGCATCAAAGTATTTAAGGGCAGGGCGCAGATTGCGCAAGATGCCGAAGCAACACGCCGCCGTCCTTTTGGTGTGGCCGACAAAGTTGAGGGAAGGGTCCAGCCAAACACCAAGATTTTTGATCTCCGCAACCGGAGTGGGGGTCGGCCCCAGCTCAGAAGGCCACCAAGTATCTCCCCATAGGTCCGTCCGCTTCCCAAAGATCATCACCTCCGTTTTTTTGGCGTTTAGTTGGAGACAGTTGGACGTCATCCAACCAGCCACCGCCCTGAGTCCTTCTCTGAATCTTGGGGCATCCACCCCAGAGTCCCCGCTGATCGTGACCGCTAGCTGGGTGTCATCTGCGTACGACACCATGGTCATACCACAGAGCTTCACAACCTCAGCCAGCGGCCTCATGTAGATGTTAAACAACGTGGGGCTCAGCGAGGAACCCTGTGGGACCCCAAGAGACAGAGGATGACATTTGGACTGGTAGGGCGGGGACGCCACACAGAAGGAACGATCCCTGAGAAACGAACGAAACCACTGGTGTGCAGTGCCGATCACCCCTATCTCCTCAAGACGTTGCAGGAGAATATCATGGGAGACCGTGTCAAAGGCGGCGCTTAGGTCTAACAAAACAAGCGCCGCCGTTTGACCTGCATCCAGAACTGCCCGCAGGTGCTCGACCATAGATAGCAGTGCGGTCTCCGTACTGTGGCCAGCCCGAAAACCATTCTGGGTGTCGTCCAGAATGTTGGCACGCGACAGATGACCAGTGAGGGCGGTGTTAACATGCGCCTCCGCGAGTTTGGCTGGCCACGGGAGAAGCGAAATCGGGCGGTAGTTCTCCGATTTTGTAGGGTCGAGAGATGTTTTTTTCAAAATGGGCATTACTACCGCATGCTTCCATTTCAAAGGCACCTGGCCTGATGATAGCGACGTGTTGATTAAGTCGCAAACCGGGCGAGCAAAAATCTGGTCTCTGAACATTGGTGGCTAGAGCGGGTCGTCCGGCGACCCAGACTTAACTCGGAGAGCCAAGGCCGTGTAAGCCTCTAAAGAGAGAGAGGGGAGAGAGTCTAGCACCACCTGATCCGGCAGGATGGGTGGCCCCATACTGGTTTGTGCAGTGGACGGGGGGAAGGCCCTATATATGGTCTGGACCTTCTCCAGGAAGAAAGCCGCCAGCGCTTCACAATGAGTATTGGAGCTGATGGAGTTACCGGCAGGCTTCCTTGCCACAAGGTCTTTAAGAGCCTTAAAGATGGTTTTAACCGGGTTCCCACTACTGCGAAACTCCAGAGCGTAGTATTCAGCCCGGATTCTACAAACCGCGCGGTGATAAGACTTAACCGCAGCCATGTACAGGGTTTTTTTGCTGCTGTCATACCTCTTCCTCCAGTCTCTCTCTGCACGTCTACAGACACTTTTCAGAGCCCTCAGATTGCCATCATACCAGGGGCTAGGGGCGCGGGAGCCACACTTACTGGAAACCATCGGGATAAGGGAGTCGAGGGCCCTGGTTACCCATCCGCAAAAATGGTCATAACCAGACTCCACGTTCTCCACTGCACCCAGTGGATCGTCAGTAAGAAGGCGATGGAGATCTTCCGTCTTTAATTTACTCCAGCGCCGTCTGGGCATGGCTCGCAGTGGCACCTTAAGTGGGGCTTCTTCAAGAGGACAGTAAATGGTCACGAGTGAGTGGTCTGACCAGGTCAGGGGGAGGGGGGGGCCACTGTAGCCCCTTCTAAGTTAGAGAAAAAGGGGTCCAGAATGTGGCCACCACTATGAGTGGGGTCCGAGACCAGCTGGAACAGTTGAAGGGCCTCAAGGTCCGCCACCATCCCTCCCACAGAAGAAAGACACAGAGTGTCAAAATGGAGATTCAAGTCACCAATGATAGAAAAATTGGCAGACCCTACTGCTAGTGAACTAACTGCCTCAGGAAGAGCCTCCCGAAATGCCACTGAGTTACCAGGTGGACGGTAAATCAGCAATCCTGACAAGGTAAAATGCGAAGTAACCGCAACCTTGAACAGGGCGCTTTCGCAGCCCGTGATGTTCTGCACACTCCAGGCGCAAGGATAACACGATTTAACTGCAAGAGCGACGCCGCCCCCCCTCGAAGAGCGGTTGAGCGTGTAGATGGAATACTCAGCGGGGAGCGCCAGATTCAATACAGTAGAATCGGTGTCTTGCAGCCATGTCTCTGTCAGACAAAAGATGTCAGGGGGGTCATTGTCCACAAGATCAGCAATATCCTGATAGTGCTTGACCGCCGATCTTACATTCAAATTCCAGATGGTGAGATGTCGCGAAGAGACCTTACTGCTTATGGCAGGCTGCACTATACAAGACCCCAAACAAGAAGGAGCGTCGAGTAGCCAGCCGCCACAAACACAGCGATAAGGGCCACACAAAGGGTCAACGCGAACCTCGGCGCAGGGAGGCAAACAGGTGTTAATCGCCAGGAGACTTTCCCTGGTATACATAAGCATAGTTAGAGATGCACCTGATGTAAATATCGCCGCGAAGCCAGCGCAACCGAGCGCGGACGGGCGCAGACGGGCAGGACTCTGGCACGACTCCGGCCACGCGAGGACACGCCCGCTGCGCAATCCCGCTGCGCTAGGGGAGGAGCATTAAATAGGTGTTCCCAGGCGGCACATGCGCACTCAAGCGCTATCAGATGGAAAATGCCTCACTCACCCCACTCCAAGATGTCCGCCAAAAACGAACCAGGCACCCACCCCAGGACCAGACCCGCCAAAACGGCAGTGAAGGGGCACAATTTATGGTGCAGGTAAAGGGCAGTTTAAAAAAGGTCAAAATGACCAAAACAAACAGAAAATAAAATAGAACGTTTTTAAAACAGCAGTTTTACTGCAAAAACGCGCAAGCGCTCTCGCAGCAGCAGCTGACCATATTGGTCATTTTTAATGTCTGCCTTGTGTAATAAATTTGTGACATACATTATTTGTATTTTACCTTTTTGCATGGCCCTTTTGTAATTGCTGCATATATACCTAGTGATGTGTGGAGTGTAAGTTGTATGGGTATTTTTTACTCAAATCTATATGCCCTAGGGGACTTCTAGTTGATGACATAAATCATTTATTATACAAAGGACTCTGTACAGAGGAGCCTCTCACATCGTCACCCCTCGAGGTGCGCGGAGAAGACTGCTGGCTTACAGTCAAAACCAGACAGATATACTTTCAGTAAACACATCAATTCACCACACATGGCAAGTTTCTATTTCTCGTAAAGCCAACAGGAAAACCCATATAAGGCACAAGTAATTGATTCGAAACTCAGCTAAACTATTCCGAGAGTAGGTTTACAAAAGGTGCCTCCCTTTCGTTCCCGGGCATGCGAGTGCAGGCAGGCGCCTGCAAGAATGTGCTCATCCTGCAAGAAAGGCAGATGTAACCTTGAGTTTCCTAAGCTAGAATCAATGGTCCGTTCATAGCCCAAGCTAACCTTTCAGACTTTCTTTGCAACTATGAATCACGTGTCCTTCCATCTGCTGAGAGGGAGACATGAAGACAGAACCAAGATGGCGTTTATATAGTCTGGGCATGATTCTTAACATGTACATGGGTTGCACGTATTTACAAAAGGGTTCCCTTCAGAGGTATGCTAATATATTGGGTACATTAGGCCAACACTATATACTAGGACATTTATATACCTTCATGTATGTACTTAAATCACAGGTTGAACGTTGGCATGATGCCAGGCAAGAAGTGCTGGACGGTTGATAATTAGACCAATGCGCCCAAGGAGGGAGCATTGGGTGATGAGGGCTGTTGGAGGAATAAAGAAATAACAAAATGGAAGTTATCCTCAACCTATTTACACCCTATGATTCACATGGCACATGGACCAGCACATGTTGGAGCATCCTCAATAGCAGAGCAACTTATGCAAGTTTGGGATCATCCAGAGATTGTAGGTATGGCTAACAAAATAGTCCAATCCTGTGTGATCTGCCTCCAGTATAATCCTGGAAAGGGAACACAAACTCCAACAGAAGGGTTTGCAATACTTACTGTACCTTTTGAGGTCCTACAAATGGACTACATACAGTTTGAGCATTGTAACAACCTAAAGTATGTCTTGATAGTGGTTTGTGTCTTCAGTAAATGGGTGGAGGCATACGCTATGAAAGATAATCCAGCTCTTACTACAGCAAAGGTGCTCCTAAAGGAGTTTTTTCCCCCAGATTCAGCATTTGTTGAGTTTTGTGGAGTGACAACGGACCCCATTTTATTGGGCAAGTTGTTGAGTATCTCATGAAAGGGTTTTGGAATTAAGCAGAAGTTTCATGCTGCTTTTCACCCACAATCAGCATGACTAGTGGAACGTTATAACTCTACCCTCATATTAAAATTGGCTAAGATACAGGCTTCCACATCTTTAAAATTGTCTCATGCACTGCCTTTAGCATTGCTACCCATTAGAGTGATACCACATACACGATCTGGCCTCCCCCTGTATGAGGTGGTTTTTGAAAGGACAATGAATGTTTGGGGGATTCCTAAGCCACGCCCTATACATGATTTACCCTATATATTGACGAATGATTATTTGTATCAGTTGACTGACAGTTTGTCTTCTATTTATCAACAGGTTCAGGAGACTCTTCCACACAGGTCGCAAGGTGAGGGCCACTGCTTGCGCCCTGGTGACTACGTCGTCACAAAGTCCTTCCATAGAGCCGGCTCCCTAGCACCAAGATGGTGAGGCCCTGAACAAGTGCTGCTGGCTACCAGGACTGCAGCTCTAGTGACGGACCGGAAGAACTGGGTCCATGCGACACACTGCCGGAAGGTGTTACAAGACCTAGTGAGCCCAGCTGAGTTGGCAGATCACCGCAATATCTTGGTAACCAAGAAAGGACAAGCTGTGTCACCTGAAGGATCTGAGGAAGTCTTCCCGGACCACACAATTCTGGGTACATCCTGCTATCAGCTGCGACCCAGGAAGAAAGACACTTTGTTGCTGAAAAAGACAGTTTGAGCCACTGTCCTGGGTGGTTAAAGCCTGACTTCAAGGGGGTGGGTAGCCTTTTATTGACTGCTCATCTCAACCTCAGAGAAGAAATCAACGTCTGCCCAGGATCTTAGGGCACCATCTATTTTGCTGTTTGTCGACAAAATGAAAATGCCTAAGGAAAAGAAACCAACTGCTGCAAGAGTTTGCAGCAAAAGAACAATAATTGCTACTGGCTCGCTTTGACTGTTGTTATTGTTGCTATAGTAAAATGGATTGTAGAGGAAGTAGCTCCTGTTTGAAATCTGCTGACTGCTACTACTCCTGTTCCCACTGAACATTATTACTTTACTCTTCCTTATCATGAACAGAAGCACAGTATGTCTTACCTCAATAACACTTTATTCAGATGTTGCACCATACACACAATGCTACAAATGTTACCAACTGCTGGGTATGTGGGATGATGCCAGCTCATCAGAAATAGGGAGGAATGCCTTTTATTCCCTTGCCATTTTCACATAGTGGCTCCTGCAGAGCCTTGTTTGCATTGTGGGCTTCTGAAGTTGCTAACATCACTTATGCTGATGTAGGAAGACTAAACGCTGCTGCTACCCCTTCTATTCTGTTTGAGTCATCAACTTTAGATAACTCCTTCCGTACTGAGTCAAAGCCATGTAAGTGGGGAAGTGTGGCTCAGGGGTTAGAGGCGGCAGACCCGGAAGCTGAGATCGGCCCTGGACCAGGGTTCAATTCCCCGCCTCGACAGGGCTTGGGCTCAATAATTCCACGGTCTTGATAATTCTCGCTCTGGTGCCTACTCGACTCACGGGTTCACACTCTGCGACTCTGGGCAATAGCTTGCTTAATCTCCACAACGGCCCCTCGCGGCGGGATGCCTGGCTTTCACCTTGTGGATACCCTGCCGGGGTTATCTCACAGGGGAATACCAGGACGGGTTCCCTAAGCAAGCGCTTAGATGCCTGCGATGTGGGTGATATGCGCTATATAAATACATGTACATTTACATTTACATTTATGTGCTGAGAAAAGGCCTGTAGCTGCTGAACAAAGATGTAACTTTCAGATATTTTGTGCTGCTGTGAACAGTTCTGTTCCCCCTCCCACTTTGCTGACTAAGTGATTACTCATCTGCCCATGTCTGGCTGTAACTATTCCTGTGTAGACCTGTACCTTCTATTTGTATCTACATGTTTACTCTGCAACAAACTCAGTATATAAGCACCATGGCCTTTGTATTCAATGTACTACCTCCTGCAACACTTGAGGGTGTTGTATGGACATAGTCCCACTCATGAGTGATTAATAAACTTGTTCTTTGAATTCCAGCTTCAGTGCCAATCTCTATGTTGTTGGTCTATGGTCCTGTGGACAAGATAAGGGTGAACCCTGCCCCAGTGTGCCCATTAAAAGGCACATTTCCACAATGGCTGCTGCTTTGTTGTTCTGTTCATCTTCTGAGTTTATTGCCGGACTGTGTGACTTCAGGGCACCTTCAGAAAGCTTCCCAGAAGGCCCATTAAAAAGTAAGCCATAAGCGCTTTCCCAGCTGACTTTTAAAAGGGCATTTTGGGAAGCTTCCTGTTTGGACACAGACAGATAGAGGTGACAGATAGAGATGACAGATCGAGGCAGAGAGACAGACAGAGACACAGAGACAGATAGAGATACAGAGACAGATAGAGACAGAAACAGTCAGAGATAGAGACAGGGACAGACAGAGATAGAGACAGGGACAGACAGAGACAGGGGCAGACAGAGATAGGGATCAATAGAGACAGATAGAGGTAGAAACAGACAGAGGCAGACAGAGATAGAGACAGGGACAGACAGAGATATAGACAGGGACAGACAGGGACAGATAGAGACAGAGCCAGATAGACACAGGGACAGACAGAGGCAGAAAAAGATAGAGATAGGGACAGATATAGAGAGAAAGAGGCAGAGACAGATAGAGGTAGAGACAGATAGAGACAGAGACAGATAGAGGCATATAGAGACAGAGATAGATAGAGACAGGCAGAGACAGATACAGGCAGAGACAGGCAGAAACAGATACAGGCAGAGACAGATAGAGGTAGGGACAGACAGAGACAGGGACAGATAGAGGCAGAGAAAGATAGAAAACAGAGATAGAGACAGATAGAGACAGACAGCGACGGAGACCGATAGAGGCAGGGACAGAGACAGAGATAGAGACAGATGGAGATAGACAGAGACAGATAGAGGCAGAGACAGATAAAGACAGGCAGAGGCAGGTAGAAGCAGAGACAGGTAGACACAGGGACAGACAGAGACAGAGGCAGAGACAGACATAGGCAGAGATAGAGATAGAGACACAGACCGATTGAGAAAGGGACAGAAAGACAGATAGAGGCAGAGACAGATAGAGGCAGAGACAGACTGAGACAGACAGAGATAGAAACATAGACAGATAGAGTCAGGGACAGACAGAGACTGCTAGAGGCAGAGACAGACAAAGATAGAGACAGCGACAGACAGAGACAGATAGAGGCCGGGACAGACAGATAGAGGCAGAGACAGATAGAGACAGAGACAGGCAGGCAGAGAGAAAGAAAGAGAGAGAGTCAGAGAGACAGGGAGATGGAGACAGGGGGAGGCAGAGGGAGGATGACAGAGGGAGAGAGAGGGAGGGAGACAGAGAGAGGGGTGGAGAGGTAAGGAGAGGGAGGGAGACAGACAGAGGGTGACAGATAGGGGGAGGAGGGAGACAGACAGAGGGAGAAAGAGGGAGGAGACAGACAGAGGGAGGGAGACAGAGGGAGGTAGACAGATGAAAGGAGAAAGAGGGAGGGAGACAGACAGAGGAAGGAGGGAGACAGACGCAGGGAGACAGAGGGAGGGAGACAGAGGGAGGAAGAGAGAGAGGGAGGGAGACGGAGAGAGTCAGAGGGAGTGAGACAGAGAGCGAGGGAGACAGAGGGAGTGAGACAGAGGGAGACAGAGAGGGAGGGAGACAAAGAAGGATGGAGACAGACGGCGGGAGACAGACTGACAGAGGAGAAAGAGAGAGAGAGGGAGGAGACAGAGGGAGAGAGAGAGAGGGAGGGAGAGATAGAGAGAGAGATGTGTGTATGCCAGGTCTGATGGCTCAGTGGATGAATGTGTCCGCTGCAGTGGCCTGTGTTCAACCTCATGGTCCCACTTTTTTTTGGAGAGTTCTGCGAAGGGTTTTAGTATTCAGAAATGATTGGCGCACATCAGGTAGCGGTGAAAGTGGAATGGTGCAAAAATAAGAACGGTGCTACTCGGTCAGGGGGAACCCAAAACCCCCTGAAAAATAATGGGCCAGGACCCACCCTATTAATTAAACACACAAAGTACAGAGCACACGTGTAGAATCTTTTGAATAGTAATATCACAAATAAGAAAACAAGATCGACACTTGATAATTAATGTTTTTGGTTTTATATGTGATAGTGGTCCCCCTCTAAGAGGAGATCCAAAGATTAAACCAGCCGACACGTGTTTCGTCAGATAAGTAGTTACCCACGACTCTTCAGGGCTGAAAAAGTCTCAAGGGAGCAGTATTGGGGGACCGGTGATAGTTCCAACCCGGTCCTCATCGGGGAATTGAGTTTGCGAAAGGCCAACTCGAGGTCAATACGGAACGAGTGTTGAGGCGTGGGTAGATGTAAAGGGATGACGGACGAGTTCTGCTGTCAAAGTTTCCAAAAGTCAATGCTGTGAAGCACCGAGGAGTCGAGAGCAAAACGCTGTATCCGGCTCCAGCCCCTGCCCCCTCCCCTATTGACCCCGCCCCCACCGGTGCGGCCCTTGCCCACAAACCACACTGTAAATTTGGCCCCCGAGAGAAAGTTTGTGAATACCCATGTTCTAAAGGATACTGTAGAGTGTTGTGTGAGTTAGCAATGGCGGAACCTTTGTTATGAACTCCATAGAACTTTGATGATGCAAGATTTTGAAAATCATAATACATGATATATTTACTAATTGAAGACACGAAAAGCTGAAAGTACACTTTGCACAGGATAGATCCGGTGAAATATGAAAATGAGACAAGTGTATTAGAAGCATCATAAAAGGATGCTTTAAAATGTGAGATGAAGAAAACATAAATACAAAGTAATACTGATGCATATAAATGAGTTGCACTAATGAATTTCTTATGAACATGTTGTTTGTTAACCTTTACTGATGAAATTGTGATGTTAATAAAGTGGCCTAGTGTTTCTAATTCTTTCTGTTAGAAGGCACCATTTGAAAAGTTGGTGCAAAAATGTGTAGAAACTAGGCTAGGCTAGGTTCGCATAACAATACTAGAAATGTCATAATTTATGAAAAGGGAAAATGAAATTTTGTAGTGTGAACTTTAAAAGGTATACACTAGAAAAATTGTGGTGGTAGGGTATTGTGAACATTAGCTATTTTATGTAAGAATTTGGCTAAAAGTTCCATATAGACCTTATTTGAATTGATTTTATTACATTATATTTGATATTGATTTAGAGTTTATTTCATTCAAAATGTTTAATGCCAACTTAAACCCTCGTTTGAAAATGCTTTTTCTCTAATGCTGACCTTTCCACTGCCCTAATACAATAACCCATTTACAACTAGTGAAATATTGCTTTATTTGTTCTGTACATGTATATATTTTGACACTCCTAAATGTTTCTTCAACATTCAAGTCAGATATTCCTGTGAGAAAAGGATTTCAGCTGCTGCTATAGATGGTTACTTTGGATCTCTTTTTCACTGATGTTAGGCCTATGTGGACTCCTGAATCTTTTGTTTCTCATGACTTGCATGGGAAAGCATCTTACTGTTGCAAGTGTCCTAGATGACATGAATCTGAACATCTGACAGTCTTTCGATGTTGGTCTGATGCTACATCACCGAGATGTTGAGACTTTAAGAAAGAAGAAAACCCCAAATGAGGGGCAAAGCCGTTGATTTTTGCTTCTAAACGAATGCCATTCTGATTTTTCCTATATCGAGGCAATGCCATACTTTACCTTTACTCCTTGTGAGCGGACATTATGCTGATCGATTATTGACAACTATGCCTTTACTTTTGGACTGTTTTGCTGAGGTTACAGTCTGTAGCTGATGGACAGAAACCTTCTTTGCTGAACCATTGAAATTATATATTTTTTTGACTTTTATATACCACGAACTTGATCCGCAGGTATCAGCGCGCTTTGCATGAGCACCAGTAGTGTTACAGATGGACAAATTAATGTTTGTTGTTAGGCACGGGGAGATTACGTGATTTGCCCAGAATCACAGGATGTTGAGCATCCCTGCCACCCTCGAACCCGGTTCCCCAGCGTCGAGGTCAGCCGCTCAAGCCATGAGGCCACATCCTGTCCTCAATTCATTTTTTTTTATTTTCCTTGTTCTATGCTAATCGGCTCACCCGTAATGAACTTTAAATCTGAACCCTTTCAACCTTCTTCGTAGAATTTGAGTTGTTAGGCAAACAAATTATCCTACTGCCTTAAAGGTAGTGGGATTATGTAACTCTATGTAGGAAAGTGCCCTTTCTGCATGGGTGCCCCCTTACGTTTTGCCGGATACTTGATACAATTTGACTGAGTGTGCCCTAGGGTCTCTGCCAATCAGGTTCCCAAGGTCTGTGTTATTTCCCTAACCTGTCCCATTTTTTCCACAATTACTACAACTATGGCCGACATGTAAGTTCCTATGGTACTTATTGTACCATGGGCCTGGTAGTCAGGGAAAGGCCTCTGAGGGCTGAAACATGTATTATGCCACCCTCAGAGACCTATCACCACAAACATGCACCACTGCCATTGCAACTTGCGAATTTTAGTGCAGCTAAATGTGAAGAGTCAACATGGCCCCCATCCCTGGAGGCCATGCCTGCTCAGCACTGCATGAGGCCTTGGTAAGTCACCCAAAGGGCAGTGTGTGCTATACCTCATGTGAGGACCTACCTGCATGAGCTGACAGATCCCCATAATATCTAAGGCCATTCTTAGATATTATAAGTGCCCAGTAAAGCCATCCTGAGTATACAGTCTAGAAACTGGTCATTAGGAGTTTCCTAGCACCACAATGGCTTTACTGAATCCTAGGAAGTTTGGTATCAAACATTTCAGAATAATAAACCTGCACTGATTCCATTGTCATATTTATTATTCAATGCACTCATGGCCCACGGCTCGAGTCAGAGTGGCCCAACACCCCAGTGAGGCCCCCCTGGGGATCCTGACCCGGTATCCAGTGTGAGACAACCTCCTCCAACTTCCTCCTCGAAGCCTGCAGCCTCATCCTGAAGGGTCTCCATGACTGCCACCGGAACCTGTGAGAAGAACCTGACACGAAAAGACACCGCTACATTCGGAGACCCGGAGCCGTGGCGAGTCCAACCAATGGTGTCCTGGTGTCCAGCAACTCTCTAAATTCACCTCCAGTCATTGTTTCCCTTCATCTAGTCTTCTGGCTCTAGCCTGCAGTCTATTTCCTCGACCGGTAACCTCCATAGGAAAGCATTGGACTCCCGACACATCCTAAGAGCCCTTCCCCGGCCACCCCTGAGCCACTGGACCTGGGATCCCCTGTACCCTTACCTTAACCCAAGGAGCTTGCCTCCCAAAACCACGTGGCCTTCCTGTGAGCAGCCACCAACCGAGGTGCCCCTTAGCCCCATTGGCACCCTTGCACTCTACACCCGGCCACCCTAGTGCTGCTGGTGGTGCACTTCGAGTGCTGAACTGAACCTTGGGAAACCTTGGTTCTACCTCCCAAAAATTCAGTTTGCCAAAACAGTTTACTTACTTGAAAACTTAACACTGCTTTTTCCTCCATAGGATTGCACAGTGAGTTTTTCTATAAAAATTGTTCTGTGTTGATCCTGTCTTGTACTGTAACAAAGTAAATTAGAGTATTTACATAAGTTAACCTGCTTGCTAATGTATTACAATGCCCATAATGTGTGCTTAGTTTATTTAGTGCAAAAGTAGAAAAGTAACTAAAAAGTAATCTTAAGTAATTTCCAGTATCCCAAGGAGCTTATAACGTATTTTCTTGACTGCAAAGGAATGTGTATGCTTCTACAAAACCAGTACACACTGTATCTTGAAAAGTATCATTTCATAAAGCTTTATTCGGAGCATAAAAAACATGTCCATAAAAGCACACACAATTACAAATACAGAACATTTCATCAATTTAAAAAGAAACACATAATACATTATTATCCAGAGGGGGATGGAATAAATAATTAAAATGATTAAAAACACATACTTTTCCTGGCACCAATTGCTTTAAGCAGGAAAGTAGCCGTAAAGAAACAAATGTCCGGATGGTGCAGATTAAAAAGCAGTTTCATAGAGTCAGTAATTGTTCTTACTCCAAATCTTTTCAGCATGGGCTTTAGGAAGGTTTTCCGTAACTCACTATACAATTGGCATGATAAAAGAAAGTGCGTAGTGCTCTGCTCCGCATTATTATCACAAGCACAGGGTCCAGTAGGGCGCATTTTTACATTAGGGCACGTGACCAGATGGTGTACTGTTCCCATCCTCATTCTGGTCAGCACAAACTGGTGCGAAGCTCTGGTCACCTGTGTCAGGTATTGATGGAATCCGATAAAGTCATTCATGCTATTGTACAGCATACAAGTAGAAAGTTTTGATTCCTCTAAAGCACGCCTTTCTGCACAATGATTCAGAAAAGTGACTTTCAAATTAGACTTGGAGATGTCAGAGGCACAATATCGATCATTGATCATATTAAACCCGAAAACCTTTTGAAAGCATTCGATAATATATTTGATGCAAGGAATCTTTAAGTGCTGGTCCAAAGTGAGGCAATCCTCGATAATGGCTCTGTTCAAAGAGGCACCATCATTCAGCCATACCGAGCGCCACAATAGTAAGGGTCTTAACATAATCATATCATTCAGGAATTGGGTCCCTGTTTCCTTATGAACCAAGTTGTTGGCGGTAGATTTGGGTACGCACAGGAGCCTTTTCAGAAAATTATTCTCCTCTACCTGTAGACTCCCGGCTGGTGACACACCCCAAACTCCAGCCCCGTAAAGGGCCGCAGAAAGACATCTAGATTGAAAGATTTTTAACATGTCCTTAATGCGTCTATTCCCCAACTTCTTGGCAAATACAAAAACCCCATTAGCACTCCTAATCATCTTTGTTTTAACAGCTTTATGTTCGGTAGCCCAGCTGCCATTTTTAGAAAATGTGATCCCCAGATAGCAAAAGTTATCAACTTTTTGAACCGATTCACCTTCTATGGAATAATGGGAATTAACTTTTGTTTTAGCTCGTCCAGGTCCGCACTCCATCACGTAAGTTTTCGACCTGTTAATCACCAGTTTCCTACTCTTGATGAACTGTACAAACCTGTCCATCAAGCGTTGGAGGCCCAGAGGGGTCCTGGACAGCAGCACGGCATCGTCCGCATAGAGTAACACTGGGATGTTAAGGTTGTTAACTCTTGGGACGTCTGCCGTAACTGTCTGCAGAACAGAATCCACCTCATTAATGAAGAGTGTGAAGAGATGGGGTGCTAAAACACACCCCTGCCTGATTCCCCTCCCGATCCTGAACTTGCTCGTACACTCCCCATTAGGTCCATACCGAACAGAGGTGCAAAGTTTTTCGTACAGGCGGGCCAAAAAGTAAACTATACCTTCGAGAGCTCCCATTTCGATCAGTTTGGCCCATAGTATAGCGTGGTCTACCATATCGAAAGCGCTGCTTAGGTCAGCAAAGCATAAGTAAATTGACCGTTTTTTGGCCTGGGTATATTTCCCTACCAAAAGTTCTAAATTCAAGCACTGCTCGATGGTGCCACGACCTTTTCTGAACCCAAACTGACTGTTGGTTAAGATCTCGTTGGTCTCTGCCCATTCCTCTAATCTGACTAAAAGGACCCGACTCATAACCAATGTTCCCTCTAATTTTTTTCCTCTGTGTGCGGCAGTGGAGGGTCTCTGTGCGCTGCAACCATGGCTATGTGCGCCAGGAACCAAACCGCGCGTGTCTGCGGCGCCAAATGGCACTCCAAAATTTTTCTTTACAAAAGCGAAAAGATAGTGCATTTTCACACATACAGCGCCACAATAAGGGTCTTAAGGGCAGTTTGCAATATTGGATAAGCACGCCATGACATGAACTGGTTACACTGGCAAGTACACTTCAAGTTTAGAAAAGCACAAGACTTCAATGGTGGTACCATCATTAGATTTTAATAAATATTCTTAACTGGAGCACAGTTCATTGGGTGGGGAAATGCTGCAAGCCTATACAATATCATATACACAAGAAGGTAGAGGGCTGTTCAGACACGTCAAGTGGCGTCACTAGATGGGTGACAGGGTTGCTTCTCACGGCGATCCTTGCCATTTTTTCAGTGCTGATAAACTCGGTCTAGGTCAACTTTCCCGTTCAGGAGGTAGGCCTTTGTCCTCATCAGCATGTCCAAATGCTTCTGCTCTAGTCTATTCCTCAATTTGCTCTTGATAGTATTCATGAGGCTGAATCCTCGTTCACAGTCTGCACTAGATGCTTGAAATGTTGCGCAGACATCAACAAGCTGAGACACGACACTATACTGAGCAGCATTGCGTACAGTGAAAGTCACCATGTCTTGAAAGGTGGTAAATAACCCACCCTTAACATGTTCTGCCACCACATATTTATAGTCTCTGTACTGTCGAACAACATCTTCTGGTGTTTCACAATCCCCCAGGGCCAAGACATTTTTATACTTTTCAACAAGTCTTTCAATATTCTCAGTCCCAAAATCAAAATGCGATTGTGTGGCTATTGCCTGGATCTCAAAACTTGCCCATTCTTTTAGCTCACCCTCAGGGAACCTTTTTTGCATGTGCTCACAAAGAAGGGAAACAAAAGACAAAATAGGCCCACTGTCAAACTCTTGCCTATCCTTGTACAAAACCATCAGCTCTCTTACATTGCTGCTCCAAAAGACAGTGTCCCCCAAATACTGTTGCTTAATTTGGCCAATCTTCGCTCTTGCATACTGTACGGCTTCAACAGTAGTTAAAGAACTTTTTTGGAATAGTTTGCACAAAGATGCAAATTCACCCAGAATGTCATTAAGTACTGCAAGGGAAATATGGTAGTTGGAGTCCGATAGCTTTTTATAACAATATTTAGCAATTGGATCATTCTCCTCAACTTTCTCATGCTCAAAGTACTTAAGAACAGTTTCGTAATTACGAATTAGTGCACCAACAGCAAAATGCCTTGAAAGCCACCGGACTTCATTCAGTGGTCGAAAAGAGACAACTTCACATTCAGTGACCGATGCAATTTCATCCAGCTTGGACTTCCTTGCAGGAGATCTGGAGAACACAGTGTAGACAGTCCTCAATAATGTCTCCATCTCTTTAATCATTGGAACCCTCTTCCAGGCATCATCAACTCCCAAATCTTCTCGATGGGCGACACAATGCTGCTCAACTAGATGAGGAATGGATTGTTTAAGGCGAGTAGCAACACCATTATTCTTCCCCAGCATCACAGATGCACCATCAGATGTGAACATGACCATTTTCATGAGGTCCAGTTCATTTGCAGTGTAGAATTCTTTCACGGCAGTAGTGATAGCCTCAGCATTACAGCTAGTCAGCTTCACTATGCCCCCAAACTGCGTTTTATGCTCAGTTGATGTTACAGGTCGGAACTTGAAATACAGGATGAGCATTTTTGAAACAGAAATATCTGTACTCTCATCAATTATCAAGGTGTGATACAAAGCTTGCCGAAGTTCTGTCATAGCTTCACAGTGTATCACGCTATTGATGGCCTCAAGGAACTCAAAGGCATAGTTCTTGCTCCTCCAGCTGTCTGGTATCTTCACATACAAAGCTAAGTGGTCATGGATGTCTTGTACAGATAACATTGAAGTGTTCATCTTGACTGCCAGCAACACGTTGTTGATGAGAATCTTTATCTCCTCAGGCATAGATCTTTGGCGTTCAACTACTTCCATTCTATTTGCTTTGTCTGTGGCAGTTTCTGTCAGCATTGCCCGTACTCCAAAACCAAACCTCGCAGCAGCACTTCTGTTTCTCAATATCACCATGGCAGACTTGTGTACTTTGCTAAGTAGATGGCGTTTCATGTAGTCCAGTTTCCAGCCATCACTCCATTTCTTCCCTGTGGAAAAGTCCCCAACAATCTTGTCTTCGGCACATGCTTTGCAAATCAAGCCCACATCCGGACTGTATTGAAATAGTTCCCCGAGTTGCATGCGGACCTTGCTTCGTGACTTCTGTGTCTCAGCCTCCACAATTTCCTTCATCCACTCTTCCTTGAATACAAGGCAACATTTCTTCCTTTGTGGTGAAGCACTGCACTCTCCCGAAGTTACAGCTTTGCGCTTGAACATTTCCGTACCCGCCGGTTTGAGCCTGCTGTCCCACAAAGCCTGCAAAATAAGGAAACATGGCTTACGTTGACGCCTAGCTCATGAATGCAAACTGTTATACTACAATGTTCAAGATGCACCACAGTTTAACTCAACCCAACAATTACCTCTTCTGCCTGCACTCACGTGCGCCTCTTTAAATGTATGGGGTTCTTGCTGTGAAACCTGCAACAGAAGAAAACATCGGTAAGTATATATGGTACTACAATGTTCAAGACGCACCACAGTTTAACTCAACCCAACAATTACCTCTTCTGCCTGCACTCACGTGCGCCTCTTTAAATGTATGGGGTTCTGGCTGTGAAACCTGCAACAGAAGAAAACATCGGTAAGTATATATGGTACTACAATGTTCAAGACGCACCACAGTTTAACTCAACCCAACAATTACCTCTCCTGCCTGCACTCACGTGCGCCTCTTTAAATGTATGGGGTTCTGGCTGTGAAACCTGCAACAGAAGAAAACATCGGTAAGTATATATGGCACTACAATGTTCAAGACGCACCACAGTTTAACTCAACCCAACAATTACCTCTTCTGCCTGCACTCACGTGCGCCTCTTTAAATGTATGGGGTTCTGGCTGTGAAACCTGCAACAGAAGAAAACATCGGTAAGTATATATGGTACTACAATGTTCAAGACGCACCACAGTTTAACTCAACCCAACAATTACCTCTTCTGCCTTCACTCACGTCTGCCTGTGCAATTGTCTTTGTAGTACGGTCTCACGAACCTACAAAAGAAAAAAGGGTGCAGATTGTGAATCTATTTACCCAGCAACCCCCAACCCAACGAGGAACGTAAACAGAATTACCTTGTCTTTGTGGTACTCGCACCTGACCACTGTAATCCAAATACCGTACAGACTGGAAACCTACAAGTGAAGACAAGTAAGTCAGCAAACGCCTGAAGAATTACAAACTGTGCATGGGACCGGTCAAGAGGCCCAAGACAAAAAATGACCAAATAATTACCTGGGATTTCAGCCTAGGACAAACAGGGGTGTGCCCATGTGTTCCATTATTAGCATCCATTATCTTAAACTGGTCTATAAATGTGAATCCCAGGGGAAAGCGTCATTACAGAAGGTGTAGCACAAAATACAAACTGCAAATGGTTGAGGTGGGTGAACAAGGTAACCCACAGGATGGCTGAGAAGCACACAATCCATCAAAAGATCCCACCTGAAGCTGCTGCAGTGGCGCGCCAAAATATGATTGACTACGTTCAAGCAATTTTCAGGCAACCATAAATATGTCAAGATAACTGAAGAATGATGGACCTGCTGCAGAGAGATCTCAGTTTTGCCTACTGGAAGTTGACTCAATAAGTAGCTGAGGAGGTTGAAATGCCTGGTGAAAAGCTGGTGAACCATGCAGGATTGGAAGCAGAACTGGAGTACATCATGTTGGCTTGATGCCAACAAAGTCTTTCTTTGCGCATGGCTACTTGAAGGTTTTCGCTACATTTACTGTTTATATACGGGCTTCTAGGCTCACAAGGGTTATATGCTGTTCCGTGAGCCGAGACGCCATGATTGACTTTGCAGGTAAGCGTGTTAGCACAGTGGAAGTTTTGGTGCCACTACATCTCTTTGGAGTATGTTATCGTCTCTCCTCAAGGTACACACGATTGTCAATGAGCACTAACACAGCATCATTTATACCATTTCGGCATTAGTCAACACCACTAGTTTTTCCCTGTTGCTCTCATCTTTATCTGCCCCATGGTTACTCCAGTCCTTTCCCAGGTCTATCTCCATTGCTCTGCCTTTCACCTCTCATGCCTCTCTCCCAAACTCATCTTCTCCCTTTCTATGCTCAACTCTCTCCCTTTCTATAATGTCAGACACCCTCTCCTGCTTCTCTCTCTTGCTTCGCTCTTGGGCTCCCTGTCCGTACTTCTCGCCCCTGATACACTGTCTCCCTCTCCATGCTTCTGTCCCCTGCTGCACTCTCAGGCTCCCTATCCGTGCATCTCACCCTTGCTTCACTCTTGGGCTCCCTCTGCGTGCTTCCCTTCCTTGCTGCACTCTCTGTGCTTCTCTCCCCTGCTGCACGCTCGTGCTCTCTAGAGATGTGGCCTAACAACCAGAGCTGCCATCTAAGTCACGTACATACAAAACATGTTGCACTCCAAATGCTATAGGTGTCACATTCGCAAAAGTTATAACTATTGGCATTGTAAATGACAAAGCTATCCATTTAGCTATTTTAAAAACCAACACATAAATAAAATATTTGTCATTTACAAGACCAATAGCTCCAACTTTTCTAATGCGAGACCTATTGCATTTCCAATGCTTGTTGTGCCTTTCTGTCCTGTGCCCCACTCGTTTTTTGTGCCTTTATGCCCTGTATCTCACTCGTTTTTTGTGCCTTTCTGACCTGTGCATCACTCGTTTTTTGTGCCTTTCTATCGGAATATCCTCAAGGCCATTTGATAGCACATATTAGGAGGTGATGACAACATGAACTATTTCAAATAGTGATAGTATATTTTTGATATACACTTGGGAAATTAATCCTGGCATGTGCTACCTCTCCAGAATCCGAAAGGGAAGCCTTCCTGTGAGGAAAAATACACTATAAATGGCAGGAATTGCAATTTTTTTTTAATCACAAATGACACCTGAACCAGGGTTTAGGTAAATTTTAGTTGACAGAGTCTGAGAAGTTTAATTATGTGTTTACGAGATACAATCTGTTAATTTCACAGTTTGATGAAAACACTGTAATTAATTCATATTTTTTCTAGACGCAAGTAGATAGAAATATGTAACCCTTTACACACAAAAAAACAAATTTTGTATATATTTCAGTGGCTTGGTCAAAGGCGCTGAAGTATGTATGTAACTTGCAATACTCCCTGCCCACGTCCAGTCAAGTCCTGCCCTGGAGACCCCGTGTCTATTCAGTGCGCTTTATGCCCCAGTGTTTCATTCGTGCTCCACCCACCCCCCACCCCCCCAGCCCCTTCAGGTCTCTCTCCCTCCCATGTGCATTCGCTGCCCTCCCTGTACAATGATGAATGAGGGCGCTCCTGTCCCACCCCCCAGCTGCTCGCCCTGCCTCATCTACATACAGTACCCTCCCTGCCTCCAAGTGCACTACCCTGTCCACTCACCAATGTCCGTTTGATGCCATCCCTGCCCCAGGTCCATTCACTAATCACTACCCTCCCTGCTCCCTGTCCATTCACTGCCCTTCATGTCCCAGGTCCATTCACTACCCTCCTATCCCTGCCCCAAGTCCATTCACTGCCCTCCCTGCCCCACGTCCATTCACTGCGATCGCTGCCCCAGGTCCATTCACTGCCCTCTCCTATACCGAAAACCAAATGCTGCCAGAGAGGCTCCTCACCCGATATGAGCACTCCCGCCTCCCGCTTCCCGCCTCCCGCGGTGGTAAATACATTCTCCTCCCGCCTCCCGCCATGGCAAATACATTCTCCTCCCGCCTCCCGCCGTAGTAATTACATTCTCCTCCTGCCTCCCGCCTCGGTAAATACATTCTCCTCCCGCCTCCCGCCTCGGTAAATACATTCTCCTCCCGCCTCCCGCCATGGCAAATACATTCTCCTCCCGCCTCCCGCCGTAGTAAATACATTCTCCTCCCGCCTCGGTAAATACATTCTCCTCCCGCCTCCCGCCTCCCGCCTCGGTAAATACATTCTCCTCCCGCCTCCCGCCTCCCGCCTCCCGCCTCCCGCAAATACATTCTCCTTACCTGCAACTTCTCACGCCCGCACCGCCGCCAACCGCCGCCACCACCACTGGAAATGTGCTGCATGTCATGTTCGCGCCGCTCGCTTTTTAAAAGCGGCGGGCGGCGCTAATCTCTTGCTACGGCCTGTGTGCGCGCTCCACGATAGGTGGTGCGCGCTGACGTCATTGAAGGTGCGCGCGCGCACGCGCGCGGCCTAGAGGGAGCAGTGCTCATAACTTTTACTGATGAGTCCAGTAGGGATATTGGCCGGTAATTTTTTGCGTCGCCCCGGTCACCTTTCTTAAAGATGGGGACAATTATTGATTCGGCCCAAGTTGACGGTATCTTGCAGCTAACTGCTGCATTGAAGATCTTGACCAGCAATGGGCCCCAAATCTCCGGGGCAGTCTTGTACACATCTATGGGTACCCCATCGGGTCCCTGGGCCTTCCCCCCCTTACTGGCTCTTATACTATCCATGACCTCAGCTGTAGTTATATTTAAGGCAACGATGGGCCAACCATCTTCATAGGGGGCCGGTCGATTACCAGAGTCAAAAATAATGGAAAAATGTTGAATCCATGATTCCATGCTCACATTTGATGTAAGCTCTGGCACCTTCTCATCCTTGAGGAATGGACTATTCACCGTGGTCCAAAACAATGTGCAGTTCTTCAATTCTGCTGCTTGGCTAAGGTTATCCCACGCTTCCTGCTGAAGTTCAGCCTTTCTGCGTTTAAGGATCAGATTATAATCCTGCCTAAATTGGATCACCAGACTCTTATCTCTAGGTTTAACTGCTAAGGCCTCTTTGAGGTCTCTCCGGGCAGTAAAACAAGCATGGTCAAACCACCCCCTTTTTTGTCTACTCTTGTGCCCCTCTACTCTAGTGAACTTCCTATTGATGATTGCGTTAATTCTACCAAAGTGATCAATACTGACAGCCACGGTTTCATCCTGTTCCAGGATTGCCGTTATTTCTGTCAAGCAGCTATTGATGATGGAATCAGATGTTATTTCAGCTTTATCTCCTTTCCACCTCAACCTAAAACCATTTGGTCTATGGGGTTCGATATTAACAATAGTACCCCGATCGAGAGTGGAGACAGGTTTCCAGATCATGGTTTCAATAGTTCAGCAGTTATGGTCACTTAGCATAACATCAACCACCTTGGGCTCTGAGCACAGAGGGATTAGGTTAGAGGACAGGCACATAAAATCAATAACAGTATTAGCCCCCCTCCCTTTGAAAGTCGGTAAACTTTCTCCCAGGTCATTCTTTTCATTTTCCATGATTTCCATGTCATAATTTATCAGAAAGTTATTCAGGGTTTCTCCATACAAGTTATGGGGAAAATGAACATCAGCATCCCCTGAACGATTATAGACACCACATAACTTCTGAGAGGATAACGGGCAAACAGAAATATTAAAATCCCCCACAAAAATAAATTCATAAACACCGTTAAAATTATTCACAATATTACTTAGTGCATTTTCTAAGTCATTAATTACTGTGTGCCTAGTACCATCAAATATATTATTGTAAAAATTAATCAGAAGTATATTTCTACCCGCTTCTTGTGCTAGCCATAAAATTTGGGAGTGAGCCCCCACTACTACATGCTTTTTCACTGAATTGGTAACTTGACTGAAATCAAAACCAACAACCCTCCTTCTGCTCTACTGAAGGGAGGGCGATGCCAAGGCAGGAAGTTCATAGGATGCAAAGCCATCACTGCCCTTAAAATTTTTACACCAGGTTTCCTGTAGGCAAATGATATCAAATAAACTAATACAATCTTTCCATCCTAACATATCCTCCTTGGCCGTCAGGCCTGCAATATTCCAGCTGGCAATATAACAAGTTTCCATTTTCCTATGATGGCTAACAATAGGCGGTTCATCACTAAATACGGACATGTTCTCATCTGGGTTAAAAAGCTCTATGTTGTACATAAAATTCTCATTTTCCCCTCCAACAGGCATACAATCTACAGTCACATTGTTAACCAGTTCGATTTCAGGCTTAGTTAACTCTTCAATATTATTTCTGTTTAAATCCCTCCCGATTCCCGGGCCCATCTGATGTCAATCATTTTGGTCCAGAAAACTCAATGTCTGGTACCTATTCTGAATTGGGACTTGGTAGACCATCCCATTAGCAGGTGAGAAAATACTGTCGCAAGTGGGTACTGGGTTGGGGGTGTGTGTTATAAATCTATTCCCGCCGGGGGCAGGGTTCAGCATGTGCATCGGCAGAATAGGTCTGCCATCCGGGTAACCTGGGCAAAAGGTGGGTAACACAGGTCTATTAACAATAGATGGAAAATTAAAATTGTTCTTTGCCCCCTCCCTACAATTAGCAGAAGGCAACCTGTTAAGGTGGTTATAAAAATAGCCCAGTGGTCTTGCGACGACATCTGTCTCTGACTGCGTGAGTGCAACTGCTCTGAGCAGGACCGTCTCAACATGTTGCGGATGTTTAAAATTTATAATCACACAATCACCCCCACAGGTCTTCCTAGTATTACCAATCCAGTTGACTTTTCTGATGGAAATAATTTGATCAGAGTAGCCAACTGGATAACCGCAGTGGCGGTTTAACCATGAGGTTGTTTTGTTTTTTAGGGAATCCACCGACTCCTGAGTATATGGGGCCTGAGTTAGAGTCGGGACATTAGTTAAGACCACAACGTAGGGTACACATTCAGGGGGAAGGTCTACTGGGCGCCTACATGTCCTTACAGGTACCCCATCAGTCCCCCTATGGCAGCAGGTGTGGCTGACACAACTGGCACCGAAACAGACTTGTCTCTGTTTGGTGCTGGTAATAGTCTTACGTCAGGATGTGAACCACCCGACGCAACGCTTGTGGACCCAGCTGCCGGTACCTGCAAAGGTCGACCGGTATCCTGTACTAATGGGCGTGCCAATACAGGTAACTCTTTAGGAAGATGTTTCCCTACATTGGCAGTAGGGGGGGCACTATTTGTATGGCGTGGTTGTACCCTATCCTGTTTAGGTGCTGCGTGTGTGCACGCAGTATCTTTGATATTTGATATGGATTTATCCAAATTAACTGCATGCTGATCCACTACAGCCCTCATTCTCAATACTTCTGCCCACAAATCATCAATTTTAAGTAACAAAGGCTCTACAACCATTTTCAATTTATCATCGATAGTACTCACTAACAAGTCAATTTGGGTGGTATTAATGGAAACACAACTGTCTTTAGATGGTGCCCCTTTTTCCTCAATGTTCTCCTTGTGTATGGTGTCTTTTTTATTTTTCCTTGCAGAATGGTTTCCCCGTTTAAGAGCTGTTTTCCTGCAAGCTCTCATAAATTTTGTAGCACAAGTGGACTGCTGAGGGGTACCTTCCAGGGTCTCAGACGGGTTCGATGTATCTTCCGCCACAGTCGAGTCATCAGGGGCCTCAATAGATTCAACACTGATACCAATGTTATTAGTCTCAGCTGCTATAATAGTGTCATTGGTGTTATTTGTATCAGCATTATTGGGGTCCGGAAATGATGCCAGAGGGAAGTCTGGTAAATTACATTTACCTAGCGATTTCCTTCTATCGCTATTAATTCTGGTGACTACTTTCAATAGATAGTTGTCTGGTAGGGTAGATTGGATAGACATATTGGGGGTAGTTCAAAAGGCACGGGCAGTAATGAGGTCACAAACAAAGTTTTAAACACAGTTTGACACTAGCACAGCCAAACAGGGCACGTACTCACATGTAGAGCCAAGGGGGGTGGCCCGTCCCTGGTCGTCCCCGGATGGCCACAGACGGCCCCGCCCTTGTCCCGGGCTTCTCCCGCGCGCGACTCGCGTGGCGGGAGGGATGTCAGCGTTTATCTAGCGCCTCCGGGCGCTCCAAGTGCGTCACAGGCGCGCCGCCCCTGAGGCTGCTGGGGGCTGTGGTTCCACGAGTCTCTCAGCGCTCCGCCGTCCGAAATGCAAAGTGCCGCCGTTCACCTCACGGCCCTGCCCGTAGGTGTGCCAGGTACGTTGTCTGCTCCTGGTGTTCCCCCCTGGGCTCCTGGGAGGTCAGCGTTTATCTAGCTCCTCCGGGCGCTCCAAGCGCGTCACAGGCGCGCCGCCCCTGAGGCTGCTGGGGGCTGTGGTTCCGCGGGTCTCCCAGCGCTCCGCCGTCGGAAATGCAAAGTGCCGCCGTTCACCTCACGGCCCTGCCCGTTGGCGTGCCAGGTACGTTGTCTGCTCCTGGTGTTGAAAAGTATCATTGTATTGAAAGTATCACCTACCTGCTACTGAGTAAATCTTGGTTCTAGTAATAAACATGACTAAGTAACAACTTTTATGCAAACAATTGGTCTAGATTCAGTCTTTGAGTGTGTGACATAATTTCTTGCCCGAGTGTGTACGATAAATGCTTAACACTACCCTCTGATAAGCCTGACTGTTCAACCACACTACCACAAAGGAGAGTAAGGTATTATCTACTTTAGCTTCTGCTATACCTCTGGGGATCCACTGGACTCTGTCCACACTATACGTTACTTTGGTAGAGTTAGTATATACAGAGCCAAGTCCCTACACTCTGTAAACTGAATATTATAATAACCATCTGATAAAGTATTGCCAAAATGTTTGGCGCCTTAATGAAAGCTGTGGTAGTCGTAATTAAATGTTTTAAAAGACTGCTTATTACTATGAACTTTGAATCTTTAATACAATAACAAAATTAATCTAATATCTGTCTGAGTTCATTATTGAGTCCTGCTGGTTCTTCCATTTAAACTGTGCTATTTTACTGATGCCTTAAATGTATTGTAGGGAGAATCAGGGAGCTCTGGAAGAACATCAAGTATTACTTCTTTGGTTCTGTCTTGCTTTTGCAGAGCTGTTCGGTCTGCATAGTTCTAATCCAACTTAACTTCTTCAGGAGGTTGGGTCTCCCTGTTGCTATTCTTTAGTTTTACAGCATGGTTTGGAAAGTAGTGTACCTAAATCTGATCTCAAATTTGTGAGTTTGCTGTCAATTAATGGTCCTCTTTAGACAGCGAATGTAGTGTTTTACTACTCTAATTCCCACCCTCCTATTGGCGGAGAAAGATTTGTCAGAGGATCATTGACTCTGTCGTAAACGGAAATGTTACAAATTGTCTAATCATAAAGGGCTCAGCAGGGTTAGAGTACTAAGGAGAGTAAGTGTATAATAAAATCTTTACCATGCTTGCGCTGCAACACCTGTGAAGTAAGCTTTAGAGCGTAGTCAAGAGATAGCAGGTTTAGAATTTTGGGTTAGACGCAGAAGAATATAGTCATGTTATACTAAGCTCCGTGTGTGGTCTAATCATTGGCGAGTACCCAGGCTTGGGAGGACACTATAACTGGGGACAAGATAGGGGGTAAGTAGCCTGAAGATCAACAGTGCTCTCCCAGAGAGTTTGCCATGGTCCAGCAAACTGCTTGTGCATGCCAAGTGTGTCTTCACAGAATTTCAGAATCGACATTTGGCGTATGTGGAGTCAAAGCACAGCCCCAGTCCATTTGAAGATAATGGAAGCTACACTGAGAATTCCACATATCGTGGGCCAAGAACCTGCTGTGAAGGCTGTACAAAAAAGGTACCGCACTACTACGGAACTTAAATCTATACATCATACAGAGAGATAGCACTAAAGGCGAATGCAACCGGGTTTTAGAGGAGCAGCAAATAGCAACAGCAAATTGCAAGATCAATCAATCAATCAAGGATTTATAAAGCACGGTTGCGAGCTGCTTCGTGGTGCTCTTGTTCATTTGAACAGCGAGGTCTTAAGTCATTTCCTGAATTCCTGGAGCGATGAGGCGGCCCTGAGCTGCAGGGGAAGGTCATTCCAAGCTTTTTCCCACCAGGTGTGAGAAGAAGCGTCATTTGCTGTTGCTTCAGCAGATCTGGGGGGTGCATGCGAGGAAGAGGGAGGCGTCTGTTCGGTTGGTGGAAACACTTGCCTTTGTTGATGTAGGCTGATCCGTCATTGTGCAGGGCTTTGTATGCATGATTCAAACATCTTGAACTGGCAAGATAACGCTGCGAGCAGAAGTGCTGCGAGACAGAGCTCAACCAGGTGTCACAGTACAAAAAAAGGCCTAAAAGAATAGCGATACAAATAAAAGAAGCAGTCATCTGCTTACCAGAATTGATTAATGAGAGTCATCAAACCACATCCTTGGGTGAAGAAGTGCCCAGGGCTGTTTTGAAAGAGCAGTCCATACCCGAAGTGGCAAACCACCAAAGCTACCAGGTGGTGGCTCAAAACAGCTGCAAAGATCTCCATAACAGTGAAGGGCTGCAATGAAGACCAATAAGGAAGTCAAGGTTCCACAGACTGTCCAAGATGACCTAGAGGCCAGCACAGCACAAGGCCTTAGAGATGGTATGGATCAAGCAGCGACTAGTGGACAGCAGACAGTGTCAGAGAAAACTCCACCCTTAGTGTCATCCGATCTTGTAAATGGTTACAATGCCATTGCCTTCTTGAAACAACTACCACCAAAAAGCAAAATATTGGCAACAGATGGACTGCCTGGATAGAGACATTTGAGGATTTCATTGATGCAATAGAGGAAACGTGTTAACAAGATGATTATCAAATACCTTAAGAATCTTGCTGGTGAAGATGTAAAATGGTTACAATGCCGTTGCCTTCTTGAAACAACCACCACCAAAAAGCAAAATATTGGCAACAGATGGACTGCCTGGATAGAGACATTTGAGGATTTCATTGATGCAATAGAGGAAACGTGTTAACAAGATGATTATCAAATACCTTAAGAATCTTGCTGGTGAAGATGTAAAAAATGTCATAAAGAAAATGATGCAAGCTGACAAAATTACATATTGTCAAATCAAAACAGCTTTGAATCTTAAGTTTAATCCAATGCCAAATGTAGATTACAAAAGATACTTTATCGGTCAAGATCGATGGATAGTTGATGAAACCATCGATTCATTTCTTGAGAGACTGGATGTGCTCATCAAACACTGTAAGTTCAATAAATGTAATGATGAGGAAGCTATACGCCTCAGAGTGATTGACGGATTCCTGTCAGATTCATTCTGAAGACCAATGCTGAGAGAAACTCTTAGTCTGGAGCGAGCTCTCATGGCTGCCAGAGCTGAGGAGCATGCTGATAGGTAAGCTGCTGACATGTAGACCAGAGTTGCCCAGAGTAAGTTTGTCATGAACATGAAAAGTAAGCCAAAGCACAAGGCCGAAGGACACATAGTGGTGACTCGTAAAAAGAAGTCATGCTTCAGGTGAGGATTTTTGTTTCCACGTGAAGGTAAGTGTCCAGCAATTGGATAGATACTCAAAGGCTGTGGGAAGGAGAGCCATTTTGTAGTGGTCTGCAAGGTAAAGGGAAAAGTAAGTGCGTCACAGCTAGAAGATAGAATGGCCGTCTAAACGTTCCTGAAGCAACACTCGACGTACGCCCGCAAGGTTAAGCAACAGCACCAGCTGAGGAAATTCGGCACCAAACAAAGTATATTGTCTTCTAAATCATAGTTAAAAAGTGCTTCAGTATCAATATCAAGTGAAAGTGAAGAAGATGAATGTGCCATATTGATGTTTACCTCAGAGAAACATGCGCACGTTGGACTGGCGGCATGTGAAGAAAAATAAGGTTAAAGAAAAATTGATATGACAAAGCACCAAAGTCTTTCAAACATTGTCCAAAAATACTTTTAAAGTCAATGGTAGCACAATACCTTTTATTATTGGCTGTGGTGCATCGATAAACAATGTGCATGCGAAGAAATACATTGAACTAGCGCCATCGCCCCGATTTACGTCATTGAAAACTAAAGTGTATACAAGGGATGCATCAATGCCATTAAAAAGTCAAGGTTCATTTGTAGCAATGATGAAACACAAGAAAACAAAAATACAAGCACCCATTCATGTATTTCAAGGTATGGCAACAAGTGCCTGGTTGCTCCACTTTAGCACATCTGCTGATGTGGGACTGATATCAGTGAACTGTAACAAGAATGCTCATTATGGAATAGTGAGTCAATTCCCTTGGTTGTTTCATGGGTTGGGAAAACGTAAGACTATGAAAGTGCAATTACATATTAATGAGGATGTTCATCCTACTGCTCAAAGACACAGAGGGGTTGCATTTCATCTACATGAAGCTATTAATAAAAAATTTGAATCCTTTCTTAAGCAATGATATTCTTGGGTATTCCACAGGTCCGCTGACATGGGTTACACCCATAGTGGTAGTACCCAAATAGGACAATGAAGGAGCTGTATAATCTGGGAGGTAGGCATCAAGCAAACAGGGTAATTGAAATAAAATGACATCCAGGTCTGCACATTGCTGACATGATAACACAATTGAATTGTGTGAAGATATTCTTTCGGGGAACATCATTTTCAACGCAACTTTTACGACTCATACCTTTACATCGCAAGTTTTACAACGCATGTCATTACAACACATTGTGCTGGGGGGCGCTCTAGGATAGGGAATAGATTTAATTTACTATCCAACACCTTCCCTACTATCCACGGGGACTGGAGTTTGAATAGTAAATTAACCTATTCACTATCCAGCACCCCTCAACACTATGCGTTGTAACAGCATGCGTTGTAAACCTTGCGATGTAAAGGCATGCGTAGTAAAAGCATGCGTTGTAATGTCATACAACCTATTCTTTCACCTTTATTTGAACAAAGGATATCATCGGTTGGAACTCAAGGAGAATTGAAGGTTAATTACCACCTTTTCTACACATATGGGTCTGTTGCGTTATAAAATACTTCAAAAATTGAGAGAGACCCCCTCACAGCCAGGGGAATAGGGTACTTTTGACAGTAAAGAGAGATTTTCCCATAGCAAGCTAATTTACGTTGAACAACCAAATTAGTTGTCTAAGCCGCCCCAACTCAGACCACTAGATCCCTTTGCTATCTAGTACACTCACACAACAGTAATATAGTTCATTGTTTATTTTTATAAAAATATTCTTTACAAATACAATTTTTGTTAAAAACAACTCATTGCGCGCCTGCATTAAAACCTCATAAACAATTTCATAAGAATACAATTCTAATACACATAAAAATTAAAAACACAATCAATTTCAATTTGACTTTATTAGACTGTAACTGAAGGATTTAAATAAAAAGAGAAAAGGGAGAGACATACAAAGACATAGCACTTGTCATTACATTTTACACGTTTTGAGACCTAACATGAACAGAACCAGATCCTGGACTTGCTTAATTGTTTGTCTAAAGGCTAGGTTTGGTCCCTTGATCGTGCAGAAAAGGCGTCGACGCGTTTCAATGGTTTTTATTGATGCTCTACCATCTTTGTCAAGACTAAACAATGAGTCTCTCCTGTTGTTGGGCACTGGTTGGTTGCCACTGACATAAGACTCCTGCAGATAAACATATTTCCATCAGTGTCTTGCATATATTCCATCTTACTGTTCTACAAACATCTTACATGTAGTAATTACATTGCAAGCAGTCCTGGTATACCTGACATAATTAACATGATAATTACAATGCTACAAGGTCCTTACATGATCATCTTATAATTCATATTACCATAATACATTTTAGTTAGATAATCGTCTGTTTTTCGTTCTTACAACCACATGTTTCGCCTGCCTATTCTAACCCACTGTTCTCACAAGTTGGTCAAAAAAACCCTCATTTATCGGCATCTATTGTCCCTTCTTTCACTGATGATTTAGCTTTGTGGATTGCTTTTTCCAATTGGTTATCTCTATAGATCTAGGCCCATTATGTGCTTGATGCAACAGTTGCACATTGTTTATTTATGTTAAGCACTGTTATCATTTACCTGTTCACATAACACAGGATTTTACTTTCGTAGGTTTTCTAGCACAAAGCGTTCAAACCTTTATCTTAGTCTGTTCATTCTGAAATATGAATACATGTTTTCATTGTACTATGTCTTTCTGGTTTAAGATAAAATTTATGTTTGGCTACCACTTTATTATATTTACCCTCTTTTTCTTGTTCTTTTCTTCCTAGAAGCCACCTTTTCTGTAACCTTTGTACCCCACTTTGCTTCCTGTGGGAAAAACGGACAGGCTTACCCTACATTGTCACCTATACACTACACTTTATCATCTGGCATTTTTGGGCATTAGTTGTTTTTTTTACCTTTTATTTATATGTTCTATGATTATATATAGTCCACTGATAAGTCTTCTTATTTGACTTGTGAAGAACCGTCGAAGATTCGTAGGTATTCTCAATTCTCTATAAACAAGAAAACGATCTGTTCGTTAGTTTAAGACCTATTAGTTACTAAACTATCCATAGATTGTAAAACCGGCCCGCAAATCTTACCCTGTATCTGTAATTCTAAAAGCCTTGTTTGTCAGGGGCGGGTCCTGTTTGCTGGCTTGATCCTAATGTTGTGGAACAAACGGTACATAGGATCAATCTGAATAATTTTATAGATTACTTAGTCTTACTGAATTATAGGCTATAGTCTTTTAGGGGGGATGTCCGTACCTATAAACAGCAAAGCTCTCGTCTACCGCACCCCATAATGTCCTCAACAGTCCTCCGTGTGCCGGTCGTATCGCGTCAAGGCGGAAAGACCGTTCGTTGCTCTTGTGCCTCTATTTGAACCTGCCACATCGATCTGTCATTGGCTCTTGTGAATTGTTATCAGGTGAGCCTTGTTCTCTCGTTTTTTATACTCGAATCGTTATGCAGTAGTAACTACATGGGATTTGGGACTTGAATTAGTGCCGTATCACCAGCGAGTTCCAAGCCTCGCTTTCGATCGCGGCCATCTTACTTAATCAGGCCTCGATTTGGAAAATACGTGTGTTGCGTTCCACGTATCTCTTTGTTGTTATATGACACGTATTTGCTCAGTTGCTATTATTACGACAAGTGATAAATTGTTAATGCTCCTTCAGGGATCCACATTATACTGGGAAAAAAAATATATCAGCCCTGACTCACGCGCTGGAAATTAGGAAAAATTTTTGATCACAGTCATTTCTTAATTTGGGTAATCACATTAGTGTCTATACATAAGCGAGTTCCAAGCCTCGCTTTCACTGGCAGACGGTTTGCCTCACCAAACCTCGATTTCGGAATTACACACGCTGTATTGCATGCCACTGTTTGATGTCATTTGTGTCGTGTTTGGGTATTTTCTATTATAACGACTATTGGCCCAATGTTAATTACCTATTTAGAGTCTACATTCTGTTGGGCAATGATTCCAAACCAGGCTCACATATTAGAGAGAAGATTTTCCTAATTTCCAGTGCGTGAGTCAGGGCTGATATATTTTTTTCCCAGTATAATGTGGATACCCGAAGGAGCATTAACAATTGATCACTTGTCGTACTAATAGCAACTGAGCAAATACGTGTCAAATAACAACAAAGAGATACGTGGAACGCAATGCACGTATTTTCCAAATCGAGGCTTGATAAGGTAAGATGGCCGCGATCGAAAGCGAGGCTTGGAACTCGCTGGTGATACGGCACTAATTCAAGTCCCAAATTCCATGTAGTTACTACTGCATAACGATTCGAGTATAAAAAACGAGAGAACAAGGCTCACCTGATAACAATTCACAAGAGCCAATGACAGATCGATGTGGCAGGTTCAAGTAGAGGCACAAGAGCAACGAACGGTCTTTCCGCCTTGACGCAATACAACCGGCACACGGAGGACTGGTGAGGACATTACGGGGTGCGGTAGACGAGAGCTTTGCTGTTTATAGGTAAGGACATCCCCCCTATAAGACTATAGCCTATAATTCAGTAAGACTAAGTAATCTATAAAATTATTCAGATTGATCCACAACAACTAATGCTCAAAAATGCCAGATGATAAAGTATAGTGTATAGGTGACAATGTAGGGTAAGCCTGTCCGTTTTTCCCACAGGAAGCAAAGTGGGGTACAAAGGTTACAGAAAAGGTGGCTTCTAGGAAGAAAAGAACAAGAAAAAGAGGGTAAATATAATAAAGTGGTAGCCAAACATAAATTTTATCTTAAACCAGAAAGACATAATACAATGAAAACATGTATTCATATTTCAGAATGAACAGACTAAGATAAAGGTTTGAACGCTTTGTGCTAGAAAACCTACGAAAGTAACATCCTATGCTATGTGAACAGGTAAATGATAACAGTGCTTAACATAAATAAACAATGTGCAACTGTTGTATCAAGCACATATTGGGCCTAGATCAATAGAGATAACCAATTGGAAAAAGCAATCCACAAAGCTAAATCATCAGTGAAAGAAGGGACAATAGATGCCGATAAATGAGGGATTTTTTGACCAACTTGTGAGAACAGTGGGTTAGAATAGAGAGGCGAAACATGTGGCTGTAAGAACGAAAAACAGACGATTATCCAACTAAAATGTATTATGGTAATATGAATTATAAGATGATCATGTAAGGACCTTGTAGCATTGTAATTATCATGTTAATTATGTCAGGTATACCAGGACTGCTTGCAATGTAATTACTACATGTAAGATGTTTGTAGAACAGTAAGATGAAATATATGCAAGACACTGATGGAAATATTTTTATTTGCAGAAGTCTTATGTCAGTGGCAACCAACCAGTGCCCAACAACAGAAGAGACTCATTATTTAGTCTTGACAAAGATGGTAGAGCATCAATAAAAACCATCGAAACGCGTTGACGCCTTTTCTGCACGATCAAGGGACCAAACCTAGCCTGTAGACAAAGAATTAAGCAAGTCCAGGATCTGGTTCTGTTCATGTTAGGTCTCAAAACGTGTAAAATTTAATGACAAGTGCTATGTCTTTGTATGTCTCTCCCTTTTCTTTTTTTATTTAAAACCTTCAGTTACAGTCTAATAATGTCAAATAGAAATTGATTGTGTTTTTAATTTTTATGTGTATTAGAATTGTATTCTTATGAAATTGTTTATGAGGTTTTAATGCAGGCGCGCAATGAGTTGTTTTTAACAAAAATTGTATTTGTAAAGAATATTTTTATAAAAATAAACAATGAACTATATTACTGTTGTGTGAGTGTACTAGATAGCAAAGGGATGTAGTGGTCTGAGTTGGGGCGGCTTAGACAACTAATTTGGTTGTTCAACGTAAATTAGCGTTATAAAATACTACATTTTGGTGTGTAACCAGACGTGGAGCTTTGTCAAGATGTCATTTGACGTATTATAAAACCTGTCATGAATGCTTTTAATTATAATAATGAATTTATTTGTTTTGGAGCTACACAGAAGGAACATGATAAAGCTCTCACACAAGTGTTTTGTTTGCTCGCTCATGCCGGTTTAACTTTGAATGCTAAGAAATGGGAGTTCCATAGACAAAGCTAAAATTATTTGGCCTCATCTTTTTTGATGGGGGGTATGACACCAGATCCAACTAAAGTGCAAGGGTTGTCAACTACCAGTCTCCACAAGATGTTTTCATGTTACGTTCATTCCGTGGCATGGCCAGATGCTGTTCTAGATATATACAAGACTTTGCCACTGTAAGTGCTCCGTTAAGAGACATGACGAAAAAGAATGTTTCAAAAAATCAAACAAGTTACTGAAATGGCATACTTTGATCCAAAGCTTTATTTTGAGGTCGTTGTTGTGGGTAGACCCGTTTGGTTAGGCACAATCCTTTCACAGCACAGCAGACACCCAAATGCTCGAAGACATATTGTGGCATATGCAAGCCAAAGTTTGTCTGAAACTAAATGTGCTTATTCACAACCTGAGAAAGAAAGCTTAGCAGTGGTGTGGGCTTATGAGCATTTCCGACTGTTCTCGTATCGGAAGCCTTTCACACTTGTGACCGATCACCAAGCATTGTTGACCATCTTTGACGATACAAAGACAAAGATGCCTCCTTAATTTGAATGTTGGGGTTTACGATTACAAGAATACAACTAAACAATCATGCACCATCCAGGGAAAGACCAAAACCCCACTGACTATTTCTCAAGAGTGCCTTTGCTGTGCCCTGCCAGCCCTTCCGTGCACACCAGCTGCCATTTCGTTGGAACAAATTGCTTCTGCCACAAGTCAAGATAGTGACACTATTACACATCAGACTTGGTACTAGCCCCTTTGACCTCTTACTAGTGACAGTGAGTACCTGAAGTTAAAAAATGTCAAAGATGAACTGTCCATTACTCAGGAAGGCATTATCCTATGAAGTTAGAGGATTGTTATTCTGGATAGTCTGCTACAACAGATAATTGGAGTGGCCGATGAAGGCCATCGTGTTTACAAAACGAGCTCTCTGAGACCAAGTCTGATTTCCACATCTCAATGAGAGAGTTGAAAGAGAATTGAAGGCATGTCATCTATACAACTGCCTTTTAACGAAAACAACTCAACACACCCTAAACATGTGAGAGTTGCCAAAGCATTCATAAGAAAGAATTGCCGTTGACTTCCTCTGTCCTCTTGGCAACGGATATCACCTAATTGTGTTTGTTGATGAATAATCCTGTTTTCCATTGATATAAGATCTCTCATCCATCTCTCAAGAAAGAGTCATCGAGAGATTAGACGGTATTTTTGCGACATGGGGTGTCCCTGTGAACCTAAAGTCTGACAACAATCCACCTTTCATCAGTTGAGAATTCAGAGCCTTGTCAAATGGTTCATGAGTACTCTTAAGAAAACTATTCAGTGTACTGTACTGGAAAAGCCCAACCATAAAACGGTATTGAATTCTACTCTTCGAGCTTACCATTCGGCCCCTCACTCCACTACAGGTGAAAGCCTTGCAACCTTGATGTTCTGGAGAGCCATGCCGACAAAATTACCTCACTATACCACCGGAAGATCAAATAGTGAGGAAGAAATCTGTGTAAACGCCTTGGATCATAAAAGGAGAATGAAGGACTATGCAGACAAGCGATGGCAAGCAAAGGACATGATTTTCAGTGGAGGATATCGAGTGCTTGTTCGTCAATTTAGAAAACGAAAATCTGATGCTCCCATTGATGCTTAGCTCTTTCATGTTTTGACCAGCAAAGAACACATAGTGACTGCCTAACGTCCCGGGAAGTCCATTACGCGAGAATTCTCACATTTCTGACATGTGGCTCATCCCTCAGCAGGCACTAATGTCAATGTAGAGACTGGGTCTGAAAGTGCAAGTCAAACCTTATGACTGTTGTTGTTCCTACAACACCAGCCTAGGTCATGGAAACTTCTACCGACTGTCCCCAGTTTCGAGAAACATGGTTGGGACATGTGATAAAAGCACCATGAAGATTCATTGCAGAACTATGATTTTCCACATAGTTGTAAACAACTAATTGTAATTTTTTATTTACACAGGTGGGGAGATGTAGTGTCTTATGAGTTAACAATGATGGATCCCTTGTTCTCCTGGTGGACTCCTTAGAACTGCGGCATAAGCGTTAGACCCTAGTCAAGTGAATGCAGTGTTAGAATGTTGGGTTCATGGTTACACGCAGAAGAATAAAGACGTGTTATGCCTAGTTTTATGTGTGGTGTAGTCATTGGTGGGTACCCAGGCTGGGGAGGACGCTACAGACACTTCAGTTGGAAGTTCTGACTGTGCCACGCTAACATATACCGGTGTGTGAGTATTTGTTTGAAAATGTTTCACATTGTATTGTATATATCCGGACTGTATTCTTGCTGTGGAAGCTGATGGAAGCTTTCCTTTACCTTAGAAATGGGTTAGTGTTATCATTTATATTGTGACAATCTCTATTCTGATTGGCTGAATATGTGTTATTGTTAGTCATGCCATGCTGAATTTGCTGTAGTTTTGGCTTATTACCGATTCATAACGTGTATAAAAGCGCTTGGTTTTGGGGGTGAGCCAGAGACTTTTCCTGATCTACTAGAGACGATGGGACAAATGTATTAAGCATTTTTGCGGTTAGAAACTGCTGATTGGTCTGTTTCCGACCGCACAAAAATGCCTTTACATATGTATGAAACACAAATTGCAATTTGTTAACAAGTTACCGAATCGCAATTTGTGTTTGCAATTCGGTATTTGGAAGGGGCATATTTAGGGCGTCCCCTCCAAATACCGAATCGGAATAGGATGTATGAATGTTTTGCGACCGACGTACGGTCGCAAAACATTCATATTTCACCGTCTCCTTGAAGAAGGTGGTAACCCATTCGCAAATGGGAAGGAGTCCCATGGGGCCCCTTCCCGTTTGATAATGAAAAACAAATATTTTCAAGAGCAGTGAGTGGTCCCACAGACAACTGCCTACTCTTGAAAAATTCAGCCCGTTTTATTTAAAAGCAGTCACAGGCATGGTAGTCTGCTGACCTCAGAAGGCCACCATCCCTGTGATGGCGTAGATTTCTAATGGGTCGCAAATTGCAACCTACCTCATTAATATGCATGAGGTAAGTCTATTTGCAACACATTAGGAATTGTTAATAAAACTCTAAAGTGTTTCATGCATTAGGAATAGTGATTACCTAATTGCGGTTCGGAGAAAATCGCAATTCGGTAATCGCTACTTGAAATAATGATACATGTGGCCCGTTTTCCATTTATTGAGAGACTTCTTATTCTATTAGAGATGCTTTCTTTATGATTTTTGCTGTCTGTTAGGACTTAAACTTATTCTGATTTCTGACTATGTAACCCGTATCTGACCTTTAAGGACAAACATTTTGCATTTCGGTACAATACCATTTTGAGAATATAGTAATAAAACACTTTAACATTTCATTGATTTAAAACTCAGTTAAGTGGACCCAGTCTCTACTTGTATTAGTCTGGTAAGTTTATTTTTAGGGCCTGATGTTGAGGAGGGTGGTGATTATTATCGCAAGATCAAGGGTGCAGGAGATGAACTGCCTGATGCAAATTTTGGGGTGATCAAAATATTGGGGTGCAGTAAAATATTGGTGTTCAAACTTTTATGGATTAGTAATAATACATTTTATTTCTTTTTTTCTAGTGCGGTAAACATTGTTTCAAAAGCTTAAATGTATTCACATTTTTGTATTGATGCCACACTGTGGCCATATTAGAAAGAAAAAAGGGCAACCCAATTACTCCTTAAAGGCTGGGGTATCAGTAATAAATGTCCATCAAGGGGATCATTTATAGAGTTTGTATACGGTTATTTATGACATATATGTGTCTACTAAAGATGACACTTTGAATCAATCAATTGGAGTAAATCAAACAAAAAGGTTATAAAGATAAAACAAAGCCCAAAAACAAACAGGTGTACGAGTGTGATGATATTTTATTAAATTCATGCATTTTATAATCATAAATGATGACTAAATCATTGACAAAGAGTATGAAACAATCAAAAGAAATACATCTAAACAGTGCTAATCTTGGACAGAACAATCTTTTATAACGTTGTTTGACAAATGTGTGATCAAACCACTCTCATCAGAATATTGTGGGACCAAATATTGTGTCAAGAATATAGAGGACATGGAAGAAAGTGTGAGGACCTGGGGGAAATACAGAAAATCGGGGATGGACGTGGAGGGGTGAGGGAGATGGTAACTATTGATTGTCCTTGCTGCTCACCAATGAGTCATTTTCTGTCATTTCTCGTGTTATCTCCCAATATGCAATCTAGATATTCTTTTGTACTGAATGGTCTCATGAGCATTGTTAATAAAAAAGATTTCTAAAAAAAGAATATAGAGGACAAAAATATTGTGAAGTAAGTTTCTATAGGCAAGTAAAGTTTTACTATATATAACTCCACATATACGTACATTGCCAACATACACATATTCAAGATACATAGATGTGGAGTTAGTAAATCTAATATTAATAAATCACACTTACCTTCTGAATATTTTGATCCTCGATATTATTGACACAATATTATGTCCACATAATATTTTTGTTTCTGATTTTCTGTCAGGAATCCACATTTTCGCAAGTCCCTTTGCAAAGGCAGCTTGTTAGATTCTCTTTTGTCATTAGGCAAGCACAGGTTGGTACCGACTTACCAACTTGAGAGGGCGAAGAAGGCAGCCTGTGGCCCATGCATATACCACAACTTTCTTTGGAGTAATGCATATTGGGCAACTATCAAATCCTGTCAGACACTATCATGAATATATTTTGTTTTAGTGGTTACTGGAACACTTTTTCTCAAAGGATGCACAAATAAGAAATCCACACTTTTATTTTTTTAAAATGTTAAAGCCCTTTTTTAGTGCAGAATTTATTACAAAGTGTAATTGTGGATATAACCATTATGGTGAGCAATACAAATAAATAATATAAAAATTAGGAACGTAAGAGATAACGATCATTGCTGCAGTCTTTGAAGTCCCTCCTTTCTGGTCCTTGCTAATGTCTACATTAGCACCACAATCCTGCCATAGGCAGTCGACAGACTAGAAATCTTCTTTTCTTTTTTGTTTATGTTCTCACAAGAGCCTGATAGCAAGTGACAAAATGTGGCCTTAGCACAGCTCTTTTTATAGATACTACTTATTGAATGTGTGGACCACCTTTCTCCTTGAGAGACTATTGCACAAGCTATTTATAATATTGTCAACCTTATTTGGGGAACAAATAGCCCTGTGAGCTGACATGTATGGTGAGACAAATAACATGTAAATTCTCTATCACATTCGTCAGTGTCACTGTGCTTTTCTGTATGTCTCTGAATTAATGAATATATATATATATATATATATATATATATATATATATATATATATATATATATATATATATATATATATATATATATATATATATATTACCTACTGGCGATAGCCAGTAGGTATATATAGTTAGGATTTTTTCTCTATGGAACTTTTGAAAATTCTATGCCTAATAACTTTGGCGTTTGTGGACGGAATTGGCTGAAATTTTCAGGAAAATGGCACATTTTGTTTCTGAGCAGCTCCTGGAAATTTGGGGGGGGTTCGTCAAGGGGGGGCCGACAAAAAAGGGGGGTCCCAAAACGCGTTTTTCCCATGTTAATTTCCATAGGGCGGTTGGACTCACTTTTAGCCCGAACGGCTGAATGGATTTCCACGAAACTTGGCAAAATTGTAGGGACTGTTAGCCCGATGTGCCTTTGCTAGGTCTCAATATATGTGCTTCAGTGAATTTTGAGAAATTAACGTTTAAAACAAGATATATATCTGTAACAGCGCTCCGGGCAGCGCTCCGGTTCGCGTACTTTTCGCTTATCGGAACTTTGTGAAGCGAAGCTGATTGGCTCTCCGGTGTCTGTCAACATTCTAAACAGTCCGGTGCGGCCGCCATCTTGTCTCTCGGTAGGATCGAGAGACAAGAGGAGGCCAAAACAAAGGGGGAAATGAAGGAAAGGGGGCAAGGTAGACCCCTTCTGACCCCCTAGGATTGATGAGGGGATATTATAGAGCCACGCTGGGCCCAAAAAAAAAAAAAAAAAAAAATCCGATTTTTTCGCCGTAGAGACGCGTCTTGGTACGCTAACCGGGCAGCTAACCGGGAAGCTAACCGGCAGTGTAACGGGAGTCTGAGGAGAAGCTGATTGGCTGTTATCATTGTAAACAGTCTGGAGCGGCCGCCATCTTGTCTCTCTGTGGGATCGAGAGACAAGAGGTGGAAAAAAAAAAGGTGTAAATGAATGAAAGGGGTAAGGCAAACCCCTCCTGAACCCCTAGGATTGATGAGGGGGCTATTAAAGTTCCCTGGGGGGTGAAAAAAAAATTGCGATTTTTCGCGGTAAAGGTGCTTCCTGGTACGTTAACCGGGCAGCTAACCGGCAGCGTAACGGGAGTCCGACATATTGTGTTTTTTGAACGTTTGTGATATGTGCACGTGTGGATTTTGTCTAATTAAGGTTAAAAAAATATATATATATCTTTAAGCGTGTTCTGCCGCGCTTACGTTTTGGGTTTGGTTTGCGCTGCAGAGACGATATGTCACGGTTATGCGATGCATCATGAGGCGTCTCACGGGCTACGTGATACGTCACTTAATAAAGAATATATTTTACAGCTATAGATATTAGCTTTTAAAAAACCAATGAAATTCACAGAAAAAACCATAGGTTATAGACCATATATAGTTAGGAATTTGCATTTACAAAACCTTGAAAATTCACTGAAAAAACCATAGGTTATAGACCATATATAGTTAGGGATTAGCATTTAAAAAACCTTATTTTACTCGCACAAAACCATTGAAATTCCATATATAGTTAGATGCACTAACTATATATCGCGGACCCGCAATCCACTGCTAATGATGTCACATATTACATCATTCATGACATGGTCAGTGACATCACTGATGACATCACTGATGACATCTCAAATGACATCACTGATGACATCTCAAATGACATCACTGATGACATCACTGACATCTCATTTGACATTACTGATTACATCACTGATGATATCATTTATGTCATAATACATCTTCAGACTCTAATATAACCTTAGATACACTCAGTGTAAACAGGCACTCACAGACTGTCACACATCCATGGAGTTACCCACACACCTAGTCAGTCATGCAAAGAAACAATCACACCTCCATTTCCTCAACTATACAGTTATACACACCTTACTTATTCAAACATATACTAACACATATTTACTCTCTTATACAATCCTTGATACAAGTTCACAATGATTCATACAGCCACTCTCACATTCACTGGCTCTTATGTTCAGTTATTTATATATGTCAACTCTCACATGGAGTGTGTTTTACATATGTACTTACTTTGACATGTAGAACTGAGATATCCATTCACTCACCAATATACTCATGCACACAGTCAACTGTCCATACAGCGGTTTCTACATGCACTTTTCAACCCATACACCTAGGGAATCAACTGCTCACACATCTATGCACAGAGTTATACACCTCCCAGCCACCCACACACATACTCAGTCTCCCATACAAATACTTGGGCAACCATTCAATAACCCATATAGTTACTGATATAGCTACTGATTTAAACATGCAGCAGTTTACAGAAAAACATAAATAATGATTGCCAAATTAAGACACTTTAATAACTAACCCATGCACTCAGTGAGACACATTTAATCATTCTCTCATACAGTCAGTCATGCACCTACTAAATCCTTCATCCAGACACTTATACATCCACTCATTCTTCAATATGTAAGACATATTTTAAATTTACAGAAACATACAGTCACTGGGTGTTGTCATCAGTGATGTCATCAGTGATGTCATTTGAGATGTCATCAGTGATGTCATCAGTGATGTCACTGACCATGTCATGAATGATGTAATATGTGACATCATTAGCAGTGGATTGCGGGTCCGCGATATATAGTTAGTGCATCTAACTATATATGGAATTTCAATGGTTTTGTGCGAGTAAAATAAGGTTTTTTAAATGCTAATCCCTAACTATATATGGTCTATAACCTATGGTTTTTTCAGTGAATATATATATATATATATATATATATATATATATATTATGAGTTAGAAATATACCACAAAGAGTACTGAAACTTTGTTGTATTGCAAGTGCACATAAATAAACTGGTACATAGCAGTATAATAAAATATATGTGAAGCTTTATGCAACATAGACCCTATCAAGCAAATATACTTTTTGAGGGGGCCTCACAGGAAAAATAATGCAAAGCATAAAACTAACCCTGGGCGAAGGACTTTGCTACGCCCACGGAGTGGGAGTAGTGTTGCCTACTTCGCCCTTTGCAAAGTAGGCGTAGCAGGCAACACTACGCCCACTCTGTGGGCGTAGCGAAGTTGCCCGCCACCCGGAACCCTCCCGCCTTCCCCTACATACCTTATTTTTGTAAATGCTCAAAGAAAAGTAAATAAAAGGCACTTACCTTGTCCGCTGCGTCCCGGGGCTCCCTCTTCTCGTGCGCTCTGCCGTCTTGGATACCAAAGCGCATGAGTGACCGCCCGCACATACGCATTTCTCACGAGAAATGTGCATGCGCGAGCGGCCTTTTATTTACTTTTCTTTGAGCATTTACAAAAAATAGGTATGTAGGGGAGGGGGTCAGGCGGCGCGTAGTGGGGCTACGCGAAGTGCGTAGGTGGCCGTAGTTTCTCGCCCACTTTGCATAGCTTCGCGTAGCCCCACTACGCATACTACGCCCACCCCTTTTAATGAGGGAATGAGAAAGACCAACAAACATGGTTGCTTCCCAATCCAAAAAATAAGGTCAAGAACTGGGGGTTATGTTTGACTCAACGCTCTCCTTCGAGGGCCACGTCAATCAGGTGACATCTGCCTCCTTCTACACCTTAAAAATACTGAGAAAGATTCTTCCATTCATCCCAGTTGAGTTGGGGAAATTAGTGGTTTCGGCTCTTGTATTATCTAGAGCCGATTATAGTAATGGTCTATTCATGAACCTTCGTAAAAAATGGCTCAATAAGTTGCAGATAGTGCAAAATGCTGCAGCGCCTTTATTGATGAATATCCCAAAACATACATCGGCCTCCACAGCCCTAAAATTGCTTCACTGGTTGCCAGTGGAAAGGCGGATTGAGTTTAAGGCTCTCTGCATTGCGTCCAAAGCCACACATGATAAAGGGTCAGCATTCTTCAAACAGAATCTGTTGCCTTATGTTCCTGCCCGCCAGCTTCGCTCAGCACACACCTGTTACCATTCAGGAAGGTATTAAAGACGTGGCTTTTCAATCTTTGAGGCTGATTTGTATTGGTCCGGTATGTCTTGTGCTGAGCAAGCGCCATGAATCCCTTGGGTGAATGTTTGCGCTCTATAAATTTCAATTTCATTTCATTTCATTTCTATTTGGAGGAACAGCACACTCATTTAGGATCTCAACTGCTTATTTTAAATGAAATGGAGGGTCCCAACCACATTGAGGGACACTTGATGGTTGATCCAGACAATGCTGTCTAATCTACTGTAGTATTTAATCCAGGAAATTCGGGAAATATAAAAGGAGATTTAATAGTATACAGCACAGCACATCCAACCGCTCTGGACAAATCCTCCAGAGGTATCTCTAATTAAGATGTAGAGTTCCTACACCATGGCAACAAGAAAAAAGAAGACACTTTGATCACAAATAACTCAGAGACAATGTACCTAGAATATAACACATCCTTCCCCTTAACACAAAATGCACTAAATGTAGTCTTTTATTCTTACCGGGGGATGTGAACTTCTCCTACTTACTTTAACTCTGGAAGCTACGGACTCAAAACCAACATGTCTATCAGCCGATTTCCAAGTACTTCCATAGCCCACAATTTCCATGAACTTCATTACCAATAGGTTCATTCCAAAACTTTGGTCTGAAAATGCGCCGATCTTTCTCTTCAACAAAACTGTCACAGCTTGTTTCATTGAGTGCTGTGCAACACTTATCAACTCGTCTTACATTCCACACGCTACCATCCTGGGTCACAACACTATTCATATTACCCTTCACCACTTTAATGGCAAGACCATACTTAAAAGTTCCTTTTGTGTGGAGACCAGGTTTGTGTATCCTTACCCAATCTCCTACCACAAAGGTGGGTACCCTCACTTTCCATTTAGCATCATAAAACACTTTCATTTTCTCCTGTTTCTGTTTAACTTTAAAAGAAGTGCTTTGCATATCATCACCCACAGCATCAACATTTTCCTCTTTATCCACGATGGAAAGAGTTTGGCTGCAGGCTCTCTCCCTCTCAACAACCGGAAAGGGCTGAGTCCAGTGACAGTGTGATGGGTGATGAGATACATCCAGCGATACATACAAAGCCTCTCCCTCAGCACAACTTTGCACTCTTTCCCTGATTTCCTGGCCAATTTCACACCATCCTTAAGGACTCGGTTGAACCTCTCAACCTGGCCATTGCTTTACGGTTCATAAAGTGCAGTGGTGAATTTTAATGCCTCACATTTTCAGAAAGCCTCCATTTCCATGTGACATTATCTGTCCTAAAAACTTCAGGACTCCCTTCATGGGAAAAAATCTCCTTGAAAAACTCTATAACAGTTTGTGAAGTAGCATGAGCAACAAACGTAACCTCTAGCCACTTGGAGTGGTAATCAATGATCACCGAAGCAAAACGAGCTTCCTGCAGTAAACATTAAAATGGGCCAGAGATATCGGACACTATTTTCTGCCACAGACACTGCGGCCTTGGCACAGGTTTTAATGGAGCAGGAAAAAGCTTCAACATCTTGTCACTGTTGACACACTCACTACATTCACTCACAACCAAGTCGACCAGTTTGCCCATACTGGGCCACTAGAAACTAGATCTCACCAATCTTTTCATAGAAGAGATTATTATTATTATTATTATATTTGAGTTTGTAAAGCGCACAGATACCCTAGGGTTTCCCGGCGCTAACAGAGAAAAAGAGGCAGAGAGACAAAGGTGGGAGACAATTAGACAGAGAAAAGCCAGGTTTTCAGGCCTTTCCTGAATTTCAGATAGCAAGATTCAAAGCGCAAAGAGATGGGGAGTGTGTTCCAGAGTGATGGCGCCAGATAAGAAAAGGAGCGACCACCAGCTCTGGTGCGTTTGAAGCGGGGCACGGAGAAGGTGCCAAGAGAGGAGGATCTGAGGGTACGAACTGGACAGTACGGGTGAACTAGACTGGAGAGGTAGGGGGGGGAGTTGCCTGTTTTAATCCGGTGCATATAGCAGAGGGCTTTGAATTTTGCTCTTGATTCGATGCGCAGCCAGTGAAGGCTGCGCAGGGAAACAGTGGCAGAGGCAGTTCTAGGCAGGTTGCAGAGCAGGCGAGCTGCCATGTTTTGCACCACCTGTAGTTTACGTATAACCTCCTTGCTAGCCCCAAGGAGGAGTACGTTGCCGTAATCTAACCTGGAGGTTACTAAAGCCTGGAGCACAGTTCTTAGGGTGTCTGGCGGAAGCATCCATGCTATTTTTCTCAGCCACCGCATGATGTTAGTACAGGTGGCTGAGACTTTCACAACATGCTGCTTCATGGACAGTTGGTTATCAAATGTAACTCCCAGGTTGCGAGCCTTGGTGGATGGAATCGGCAGGGGACCCATTTGCTGAGGCCAGTGCTTAGGGCCCCAGAGAGAGGTGTCAGGACCGAATAAAAGGAGTTCGGTTTTGTCACCGTTTAATTTTAATTTGTTGGTCTGCATCCAGTTGGCAATATTAATGAGCCCAGATCGGAGAGATGAAGTGGAGGAGTGTTTATTTGAGGAGAGAGAAAAAATGATTTGGGTGTCGTCCGCGTATGAAAATATAGAGAGACCAGATTGTTCTGCCAAAGAAGCAAGAGGACTGACATAAATATTAAAGAAAAGGGGGCTTAAAATAGAGCCTTGGGGTACACCGTGTGGGGACGGGAGGGCAGTGGAGGCAGAAGTGGAGGAAAAGACCTGAAAGGTGCGTGCGGACAGAAAACTAGCGATCCAGGCTAAAGCCGTGCCGTGGATACCAGCAGCCTTTAGGGTGGAAAGGAGGATGTCATGGGAGACGGTGTCAAACGCAGCGCTCAAGTCCAACAGGATAAGCGCCACCGTCTCCCCTCTGTCCACCTGCTGTCTAATAGTCTCTGTGACACCTAAAAGGGTGGATTCAGTGGAGAATCCAGCCCTGAAGCCAGACTGGGATGGGTGTAGGAATTTTGTGTCCTCAATATGAGAGGAAAGGCAGAGATTGATGTGTTTTTCTAATACCTTGGACAGGCAGGGGAGTAGGGATATGGGTCGGAAATTAGAAGGGTTATTGGGATCAGCGTTAGTTTTTTTAAGAAGGGGAACCACCATAGCGTGTTTCCAAGCTGCAGGAACGGTGGCTTCCGACAAGGATGCGTTCAGGAGGGCTAGGATGGGTAAAAGAGCAGAAGTGTCTAGGGTGCTTAGAATTTGAGGGGGCATGGCATCAAGTGGGGAGCCAGATTTGATTTTAGCCACGAGTTTAAAAAAGAGCTCTAACGAGATTGGGTCCCATTTGTCAATGGAAGTGTGATGGGCAGGAGTAATAGTGTCCAGGGGGACGATGGTATCAGGGTCTGTACTGAGGGGATTGTCCAATGCTCGTGGGGGGGCATCAAAACCGGCATAAATGCGGTCTATTTTCTCTCTGAAAAAGTCAGCAAGTGTATTGCATTGATCTGTGTCCAAACAGGGAGCTTTTGGCAGGTTAGATTGTCCAGAAAGTTCTTGGACTGCTCTAAAAAGAGCTTTTGGACGGTTTTGAGCAGATAGAATAGAGGTGTTTACATAATTAGCTCTAGCATTTTTGCACAGGGAGTGATAATATCGGAGTTCTGTTTTATAAATTTCTTTATCATTGGGAGAATACTCAGTTCTCCATCTGAGTTCAAGTTTCTTGCACTTGGATTTAGCGCATTTAAGTTGGTCGTTAAACCAAGGGGCAGGGGGGTGGGTAAAGTTTTGTTTTCCATTTCGGGCCGGAAGACAGATGTCAATGGCTGAAGAAAACCATGTGCTAATTAAATTTTCATCTTTAGTAGTGATATTATTGGGTAGAGAGGGTAGGGTTGTAGCGAGGTGGCGATTCAGTTGTTGCAGATTGAGTTTTTTCCAGTTTCTATTCGGTCTGAGGGTCTGGATGTAAACTGGTGGACCGACAACAGCAGTAGTCAGGATGTTAAATTCTACAATGTAGTGGTCGGACCAGGTAATGGGTTTGGAAGGGAGGCAGGTGAGGACATCAAGGTTCGAAAAGATGGGGTCAAGTAGATTACCTGCTTTATGTGTAGGGCCAGTGTTGTGAAGATGTAGATTAAGAGCGGCCAAATCTTGAAGAAGGTGTGTACAGATAGGACAGAGTGTGTTGTTAAAATGGATATTAAGATCGCCAAGGAGAAGAAAATTCGAGGATTGCATCAATAAAGGAGCTATATTTTCCGGTAAAGCAGAGGCCCATGCGCCAGCAGCACCGGGGGGACGATAAAGTAAAGCGCCCGAGAGGGTGTAGTTAGGATTCAATAATAGTTTGAAGCAACCAGCTTCGCAATTGGGTATAACTAAGTCCTCCCACTTGCATGAGTAGATCCGTTTATATATGATGGCAATGCCACCGCTATCCTTGCCTGGTCTGTTACGGCTCACATAGGTGTAGTTATTAGGGAGAGCAGTGGCAATGTCAGGTCCCGACCAGTCGTTCAGCCAGGTCTCTGTCAAGAACAGGGCCGCCGGGCTTTCGGAAACCAAAAGATCAAAAATGTCCCTCTTATGCTTAGGCAGGGACCTACAATTCAAACTCATAAACGTATAATCGGTGGAATGATGCATGGGGGGAGAAATGACTTGACATGGAGAAGGTTTCCAGAATGTAGAACTGGGGATATGGGTAAGTGAGGTTCCTGAAATAAGAGTCAGGGAGCACACCTGGCAAGATGTAGGAGCGTCCATAGCCCGAAGGCAGGGGCAAGTGTTGTTAATAGGGGGACGGAGAGATCGCAAGGCATGGCTAGAGTAGTAAAGCCTGGGGTTTGAGGGGTGCGGAGCAGGGGGGGTGGCCCCTGGTCCCGTCTGGTCGCGGACGGGCGCAGACGGGCTTAACTTAGGCGCAACTTCGGCGCGAAGTCGGCGCCCCCGCTGCGCCCGTCCGCTGCGCCTCCTCCACTCCCCCATATTAATTAGTCAGCTGTAGAGGGTGGCTAGTCCAATCACCTTCCCCGTAGCGCTGAGGGCGGAAGTGCCGCTTCCAGGGACTCGCCGCTCTGGGGCATGAAGCCGAGGCGGAACGGGTCTGAGCGGGATGAAGAACCCAGACAAGAATCTAGTAATCAGATTGTTTAAAACATAGTAAGCAATTCTACAATTTCAATTTTTAAAATCAGCTTCCTAGGAGCAAAGTCGCGTAGCAGCCTGCGCTGCTTCTTAATCTCAAGAAGTGCCCGGTCACGATCACGTGACTTAAATAGCCTATGGGGAACAACGGGGCGAGGGTGGCTAGTCCAATCACCTTCCCCGTTCCGCTGAGGGCGGAAGTGCCGCTTCCAGGGACTCGCCGCTCTGGGGCACGAAGCCGAGGCGGAAGGGGTCTGAGCGGGATGAAGAACCCAGACAAGAATCTAGTAATCAGATTGTTTAAAACATAGTAAGCAATTCTACAATTTCAATTTTTAAAATCAGCTTCCTAGGAGCAAAGTCGCGTAGCAGCCTGCGCTGTTTCTTAATCTCAAGAAGTGCCCGGTCACGATCACGTGACTTAAATAGCCTATGGGGAACAACGGGGCGAGGGTGGCTAGTCCAATCACCTTCCCCGTAGCGCTGAGGGCGGAAGTGCCGCTCCCAGGGACTCGCCGCTCTGGGGCACGAAGCCGAGGCGGAACGGGTCTGAGCGGGATGAAGAACCCAGACAAGAATCTAGTAATCAGATTGTTTAAAACATAGTAAGCAATTCTACAATTTCAATTTTTAAAATCAGCTTCCTAGGAGATACCTGTATTATCATTTAAAAAAATATATATATATATCTTTATTGGCATTTGCAACAATTATGACAAACCAACTTTGGCAGTCGCATAAATTATATGATCAGACTCGTCACAGACTCAGAACCATAAGATTAACTGCATTAGATACAATGCATGCGTATGTGTTAGGTCAACATTTAGAAATGTAGTCCCATCCTTACGTTCTCTATGGCAGCAGTCCTTGTTTCCTTAGATCTTACTTCTTGAGGTCAATTTTTCATTGTGTTCGAAAACATTCCTATATCAAATAAACTACACATCTATCCCCCCCACCCACAACTAAACCATACTTCCCCCATGTCTGGCATGTGTCTCTGTAGAATAAACTTGTATCCTAATCAATTATTCATATCAATGCGCTATCCATTATATCCATAATGAGTGATCCCCTTTCATATAGTTGCCCCCTAGTTTATTACCCGACTGTACAGTCTCAGTGACCTCCACTCGTGGCTCATCATCCAGAAGACCTACCTGGATGTCCCTCATGTGCAAGTTTAAGAATGACATCTTGCATGGACTCAGGAAGTGCACATTTGCCATTTTCGAAAATTTATTCACCTCCCACTTACAACTCACTAGAGGAACGTCTTTGCCTTTAGGCCATCCTTTAAGGAAAAAATCTTGAAGTAAATTCCATTTGCCATCAGCAACCACAATCTTACTCCACTCTTCTTCAGAACTGGCAACAATTTATTTTGACACATAATCACTAACAAATGTGAACATCTTCACTCTTTTCCATCTTTTCTTCGGCTCTGACACGGTAGCCGGGAGAGACAGTCAGCTGTAACACTGAAATTCCCCGGAACATACTCCACACTGAAATTATATTCTTGTAGTCTAGACATGAGCCTACTTATTCGGGCTGTAGCATTCCATCCAACTCCAGGTGACAGAATTGACACAAGAGGTTTGTGATCTGTCTTAAGAACAAACCTGCTACCCCATTAAAAATTGCGAAAGTGCTCAGTACTCCACACACTACCCCAAAGTTCCCTCTCAATGACAGAGTATCTTCTGTCCGTATCACTGAGGGTGCGGGAGGCAAAGGCAGCACACCACTCTTCTTTACCACACTTCTGGCATAACACACTGCCCACCCCACACAAACTAGCAGCAACCGTAATGAGTCATAACTTGTTCACACAAAACGGTTTCAATGTGGGGGCTTTTACAATTTCATCTTTGATTTGTTTGAACGCATCTTGTTGTCTCTGCGTCTAAAGGAACTCTGTTTTGTGTCTAGCGAGTTTTCTGAGTTGTTCCATTTTTGTGGCAAAGTCTTTGATGAACTTGCTATAATATTCACACAGCCCAGAAAAACATAAAAGCTTCTCCTTGTTATCTGGGGCTGGGGCCTTCACAATGGCTTCAACCAGGGATTATTTTGGAGCTACACCATCCCCAGTTGGAGTATGCCCTAAATACTGAACTGAATTGCAAAACATCTTCCACTTGTTCTCTTTAAGAGTTAGACCATGTCATTCTAAGCGCATACAGACTTCCATCACATGTCCCATATGTTCTTCATGGTTTGGAGAAAACACCAGTATATAATCTTGGAAGCATTTAACAAAACCATCTAAATCTTTGAAGGTATGATACATTGTCCTCTGAAAAACTGAAGAGGCCAGGCCGAAAGTCATTCCCTTATATTGAAACAACCACTGCGGTGTAAGAAATGCAGTGACATTTTTAGAGTCATCAGTCAAAGCAATCTGGTGGCAAGCGAATCGTAAATCGAAAGTGGAAAACACATTGGTTCCTTCCAGCATGCAAACAACTTCATTAATATTTGGTAAGGGGTGGCAGTCCACCACCACATTAGCATTCAATGCCCTCACGACCTCACAAAGCCTCAAACTTTTGTCAGCCTTCCTCGCCAAAATGATGGAAGAAACCCATTCAGCTGACTCCACTTCTTCTATTATATCATCATCAGTAAGACCTTGCAACAATGTCTTAAGGTCTTCCCTCACACACACAGGCACACCCCTATGTTTTTGCTTGACCGGTACAACTCCCTTTTTCACTTTTATCATGTGGCTGAAATTATTGAGTCTCCCTAGCTTCCCAGAAAACACTTTGGGAAAAGAATTTATGACTACATTGGCAGCACCACTTTGTCCTTATTAGCGGCACCACTTTTGTCCTCACCTTCTAACACCACCAACAAAGAGTCACAACTCCTAGGGTTAAGGACAATCCCCAAACTCCATTGATCCCTCCAGCCCAGCCCAGCACATTCACAGCCTGGACCACAACATATAGTTTAATGTGAGCAATGCATCCCTTGAATTGTATACCAACTTTTCATACCCCTCCATGTCAATCCTGGAACCAGCAAAGGCTTTAGCAATAATGTCAGATTTCTTCAAATCCTTGAGACCCAGAATATCTTTAAAGCTATCAAGGAAATAATCTTTGGTAATTATAGTCCATGGAGAACCAGAATCAGTCATAGGTTCTATTTCCAAACCTAAAACATGCACCCAGCACTATGGTGGTTTGAGACAAATAGGGCTGTCCCCGTCATCTCCAATGTTACTAATAGATAACAATATGCCCACATTACTTCCGTTCACTCTGTCATCCACATCATCCTGATTGATATAGGAGATTTCACCTCTGCCAAAACGTCCAACACCGGGACCTTTGAGGTCCCCGCATACAACAGCAAAATGCCCATGACGTCCACACTTTTTACATTCTTTACTCAATGCAGGACACTTAGGAAAAGAACCCCCATGACTAACACTCCCGCACCTAAAACAATTAAACGCCTTGTCAAATCTTTTGAACACCCTTTTTCCATTGCATGAAGTTTCAGACTTTACAGCACGCACAGTATCTGCTACCCCCTTGTTGTCCTTATGTAAGGATTTCATCCACTTCTCGATTGTTCTATTGCCTTGGCAGTACTGATGACATCTCCTAAATTAGGATCGTCTATAATCCATAGTTGCTCTTGAACCTTTTTACTTTTGACATGGACAATAATCTGATCTCTAATCATCTCATCAGTGATGGCTTCAAAGTTGCAATTCACGGACAGAGCCTGTAATGCTGTAAGAAAATCGTCAAATGTCTCACCGTCCTCTTGAGCTCTTGTGTAAAACTTGAACCTGTTTAGAGCAGCACTAGAATCTAATTTCTATACAGGCCACAGCATCTTCGAATACATTCCTGTCCCCAGTACCAACAGTTTGCGGAAGAGTCGTAAAAACAACTTTACCCTCCGAACCTAGGCAATGTAAAAAAAATATACATTTTCCTTTCAGCAGACAGTCTTTCACTGTTAAACGCTTTGAGGTAAGTCAAATTTTTCTCCTTCCACCTGGTCCATGTAATAGGAGGTTCTCCTTTTGTTTGAAAAACTTTAGAAGGGGGGTCAAACTGCATAGTGACTACACAGATAGCACTGCACTAAAGGAAAAAATGCCCCCCAAATAGTGCCACAACAAATGTCTCTAAAAGAAATTGCAGTCTTTAAAATATATTTCCCACTCTCACTGCTTGAGGAGAAGTCTCTAAATATAGTGCCAGAAATCCGTGCCACAGTATGGTATTCCACTCCTTTGTATACCAATATGTGTGTGTGTGTGTATATATATATATATATATATATATATATATATATATATATATATATATATATATATATATATATATATATATATATATATATATATACATGGTTACAGTATTTGTATTGTTATAATGTTTTATCACTATTGGCCAAATGTACCATGTTAATTTTCCATGTTTTAACTTTGCCAGTGCCCTGTGGTGAACTTTGTATTACATTTAAGTCTGTTCACCACCAGTCAGATGACAGCCTTTCACGTGATGGTCTGGGTGGGTTCAAATATTTGTGTGTAACAATTCACTAGCGTTTTTGTGAACAAGGCGACTGGGATCGCCAAAACGCGTCTTTACACTTTGCACAAAGCAATCTTAATGAAATAATAAAATGAATATCACCAGCAACTTTCAGCGCATCCGAGTGTCCGTTTTCTCCGAGGTTGCCTGTAAAGCAGTAAAAGAAGTTCAATTGCCTAAGAAATTGAAATCAAGTGCAGATGCTGTTCCGGGAAGGAATGTCATCTCACAACAGCAGGAAGAGCGTGAGATGTACATGCGGAGAGCAAGTCCTTTCCCATGTGAGAGATAGATGCTCAGGGTGTGGCGCATATGTGGAGAACGTCCAGGACAAGGAGGAGTCATAACAAAGGCAGAGCGTGCAAAGTGGGTAAAGCTCGTGAAGAGAGCTTCACGTGGCAAGTATTTGAAAAATTACAAACCGCGTACCGTAAACCGGACAGTGCAGGGCAGAATAGGAAAATATATTTACCAAATAATCTGTGTGATGAGGATCCGAGGTCTTAATATTGCGGCAGCCCGTAGAGAATTTGCAGTACGTAGGCACAAATCCAGGCAAAAATAGATTTTTAAAAAATGGTTCTTTACCCTTGAAGACAAATTACCCCTGTGCTGGAAGCTTGTAACAAAGAAAGCTTCAATCATTGTCATCATCAAAGCTTTATTCGAGAATTATACTCATAAAAGCACAAACATACATTTAAAATACATCCTTTAAAAAAGATTTTTCCTAGTTATACAACATTTTAAAACAATTGTACAGACATAAACAATAAAAATCTTTGATGTATGATTACACAGAAACCACAAAAAGTACACCAATCAATTTACATTAGTAGAGATTGCCCTCCGTCTAATGGACCATGCCCACCCCAAATACTTTGCTGTTCCTAGAACACTAGGCATATCAGTGGTGGTACAGAGTATTCGTAGTGCCTCAACACCCCTAGATGTCCCTAGATTTCTACAGACAGGAGCTAACCATACTCTTCTCGGGGTGGCGTAAGCTTTGCATAAGAATAGAAAGTGGCAATCATTGTCAAAATTGTAGTATTTAATCCAAGAAACGTAGGAAATATAAAAGGAGATTTAATAGTTTACAGCACAGTATATTCAACCGCTCTGGACAAATCCTCCAGAGGTAGCTCTAATTGGAATGTAAAGTTCCTACACCATGGCAACAGGAAAACAGAAAACACTTTGAACACAAATAACTCAGAAACAGTGTACCTAGAATAGAACACATACCCTATTCCATCCGACCAGAATAGCCTAAGGAGCACTACCCAGCCTCTTTTGAGGTGGAATCGCTGACTGGCACCCTTGTAGGGGAAACCGGCAAACACTAAGAGTTCCCCCTCTACTTTACAGGAGACCCCCAGCCTCAGATAAGGGATTAACTGACTTTTGATGTTGATGAAGTGCTGCCCGAAGATTGGGCTCTCATGGCACAAACCATGTTGCCACACCATACTAGTGACCACTTTCAAATAGTAGCTATCCTGGTACCTGAAGACCAGAAGATAGCACTACTGTTTTTCCTTAGTCCTGGTACCCTTTTCTCATAAACATTTTTTTGAGGTTAGGAGAACCTATTTTAGTCACTACTCACTCACTAACTAAACTCACTTAACTCCCTCACCGGTTTTCATCTTTGCGCATCTCCAGATCAAAAGATCTCAGAAAAAGAAGCCCCCAGACCCGTCGGGCATTGCAGCGCCGGCCAGATGAGGGGCGCCCAATGATGAAGCATGACACCCTAACAGGTGTATGACGGCACCAAGATCTGATTTTCAGATCTTCCAGCAACACGTACCTTAGCCACCTGGCTCAACTGTTTGTGTCCACTTGGCAGAGGAGGAACTACCCTGATGTTGATAATAAATACACATTTATTGTGCCATGAAGATATTGCTCCTTAACCTTCCTGTGCCAGAGGCTATCATCATCATCCTATGCCCTCCATTCTTACCTAGCATTCATACTTAACAATTTGTGGCATATGGGTCAAATTGCTTTATCTATGTCACAAATTGTTTATCGGCGACACTTGCTTATTTATCAGCCCAAAGCTACAGGTTTTGCACCTGTCTTGTTATGCACTATATCAGCACTTTTTCACCTAGGGTCTTCGGACCCCTCAGCATCCACAACACATACTCAGGGGTCTGGGACTATTTAGAAAATCAAATATTAATAACAGATCAATAAAATAAAGAATGTATACATAAAAAAGCAAAACGTAAAACTAAAAAGTTTAAATTGCTCTGTAAATGTTAAGGAATTTGAAACTGGAGGTTAAAAATTAAGTTGGCATCCTTAGCTTGATTGTAGAAGCAACACAAATACAACAAACTAGTATGAATAATTGATGGCCCAAATTGAGGCATTTGTGCGGGCCAACAAACAAAGAAAGCATGCTCTAGGAACTAAACAAGGAAAAAGTGACATGGTAGAGTCTAGCATATACCATTGGGGCACATGCATCAAAGGTTTTTGCGATCGCAAATGCTGCAATTCGCAAAAATCGGCGGTTTGCGATTGCAGATTGGCCTTTGGAGATGCATGAAAGTGTTGCCAATGCGCAATTTAAGAATTTGCACTTATTTGCAAATTCCTAAATTGCAATTGCATTTAAGGAATCGCAATTTGCGATTCCTTAAATGCAATGCTAGAAGCACTTTCAAATAGCGATTTCGCTATTTGGGACCACAAATCACAGACAAATTAAACTTGTCTGTAGTTTGCAAAAATGCCCTTGGAGCATGTGTGTGCGCAACATGGGAGCACATCACAATTTCAGGGGTGCAACAGAGTGTCATTTTGTCACCCTTGCACTCTTGAAATTGCATGAGCAATTTGCGAGTACCTACTGGTACTCGTAAATTGCGCATGCAATCTCCAATTCATTCCTATGGGCCTGTAGGCCCAAAGAGATGAATGGGACGGCATTTCTTAATTGCAACTCGCAATTTGCGAGTCGCAATTAAGGAATGTTTAGGAATCGCTATTTTTATAGCGATTCCACATGCATAAGCTTTTGCGATTCCTTAATGCGATTCCTTAATAATCGCAATTAAGGAATCGCAAAAGCCTACCTTGATGCATGTGCCAGTTTGTCTTTTAGAAATGAAACAAAATTTGGAAAAGCTTCAACCTTTCCATTACAATTCAAATCTAAATTTGTGCGTATTTTTTGTCAGTTGAATAACATCATTCATAATTTGTGCATTTGTTTAATGTATTCTTATTTCTGTATTTATGTGAGTTGTTTTGAAGTTCAAATCTTAGAAATATCTCAGGTTGGGGTCCCCACCTTCCAACAGTGATTCAGTCGTGGTTCAGAGAAGTCAAAAGATTAAGGGCCATATGTATCAACATTCCGTTTTGCTATTTGTAAATAGCGATTTTTAAGGAATCGCTATTTAGAAATCGCAAAATGGTATGTATGTAGAAATTCGCTTATTTTTAGCGATTCCTTAAAATTCCTTATTTGCGATTAGCAAATTGCTAATCGCAATTAAGGAATAATTTCCCATTCATTTCTATGGGCCAGGAGGCCCATAGGAATGAAGGGAAAATTTGCTATTCGCAATTTGCGAATTGCAAATTGAGAATATTTTCAAGGGTTCAGGGGTGTTCAAAGGACACCCTGTTGCACCCCTGAAATCTGCATGGGTGCACATGTGGCGCACATACATGCCCTAAGGGCATGTATGTACGTCACATGGCACTTCGAAAAATGAAAAAATATGCATTTTGAAAGGATTTCGCAACTTACAACCAACTAGAAGTTGGTGGTAATTTGTGATTACTTAAGGCCAATTTGCGATTTTTTTGGGCTTATTACATTGCATTTAAGGAATCGCAAAATTTGCGATTCCTTAAATGCAAACGCAAAATAAGGAATCGCAAATTTTGAGATTCCTTATTTTTAAAGCACATTTCCTTCATTCATACCATTTGTCCATTCTGCGAATTTCGGCGTTTGCGAAGTCAATTTGGCTTGATACATATGGCCCTAAGAAACACTGCTGTAGTAGGCTTAATCTGTCTCTAAACCTAAATATTTCAAAGGTGATGCCTTTATTCACTAAACTGTGAACTGTGAAGTTCACCTTCAAACTGAGCACTTCAACCGTTGCACGAAAAGGAATCCAACAGAAATTTAAACAAGGTTTGGTCCATCGTTTTCTTTAATAATTTCATTCACACAATCACAGTTCTGTTAAAAATGTGATCTTGTTTAGCCACTAGACTATTGTAAGCCATGAACAACGGATAAATAAATACTGATTTCAAGAGTCTATTGACACAGCAGGTGTCTGACAAGTGTGAAATAAAACACACCCTTGTAATCTAAAAGAATATTGTGGAAGCTAAGTTCAGAATAACAATGTTGGCATTCATTTTGTATAACTTGACATTGTGATAGTTCAATGATGATGAAAATTGTAGACAAATTGTGGACAAAAATATAATCGCTGCTTGAACTCGTGTGACAGTCCAAATAGATATTTAGAACTTTGCCTGCCAGTAACGCAACATATTGCAAGGCTTGCACTAGAGAGTAGATTCCCATGTTACCGCAATTCTGCCTGCTTGCCTCAGAAACAGGCCCTGTAGGCCTCAATTGTATATCCAGACACACAGAAAGATAGAATAATAGTTAACTGTCTGACTTTAGATACAGGGGACTTGTCACGTACACCTAGGGTGGTAACGTATTCTTGTGCAACGGTGTACTGTAAGTTTCCGAGCACAAAATGTTTTTTCACCACCTGCTGGGACATGAGGGCCTAGATATGACCTGTTACGCAGACAAATTATAATGAAATGTTGTGGTTTGTGACTATACATGCTTGTGTTTTACTTCTGCTTATTCGAGCACTCAGCACCCAACTGAGGCTCCTCTGCACGTTAAATACATTTACTTTATCTCACTCAGGTGGTTGTGACGGAGTTTGATTTTGGGTCTTAGTGATTTTTTCCAATTCTGCAATATATATTCCACTGATTATTTGCATGAAATCACATAGCACCCACTAAAGATCACATCTAACCCTATCAATGTAATCTACCACTGAAACTGGAGCAAATGTATGACATGATCTCATTGAGAGCACAGGACTAATCGACCACTAACCTTAACCTTGGGATACGAAGCTACATTCCGCCTGGAGTAACATGCTTCAACGTACATACTATACCAATTCAATTACTATTCAATACAATACAGCAGATGGGAACAATTGGTGCGGTATGAACTTCTATATGTTTGCTCTGTTACTAACTGTTGACCTGTACCAGCTCGGAGCATAACGCCAAGCATGTTCCCCCTTATGTGGTCACGTTCTCCAATTTGGCCCCCTTCCTCCAGTGTCCCCTCTCCCATCCCTGATTAGGTCATCAAACAGAGACCTCCTAAAAGATAGCATCAATCAAGTTGTGACAAAAAAGTGTGCGTCTGCAGAGGATAAAGGAATGCTTTTGTTGTTAGGTAACCAACAGTACTGCGTCATTTACAAGCAATTTATTTAAAAAATCGTAATACTTGATTACAGATTTAAAAACGAGATGGCCCATAGTTCCTTTTGCAATCATCATGCCAGAATATCTTCTACAATATGTTTTATTATTCATAATGCGCTTCACAGATTCCATGCAACCCTATTTGTTAGCGTTTAGCACATCAAACTGATTAACAAAAGAAAAGCTTTAAAAGTTATTTAAAATCATACAGCAGGTAAAAGTCTAATGACATAGGAATCTATTTCTGAAAACGGAGTTGTTCCTTCAAAGCTTTACAAATGGTTCTTTATTAATTATTAATCTTTAAATATCCGTAACCCTGTACTTAAATCATCATTAGCTAAGCCAATTCTCGCATAATTTATGTAACAGGGGCTCCTTCTAGTATTGACATTTGTCAAATACAGAACACAAGTAAATAACTGAATTTTAGTAAGTATATCATGAACCCCTTAGCTTTGTAAGGCCTTTACTAGATAAACTTTAATCAAAAGCCTTTATCGAGGCCCTACACATCCCCCCTCCCGGCGGAAACTAGAACGACAATGTAGCCATGTGGCTTCTAACTGACGAAGTATCTTTTTTATGTCAACACGACTGAGAGATGTACCTGGCTAACAACTGAATGGCTAAATGTGAACCTGTCTAGCTCCATCTATACCATTACAATTCAAATCTAAATTTTTGCGTATTTTTTGTCAATTGAAGAACATCATTCATAATTTGTGCATTTATTTAATGTATACTTATTTCTGTATTTATGTGAGTTGTTTTGAAGTTCAAATCTTAGAAATTTCTCAGGTTGGGGTCCCCACCTTCCAACAGTGATTCAGTCGTGGTTCAGAGAAGTCAAAAGATTTTTAAAAAACACTGCTGTAGTAGGCTTAATCTGTCTCTAAACCTAAACGTACACCTAGGGTGGTAACGTATTCTTGTGTAACAGTGTACTGTAAGTTTCCGAGCACAAAATGTTTTTTCACCACCTGCTGGGACATGAGCCTAGATATGACCTGTTACGCAGACAAATTATAATGAAATGTTGTGGTATGTGACTATACATGCTTGTGTTTTACTTCTGCTTATTCGAGCACTCAGCACCCAACTGAGGCTCCTCTGCGCGTTAAATACATTTACTTTATCTCACTCAGGTGGTTGTGACGGAGTTTGATTTTTGGTCTTAGTGATTTTTTCCAATTCTACAATATATATTCCACTGATTCTTTGCATGAAATCACATAGCACCCACTAAAGATCACATCTAACCCCATCAATTTAATACCACTCAGAAACTGGAGCAAATGCATGACATGATCTCATTGAGAGCACAGGACTAATCGACCACTAACCTTAACCTTGGGATACGAAGCTACATTCCGCCTGGAGTAAAATGCTTCAACATCTCACCAGGGGTAGTAAATACTATATAAATTCAATTACTATTCAATACAATACAGCAGATGGGAACAATTGGTGCGGTATGAACTTCTATATGTTTGCTCTGTTACTAACTATTGACCTGTACCAGCTCGGAGCATAACGCCAAGCATGTTCCCCCTTATGTGGTCACGTTCTCCAATTTGGCCCCCTTCCTCCAGTGTCCCCTCTCCCATCCCTGATTAGGTCATCAAACAGAGACCTCCTAAGAGATAACATCAATCAAGTTGTGACAAAAAAGTGTGCGTCTGCAGAGGATAAAGGAATGCTTTTGTTGTTAGGTAACCAACAGTACTGCGTCATTTACAAGCAATTTATTTAAAAAAATGAATACTTGATTAGAGATTTAAAAACAACATGGTCTATAGTTCCTTTTGCAATCATCATGCCAGAATATCTTCACAAAATATTTTATTATTCATAATGCGCTTCACAGATTCCATGCAACCCTATTTGTTAGCGTTTAGCACACCAAACTGATTAACAAAAGAAAAGCTTTAAAAGTTATTTAAAATCATACAGCAAGTAAAAGTCTAATGACATAGGAATCTATTTTTGAAAACGGAGTTGTTCCTTCAAAGCTTTACAAATGGTTCTTTATTAATTATTAATGTTAAATAGCCGTAACCCTGTCCTTAAAATATTGTTAGCTAAGCCAATTCTCGCAAATTTATGTAACAGGGGCTCCTTCTAGTATTGACATTCGTCAAATACAGAACAAAAGTAAATAACTGAATTTTAGTAAGTATATCATAGACCCCTTGGCTTTGGAAGGCCTTTACAAGATAAACTTTAATCAAGAGCCTTTATTAAGGTCCTACACATCCCCCCTCCCGGAGGAGACTAGAAAGACAATGTAGCCATGTGGCTTCTAACTGACGAAGTATCTTTTTTATGTCAACACGACTGAGAGATGTATCTGGCTAACAACTGAATGGCTAAATGTGAACCTGTCTAGCTCCATCTATACCATGCATTCCTATACCAAACAGTGAAATTGCTTTATAGAAGGTTATATATGAATTACAGCGCACAACCACTTATATGTCTTTTACCTGACGTGGTAGTCAGTATGATTTTACTAGACCCAGATTCAGACACAATATAAGTAAAAAAATATTTGAAAACAAGTATTGATAGCGATTTGACATGAGTTTAGAAAGTCCTTAGGAGTCTTGATGTAGTTGACTCGAAGTGCAAGTTGGAGAAGCAGACAGCATGTCTTACTTTTATTACCAAATTCCCTAATGTCCACATCTGATAGGTGTTCAATCAGTAGTGACCAGGGATCTACACTTGACTGAATCTGGAGCCATCAGGTTTACCAACCTAGCTTGCACTGGGAATGTATTAAGTCACAGTTCTCCGAAGAACAAAAACAATGGCCTATGTCAAAGTACATTTGAAGGATATTGGTATATTAATGAAAATCTACTGGCCAAAAATAAAACTAATAAGTACCTCTTTTTGACATTCGATCGAACCTGCGGCTATAATGGAAACAAAAAGTGGTTTAAAAGCCAAGGGAATAAGTGAGTTGTGTTGCTTTAATCAGAAATATGGTGGGTTTACCCTTCATATTTTGATCAAGGTTTACAACTCCAAAGTTACATCACTGCTGATTTTTGGAATGGCAGTATGGCTGCCTTCGATGAAACTACCAGTTGACTCTATTTTACCAAAGTCTTTGAGATCGAAAGAGCACATAGAGTACCAAACTTTAGACAAAGCAAGATTTCCTCTCCAAGGCCACTTATCTTTAAACCACTATATCATCATACACGGAGCAAATCCTGGCACAAATGAGGAAGATCAGAATGATTAAATGGCAAGTGAATAAAATCTTGATTTTCAAGGTCATGCGAGGGACACCGTCATACATCGTAAAGACTTTCTTGCTCTTCGACAAAGACTCACTGACATGGCGATCCCTTGTCCTTGTCCTGTGGAGAAGTGAGGCTCAGGGGTTAGAGGCGGCAGACCTGGAGCTTGAGTTCGGCCCGGGACCAGGGTTCAATTCCCCGCCTCGGCTGGTCTTGGGCTCAAAAATTCCACGGACTCGTTAATTCTCGCTCCGGTGCCCTCTCGACTCACGGGTTCACACTCTGCGACTCTGGGCAATAGCTTGCTTAATCTCCACAACGGCCCCTCGCGGTGGGATGCCTGGCTTTCACCTTGTGGATACCCTGCCAGGGTATCTCACAGGGGAATACCAGGACGGGTTCCCTAAGCAAGCGCTGAGATGCCCCAGGGTAAGTCGTGTGCTATATAAGTCTCATTCATTTCATTTCATTCTCAGGCCCCTCACATGTGCAAATCACGTTTAAAGGCCTGATGAGATTCTTAATTGGAACATTCAGAATTAGCAACTTTTTGGACAACAAATTGGAGTCACTAATGGATTCGGACTGCCTTGCTAGTCCTTCTCCTAACATGTCCTCTGCCTGATAGCCCTAGGTGGTTCTGGTGTTGGTGCTGTTACCACTTCTGGCACTTGCTGTTAAGATGTAGTCAATGAGCTTATGTTGCTTGTGGTGGAGGACATACTTACTAATATTTTGGTATCCTTTTGCTTACCATTACCAAGTGTGTGTGTTAATGTCAGTTACTTATTGGGGACGAGGTCTATCGCTTTGTTTTGCAACCCACCATGCCCTGTAGTCATTTAAGTAGACACTATGTTCCTGAGCTGATCGAGATTTGTACACCTTTCCAGAGATTGTCTCGCCACACAGGAATTGCCTGGAGCTAACCGCTAAGATCGCTTTCATCCATTCCTCACCTCAGGAACAGTGTCTTTAATGTTTAGTCCATGATGGCTATAAGCATTGGTTAATTGCTAGCCCATCAAGTACTTCCGACCATAGTCAGGGGTATGCTTTCCTCTCTAATATCAAACACACAAGAGCCTCTAGAGTCCCTATGGTAGTTCATCCACATGTGCATGGGGCTTACAAGTTTAGTATAGTGAAGCTACCCTTCCAGGAGCTTATTCCCATATTTGGACAGGGTGCAGGTTCACTCCATAACACTCATTATACTCTTAAGGTGACTAAATATCGTCAGGGTTGTTGTCTTGATACCCTAGCCCTCCTTCTAACCCCTCTCAACCATTTATAGTCACCCACAGATGACTTTTTGCCAGATCTCAGGAGTTGGCCTATCCTGGTACTTACACTCCGTTACATCTGGGACCTTATGTAGCTCGGTGACTCGGATACGCACTACGTTGAGCCCCATCAAGCTTTTGGTTTGCCATACTTATCTGTGCACCTAACATTGACTGTACATGGTGAGGCTGTTTCGGGAAGATATCATAATGTATGGTGGCTATAAGTGGTCAATTTTGCTGTTGTTGTAGGTCTATTAGATTTAAGGTTGCTCTGTTTTCTCGACAGTCAGTGTGTTTTATGGTATGTAACTGTTACCACGCAACTTTTAGCACAAAATACTTTTACCATGAAACTATTACCACGCAGGACCCTTTACCACGAATACCTTTACAACGCATTAAAGTACAACGCAGATACTATTACAACGCATACCGTTACAACGTAAGTATAGGTAAGTTTATCTTTATTTAAAAACATTTATTAGGGGTATTGGGTTTGGGTATTTTTAGGTTTCAGGGTTGGGTTTGGGTTTTGGAGTACAGGGGTATTTTTAGGTTTCAGGGTTGGGTTTGGGTTTTGGGGTACAGGGGTATTTTTAGGTTTCAGGGTTGGGTTTGGGTTTTTGGGGTACAGGGGTATTTTTTAGGTTGCAGGGCTGGGTTTGGGTCTAGGGGTACAGGGGTATTTTTAGATTTCAGGGTTGGGTTTGGGTTTTGGGGTACAGGGGTATTTTTAGGTTTCAGGGTTGGGTTTGGGTTTTGGGGTACAGGGGTATTTTTAGGTTTCAGGGTTGGGTTTGGGTTTTGGGGTACAGGGGTATTTTTAGGTTTCAGGGTAGGGTTTGGGTTTTGGGGTACAGGGGTATTTTTAGGTTTCAGGGTTGGGTTTGGGTTTTGGGGTACAGGGGTATTTTTAGGTTTCAGGGTTGGGTTTGGGTTTTGGGGTACAGGGGTATTTTTAGGTTTCAGGGTTGGGTTTGGGTTTTGGGGTACAGGGGTATTTTTAGGTTTCAGGGCTGGGTTTGGGTTTTGGGGTACAGGGGTATTTTTAGGTTTCAGGGCTGGGTTTGGGTTTTGGGGTACAGGGGTATTTTTAGGTTTCAGGGCTGGGTTTGGGTTTTGGGGTACAGGGGTATTTTTAACATATATATTTACAAATTAATAAATTAAAATTATTATAAATAATTAAAACATTTAATAATAAAATAAATATTAATTAATAAAAAATAAAAATTATTATTAATTACATTATTTTAAAATATTATATACTTACCTATACTTACGTTGTAATGGTATGCGTTGTAATAGTACCTGCGTTGTAGTGTATTGCGTTGTAAAGGTAATCGTTGTAAAAGGTCCTGCGTTGTAAAAAATGCGTGGTAATGGTATGCGTGCTAAAAGTATGCGTGGTATCAACATATATCCGTGTTTTATACATGGTACCTGAACAATTAGATGTATGTTTCAACTTGGGGTTTTCTGCTTGCAATTGCAAGACTTTGTCATTCTCTCCCACAAGATCATTAGCAATACAGTGTCATAGTTCTCCTATCTATACGACTAGTTGTCTTTCCGTTCATGTTCATCATATTCGGCTGGAAAGCGGTGACAGTTATTGTTGTTTCTTCCGTGCTCCACTACGATTCCCCCATGCATTTTGTCTGGATCACTGACACAATATGGAGGTCAAAAATATCGATATACAAAAATATCGAGTTAAAAATATAGAAAGCCAAAATATCGGCTTCCTATCTCCAAACAGGTAAGTACAAAAATATTGAATCAAAAATATCGATGTAAAAAATATAGATAGTCAAAATATCAATTTTTTTAAATAGTTAAAAGTAATTTAAAATTAATAAAATAATAAAAATATCTAACTTAAAAATACTTAAAATACTTAAATAACATTAAAACTAATAGATAATCAATTTAATAAAAAACATATATATGTATATATATATATATACATAGTATTAATAATAAAACATACAATATATTTACCATACGATAGCGAGAGGGTTAAATTTACTATTACCACTCCAGTGAGTGCAACAGTAGAAAAAACATTGGATAGCGTAGCAGTAAACATTACTATTACCACTCCAGTGAGTGCAACAGTAGGGAAAGCGTTGGATAGCGGGAGGGTAAGAATTACTATTCCCACTCTAGAGAATGCAACAGTAGGGAAAGCGTTGGATAGCGTAGGGGTAACAATTACTATTCCCACTCCAGAGAGTGCAACAGAAGGGGAAAGCGTTGGATAGCTTAGGGGTAAAAATTACTATTCCCACTCCAGAGAGTGCAACAGTAGGGAAAGCGTTGGATAGCGTAGGCATAAAAATTACTATTCCCACTCCAGTGAGTGCAACAGTAGGGAAAACGTTGGATAGCGGGAGGGTAAAAATTACTATTCCCACTCCAGTGAGTGCAACAGTAGGGAAAGCGTTGGATAGCATAGAGGTTAAAATTACTATTCCCACTCCAATGAGTGCAACAGTAGGGAAAGTGTTGGATAGCAGGAGAGTAAAAATTACTATTCCCACTCCAATGAGTGCAATAGTAGGGAAAACGTTGATAGCGTAGTGGTAAAAATTACTATTCCCACTCCAGAGAGTGCAACAGTAGGGAAAACATTGGATAGCGTAGGGGTCAAAATTACTTTTCCCACTCCAGTGAGTGCAACAGTAGGGAAAGCGTTGGATAGCGTAGGGATAATAATTACTATTCCCACTCTAGAGAGTGCAACAGTAGGGAAAACCTTGGATACCGTAGGGGTGAAAATTACTATTCCCACTCCATTGAGTGCAACAGTAGGGAAAACGTTGGATAGCGTAGGGGTAAAAATTACTATTCCCAGTCCAGTGAGTGCAACAGTAGGGAAAGCGCTGGATAGCGTAGGGGTTAAAATTACTATTCCCACTCCAGAGAGTGCAACAGTAGGGAAAGCATTGGATAGCGTAGGGATAAAAATTACTATTCCCACTCCAATGAGTGCAACAGTAGGGAAAGCGTTGGATAGCGTAGGGGTAAAAATTACTATTCCCACTCCAGAGAGTGCAACAGTAGGGAACGTCAATACTTCATATATGAATGAAAATTTATTAAATATTAATACCAATTTTTTTAAAATAATTATTCGCTTTTTATAATAAATTAATTGATTTCAACAAAAAAAACCAATAAATAAATTTAAAAATGTCATTATTTATAATTAAATTACTTCCCACCCTATTCCCCTATAAACCCACAACCCACTGCTGAAAAGACATTAATACAATTACCATGATTACCATTTAATCAATTATTTAAAATTAATTACCAATTATATTTTAATTACTAACCAATCATTAATTAATTAACAATTTTATTTTAATTATTTACCAATTAATCAAATTAAAATTAATTACCAATTACATTTTAATTATTACCAATTAATAATTATTTAAAAATTAATTCAAAATAAATACCAATAAATAAATTAACATATTTAGTTAATTTTAATTAAATTACTTCCCACCCTATTCCCCTATAAACTCACAACCGGCGACAGAAAATAAATTAATATAATTAACATAATTATCAATTAACCAATTAAATAAAATTAATTACCAATTTAATTTTCATTAATTAACAATTAATAATTAATTAACAATTAATTAAAAATAAATACCAATAATAAATTAACATATTTAATTAATTATAATTAAATGACTTCCCACCCTATTCCCCTATAAACCCACAACCTGCTACTGATTTATATTACGCAAAAATAAAATACCATAAAATTAATTAAAATAAATTATAAAATAAATATACACTTTTCACACATATAGTTACATAAAAACACTTTAAAAAGTTGATATTAACTTACTTACCTCTAATTCGTCCATTCGATATTTCGTCCATTCTATATTTTGGAATCGATATTAATGCTATTCTAGTCAATATTTTTGTAGTCTATATTCTGTCCAGTCAATATTGTGTCCATTCTATATTTTTGAATCGATATTAATGTAATTCGAAATAAAAAACTCGATATTTTGACTGTATACCATTTTGTCTCTTACAGACTTCCCCTGGTGGGTAGTGACCATCGCAGAAATTTTGGCTGCCCCGGAATCTGCAGGGTTTCACAAGGTTTTTGTTTTTTCCCCCCAGTTTTTTACCCAACCGCACTCTTTCCTAGCTTCCCGTCCATTTGGGATTATTCTACTACAAGAGCTCCACATCTTGAGCTACACTACCTCCTATACTGGCTAACTTTGAGGCTCCATAATCTCTTTAACCTATCAGCATTCCGGCACATTTACCAATGTCATCCTTAAATATAATCTCCCTCAACGCCAAAGGGCTAAACCACCCGTTAAAGAGATCCAAAATCCTTGTTTATTGCAAGGGTTTAGGGGGTGATATAGTACTTCTCCAAGTAACAAAGATAGGCTTTAAAGAGGCCCTATTGATGAGGAAAGACAGGTTTCTGATGTTACTTGCTCCGAAGCTCATGACAAAAAGAACGGGGTGCTCACCCCTTTATCTAGGAAGTTTGGCTTAACAGTCATTAAATCAGAACATGATTGCAGTGGCTGATGGCTTCTATCTAGGTTAAACAACTGCATACAGGATTTATATGTGATTAACATATACGCTCCCAACGTTAACAACCCAGTATTCAGGCTCTCTCACAATAAACAATTTAATGATATCCCACAAGAGTCTAAAATAATTCTGGGAGGTGACTTTAATCTGCCAATGGATCTAATTTTGGATCAGCACTCCGCCTGCAAATTGAGAACCCCCAGACCTCACAAGCAGATGATCAATTTATGACGAGACCTCTGTCTCTTACCTTCTGACACTTTGGGACACGTTTAAGTGTGTAATGAGAGGACAAATCATTAAACGCATGACAAAAAAATGTGCAATCAAAGAATCTTCACAAAATACTGAAACAAAAAGCATTGGTAAATGCATTAGGTTTCGCTTATGTGATTAAAAATAAGCTGTTTTTTAGTTGTAAGTTGTAGCTTGCTGAGTAGTTGTACAATATAAGTTACAGAAAGTCTGTTAAAGTGTTATGACTTGTTTATGTACAAAAAGGCAATATATTGTGCTGGTACTAGTGATATAGTGCAGTTAAGTAACAACAACATTTTGAAAAATGAAATGAAAGAGGGAAATAATAGAATGAATTGATGTAATAGCAATAGTATGTATTTATAGGAGTTCTGACAACTTTTGAGTCCGGTGCCACTGCATCCGCTGCACCATTCAAATAATGCCCTGGTGCCTGCAAGATAACTGCATTTGGGACTGCCTGTTTAGTTGTTAAATATAGCAATATTTGGGGCTTCGAGGTGTTCTGTCAATGCTTGGTCTCAGTGTTACGGCACTCGCAGCACCATTGAAATTGTGGCCCTAGTGCCTACTAGATAACTGGGCTTGTGAATGTCTGTTTAGTAGTAACATTTAGAAATGTTCTGTGTTTATTGGGGTCCCTAGAGCTTTTGGCTCCAGTGCTATTGCACCTGCTGCACCATTCAAATCATGACCCTGTTGTCTGCAAGGTAATCAATCAATCAGGGGTTGTAAAGCACGCTACTCACCCGTGAGGGTCTCAAGGCGCTGGAGGGGGGGGAGCGGCATCGAATCAGTCTAAGAGCCAGGTCTTGAGGTCCTTCCTGAAAGTGTGTAGGGTGGGGGGGAGCGTCTGATGTTTACAGGGATCTCGTTCCAGGTCTTGGCTGCGATGTAGGAGAAGGCTCTCCCGCCAGTTCTGTTTCTGGGGATGCGGGGGACCTCTGCCAGGGTGAGGTTGGCGGAGTGGAGGTTCCTCTTGGGTATGTGGAAGGATACGCTGTTAGTGAGGTATTTGGGTCCAAAGTTGTTGAGGGATTTGTAGGCGTTTGTGAGGAGTTTGAAGGGGATCCTCTTCTCGACGGGAAGCCAGTGGAGGCCTCGGAGGTGATGGGTCATGTGCTCGTGACGCGGTGTCCCGAGGATGAGTCTTGCTGCGGCGTTCTGGATGGTTTGGAGTTTGTGTAGAAGAGTTCTGTTGATTCCTGCATAGAGGATTTTGCCCTAGTCCAGTCTGCTGGTTATGAGTGGCACGGGTGACAGTCTTTCTGCATTCGGGGGGGATCCATTTGAAGGTCTTATAGAGGATGTCTAGGCAGTTGAAACTGGTGGGGTTGACGGCATTGAACTCGCGGTTCATGGAGAGGGAGGAGTCAAGGATGATTCCGAGGTTCCGAGCGTGGTCTGTCGGGGATGGTGGGTTCCCGAGGACAGTGGGCCACCAGGTGTTGTCCCAGACGGAGGTGCAGGGTCCAAGGATGAGGACCTCGGTCTTCTCTGAGTTGAGCATCCAAGCTGTCACGTTCTTTATTCCTTCCTGGACGCAGAGTCTGGTGTCTTCGGGATTCTTTGTGAGTGAGATGATGAGATAGGTGTCGTCGACGTAGGATACGATGCTGAGCCCATGCTGTCTGACGATGGCGGCGAGGGGGGCCATGTAGATGTTGAAGAGCGCTGGGCTGAGCGATGATCATTGGGGGCCTCCTCAGTTGTTGTCAGTGGGTTCGGAAGAGGAAGGGAGGTAACTGCACTTGTGACTGCCTATATAACAGTAATAAATATAGCAATATTAGGTGTTTAGAGCTTTTGACCCGGTGCTCCTGCACCGGCTACACCATTCAAACCATGACCCTATTGCCTACTAGATAAATGCACGTGTGACTGTCTTGTTTAGTAGTAACATTTAGCAATAATCTCGGTTTAGTGGAAACACTAGAGCTTTTGACCCCAGTGCCACTGCACCTGCTGCACCATTCAAATCAAGTCCTTTTTAACTGCAAGTTAACTGCAATTGTGAATGCCTGTTTAGTTGTCAAATAGAGCAATATTATGTGTTTAGAGGAGTTCTGAAACTTGTGGTCCGGGTGTTACTGCACCTGCTGCACCATTCAAATGATGACCCCTTTGTCTGTAAGGTAACGTTTGTGGTTGCCTGTATAGTAGTAACAATTAGCAATATTAGGTGTTTATTGGGGTGCCTAGAGCTTTTGGTCCCAGTCCTGCTGCACTATTGAAATCATTACCCTAGTACTTGCTAGATAACTGCGCTTATTACTGCCTGATTAGTTGTACATATAGCAATATTAGGTATTTAGAGAAGTTCTGACAATGTGTGAGGCCACTGCACCTGCTGCACCATTAACATATTGGCCCTGTTGTATGCAAGAGAACTGCACTTGTGACTGCCTGTTTAGTAGTAAAATATAGCAATATTTGGTGTTTAGTGTAGTTAAGACAACTTTTGGCCCTAGTGCCTCTGCACCTGCTGCACAATTAACATCAAGCCCCTTTCAACTGCACTGCCTGTTTAGTAATGGAATATAGCAATATTAGGTGTTTAGAGGAGTTCTGACAAATTTTTTGCCCATTCCACTGCATCTGCTGCACCATTCAAATTATGACACTAGTGCCTGAACGATACTGCACTTGTGACTGCCTGTTTCGTTGTAAAATATAGCATTATTTGGTGGTTAGTGGGGTGCCTGGGGCTTTTGTCCCTGGTACCACTGCACCTGCTGCAAAATTGAAATCATTACCATAGTACCTGTAAGGTAACTACACTTGTTGACTGCCGGTTTAGTTTACAAAATATTGCAATATTTGGTGTTTAGAGGGGCTCACAGAGCTATGGGCCCCGGTGTCACTGCACCCTCTGAACCATTGAAATCATGAAACTAGTGCCTGCAAGGTACCTATACTTGTGACCGCTTATTTATCAGTTACATTTAGTAATATTTGGTGTTTAGAGGAGTTCTGACAACATTTGGCCCCGGAGCCACTGCACCTGCAGCACCATTGATATTGTGGCCCTAATACTTACTAGATAACTGCACTTGTGACTGTCTGTTTAGTAGTAAGGTTTAGCAATGTTCTGTGTTTTTTGGGGTCCTTAGAGCTTTTGGCCCTGGTGCTACTGCACCTGCTGCACCCTTCAAATCCTGCTGTCAGCAAGGTAACTGCACTAGTGGATTCCAGAATAGTAGTAAAATATAGCAATATTAGGTATTTGGTGGGGTGTTTAGTGGGGTCCATACAGCTTTTAGCCCCAGTGCCACTGCACCTGCTGCACCATTCAAATCAAGTGCCTTTTAACTGCAACATAACTGCAATTGTGACTGCCTGTTTAGTAGTCAAATTTAGCAATATTATCTGTTGTATGAGGATTTCTGACAACTTTTGAGCCCGGTGCTACTGCGCCTGCTGCACCATTCAAATCATACCCCTGTTGTCTGCAAGGCAACTGCACTTGTGGCTCCCTATTTAGAAGTAAAATATAGCATAGCTCAACTTTATTTTTAACGTGCAATGTTCACGTTGAAAAAATCTATCCAATAATGCATACAAAGCTCAAAGATAGGGACTGAGGCATGAATAAGAAATGCCACAAAGTTTTAAGGCTAAAGCCTCTGCTTTAAACAACTAAGTAATAACAGGCATTTGCAATGCCATAGGTCTTGTATTTACGAGAGTTTAAGCTGTTGACATTTACAATGCCATCAGCTTAAATTTTCGTAAATGCGAGACCTATGGCATTGCAAAGAAGCGGCTGCCATTGTCCTGGCTGCTTGGAAAGTGAAAGCGTGCATGGCTCTCTGAATGTAAAGAAAGCATGTTGTACCTGCAGTAAAGAAAATAGTGCTTACACACGAAATAAAACATACTGTGTCACAACAGAAGTAAAAGGGCCAGTCGCCATGGGAAGGTTCAAATGAAGACAAGGTTAAATGTTAAATGTTAAAAATGGGTTTTATATAGCGCTCAGCTACTCCGAGGAGTATCCCGGCGCTTCAAAACCCAAATACGGAAGCAGGAGACAGACAAACAAGTGGCAAACGGTAAACAGTCAAAATATCGAGTTTTTAATTTCGACCTACACTAATATCGAGTTGCTAATATCGATGGGACAGAATATCGATGTCCAGAATATCGATGGCCAGAATATCGACCCTAAGGTAAGTAATATCGAAATTACTAATATCGATAGCATATATATCGAAATTACTAATATCGATAGCATATATATCGATGTAAGTAATTTCGATTTACTAATATGTGTTAGAAATATAAGTTAAGTATTTAAATTAATTGTTATAATATGTGTTTAATATGTTTTTATAATTTAAAAATATATAAGAGTAAATAATATGTTTTACTACCACAGCGGGTTGTGGGTTTATAGGGGAATAGGGTGGGAAGTAATTTATTTGTAATTAAATAATTATTTTTCAATGATTAATTTATTTTGCAATTAAATATTAATTGGCAATTATTTATTTTAATTGATTAATTGATTAATTAATTGATAATCTATGTATATTTTTAACTAAATTATGTTTTACTACCACAGCGGGTTGTGGGTTTATAGGGGAATAGGGTGGGAAGTAATTTATTTGTAATTAAATAATTATTTTTCAATGATTAATTTATTTTGCAATTAAATATTAATTGGCAATTATTTATTTTAATTGATTAATTGATTAATTAATTGATAATTTATGTATATTTTTAACTAAATTATGTTTTACTACCACAGCGGGTTGTGGGTTTATAGGGGAATAGGGTGGGAAGTAATTTATTTGTCATTAAATAATTATTTTTCAATGATTAATTTATTTTGCAATTAAATATTAATTGGCAATGATTTATTTTAATTGATTAATTGATTAATTAATTGATAATTTATGTGTATTTTTAACTAAATTATATGTTTTACTACTGGAGCGGGTTGTGGGTTTATAGGGGAATAGGGTGGGAAGTAATTTATTTGTAATATTAATTAATTTTGGGTAAAGGGGTATTTTTAGGGTTCAGGGTCAGTTTTCAGTTTTTGGGTAAAGGGGTATTTTTTGAGTTCAGGGTCAGTTTTCAGTTTTTGGGTAAAGGGGTATTTTTAGGGTTCAGGGTCAGTTTTCAGTTTTTGGGTAAAGGGGTATTTTTAGGGTTCAGGGTCAGTTTTCAGTTTTTGGGTAAAGGGGTATTTTTTGAGTTCAGGGTCAGTTTTCAGTTCTTTGGTAAAGGGGTAATTTTAGGGTTCAGGGTCAGTTTTCAGTTTTTGGGTAAAGGGGTATTTTTAGGGTTCAGGGTCAGTTTTCAGTTCTTTGGTAAAGGGGTATTTTTAGGGTTCAGGGTCAGTTTTCAGTTTATGGGTAAAGGGGTATTTTTAGGGTTCAGGGTCAGTTTTCAGTTTTTGGGTAAAGGGGTATTTTTTGAGTTCAGGGTCAGTTTTCAGTTCTTTGGTAAAGGGGTATTTTTAGGGTTCAGGGTCATATGGCTGAGATACCCGCCACCCCCTCTCAACACAATCCCCAAAAGGAGGGAAACCGGAAACAGTTCTTGAAGTTTTTGGAAGAGGGAGGGAGTGACCCTCCCCGGCCGTATTTATTAAAACAAAAAATTAAACGTTAAACAGTTCATATTAATGTACAATTTCATAACCACATTGCGATGTTTGGCTAACCTTAACAGATTCTCTAATACAGAGGTTCTCCTAGCCGAACTACCAACCTGCAAAACATTTTCTTGAAATAATGAAATTGTACATCCTAACGTTTAAGGGCCAACGGCAAGGTCGTAACCGGTGTCAAGATCCCTAACCAGAAATACCCCCCCCACTTGGGAGGGGCGACAGCACTGAGGCGTACCCCACGTGCAACTACCAATTTCCCTTTGACTTGTCGGGGGCCCCAATAAACTCGACGCCACTTAAAGGTCGTTCGAGGACTCGTGTGAGTATCTAGAAGGTAGCGTAGACCTCCCCCCAAACCCCACACAACTTACCACATCTGCCGTCGCAGACGTCACTGGCCCCGGGAAATTCCCCAAGAGGGGGCTGTAACCCCTCCTACACAGGAAGGGGCCTTGACCGCCTTTCCTTTCCTTCCGGCGGCCTCTCCTTAGACAGGACCGCCTCCCCGTTGAGGGGCCAATGGCCACCTCTCCCGAGCGCTCCCATCCGTGTTGGGTGACGCCCACTCATAGGGATCTTCCAATTACTGCTCACCGATCATGACCTTACCGCCTACCAAATAAATACGACAATGCTACCTAAACCAACAACCATTGGCCACTATGACCCGAATAAACATGCTTATAACGGACACAAAAACAGAATATCTTTAATCACAGAACATACAAAAAATCGTCCAACTTTATTACACACTCAATATCAACATGATAATACCAACGGACAAAAAACAGAATATCTTTAATCACAGAACATACATAGAAACGGCCAACTTTATTACACACTCGATATCAACATGATAATACCACAACCTGTAAACGAAAAATTAGAATTATCGAACATCTTAAAACAACTAGCTGTCCTCAGGGGCTGGTGGGTGGGTCAAAATTGGCTCTTCGTTCCGTCTCGAGCTCACGTACAGCGAGGAGGTGCAGCTTCAGAGCACAGGAACAAGAGGATGTCTTCCGGTCTTGCGTCCCTTTTTATCCGTCTTCAGGGCGGGCGTAAACCCGCCCCTGCCTGCCCCGAGGGCGTGGCCAGCTGCGTCAGTGTCTAGGCCAGCCCACTCCAGGGCGGGAAAGAGCGCGCCCCGGCTACGCCGCTTCGGGCATACCAGCCGAGACGCGCCTCCCGCCCAAAATGGCTTCCCGGGGGGATCGAGGTACTCTGCCATAAGTTCGGGGGGACCGAGTGGTCGCCCCTTTCCATATGGCTGAGATACCCGCCACCCCCTCTCAACACAATCCCCAAAAGGAGGGAAACCGGAAACAGTTCTTGAAGTTTTTGGAAGAGGGAGGGAGTGACCCTCCCCGGCCGTATTTATTAAAACAAAAAATTAAACGTTAAACAGTTCATATTAATGTACAATTTCATAACCACATTGCGATGTTTGGCTAACCTTAACAGATTCTCTAATACAGAGGTTCTCCTAGCCGAACTACCAACCTGCAAAACATTTTCTTGAAATAATGAAATTGTACATCCTAACGTTTAAGGGCCAACGGCAAGGTCGTAACCGGTGTCAAGATCCCTAACCAGAAATACCCCCCCCACTTGGGAGGGGCGACAGCACTGAGGCGTACCCCACGTGCAACTACCAATTTCCCTTTGACTTGTCGGGGGCCCCAATAAACTCGACGCCACTTAAAGGTCGTTCGAGGACTCGTGTGAGTATCTAGAAGGTAGCGTAGACCTCCCCCCAAACCCCACACAACTTACCACATCTGCCGTCGCAGACGTCACTGGCCCCGGGAAATTCCCCAAGAGGGGGCTGTAACCCCTCCTACACAGGAAGGGGCCTTGACCGCCTTTCCTTTCCTTCCGGCGGCCTCTCCTTAGACAGGACCGCCTCCCCGTTGAGGGGCCAATGGCCACCTCTCCCGAGCGCTCCCATCCGTGTTGGGTGACGCCCACTCATAGGGATCTTCCAATTACTGCTCACCGATCATGACCTTACCGCCACAGGTCCGGATAGTTGACCGGCTATCCGGACCCCCCACAAAGCTCCTACCTAAAGGTCATGCTTCAACGTTTTTAACCATGCTAAGAAGTCTCCTATGAGTAACTCATTCCCCACCCGGGACAAATGCACACCATCCCCCGAATACATACTGTCATCATTAATACATCCATGCGAAATAGAATGCAATGTCCCGGAACGGAACAACCTACCCACTTTGTTATTAAGCTTCCTAACAGAGTGATTCAAAGCAGGAATAGAAATAGCCCCCCGCCACACCTTTCGTGGGATCATATGGGACCACGCAATTGTGCACCCCGGAACTCTCCTCGCCAACCAACTTACAGTGGAAAGCATTGCCTCGAGGAGAAGTCGTCTACCGGTGGTGACCAAATCATTGCCCCCTAGATGCACTATGACTATAGACGGCGGTGACCTCGTCCGCCCTAACAAATCTTCAAAATATGCTTGAAACTGGTCAATACAGAGACCGCCTCTTCCGTAGAAGGACACCCTGTACCCGTATTCCCCAGCTACGTGAATCATGTCACCTGCTTTGAATACGTCCGCGGCACGCCTCACGTATGAGTGGCCCACGACCCACACCTCCTTTTTCACAGCCGGTGATGTCTGACCGCTGGCCCGGTGTTGGGTCGACTGCAAAGTCCGCCCCGCCTCGTAGGCTTGCGCAACTGAAAACCAAACAAAAACAAGAGGCGTGAGTACATCATTACAGCTTTACAACATGTGTAACCGCACATACCTCTTATAACAATTGGAGGACCAACGCCCCACTCGTTTCACTTGTTCAACATTAAGACCCCTGGCTGTAGCTTCTGTAGCAGCCCCTATCCGAAAGGAATGGGTCCCAAACTCGCCCGGGTTCAAGCCCGCAGCGGCAATTGACATCGCAAGCACCCGCTGAAACTGAAACCTCGTCAGTGGGGTGGCGTCCGCGTGTCTCAACAAGGTCCCCCCCCATACTGCCACCCTTCGTGCTAGGTAATCTTCTAAACACTTTACCGGGCATATGGAGGACCCGGGAATCCTGCGTATGATTATGCAGTCACCCATCCCATCTTGATCGGTCTTGGACTTGACAAAGGAGACCGTCATTGCCTCTCCTCTGATCTGAACGTGTTCTTGGCACAAACCCCCCGCCACATCCTGTTTGTTCCTTGCCACCAGTTCGCTTACTCGCATCGCCCCGTGAAATGCTAGCGTAAAAGCGGCTCGGAACAACACCGCCTCAAACGGAGATGAACATGTGGCAGGGAGTGTAGCCAGCAACTGGGCCAACCTATCCAAACCTATCGGGCGCCTCTCATCTACTCTGCGACCCTCAAGGCGTTGCCACCCACGCAGCGCTTTCTGTACAACGAAAGACGCTGTCGGGTCCTGGATACTATGAGCCCTGGCAACAAAGGAAATAGCAGCACGATGCCTCTGAGCCGTAGCCACAGATTTCCCAACCCTACGTAAGGACATCAGGAAATTCACCACCCATTCCTCATGGCCCCAAAGCTTCTCTCTATCAGTCCCCAAGAAGGCTAAATAGGACCTAAACGCCCCTTCATATGCCTTCCTCGTCCGTGGTGCTAGACTCTCTCCCACGAGGTGACGAAGTTCGGGGCACCAAGAGACCAGAGAGCTTCGGGGAAGGGTGCCGGCTCTGGGTCCGCTGAGGGAAGGAAGCCCGAGAAAGCCTGCATATGAAAACGAGACAGTGCATCAGCCGCCTGATTCTGTACCCCTGGGACATGTTTTGCTCTGAACAGCACATTCAGTTGCATGCACAACAAAACAATCTCTTTGAGTAGTCTTAAAATCAGCTTACATCGTGCTGCCTGACTATTGATGCACTCAACCACAGTCATATTGTCGGACCAAAATATCACAGAGTGATCCTTGAACCCTTCTGGCCAGGTTCTCAAGGCCACAAAAATGGGAAAAAGTTCCAAGAAAGCAATATTACTTGTCAGACCATTGTCGTGCCACCACGTCGGCCACCTTTGTGCTGACCATTTTGTGCCGAAGATGGCACCAAACCCTATGCTACCTGCAGAATCTGTCCATAGCCCCAGCTCTTCAGAGGATACAGCTGGTTTGTTCCATATGACTCGACCATTAAAGTCCACCAGAAATGCTAACCAAATACGCACGTCCTGGCGGACCTCAGCCGATAGTCTCGTGCGGTGGTGGCCCTCCTTTAGGCCGACCATAGCTTGTGCAATTGAACGAGAAAAGGGGCGGGCCATTGGTACAACTCTCAGGGCAAAATTCAACTGTCCCACCAACTGCTGTAACTGATGCAGCGTAATTTTTGACCCATTTAGACAATCTTGCAGGGTTGCCCTGAACTTTAACACTTTGTCAGCTGGCAAACGAAAACAACCTTCTCTGGAGTCTAACTCGATCCCCAGAAACTCGAGGCGAGTCGCAGGACCCACCGTCTTACCTGGTGCCAATGGCACACCAAACTGTTTCATTAATAAACAAAATTCGGCCAAGGCCCGGCCACATTCAAGATCCCCGGCTGCCCCAAGGAACAGAAAATCATCCAGGTAATGCATTACATGTTGGAAACCCGTCTTCTTTGTGAAGACCCATTGCAGAAAACTACTGAATTTCTCGAAATAGGCACAAGATATAGAGCACCCCATCGGCATACACTTATCCATGTAAAAACAACCCTGAAAATTAAATCCTAGGAGACGCTGATCGTCCGGGTGTACCGGGAGCAACCGGAACGCTGACTCGATATCTGACTTCGCCATCAGCGCCCCGGGCCCCCGGCGATTCAAAATGGCTACGGCCTCATCGAAGGATGCGTACCGCACCGAACACACTTCTGGGTCTATTGCATCGTTCACAGAAAGACCACGTGGAGCTGACAAATTATGAATCAATCGAAACTCACCCGGGTCCTTCTTGGGGACCACCCCTAAAGGGGAACAAACAAAATACTGTACCGGGGGTGCAGTAAACGGGCCGGCGACACGACCTCGGATAACCTCTTTCCGGATCTTCTCCTGTACTACAGTCGTATGCTGCAGGACGGAAAGTTGATTTTTGCATATCCCGACACCCTGAAAGTCCCCCACCGGAATGCGGAAACCATATGAAAAACCGTTTCGCAGCAATCCAGCAGAAGTACGATCTGGGTATTCACTGAGCCAGGGAATCATCGCCAAGGTATCAATCGGGGTTGGTAAAGGCGCCCCTCGGACTATGTTAGACCTGTTTGGCGCCTCCCCTACCCCCATTCTCACCCGTTCTGGCTCTGCACGAGGACTCAGGATGGGACGAACCGCAACCACTACATTCGTGCTTGAATTTACACGATCCCTGTGGCCTAGTACATTTACCTTTGTTGAAATTGAAGCAGAAACCCTTTTTCCCTGCATTACTGGCAGATCTCGAGTAATCGTCGGTACTCGTACCTGACCGAAAGGGCGTCCCCGCATATTGGCGGGAGGACTCGCCAACATTGCTCCCCACCAACGGCATTTTCAACATCCCTGACTCTTTCATTTTATCCCATGTCAAAGAATCATAACAGTCCCAGGTTAAACTTTTGTTATGCTCCTTCGCCTTCCTAAAGAGATTATCATAACAGAACCAATGGTTACCCTGGTGAGACGTCGAGTACCCCATAATTCGTGACTGATAGATTGGTAACTCAGAAAGCAATTCAGGCCTACGTTCCCCTAAGATTGACGTAAAAATCCCCCAAGCATTGCCCCAATTGCCAATATTCTCATTTACTTTAAAGGCGGCCATTTTTGCGCGCCAAACACTCGGATGCATCAGATCCTTCTGACCTTTAACATGCTCCACCTCATAATGGTCGACAAGCAAGGAGAAAATGTTCACATATTCCCCATCCCAAATCTTTTCCTTTATTGCCAAAGGAACATGTTGCCCCAACTTTTCTCTACGAGAGGGTGCTGACTCGTCCCTCGCGATCGGCAATGGCCGCTTACCTGCACCGGACGTTGCTTCTGTGGTCGCAACCGGGGCCTGCGGCTTGTCTATCACTGCCGCCGGCGCGGGCACCTTGGCTGCATCTCGCTTCTCGCGCAACTGTTTCATCAGCGCTTGTGCCTCGGCAGCCGTGGCGCCCTCGCTACTGTCGCCCAACCACGCTGCTAGCTGTGCCGCCAGCTCGGGGGGCATATCCTCAGTGGATGTCGGGGTGACCACGACGGGAATCGGATTCCCCTCCACCGGTACCGGGGTTGGCGCCTCGAGCGGGGTACAGGGAACAGGGACGTCTCCCCCGGCTGGTCCCCTTCTAGGCCTCTTGGCTCTCCCTCCAGGGGTTGCTCCAGCCGATGGACGCCCCGATCCCCCCTCCCCATCTCGCTTCGCCACCTGCTTTCTCAGTTCGGACATCTCCTTCATGAGGACCCGAACCATCTGATCCGTCGTCATTCTCTTCGCGCCTTTTTTGGGCATTTTTCCGACCAAGTATCTAGAAAACAAAAGGAAAGATTAAAACGCTCAAAATTGGCTCTTCGTTCCGTCTCGAGCTCACGTACAGCGAGGAGGTGCAGCTTCAGAGCACAGGAACAAGAGGATGTCTTCCGGTCTTGCGTCCCTTTTTATCCGTCTTCAGGGCGGGCGTAAACCCGCCCCTGCCTGCCCCGAGGGCGTGGCCAGCTGCGTCAGTGTCTAGGCCAGCCCACTCCAGGGCGGGAAAGAGCGCGCCCCGGCTACGCCGCTTCGGGCATACCAGCCGAGACGCGCCTCCCGCCCAAAATGGCTTCCCGGGGGGATCGAGGTACTCTGCCATAAGTTCGGGGGGACCGAGTGGTCGCCCCTTTCCAGTTTTCAGTTTTTGGGTAAAGGGGTATTTTTAGGGTTCAGGGTCAGTTTTCAGTTTTTGGGTAAATGGGTATTTTTTGGGTTCAGGGTCAGTTTTCAGTTCTTTGGTAAAGGGGTATTTTTAGGGTTCAGGGTCAGTTTTCAGTTTATGGGTAAAGGGGTATTTTTAGGGTTCAGGGTCAGTTTTAGGTTTTTGGGTAAAGGGGTATTTTTAGTGTTCAGGGTCAGTTTTCCCTACTGTTGCACCCACTGGAGTGGGAATAGTAATTATTGTTAAGTAATTATATATTATATATTATTTTATTTTTTTATTAAATATGTATTATTATTTTTTTTAACAATTATTACATATATTTAAATATGTTTAAGTAATTATTATGTATTATTTACAGTTTTTTTTATGTTATTTTAAATTTAAAAAAAATCGATATATTTAACAACGATATTTTTTACATCGATATTAATTTTTCGATATTTTGGTACTTACCATGTTGTACATAGGGCGTCGATATTTTTGCTATCGATATAATTACGCCGATATTTGTGTAGGTCGAAATTCTGTCTGTCGAAATTCTGTCATAGATCCGTGGCAAACCTATTGGACAAATAACCAGGACTTCAGATCCTTCCTGGAAGCTAACAGAATACCATTCCTTCTCAAGAGAACTGGCAAGGCGTTCCACAGTTGGGGGGCCAAACATCGGAAAGAGCGACCTCCAATGCATGACCGCTTAAAGACCGGGACCAACGCCAAAGCCAGGGAGGTTGACCGCAACAATCTGGATGGTTGGTAAAAAGCCAGCCGTTTCCTAATGTATTTGGCACCGGACCCATGGAGCGCTTTAAATGCCAGCGTAAGGGCCTTAAAAACAATCCGTTTACGGATAGGGAGCCAGTGAAGGGTTTTCAGCGAATCAGTGGCACTGGCTCTCCAAGGGAGACCAAGAATGGCTCGTGCAGCCGAATTTTGAACAATTTGCAACCGCTCATGAAGATATTCCGGCAGCCCGAGATAGAGCACAACAGCATAGTCTAAACGGGAGCCAATTAAAGCCTGCACAGTGGTTTTCCTATGATCAAGGGAGAGCAAAGGGAGAAACCTTCGGAGCATTTTAAGCAGGCCGAAACACTTCCCCACTAGGCCAAGGATCTGAGGCTTCATAGTGAGGCAGTTATCAATCTGCACCCCAAGATTCTTAGCCTTGGAAGAGGCCGCTGATGGAGGGAACATGGCTGCCAGCCACCACGACTGCCACCTGGGGTCAGCAGAACAGCCGAAAAATAACACCTCCGATTTATCTGAGTTGCACTTGAGGCTATTGAGCTGGAACCAATCAAACACAGCCCCAAGACAGCGTCTGATACTCTCCCCATCAAAGTCAGAGCCCTTCTTGCAGGTGAAAAGGAGCTGGGTGTCGTCCGCATATGAAACGATCTGGGCACCAAACGACTCTGCCAGTGCCGCCAGAGGGGCCATATAGATGTTAAAAAGAGTTGGGCTCAAAATTGAGCCCTGAGGAACTCCTACCTCCAGAGGTGGCACCTCGGCAGAGAACGGGGGGCCCAGACCATTTGGCGGTGGCCTGCTAGAAAGGACTTAAACCAGCTGAACACCGTTCCCCGAAGCTCGATCTCCCAGAGTCTTAAAAGGAGACCGTTGTGTGGTATGGTGTCAAAGGCCGCCGACAGATCCAACATCACCAGCATCACCTTACCTCCCAGATCGAGAACCTCCTTAATAGCCTCGGTGACCTCCAACAGCGCGGTCTCCGTGCTCATATTGGCACGGAAGCCTGACTGAGTGTCATGCAAGATGTTATGGCTTTCAAGGAAATTGGAGAGGGAGGAGTGTACATGCTTCTCCACCACCTTGGCAAACGCTGGGAGGAGAGACATTGGCCTGTAATTAGCATGTATCAGAGGGTCCAGATTTTGCTTTTCCAGTAGCGGCAGAATGAGAGCCTGCTTCCAGGCCAAAGGGACCACTCCCATGCTGAGTGAAAGATTCAACACCAGGTTGACTAGGGGGTTAATTACTGAAGCCATTTTTCCAAGAAATTTGGCTGGGTATGGATCCAAAGGAGAACCAGATTTTAATGCAGTGAGAAGGTCTAGCGAGGTACAGCTGGAAAGGAAAGGAAAGGTAGAAAGGGTTGGGCCCTCATGAATCAGGGACGAAGGCAAAGAGGAGCTAATGCAAGGGGCTGGCCTAAGGAGGGACTAACAAGCCTATGAATGAATCAGATGGCAGCATTTACAAAGGACAACGAAACAAGCCTATGAAGAATATGGGCAGAAAGTGGGCGAAGCTTAAAATTCTTAACTCAATACAGCATAGCTCGCAGAGCAGTGTATGCTCAGACCAGGCTCAACCTAAAAAGCAAGCATTCTAACATTCTGTTAGAAGCTGTCTGCCTTTTCCCGTGGGAAGAGTTCTTATCTTGACAGTAAATGGGGATTAAACAGTGTGAACAGCATTAATAGAAGTATTGTAAATGTGTGCACCCAGGGGAAGTTAACAAAAATAAAAGTTCCACAAAAAAGCGAATGAGTAATTCAGTGATGGGAACTTATAAGAGTCCCCTTTTAAGGTATATTAAGTACAAGAGATTTCACAAGTTCAGAGCATGCGCTGTGCAGGCAAACCCTAAAAAGGAAGGAGGAAGCCTTCAGACACTCTAGTAACAAGTCCCTAGAGAAGGACATTAAGGAATTAAAGTACACATATAATACCATTGTTAGTAAAAGAGCGTATCTTTTTGTTAAGGCCAAAAAGTCAAAACATCTTCCTTACTGTAATAGAGTGGTAATGCTCTTGCCAATACACTGAAATTCAAGAACATAAATAACCAAACCACACATATCAAGGCTCAGCATGACTCTCAAAAAGTGAAAAGCAAGGAGATACTCGATGTGTTTTCGAAAATTCTACAAGAATCTACACACCACTCATTATACACAAGATAAAACTGTGTCTGAAGTTTCTAAAATCTCTCCTATGGCTTCGGTTTCCCACCTAGATAGAGAGACCCTAATTGAACCTTTTACAAGGGATGAGATTATCAAAGCAATAAAATCAATCTGTTCTGGAAAGGCTCCAGGTCCCTATGGATTCCCATTAGTTCCTATAAGACATTCATATACTTGGTCATTAAGCAACTTAAAAATACCCTGGATCCCTTTTCGATCAGCGGCAAGCTGACAGGAACGCCTCAGAGGCCACAACTGCTGTTATCCCCAAAGAGGGTAAAGACCACTCTAAACCGAAGATTTTTCAACCCATATCATTATTAAACATGAAAGCAGGACTTGAGGAACCGCAGATGACAATGGCATGCCAATATGTCATGATGGCAGCAGGAACGGTCAAAGCAGTGACATGTCTATATTCTAGGATGATTAACGAGAAACTACCTCCACTAGAGGCGCTCAGGGCCAAATGGGAAGCGGACATAGAGAGGGAAATTCCGGAGACCACATGGGCTCAGCTGATGTGCCGAGCTTGGAAAAGCACACGCAATGTGCGGTTCCAATTGGTCCACTTCTATATCCTACACCGGGCGTATCTGACCCCAGGAAAGATACAAAAATATTTAGCTTCAGATACCGCGACCTGCCCTAGATGTCAGGCAGGTGGTGCGGAACTGGGCCATATGCTATGGACTTGCCCTGGTCTGACCTCTTACTGGAGAATGGTAGGGGATACTCTTAATGAGGTGACAGAACTAACACTGCAGTACGACATGGCGGTGGGGATCCTTCATTGGTTTCCGCATACCCCTAAAATGAAAATCACCAGCAAATTTATAGATATGGGATTACTCCTAGCGAAACGGGAAATTACGCGACACTGGAAGGCACGAGTGGGTCCAACGGGTGCTAAATGGCGCAGCGAGTTTCTTACATGGGCTGAGGGAGAAAGTACCTTGAGATACCAGCTAGAGCGGCGACAACAGAATGAAAGGGCACTGGAATCCGCGCATGCATGGGAGGCTTTGGTGTAGGCTTTACGTGACCACGACACACAAACTGACTTAGACGTTGAAGGCAATGTTCTGACTATATCCCCGTAGCACGACAGGTACACTGCATGATTCCCCAACTGCTGACTGCGAGACTCCTGCTTCATACTGTCTGTCATACCAACAATGCACCAATGGCGGGGGGGGGGTGGAGAGGGGGGGGAGGACTTTCAAGCTTCATAAAAACTTCTATAAGTCCCGAGATTGATGGCTTGCTGATAGACCTCAGGGGCAGTTTAGTTGGGTTGGTTGGGGTACAGGTTCTAAAAGAAAAGCAGATACAAGCCATTTTAATAGCCGGTCATGGCTAGCAATGCACAATACACATGCACAATACGAGATTGATACTTGCCGCCCGACCTCCGGGTTGTGGGCTAAATGGCTGTGTAACTAGAATACCATAAACTCGTCGCTGCCAACGATGATTGTACAGTTGTTGACCGATGTATATCTGTAAATGAATATCTGCAATAAAAATATATTTACAAAAAAAATTATTAAACATGGAAGCAAAAATATTTTTTTTAATTTTCACCAAAATATTGGAGGCATTCAGCCGTAAACTGATCCATAATTCTAAAGTGGGGTTCGTCAAGGGAAGACGCGCTAGAGACCACATACATACATTTTGTCACCAAAAAAAGCCTGTTTTTCTCATCACCAACAGCTGTGATCGCTCTTGACGCGGAAAAGGCTTTCCACAAATTCTCCTGGTCCTTTCTCCATCCAGTCCTTGAATTTCATAATCTTTGGAATGTATTCATCAACATGGTTATGGCCCTGTATGCTAACCCCAAAAAGCTAACAGAGTTAAGGGCGCCACCTCTACCTCCTTTAGCCACTATCAAGGCACGAAACAGGGTTGCCTTCTCTCTCCTCTGTTATTTCTACTTACATGCCCAGATATAAAAGTTATTCAATTTGGCTCTAGATCCTATAAAACCACAGAATACGGGGATGACATCCTAATTTTGAATGAAGATAGTGAGAATGTGATTCCAAGCATAACCAACACTACTCAGGGGTTTGCATGCGTATTCAGGTACACCTTAAATATGGGATACAACCAAGGTCTTCCCTCTGAACCCTTTATGCTTCTCCCGACATTTAGATGACTGTGGGCTTGAGTGGCAGGCCAAGCGCCTTAAGTATTTAGGGATTTGGTTCTGCAAAGATAACGAATTCCAGAATATTTCCAAAGTTAAAGAACTGTTTTCCTCTTGGTCGCCTAAATATATGACATGATTAGGTAGACTTCAAACACCCAAGATGATAACTTTAATTGTGAATTTTGTATCTGCTATGTTGTTGATGAAGCGGTCTTCCTCCATTTTTCAGGATTTTGGTACATTAATCTCTAAATTGGTGTAAAGCGATAAAAGAGCGAGGATTTGATATAAGGCTCTTATAAGGAGCTTTGCTCAATGGGGTTGCAATCTCCCAAATTGGATCCTTTACCTATCAGCCCTCTTAGCAATGCAATGCGCTCTCTGCCTTGTCTCCATTTTTCCGAATTCCCCGCAATGGTCAGAGATAGAATGTGCCTTTTGCTCTCTCTTTAACCTATCTTTATAATCAAAATGTCAAAGTATAAAGCCCCGCATTCTTAGATTATACTCTCAGATACTGTGGCTGTTCTAAAACACATGCCAGAATCTTTCCACAACTCTAGGCTAGCTTCATTATGGCACAATCCTAAAATAAAGGCAGATGTTGAGGTGAATATTCACTGCAAATGTTTCAAAACAGGATAAGGTATCAGTATTTAAAATGAATGTCATGTTTACTATGGCTGGTAACCCTGGCATTTAAATGGTGAGGGAAATCTCATGTCTTGAATAGATCTATGTGCTTTGAGAAGTTGAGTAAATCTATTATTTAAATTTTTTATGTTATGTTATAACAACTTATAAAGCGTGCAAATACCCATAGGTGTCTCTGTACTAAGTGCTCCAGAAGGTATGGCCTAGATGAAAAAACCTATTAATTGAAGAGCCATTTTTTATTTGTTTCCTAAATGACTTTAAAGTGGGACTGGCTCTAATCTGAGAGAGAAGAGAGTTCCACAACTTAGCAGTGGTAACTACAAAACCTTTGCCGCCCAATTGGTTCTGTAGGTTCTTGGGACGACAAGAAGATTATCACCTGCCAAATGCAGGGATCTGATGGGAGTGTATATCTGGAGTGAATTATTCACAAATTATGGCCCTATATTATGAATCGCCTTATAGGCAGTGCAGAGTGCTTTGAATGTTGTTCTGCTTCTTATATGCAGCCATTGAAGTTGTCTAACCATCTTGGAGATCAATATAAATTTCAGAGTGCCCGACAGTATCCTAGCTGCAGCATTCTGCATCAACTACAGCTTACTAAAACCCATTTACTGTGCACTAATCAATAGACTGTTACAGTAATCAACTTTGGACATAACCAAAGCGGATATTAACTTTTTTCCTGGCATCAATTGGGATGAAAGTGAGCAGTTTCTTCACCATTTTTAGGTCATAACAGGATGAGGAGATCACTACATTAGCATGACATTTAAAAGACAGCTTGTCGTCTAAAATTATACCCAAGTTCTTGGCTTTAGTGGCCGGGATTGGGGGCGATCCCAATTTATCTGGCCACGAGCCCGAAGACCACACAGGAAATAAACTTCCAAAGACCATAACCTCTGTCTTGGCCGAATTTAATTTGAGGCAGTGTCTTGACATCCAGGCACTGATGGCCAACATGCCATCATGGAAGTTAGCCGAAACGGTGTCCCCGTTCTTATTAACGGAGAGCACTAATTGGGTATCATCTGAATATGAAGTGAGAGTAAATCCTAAAGATGTAATCACCTGTGCTAAGTCAGTGACGTAAATGTTGAACAACGTCGGACTTATAGAAGATCCCTGCTGTACTCTGCATGGAAGTGAAAAAACTGGAGAGTTGAAATCGCCCGGGCTGACTAGCTGGGTATGTTTTGATCAAAGAGAGGTCAAAAGGTATTTTTCCTGGTTCCCAATGCCTAGTGCAGAGCCACGGTTGATCAGCAGGCCTTGATCAACTGTGTCAAATGCTGCTGAAAAGTCCAGTAGCACAAGTACGGCCGCTCCTCCACAGACCTAATCTAATCAATAATAGCTTTGATTAGTGCGGTCTCTGTATTATGGTCTTTCCTAAAGCCGAATTGTGTTTCATCCAACAGCTTATTTTCATGAATGTATTGTGCCAATTGATCATTCATAATTTTCTCACCAAGTTTAGCAGGCAACAGGAGACGCGCAGTTGGTCGATAATTGTTAGTATCCCCTGGGTCCAAGTTAGACTTTTTTTTGCAGTGGGAGAGTAGAGGCCTTTTTCCATTGGGAGGGATGCCTGAGCTAAACATAGGGTTGAAAATATAAGCCAGGTTAATACTTATGAGATCTGGAATCAGTTTCAGAACAGAGGGGGGACTAGGATCAAACAGTGAGCCTGATTTAGCCATGCTCACCAGATCAGTTATCTGTTCCGCAGAAACTGGACCAAATTCCCTGAAGCCAAAGCAGTCTAATACCTCACTGTTTAAATCCAGCTGACTCGTAACCCGACAGAGACATTACAATTTGAGTACATTTGATACACTTTAGCCTGGAAGCTGAGGTCTATGGAGTCACAAAAAGCTTGGGATGCTACATTAGCATGGCTTCATGATGGCGCCCGCCAGTTTAGACACAACCTGAAACAGTTGTTTAGTGGAATATTGGGTGGTTTCTATTTCCTTTGTATAGTAACTACTTTTTTCTTTTAACAACATGCGTTTATAGTTAGCCAATGCTAGTTTATAAAGAGATTTCTCCTGGCTGTCATACTCTAGACGCCAGTGCCTATCTTGTTTACTGCACTGTTGCTTCTCCAGCCTCAGAGCCTCAAAGAACCACGGGCCGAGCGAGTACTCTTGTTTTTGGAAGCTGTTTTATACGGGACTAATTTAGCAAAGGCATTTTGAAGCCAGTCTGTATAGTTTGTAATGGCCAGCTCTGCACCTAGAAAAGCTTTTGGCTGAGTATTAAATAAATACTGTTTAAGAAGAGCCTTGTCTATACCACTCCAAGACTTAAACTGTTTTGTGGGGTTTGACCTAGTGTATGGGGAAGTAGTGTGTAGTGTACAGATATCGGATAGTACTGCATGGTGACCAGACCAAGTCTGAGGAAGGAACTTCTTTATCAATAACTGCTCATTATTTGTCAATAGGCCATCAAGCATGTGTCCGGCTAAATGAGTGTGGCCGCTGACTTTTTGATAAAGTCCTATAGAATCTAACTCGGTGGTAAGGGATATAGAGTCCTTGTCATAAGTGGCTTTCAGATGAAAATTAAAAATCCCCATCAATGGTAAAAACTTGATTCACCTGCAGCGGGTTCAAGTAGGTTTCCTACCAATGATAAAAAGTCTCCCCTAGGGCCTGGCGAGCAGTGAAGGAGGATCCCCTTAAAAGATTGATGATTGGAAAGCATTATGTTAAAACTGAGTGCCTCGCATACCGTTGAGGGGACCATTTCTATTTTTACCATTAAGGTGTTTCGGTATATGAGAGCCAAACTTCCCCCTCTTTACTTAGGTCTATCACATCTGTGTGCAGAGAAGCTGGCAGGGGATGCAATACAAAAGTCTGGACCAGCTGAAGGGTCGGCCCACGTTTCCGTGATAAATAAGAGGTCAAGATGGTAATTATCCAGAAACTCCTCTATTTCATATTTATGCTTTGGTAGAGAACTTGCATTTACCTTATCCTTGTCCTTATTCTTTTGAGTTTGAACATTACTAGTCACAGTTTGTACCAAGTTCGACAGTGTCCAATCTTGGACATCCAGTACCAACCCACAAGTGTAGCAAGGTACTTTAGCCCTCTTGGGCAGGTTCGCTGGGTTTAAGCTCGTGCATACAGGCTGAAATGACTTAGCATTCTTATTAATGGTTCACAGTTCCTTGCTGGTATAGAGAACTAAACATTGCCCTATACCTGGTAAGGGAGGAGCAGGGGTCCTGGCGCTAGTTGTGATACAAAAGGGGGTGGTGATTGACGGGGCATCTGAACCAATCAAACACTCACACCCAGTCAACAGATCTGGGTTTAATCCATCACCGTTCTTTAGCCCACTCTGCCACCCCAGTTCAGACATGGCCATTTGCAAATCAGTCTGACCCTATGCCTCATGGGAACAGTCCAGCCGGAACTGCCAAGCCATGCCTTCCCTGGACCGGATTCAAGTTTCCTAGGACCGGTTTCTGGCATTGCAGCCGTCTTCAGCCAGGCTTGCTTGAATCCAGTGGCAAAGTGAGCAAGGGACTCACGTCTGAGAATACCCTGCCATCTTATGGCGAACAAAGCGGTACAAAAGGGGGTGGGGATGGACAGAGCATCTGAACCAATCAAACACTCACACCCAGTCAACGGATTTGGGTTTAATCCATCACTGTTCTTTAGCCCACTCTGCCACCCCAGTTCAGACATGGCCTTAGGTGTGATCCGGCCGAGGATGGGCACAGACGGGCTTGCGTTTGGGTGCCGGTGGCACACCGGCAGCGTGCCCGGTGCACACGTCGGCGCCATGCCGCACTTTTAACCCGGAAGGAGGCAGAAGAACCCAACAACTAGACCGCCAACCTCCCTGTGTGTAAGAAATTGCGGCCGAGAGATAAGAAAACAACCGTCTTCCTTCCCACCACACAAACAGCACACTAGAGCTGCGGTGGACCGGGGCGAAGGAAGAGTCTACCAAACTGCAAGGGAGCTGCTCCGGTGAGTAATGCTAAAATCTCCAAGTGCCCAATAAGAACATCTGAAGCTGTACAAATTTAAAAACGTTTAAGAGCAGATCATTAAAAGCATTAATAGCGAATGAACATTAAAAAAACATTTAAAAGAATTAATAGTAAAAAATAAACGAAGCCACAATGAGTGTAAGAGGAATTACCATGAAGCGCTACCTTCTTCATTACCTTCAACCACATTTGCAGATTTGTTCTTGGCTTAAACATCAATTCCAAGCGTCAGGTGCATAATCAGCACAGTAACATTAAGCAAACGCATCTGCAATAGCTGGGTATAGTATAATCGCAAAATATATGAAAGAGCTTGTAAAATTTGATACATATAGATGAAGCAATAGTGGTTCCTTAGCCACAAGAAGGCTCAGACCACTGCACTCAAACCTTACAATTCATACATCTTACCTCTGTTACGTCAAAGACACAGCTCCAACTAAATTGGAGTCATCACCTTTCCTACAGTCAGTTATGCAAAAATACTTTTTTAAAGTAGCATCTAAAACAAATGCAATTGCCAGCGTTATGTTTTAATTTACTTAACAACAAGGGGTGGTGATGGACAGAGTTTCTGAATTAAGCAGAATACTCTCACCCAGTCAAAAGATCAGGGCTAGATCCAACACCGTTTTTTAGCTCACTGCACTATCCCAGTTCAGAACCTGGCTGTATGCAAATTAGTCTGTTCCTGTCCGAGTGCATGATGGGAACAGGGCAAACCAAACTACCAAGCCAATTCTTATACTGGGAAGGAAACAAGCTTCCGGGGACCGGTTTCTGGCATTTCAGCCGTCGTCGGCCCGGCTTGCTTGAATCCTAATGGTGCAATGAGCAAGGGACTCACATCTGAGTATACCCTTCCACGCTTAGGGTGGACAAAATATTTAACAACAAGGGGTGGCGATGGACAGAGTTTCTGAATTAAGCAGAATACTCTCACCCAGTCAAAAGATCAGGGCTAGATCCAACACCGTTTTTTAGCTCACTGCACCATCCCAGTTCAGAACCTGGTTATATGCAAATGAGTCTGTTCCTGTCCCAGTGCATGATGGGAACAGGGCAAACCAAACTACCAAGCCAATTCTTACACTGGGAAGGAAACAAGCTTCCGGGGACCGGTTTCTGACATTTCAGCCGTCGTCGGCCCGGCTTGCTTGAATCCTAATGGTGCAATGAGCAAGGGACTCACATCTGAGTATACCCTTCCACGCTTAGGGTGGACAAAATATTTAACAACAAGGGGTGGTGATGGACAGAGTTTCTGAATTAAGCAGAATACTCTCACCCAGTCAAAAGATCAGGGCTAGATCCAACACCGTTTTTTAGCTCACTGCACCATGCCAGTTCAGAACCTGGCTATATGCAAATTAGTCTGTTCCTGTCCCAGTGCATGATGGGAACAGGGCAAACCAAACTACCAAGCCAATTCTTACACTGGGAAGGAAACAAGCTTCCGGGGACCGGTTTCTGGCATTTCAGCCGTCGTCAGCCCAGCTTGCTTGAATCCTGATGGTGCAATGAGCAAGGGACTCACATCTGAGTATACCCTTCCACGCTTAGGGTGGACAAAATATTTAACAACAAGGGGTGGTGATGGACAGAGTTTCTGAATTAAGCAGAATACTCTCACCCAGTCAAAACGATCAGGGCTAGATCCAACACCGTTTTTTAGCTCACTGCACCATGCCAGTTCAGAACCTGGCTATATGCAAATTAGTCTGTTCCTGTCCCAGTGCATGATGGGAACAGGGCAAACCAAACTACCAATCCAATTCTTACACTGGGAAGGAAACAAGCTTCCGGGGACCGGTTTCTGGCATTTCAGCCGTCGTCGGCCCGGCTTGCTTGAATCCTGATGGTGCAATGAGCAAGGGACTCACATCTGAGTATACCCTTCCACGCTTAGGGTGGACAAAATATTTAACAACAAGGGGTGGTGATGGACAGAGTTTCTGAATTAAGCAGAATACTCTCACTCAGTCAAAAGATCAGGGCTACATCCAACACCGTTTTTTAGCTCACTGCACCATCCCAGTTCAGAACCTGGCTACCTGTCCCAGTGTATGATGGGAACAGGGCAAACCAAACTACCAAGCCAATTCTTACACTGGGAAGGAAACAAGCTTCCGGGGACCGGTTTCTGGCATTTCAGCCGTCGTCGGCCTGGCTTGCTTGAATCCTGATGGTGCAATGAGCAAGGGACTCACATCTGAGTATACCCTTCCACGCTTAGGGTGGACAAAATATTTAACAGCAAGGGGTGGTGATGGACAGAGTTTCTAAATTAAGCAGAATACTCTCACCCAGTCAAAAGATCAGGGCTAGATCCAACACCGTTTTTTAGCTCACTGCACCATCCCAGTTCAGAACCTGGCTATATGCAAATTAGTCTGTTCCTGTGTTTTAATTTACAGCACTTCGGACAGGACAAAACGCACAGGCTGTGCTCAGGTCTATGCCCTATTAACATAGTATGTAAGTGCATATGTTATTGGAAGCCAGGGGCTCTCCAAGGTCCACTTAAATTCTGTGAGCCTTGAGTTGAAGAAGACCTCCCGCTACCACCGGATGCAGATTCTCTCTTGGGCTCAACAAAATGTTAAGAAAGCAGGATAGAGCAATTGGAACATCCCAAGAAAGTTCCAGAAGAGCTGAACTTTAGATTTCTAAATGGGCATCGCTAGGAGCAGCTCAGCACTCTGTCTCCTCATCTGTGCCGTCACCCTTGAAATCCTTATTTAGGGATGAAAGGCATAATGGTCAGAATCTCTCAAGTTCTTCAGGACTGCATCGACTGCCATTGCCTCAAGTCTCCAAAATGAATAAGTCTAGAAGTTAGGCGTTTAGTCACCATATGAACAGATCTACGGTGAAATAACCTAACCCATCCACCAAAGTCTGAAATACTTTGGTCTCCACTCTTCTGTCATAGTCTTATAACAACATTAAATTAAATTTTACAACATGGGCTACTGCATCTTCTTTTTTTTGTAAACATATTTTTATTTCATTTTCAATATATTGCTGTAATTGTAAGGAGGATCATCATTAAGAATATTAGGAGTCCTATTTTGTTGTCAATAATGCAATATGAACGATTCAAAACATCAACTCTCCATGCGCATACCATCCCCAGACAGCCGTCAGACAGTACAATTTCAGTTTCAGATGTGAACACAATTTTTTACACAGCATAGCTCCAAACCACAATATGCATACGCTTGTCAGATCATTCCCTGGCTCTGTACCTCACTTTCTTCCGGTATACCCCACACTTGATGATTAATTTTTTGGGGCAGCCCCTGCTAGTATAATTGGCTTTTTCGGCTACCATGTACATAAGGCGCGCAACACCCATTGGGCTCACCGGGCTTCAGCCCCCCCCCCCCGTCGCCTCCTCTGCCCGGGCTCAGATTACACGCACTGAAATGGTGCAGGAAGGCTGCGCATCCGAGCCGAGAATGTGATTGTTTTAATGCTTTCTGAAAGGCCCAGCAGCCCGAGCCAGACAGCGAGCCTCTGAACAGTTTCAGCGAGTGAACCCCCCTGCCCTGACCTCTTGTTTTCCTTTACAGTGGCGCAGAGGTGAAATCCTTGCCTGAAGGCAGGGATTTCACCTAAGCACTTGATGGGTTGTGAGCATGGGGTGTGAAGATGTGCACAGCAGGGGGAAGGCATGGCCAGTTAAGGTGATGCTTTTCCTTTGTAAAGGAATTTCTGCTGGCATCTTAGCCCAGGGTGTGCTGTCTGTACACTTGTATAGATGTGTATTCCATACAAGTGCACAGACAGCAAACCCTATGACGCCAGCAGGAATTAATTTACAAAGGAAAAGCTTCACCTGCACTGGCCATCCCTTTCCCCCTGCTGTCTGTGCATTTGACCCACATTGATCTACACAGTGAGACCTTCGGGAGGGGCTGGATGCCAGGACACAGTGCTGCTGATCAGCCAGACTCCGCAGTATAGTATCAGAAGAGCAGGCAGCAGTTTTTTGTGTAAGTTCCAGTAACTTTAATGCATTTTTCAGCACAGCATTACATAATGCCTACATATCTAGGTTACTGTGAATGTTGTTCTTGACTTACATACATAGAAACGTCAAAGAGAACAGTCCCCTCCAAATATGCAAATGTAGTGTAAGTTTGTAGTGTTCATTTTTTTTTGGGGTGCTAGTGGGTAATTTTAGAGTTCATGGTGGGTGTGGGTTTTAGGGTGCCAGGGAGTAATTTTATGGTTTAGGGTGGGTTACGGACTGGGGTGCCAGGGGGTAATTTTAGGGTTCTGAGCGGATATGTGTTTTGGTGTGCCAGGGGTAATTTTAGGGTTCAGGGCAGGTGTGAGTTTTGGGGTGTCAGGGGGCAATTTTAGGGTTCAGGGTGGGTATGGGTTATGGGGTGCCAGGGGGGAATTTATGGTTCAGGGTGGGTATGGGTTATGGGGTGCCGGGGGGAATTTATGGTTCAGCATGGGTATGGGTTTTGGGGAGCCAGGGGTAATTTTAGGGTTTAGGGCCGGTGTGGGTTTTGGGATGTCAGGGGGCTATTTTAGGGTTCAGGGTGGGTATGGGGTGCCAGGGGACATTTTAGGGTTCAGCGTGGGTATGTGTTTTGGTGTGCCAGGGGTAATTTTAGGGTTCAGGGCAGGTGTGGGTTTTGGGGTGTCAGGGGGCAATTTTAGGGTTCAGGGTGGGTATGGGTTATCGGGTGCCAGCTGGGAATTTATGGTTCAGGGTGGGTATGGGGTGCCAGGGGACATTTTAGGGTTCAGCGTGGGTATGTGTTTTGGTGGGTTTGGATTTGGGGGGGCAAGGGGTAATTTATGGTTCAGCATGGGTATGGTTTCTGGGGTGCCAGGGGTAATTTAAGGTTCAGGGCGGGTATGGGTTTTGGGGCTCCAGGAGGGTGATTTTAGGGTTCAGGGTGGTATTGGGTTTTGGGGTGCCAGGGGGTAATTTTAGGGTGTGGGGTGGGTATGGGTTTTGGGGTGCCGGGGAGGGATAATTTTAGGGATAGGATGGGTATGGGTTTTGGGGTGCCAGGGGTAATTACAGATTTCAGGGCGGGTATGGGTTTTAGGGTGTGAAGGGGTTAATTTTAGGGTTCAGCGTGGGTATGTGTTTTGGTGTGCCAGGGGTAATTTTAAGATTCAGGGTTAGTATGGGTTTTGGGGGCAATGCATCAAACTAACAAAAATGTGTGCTTTAATTGTTGTCCAGTTTCAAATGCAGAATTCACCACATTTTTTTCTCAGCTTGACCTGAGCATTAACCGATCCTGATTATCTGCCATTTTAGCTCCGCCCCATTGATTTACATTAGCCACGCCCCTTCATCTGCCATGTTAGCCCCCCCCGAAATTAAGACCTAGTTGCGCCCCTGATGTACATGTCCATGTCCCTTCTCCACTCCTGTAGTGTTCGACATTCGCGTCACTTAGCTATGTCCCTCTGAGCCACGACAAGGCGAGGCTACAAAACAAGAGCTGAGCTTATGGTGGGTTGATATCATTAGAGATCCACAAAAGAATGATTTAGAGTCCAGTGAGAATAATGTCGAGAGTATCTCACTAAGTTCCTCAGTTATCTAGCCATGCCTGGAAATGGCCGCGATGTAAGCGAGCTCCTCCAGCCGTGTCCAAATCCTGCAATTATCCTGCTCGTATAACCTGCACATCGTCCCACAACCATAGAAAACTGTACCGGAAGACGGCGGTGACTGTGGGGCTTGTTCCCTGCCGGGGCGCGGCCTGTGCTGCCTGTGCTGCAAGGATGAATGCGTTGCGGCGTGTTGACTACGCGAGCATCGTGGCGTGGGCGTAGCTGAGCGAGCACTGAGGGCCTGGTTGCGTCACTCTGGGGCTGACCGTGACTGCTGCCGCGAACACCAATCTGCATCCGTAGCCAGCTGCCTTTTTGTAAGCTGAGAATTGGAGGAGGGGTGACCGAGGAGCCGAAGTGCCACTGCTGCAATGAATGATAGGCGGGCCTGGTTGTGAGGCTTACGGTGGGCGGCTTCCTGCTGTGATGTCGCTGTTGAGGCTGCCGTACTGAACTACACGGCTCCTTCTAATCCTGTGCGCTGCTGAGGGAGGTGAAGGAGGCTGCGGTAACCTGCCAGCACTTCTACTGACCGTGAGGGAACGCAGTGTGCGGCTTTTGGACACGGACCGTGGCCTCGTGCAGCGTGGTTAGTGGTGTTGTGGGAACTGCAATGCTGCTCTGCCTCTGCTCTGTTGGCTCTAGCTGCGGTGATATTTCCCCTTTTGTGGATGTGAAAGAGGGAGACCGAGAATCCTGTAGCTGCCTTGCCTCTGATAGCTGTTACCCCGGGGATGGTGGCTGTTACTGTTGGGGCCTGGAACTTGTGCACAGCTTCCACTGCGCATAGCCACACGTCCCATAGACACAGTGGCATACTGCGGGCACCGGTTTGAGTGGAAGAGGGGACCTCGACTTGGGGCTATTTGGACACAGACATACTGTGATATTAATCGGCCCCCGCAGTTGAGGCTATTGCAAGGAGACTCCTTGGAGGGGACCGGCAGTGCAAACCTATGGCAGTGCAGCTCAGCACAGAGATTTGTGACCCTAGCTGTGAAGTCTGAGCTATTGCCTCGCCATAACTGGAGTTCCCTATTGCTCAGGGGGACTGCAGACTCCCTACGGCGGCTATCAGTACACTCCACATAGGGGCAAGAGGATTTCCTAGACAGAGATGGCGCTGTACACATCGGCCGCAACTGCATTTTGAGCAGTCGAGAAAGACAGCGGAGAACAACTCAGATGACCCACCTGGCAGCCAGGCAAATACTTCTGCGACAAGCACTGACACAGCGGTGGATTTTCATACCATGTTCGCGACAATTCAATCAATACTGTCCAATATTGATGGGAAAATTGAATCCTTAACCTACCGGGTTGACCGCTAAGCATGGGCGAATTTTGCGAATCTCGCGTTCGCGAATTTTGCGGATTTGCGAACTCGCAATCCGCAAAATCCGCAAATTCTCGCGAATTTGCGGATTTTTTTTTTTTGTGTTCGCGCGGGTTTCTGCCAGTTCGCGAGGGTTTTGTACAATTTCGCAAAACGCGAACTTACCTGTCGGGTCGCAAGTTTTGTGAACTTGTTGTTTCTACGTGTCCAGCCTGTTTGGGACACTCTTCTTCATCACTGCCACTCTCTGTCACCACTGCCACTCTCTGACTACTCATGCCACCCTCTGGCCCACCCATGCCACCCTCTGTTTCATCACAGCACCCTCTGGTTGTCCAGTCAGTGTACATTATTGTGGCAAAGCAAGCACACCTTCCCTGCCTCAAGTGACCTGAATTAATTTGGGGCTGATTAATGTGTCACAGAATATTTTTTTAGCTGGCACCTGCTTCCTTAGTGCTTCCTGATTAGTGATCTTTTGCACTTGCTAAGTGCTTTCATTGTTGCAAAATTAGTTACAACACCTGCCCTGCCCCAACTGACAATAATGAATTAGGGGCTGATTAATGGATTTGAACTTCCAGCCTGGCTCCTGCTTGTCTCCCTTAGCTGTAATTCAGGACCTTTGTGGCATATGTGTAACTATTCTGAGGTTCAGAGCAGGGTCACATAATAGTTGCAACTGGCAACTGAACTCTGGAGGGGCCCCTCAGAAAGCACTACAGGAAATGGCTACTAATGATGAGCCTGAACTTTTGAACCTGGTAAGTAGTTTCAGTTTTGCTAAGATCGTATTTCTGCAATTTTGCGCTTATTCGCGGGGCGCGAAGTTGTACTGGGAAGCCGCAAACTCACGCGAACAGTGCGAGCAAGCCATAAAATCCGCTGCTCGCGGATTTGCGGATTTTGCGGGAGATTCGCGAATCTCGCGGATTGCGAATTTACCGAAAATCCGCAAAATCCGCGAGCGAAACGGATTTTCCGCCCATGCTTATTGACCGCATGTCTGAACGTCTTGATAGACACACGGAGAGGATTGACATGGCGGAGCGCCGTATTTCCGACTCGGAAGATGCACAGTGACAAATGGAGATGAAGCAAGTGAAAATTGATTAGACCCTGTTGGCACTAATGGCAAAGGCGGAGGATTTGTAAGCAAGGTCACGCGGTAATAATCTGCGCTTTATGGGTGTGGTAGAATCAACCAATACAGGCAACATGGAACACTACATTGAGACACTACTGATTGCACTTCTTGGCAGAGACACCTTTTTTGGATGTGTTCATAGTAGAAAGACAATACCGATCTCTAGCTTCACCACTTCCACCAGAGGCGAGACAGCGCCCTATAATTGTGAAACTCTCGAATTATCTAGATTGCGATGCAGCACTCCGCAAGGCCCAAGAGTTGGGATGCCTCACTCACGATGGGATGGACATTTCCATACATCCAGATTTCACCTCGTAGGTTCAGGAGGCACGGAGGAAATTCCTGGAAGTGAAAAAGAAACTGCGTGAGCACAACATCCCCTATGCAATGATCTACCCGGCTTGTCTGCAAGTTAGGGATGGCGGAAAGAGTAAGAGCTTCAATGAGCCCAAGGAAGTGATTAAATACTTGCAAATAAAGGATGCACAACCTCAGCGTCGGAAATCTCCCAGAGGCGCACAAGAACAAGGCAGCACCTCTGATGGCGAATGAAGTACGGCCTCCTCTGCGCTTCCTCTGAAAGAGGGGCGGAGGTATGGGGTGGCCCGAGAAACACTATATATGGACTCAGATAAGTACTGGACATGGTTGTTTGGGGTTTAATTCTGCCATGCATAAAAGGGGCAGTGGTGCACGCTCATAGTGAGCGGGTGCATGTCTCAAAGTTGGGACCTACATTGTACAGTCATTGATAGACCCATGATGTTTATTAAGGTTATGTTGTATGTATTATTCTTTTCTCTTATACCGGATAGGATTGGACAGACGACCACCTGTGTGATGTAATCACCGGGAATGACGGCTGACAGCTACCACCACCTTGTGTACACCACAGCTTAGTGTTTTCAGTATGGACATGCGTAATGGGGGGGGGGGGCATTGTTATCAGATTCTTGGGTTTGTCTTCGCTGTGATTGGGATGGCAAAGTGGGTGGGGGTAGGACGGGGGGAAAGTTCAGAAACATGGTCAGTGTAAAGAAGTTTGTTGCCGCATAAACAGTGACATACACTTGCACACAACTCTACCCTGTAACTGCAGCCGCACTCACTGGGAATGGATAATGGATCTCTAGGCACGAGTAAATTGACGTTCATGACATGGAACATATGAGGACTAAAAAATTAAAATCCATAGATTAGGAAAGTCTTTGCGTACTTGGACAGTCATAGCATAGATGTGGCCTGTCTTCAGGAGACTCACCTCACTAGCGCCACGGAGTACAAAATAGGAGCTAGATGGGCCACAAATAGACTAGCATATTCCTACTCTACTTATGCCAGGGTTGTAATGCTTCTTATTAAACAAGATATACCTGTCACACTGTTTCACCGGCTTAAAGACGACCAGGGGAGGTATGTTATTGGACAGGGAGATTTTGGAGGCACACTCATAACTATAGTCACAGCAAATGGACCGAACATTGATGATCCCTCCTTTCTTGAAGATATATAGACCAAGTTGCGTATGCTTCGACCATCTGCAACGATATGGGGAGGGGATTTTAATACATGTCTAGATCCCATGGTAGATAGGTCCACTGGGAATGATAGACATGGGAGACACTCTACAAAGTTAATCAGGGATGGTATGGAGGACTATGCTTTGCTAGATAATTGGCGACTGCGTCACCCCCGCCGCAGGGAGAGCACTTGCATCTCTACCACTCACAACACGTGGTCCAGGATTGACTTATTGATAGCCACTGCGGATGTTGTTGTCTGGACCACTGATATAACACACATGCCCAACACCCTTTCAGATCACGCACCAGTCCGGCTGGAACTTGCCATCCCCTCACACACCACCACAACAGTATACATGGCGCCTACAGCCTAGCGCATTACAGGACCAAGTATTTCAATCTGACTTACGACAAGCTATCCCTGACTACTTTGAGCTTAATATGGGCTCCGTGGACAGTGCTAAGCTGCTATGGGACGCTTTCAAGGTAACAATGTATTCTGCATTGGAAACATGCGGGTATACTCAAAGATATCCGAAGACAGCTATCCATGGTTGAAGCGGACATTACAAGACTAGAGACCGCATACACTAACACCCTTGACCCCAAGCTCCTGGCTGAAATTAGGGGGAAAGTTGACACTTACCACAAGTTTGCAGAAGGTGAACTTAAATATATCTCACGTACATACACGGCGCGTGTGTACGGGGAGGGAGGTAGGCCTGGACGAATGCTTTCCAGTAAGATACGTCCCATGCACACAATGTCATATATAACCCAGATTGTGTACGCACAAGCCATACCCAGATATGAAACCCCCTTTATTTTGCGGTGTTTCCCGTACTATTAAGCCCATCTATATACAGGAGGGGCAACACCCTCTCCCACTGAGTTAAGTCAGTACCTCAATAATATAGCCCTGGCGTGGTTGTCTGACGAACATCGTGAATACTTTAGCCACCACATAACGGAAGATGAGATGCGAGAAGCTATCAACTTTAAGTAATAAAGCACAGGTTAAAGATGGACTGCCCGGGGAATTTTACAAGGAATACAAAGACTTACTGATTCCACACCTGGCGGCCATGTATGAGGAGGCAATAGAAGATGTCATGCTGCCCCCTTTCGTGCGCAAGGCATTATTAATCACTCTCCTTAAACCTGATAAAGACACAGTTAAACGCGAGTCATATCGCCCGCTGTCACTAATCAACATTGACGCCAAAATTCTAGCCAAAATCATCGTCCTTAAATTAAAGCCATTAATGCAGAAGTTGGTTCTGCCGGACCAGGAGGGCTTTATTCCATCACGCTCCATGACACAAAATTTACGGACCATATTTGCCGTGTTCCATCACATAAACCCAGAACTGCAGGCTGCTGCGGCTTTGTTAGACGCAGCAAAGGCTTTCGATTCTGTGGAATGGGAATATATGTTTCATGTCCTACGACAATTGGGATCCCCAGAACAGTTTTTGAGATGGTTAACATTATACACAGCACCATGTGCACAGCTTAGAATCAATGGCACCACATCTGAACCCTTCAGCATCTACAGAGAGACGAGGCAGGAATGACCACTGTCGCCGCTACTATTCACGCTAGCACTAGAGCCACTGGCGTGCAAGGTACGTCAAAGACACGCAGATACGGCGTTACTGTTCCAATTGCGCCCAATTAGCATATGGCTTTATGCGGACGACATGGCTTTATACACTAGAAACACGGATACTAATTAAATACACTTATCCGTGAATATATTAGGTTTGAATTTTTCTCGGGCCTCAGTATTAATTCAGACAAATCAGTGGTTATCCCGCTCACCCAGCAATGACTAAACAATCCCTTGATTATCCATTGCAGTGGAAGACAGAACCAGTAAAATATTTGGGTGTCTGGATACACTCAGACTCTGAATTAGTGGCGCGCGAAAACTATGGCAAAGCAATAGCCAAGCTGGAAGATCAAATAGATAGATGGATCAGGCTGCCCTTGTCGCTGGCTGATAGAATTGCGCTACAGAAAATAATGGTATTGCCACGGTTTCTTTATTTATGAATATACCATTTTGGCTCCCACAAGTTTTGTTCACCAGACTGCACACAGCTGTGCTTCGCCTGACGTGGGCGGGGAAACACGCAAGGGTAGGATGGAAGGAACTGACAAGACCCTACATTCAAGCCGGCTTTGGAGCTCCAGACCTCCAATTATACTATTGTTACGAGCAGGCACAACATGCCCACTAATGGCTACAGCCGCACAGACATGTACCACATATAGCTGTAGAATACAACAGTATACACCCTACTTGTCTTGTTACCCAGACAGTATGCTCGGAATTCAGAGATACACCCAGCGATTTGTACCTCGAGAGCATGGCACACACTACCGAAGTGTGCGCACAAACTCCCAACATATGCACTGGCACTATCTCTACGACATCACCCACAGCTTACGGTGACACAGGAACGCAAAATGCTACATGTGTTGCATGAGATGGGACTTTATACTATGGGGGTTGTCTTTCTGAATAGAAAGCGTATATCATAGGACGATGCTGCCTTAAGCACACAACATACTCCCTTAAAAATCTTTGCATATCTGCGACTGTAAATGGTAGTCAAAGCTTTGTACCCATCCTTCCCGGACGAACGGCTGACACATATTGCACTGCAGATCCTATTGATATCCACTACGCGGCGATGCCTAGTTACAAAACTGTACAACGAGAAAAGTTCTGTGCCCTAGATAGACTCCTAACCAGATGGGAAGCAACATTCGTACACAACTATTCCCGAAGAAGATTGGGACTATTGTTGCATGCAATTGCACCTGCTTACGTCAAACTGCAACCTGAAAATCATACATTTTAAGTTTACACACCAGGTATATTATACACCCATGCAGCTGCACAAATATGGATTGAGAGCTGATGACCGGTGCCACAGGTGCAGCGCCCCTAATGCAGATTTTTTACACATGGCCTGGGCATGCACAACACTCCAACCTTACTGGCTGGATGTAACTAACACTCTCACGCATATGCTATTGGAGTGGATTCCTAATGCGCCCTTGGTATGTCTTTTGGGTATTTACAAGATCAGACTGGCATGCTGACGTAAGTTGTTTATTTATTTATTTATTTAATTATTAAGAGTTTTGTATAGCACGAACAAGACCCTTGGGTATCAGAGCGCTTCACATTACATGAGGTAGTAATAGTCCTGTATTGTTATCTTAACTTTTCAATATTATGAGGTAGGTACATATAAGATACATAAAGCGACAATATCAATACAATTTCTACAAAGAGTAATAGCATATAGTATGATACAGGTTTTAGAATAAAGTAAAATATAATGTGTAATAGAATCAATCGATCCTAATGGTCTATTTCCTGAGTATGTTTCAGCTCCAGTCAATAATCATGAGTTCTGACTTCCTGTGCCTCGTCTATGGAAGGAATTTACTCATTAGGAAGATCTTAGTTTCCCTCTTAAAGGATGCTGTATCTTCAATCTTTCTAATGTTTGCCGGAAGTGAATTCCAGATTCTAGGGGCTGCTCCTGAGAAAGCCCTGTCGTAAGTATTCTTCTTCCGGAAGATGGCAGGTCTCAGCATTAGCTCATTTGTGCTCCTGGCTGGTCTGTTACCTGCAGATAACTTAATTTTCTGAGCAAGGTATTTGGGTGTATTGTGGTGGAGCGCCTTGTGGGTTATGCATGCCATTTTTAGCTGGATTCTGGCTTCGTACGGTAGCCAGTTTAATGCCTTCAAATGTGGCGATATATGGTCACATTTCCTTGATCCTGTGATCAGTCGTGCGGCTGCATTGAGACATGCTTTCAGAGGTGCTGTTGAAATTTTTGGTAGACCTGCTAGTGTTGTGCATCCATATTCAATTCTCACGATAACTAGAGACTGAACTGCCAGTTTGAGGTCTGCTTTGGATATGAATGGTTTCACTTTTCTGATGTAGTTCAGATGGTAGCGGGCGCTTTTTGCCATTGCGTTGACTGGGCTTTCATGTTTATTTTCTCATCTATAGTGATTCCTAGAGATTTCGCTGAGCCAACTAGGGTAGGGGTGCAATTTAATGCTGTGATCATATTGGTCCATTCCTTCACTTCCGTGTGTTTCTTTGGTGGAGATATTAGTAAGAATTCAGTTTTTTGTGCGTTTAGTTTCAGATGGTTGACAGATAGCCATTGTAGTGTCAGTTTTAAGGTCTCATTCATTCTCATGATGTCTTCCCTGGAAGTGATCTTGATATATATCTGGGTATCATCCGCGTACATGTGGTAGGAAATATTAGATTTTCGAAGGATTTCAGTGAGAGGTTCGATGTAAAGGTTGAACAGTGATGGTGATAATGTAGAGCCTTGGGGTACTCCAATTGAGTTAGGGCATGCTGGTGAGAGAGTTTGATTGACCAGGAATCTTTGCGTTCTATTCTGCAGGAAAGATTCAAACCATTTTAGCACATTTCCAGTTATTCCCATCCTATCATGAAGCCTGTTCAGTAATTTTTCATGATTTACCGTGTCGAATGCTGATGATAGGTCCAGGAAGATAAGTAGACATGTTTGATTACGGTCTAGTGCCTGTAGTGCATCATCGACAATATGTAGGATCGCTGTTTCTGTGCTATGTCCTATCCTGAATCCTGATTGTTAGTCATCTAGTAATGCGAAATTCTCAATGTGTTGGCTTAGTTGCTTTTGTACGCATTTCTCTATTAGTTTGGCAAGTATAGGGATGTTGGTCACTGGGCGAAAGTTGTTTGGATCTGCTGGGTCCGCCATCGGCTTTATGATGATGGGTACGACTTGACCTGTTTTTAGGCAATCTGGAAGGATCCCTTGTGATAGAGAGGCGTTTATTATTTTCGTCCAAATGAGAATCACAATATGGTTTATTTCTCTGACGCATTTGGAGGGTAGAGGATCACTATAGTGGTTGTTAGGTTTGATGTCTGATAGTGTTTTGGCTATGGTGCTTTGATCGAGTAACTTGAAGTTAACCCAATGTGCCTTGTTTTTTGTCCTACTGTGGGTGTTTTCTACGGTGCTATTGGGGTTTGGTCCGTCCGTATTGCCAACGTTATCAACCTCTTTCCAGCTTGTTGGCCTTATCTGTGAAGAATGTTGAGAATTCTTCACAGCTTATTTGCGTTGTTGTGGTTTCTTGGCTGGTTTTAGCTAAATTATTGGATTGTTGTTTTAGAATCTCGAATAATTTCCGAGGTCTATTTTTGGCGTTATCTAGCTCAGATCTGATAAATTCTTTTTTGGAGTTTAGTATCTTTTTGTTATATTCGCTTCTGATTCTTCTGAGTGATTTCAGTTCGGGCGATGTCGGGTGTTGTCTCCATTTTCTTTCCGCTAGTCTTAGTTTCCTCCTTTCTTCATTCAGAGTTTCACTGAACCATGGGTTTTTTATCTTTTCTGTGACTCTTTTCAGTTTTAGAGGCATTGTATTGTTGACAATATTCGTTACTGTTTTAGTGTAATGATCTGTAAGTTCCTCCACACTCTGCAAGTTGTTCGGTGGAATCAGTTCCTTCTCACAGCTTTCCACTAATAATGTTATGTTCGGATCTCTAGTATCTCGCATCCATTTCTTGTGTCTGGTAGGTTGAATCGTCTTGTTCTTTTTCATATTGTTTATCAGGAAAGTTATGGCATGGTGATCTGACCAGTCGCATGGCTCAATTGAAATGATTGAGGTATTGTTAGTTTTTGATATTATCCAGTCCAGCGTGGCTCCTTTTTCGTGTGTTGGCTCTGTGCATGCTTGGTTAAGATTTAACTTCGTTAGAAGGTCTTTCAGAGCATTGACTTGTTTGTCGTGGTTGTCATTCCAGTGTAAGTTAAAATCCCCAGGATAATATTGTTATTTTCAGAATTGGAGTCGGTGGTGATGATTTCAATTAACTTGTCTATGAAGGTAGTATTATTGCCTGGAGGGTGGTAAAGTGCATGTAGATTGCATATTTGATTATCTGCTGTTCTTATTTTGAGATTTAGGTGTTCACAGAATTTGAGAGGTTCTGATGGCACTTGTTTGACTTCTATTTCCGATCGGTAGATGCAGGCAACCCCACCCCCTGTATTTTTTAGCCTAACGAGTCTCACAATATTATACTGTGGGGGTACTAGTAGGTCCATACTAGGAGACGAGGATTCCGATAGCCATGTTTCCGTCAGGATTGTCACATCAATTTCTTTGTTCAAGATGAGATCAGCTATGTCTGATGCATGTTTTGCTGCCGACCGACAGTTAAGGAGTAGGCATTTTATAGGTTTCCCTGCGATCCTTGTGTTCATGTTCTGTGATTACGCGGTTAGTTGTACTTGTTGTAGGTTATTATGATTAGTTTTCCTTTCATTTTTTTCTTGATGTTCTGTTAGCATCAATCTGGACTGTTCTGATTTTCTCACCTTCTGCGATGTCGGTGGACTCATATTCATATTCCCGAAGTAAGGATAGTGTTTCTTCTTCCGTAAGATGGTTGAGGGTCCTGTTAGGTCGATTTTCTCTGTTTGATAGTGGTAATGCCATCTTAATTCCTTCTTTTTGAGAATTAAGAAGAGCTTTTCGGATGTGCTCGACTTTGTTGTGGGTGCTAACAGTGATTTCCAGCATCTTTTTCATTTCTTGTACCGTGGATAGAATACTGACCACCTGTGTTTGCAGCTCTTTGATTGTTCTTCGAGTTTGGAGTGAGGTGTTAAGTGCGTTCGTCTTCCTCCTTCTATAACCTTGCTTTGTGTTCTCGCTTTTGATTTTTGACCTCTTCATCGGACGTCTTCCCTTTTTGTCACTAATTTGGTAGTCTGCTCCATCTCTGTTCGTGCCTAGGACAGCCATATTGTCTCCTACATCATCAGTAGTTTGGTAGTCTGCTCCATCTCTGTTCATGTCGTGGGCAGCCGAGTTGTCTTCTATATCGTCATTATTTTGGTTGTCTGGTCCGCTTCTGTCCATGTCTTGTACAGCCGTGTTGTCTTCCATATCATCCTTAGTTTGGTAGCCTGCTCCGCCTCTGTCCATGTCGTGTACAGCCATGTTGTTGTCCATCTCAGTAATTTCCGTGTTCTCCTTTGGTGTCTTACTCATCTGTGATGATCTGTCTATGATGATAGATGTCGAATCTTTCCTCTGATAGGGTTTCAGGGTGGCATTCGTAATTCGTGTCTCCAATTCTACTCTTCCTGTGTCCTTTCTGGTCTTGAGAAGTTGTGTCGAATCTTCCATCTGAGAGACTTTCCGGGCTGTGTTTGCACCTTTTGTTTCCAAGATGGTTTTTACTGTGTCATTCCTTGGTTGTGATCCTCTTGTTCCGCTCATGTCATCTTGATGTGTTGGAGGTAGTGGATCCCGATGGTTTGTGTCAGGTATGCGGTCTGAGTTGGAAGCTCTGTGATGATCTATGGCAGGGGTCTCCAAACCGGTCCTGGAGGGCCGGATCCAGGCCAGATTTTTTGGATATCCCCATTGAGATACATGTAGTTATTTTAAAAATCTGGCATGGATCCGGCCCTCCAGGACCGGTTTGGAGACCCCTGATCTATGGTGTTATCTTGTGTGGTCAGGTGTGTTTGGGATCTTGCCTTTATTACGCATCCTTTTAAGGTTGAGAACAATTTGTTAAATTTGTTTAATTCGCTATCAGTTGCTTGTATGAGCACTATACCGTTCTTAAATATCGTTATGCATAGACCCGCTCTACTTCTAGGTGATGGTTGGCTCATAAGTTTTGTGCCATGTGGGATGTTCTTTATACTTTTTATGTTAATCAATTCTGTGATGGTATTGCGCCATATCGCCGTTCTTCTAGTGAAGAATATCAAATCATTCACAATAGTATCTTTATCTTTGGTGTTGGTGGTAGCACTGCTTTTGGCTAAGAGAGGAATAGCAATGTGCTGGGGCAGTAAGCTGGTACTGAAATGTACAGATTGGATTAGTGATATGACGTATTGCAAAACACAGTTAGAAACATATGCAGAGGACCTACCTCAGGCCTCTTGTCCAAAAGACTTCTGGGACCCACCGGTGCCATATCTCCTTTCCACACAAGCAGAGGACTGATTGTGTACATTGGCAAGTGCATATTTTTTGTTCAATGCGGGTTGTTACTCACCATTATGTCCTATTGGTTGAAGACGATGTGGATTATGTGTACGGAATGCCAGATCTGTTCCCTCCCTTTATTTGCTTCATGATGTAATGAAGCACATTGATCTTTTTGTTTATGTTGTGGTTCTGTAAACTAAGGGACAACGAGGGTAGCGCATGTGGTGCATGTTAGTGTGATGACCCTATTGTGTACAGTAATCTGAAATTATGTGTATCTGTAATGTGAACACTATACTCTTTGACTGACCAAGAAAATAAAATAATAAAAAAAAAAGTTCCTCAGTTATTGCAACCCAATTGCCATGGATCGGGGGCAACTCCAAATTGCATGGAAGAAGGACCCATCTTCGCCGTGCGACCTTAAACACTGCAGGGTCTGCGCTCTCCCCATGGCATGCAGTCTCTGTCTGTTATAATACACTCTGTGGAGTATTTTTTAATTGTACTTAGCAACCTCCCAAACTATTTCGTCCATATCACCTTCGTCCTCTCCCCATTTCCCCAGCAGCTTATGCAGGGTGTCCGGCATATTATTATTAAGGGTTTTATAAGTTAAGAAAATCACACCCGGGGGGAGGAGCCAAGATGGCGATCGGGACGGACGCGTAGACTCCGTGAACCTCCGAGCCCCGCACGACTATCCTGTCCTCATCCTGATATTGCACCTCAATTTGGTGTTGGGGAATGAGCGCTGAAACCGATAGCGCGATCCCGAGATCCCTGCCGGCCCCATAGCCAGAGAAATGTGCGACGGCAGTCAGCGGCCCTAAAGACTCTGGAACTGGGATGTCGGCTGCAAAACATGGCCGGGTGCTGATGCAACAACAGCGGCCATCTGTTCTGGGGCGGAGTCGGTCTACTGGAGCGCAGTATCCATCGGTTGGTTTTTACCACAGACGTCCTGATTGACAAGCAACGCGGCCGTGGAGCACCCCCGAAGCGATGGCCTGGTGGAAACTATATATATGCGGAGCGCAGATGGTAGCTGCTCCGACGCTGTTTAGGATTCGGCCCGGTTTTCGCGGGCTGCTCCCGAATTTTCGGCTGGCGCTGAATCGGAGCGAAGATGACCGCTGCAGGAGACCGTTCCTTGAGGGTCTGCCTTCACTGTCTCTGCGAATCGGATAGTGGTCGCATCGAGCTGGACTCGCCTTTGACCGACTCCCAGTCCCCATTTGCAATGGAAACGCCAGAATGCCGCCTGGATGAGATGGAGAATGCCATCCGGGGTACAGCAAGAGGGGGAGTGTGTACAGACAAGTGGCGCTGCGGTGTGTGAGAAAAGGGCTACGCTGTTTTGCGGTGACATCCTTGCTGCTATTGGTGACTTTCGATCTGTCTGGGAACACTGTTCCTGTGAGCTGGGGAGGAAGCTGGATGGTGTCACACTCATGCTGGGGCACCTACGGTCGGACGACCCCCTGGTGCACGAGGATCTGCCCCAAACTGTCTCCGAGGGGGGTGCCGTGGCCGCCCTTGTATGCGGAGGGGTACGGGTGATATTGGACTATGCTGTGAATTGTGGACAGCTATCCGTGGCTTTGGACTATTCTGATAGTTCCCTTTCACAGCAGATGATAGTGGCTTCGTACTCTGCTCCGCTACCGCAGTCCTATGCTTTGTCACAGCGACGGCTGGCCCCTGTGCCTGCTTCTTCTGTCTTTGTCCTCGCATCCCTGATGTGGAGTACGTGTCCTGGGACTGTATTGGGGAACATGGCCGTATGGGCGGATGACTCTGTTGGTGGCCAGCGACGTCCATCTTGTATGCTCATGTTGCTCTCCGGCCTTGATTGGACACTTTGTTTCCTTATAACGGCTGATGCGGGAATCATTCGGCAGACCTGCCTTCGGGGGCTTGCAAGGACTGGCCAAGGATAAGATGTATCCCTTAAATGTTGACAATTAGGTGGCTGGCGGGGGTGGGGGGCGCGCGTTATTCTGATACGCTTATTTGTGCAATATGTTGATAATTCTCCCCATTACTGATTGACTCGATCGATTACTGTTGTGGATTATGTATCTTGGGGAGGAGTGTATTTTGCGGGAGGGGGTGGCCGGGAGCCCGCATGGATGGCCCTCCCCCAGCTTTATAAAAAAAAAATTCCTTCTCTTTTCTGCGACTAAATTTCGGGTACTCTTCATGGGCGACAGGCACGCTGCTAGGGGGGGGGTAGGCCGTGGCCTCTGCGGGGGTGCAGGGTGGGGGGTGGGGGGGGGGGTTTGTTTTGTCCTTTCTCAGTTTCTATGGGCCTCTTTTTTGTCTCTTCTCTTCTCCTTTTCTTTGTCTTCTCCATCTTTTCTTTCCTTTTCTGGGTCAGCATGACGGTTAGACATCGCGCCTTTTGCCGTTTTTGCTTTTTGTGTTTTTTTGTAATCGTTACTACGGTAGCCTCACGTTCATGGGGTGGGCGAGGACTGGTGCGAAATGTGAATACGTGCTCTTTCATCCTGATAAGTATACTTCAGCACCGATACCTCGATTATGATTATCTGTTCTGTTGATACTCTGTTGCGTGCATTGCCCACTCTATGTCCTCGGTTGATTGTACTGCATCTGATCCTCTTTATTTTATAATATTAAAATTAACCTTATCGAATCCTGTAACTCAATGGTCACGTTAAACTGAAGTACTATTTTGGAAAAACTGTCGTATTTCGTACTGGGGGGACTGCTGAGTTGCTTTATTATTGATGGATGTGCTACAAATTGCTTTCGAGGCCGGCCAGGGTGGTTGTAGGCCCGTATATGTATGCTATTGATGCACAATAAAGGTTTTCCCAAAAAAAAAAAAAAGGTTTTCCAAAAAAACAAACAACAAAAAAAAAGATAATCACACCCTTCCCCAGCTCCTCTATTAGGAACCGACTTTCTAATGGGGTGCGTTCTAGTATGCCTTCTCCAGGGACCCCCTCGGTCTGCCATGCATTCCTTACTTGTGCGGAATTTAGGAATTGGTTAACATTTATACCAAACTCACGCTGGAGCGAGGAGAATGGCATAATGTGTCCTCCCTCCATTTTGGTTATCCCAATCAGATCCCAGACCTCAAATTCCTCCAATTTCCACATTTCTCTGAGCCAGTGTTCCCCCCCACAAGTGGTTTCCCACGTGGGCCAATGGTGCCAATCTATGGTTTTCGTGGCTTTATTCCAGGCGGCGTGTGCAACCTGGGTGGCCTGGAGAAGAGTTTGTGTCACCACACTTGCATAAAGTTAATGTTGGCAGCACTGCATCCCCCATTGCACCCTCTCAAGACTAAAGGTGGAGTGGTCCACTGGGGCGAAGAGCCAATCAGTAACATTTATGAGGTGAGCTGCTCAATAGTATGCCTCTTGGTAAGGTAGAGCAAGATCACCATTGCAGTGATTGCGTTGGAGAGTTTTTTGGCTATTCTAGCGTGCTGACTTACCATCCCACAACAATGACCGCATGTCCACTTCGATCTTAGTAAATATCTCTGGAGACATCCGATAGAACGTATACTGCAATGCATATAATAGTTTTGGTTGTGAGATCATTTTAAATATTTACAAAAAAAAAGGCAACTGGACCAGGAAAAGAAAGAGTAGGAAAACAAGTGGCAGCCTAAACTCAATTGTCTTCCAGAGATATTGAAGTAGACGCCTTACTCACTTATCATGACATGCTTCATCATCGTCACCTATCCACACCCTGCTAAAGTGATATCATTGTATGAACAGTTAATGCAACTACGCTTTCCAACCTAACTACACTCTTATCTTTCACTAACTTGTTTTCTCTCTCCTCTGTTCGCTCCCTGACTGCCAAGTGCTGTATTTCGTCTGTTTTGCAGCACTGGAATGAAGCTGTGTTGAGGAGCTCCAACAACTGGGTGAATTCAGGTAAGTGCATCATTCACTGCGGGCACAGATAATTTCTTAGCCGCATCCACTGTTGAAGTCTGCAGCACTCCAATCGGGTGGTTTAAATAGTCGTGCTACAAGCATGTCAAGCCCTGAAATCGATAATGCACTGTTCATGAAACCCCAAATTCAAGCTCTGGTGGGCACCTGCTTTGGTCTGCTATATACCATGAAAACATTTCTTACCCTCCTCTCAATCGATTCAGGCCCTAATTACTTCCAGACTCGATTATGGAAATGTGTTATAGTTGGGCCTGCCGAAATATCTCTCGAGCCATTTGCAAGTGATTCCGAATGCGGCGGCAGATTCATTTTCGACCTCGCTCCTAGAACCCGTATGTCCCCACACCAAGAAGCCCTTCATTGGCTAGAACCCATTACGGATCCTTCACTTATCCTGGTGCCCAAGCCTGGAATCAACTCCTGCTGGCACTTCGGGCCACTTCACAACAGGCCATTTTCAGGAAGCAACTAAAAACCTGGCTAATCAGCAAATGAAGTAATTTCATCGAGTTGGGTGTACAGACTACCTTTCAGCGCTGGGACACTCCCCTGAGCAGGCGTGTGCTCTACAAGTGCCGTTTTCATTCATTCTATGGTATGGCTTCAAACCTTTATAATACACTTTTTCCCACGGACACTGCAGTAATCTGTGTGGCAGACTAAATATCAACACCACAAGATATGTAGCCTTCACATCTAGATTTATTATTTAAGAGTTTTGTATAACGCTGGCCAGACCCGAAGGTATCGGAGCGCTTCACAACATTAGTGGCGACAAAGTTACACAATAGAAGCAGTAATACACGCATTCATTTATGACGAATCGAGAGTACATGGCCGCTTTACAAAGTTAATAGCAAAGAAATCTAAAAATATAACAGTGGTATACTCAATGACAGTATAGTAGTAATATATACATTGAGTCGAGACGAAGTCCTTTTGGGGGGGGGGGAGACCAAGGAACGAGTCGGGGGTGGGTGGGGTGGAAGACATTAGTTATAAAGTGGCGGCGGGCAAGATTCAGCGATTGGGTGGCAGCTATCCATTCGGAAGAGACTGGTTAAGATAGAGGTCCTTGAGCTGCCTTTTGAATTTTAAAAAGGAGGGGTTAGTCCTGATATGGATTGGGATGGAGTTCCAGATTCTGGGTGCATTTCCTGTGAAGGATCGAAATAGGGTTTTTTGTTTGTGCGTTTTCAGGGGAATGAGAAGTAGAGTGTTAGTAAGATTCCTTGACTGGCCGGCCTTCTTTTGTTTGGAGGCCAAGTATGCAGGTTTCCCAGCGTGCAGGGCGTTGTGCGTGAGGCAGGCCGTTCTGAAATTGGCACGCATTTCGATTGGGAGCCATTTTAGTTCTCTGAGCACAGGCAAGATGTGTTCATCAAGAGTTGATCTGAGGGAGCTAGTCTGGACAGGACTAGGGATTGGGTAGGCAGTTTGAGGTCGTTCAGAGAGATGTAGGGTTGTTTTTTGTTGAATAGTTTTCAGTTTGGGAAGGCGCTCTTTGCGGTGTTCTTGATGTGTTTGTCCATGTCTTATTTTGGGTCCAGAGTGATTCCCAGCGAATTTACGGAGTTCGCCAGGGTGAGATTGCAATTGAGAGCATCAATAACTTTTAGCCATTCAGTGATTAGGAGGTTCTGTTCTTTGTTGGAAATGAGGAGCATTTCCGTTTTATCTTGGTTGAGTTTCAGGTGATTGAGGGATAACCTGTATTGGACTTCTCTTAGAGTGTCATTTAATCTCTGGATGTCATCAGTGGAGCAGGTCCCTACATAGAGATGGAAGGGGATGTTGGCTATTTTGAGCATGGTGGTGAGGGGTTCCATGTAGATGTTGAAGAGTTGTGGGGAGAGAACTGATCCTTGGGGGACCCCCCCTGCTGACGGGGAGTAGATCAGACGTGAGGTTTTTGATTTTTATTTGTTGGGTGTGGTTCTGCAGGAAGGAGGTAAACCACTGTAAGACCACCTCTTCTGCTCTGACTGTATCTCGGAGTACCTTAATGAGAAGTTTGCGGTCAACCATGTCGAAGGCTGCAGATGGATCCAGGAGTATAGGTAGACAGCACCTGTCCGTATCGAGAGATTTGTGGACATCATCTATTACATTCAGGATTGCTGTCCCTGTGCAGCATCCTTTTCTGAAACCCGATTGGTGGGGGTCTAGGAGGTTAGTGTTGTCCAAATGTTGGGTGAGTTGCAAGAGAACACATTTTTCCAGAATTCTTGCTAGGAATGGGAGGTTTGAGTCGGGTCTGAAGTTATTCAGATTGTTTGTGTTAGAACCCGTTTATTTTAGTAGTGGCATGACTTGTCAGATTTTGAGGCAATCAGGCATGACTCCAGTACTCAGGGAGCTATTAATGATCTTTGTCCAGAGCGGGGCTAGGGTGCGTTCAAATTGTTTGGCCAGTTGGGTAGGAATGGGGTCCGAGAATTGTGTTGATGGTCATTATTTTGATGATCTCTGCTTCGGAGATGGGGTTGAAGGATTTCCAGCTGTTCTGTGGGTGCTTGGGTGTGGTATCTTCTGTCCATGGGAGTGTGCTTCTGTTGGGGGGTCTGCTGTCATTGTCCAGGGAAAGCTCACTGTTGGCGATTTTGTCATTGAAGACATTGGCAAAGTTATTGCAAAGGTCTTTGGAAGGCTGCATTGAGGATGCAGGGGGCTTAGAAATGTGGGTCTATTTTTAGCATTATCAAGGGCATCACAGAAAAAAGTGTTTTTCACTTTTTTGATGGGACTTTTATAATTTCTGCGTTCTGATTTGAGTTGATCAAGGAGGATGGTGGACGGGTTGTTTTGCCAGAGTCTTTCTGCAGCTCTTAGTTGTCTTCTTTCGGAGTTTAAGTTAGTGTTGAACCAGGATCTAGATGGAATAATCCTGGCTCTTTTTAGTTTCTGGGGATACATTTGGTCCCGAATGGAGGTCATTGTTGTGTTGTAGTGTTTGGCGAGTTCTGTTGTAGATAGGTCGTCTGTGGAGTTGGGAAGGAGTGAACTTAACCTTTCATCCAGGTTATTAAGCAGAATCTTTCTTAGGTTCCTTGCCCAGTGGAGGGGTTCCTGAGTATTAGGCAGGCAGAGACTCGATTGGTTGATGTGGAATAGAATGATATGGTGGCCTGACCAGTCAACAGGTAGGGTGTGGTCAATGGTGACTGCATCTACTTGAGCAATGATGGCATCTAAGATTGAGCATCTGTTGTGAGTTTGCTCTTTGAGAGTTGGGTGAGGTTGTTGTTGTGTAGAAGTTCAGTCAGGGTTTGGATCAACTGGTTGTTTTCCTCGTTCCGTTGTAGATTGAAGTCACCTAGTATAATGATGTTAGAGTCGCAGAGTGAGCAGTGAGTTTTCAAGTCGGTAAGGTGTTCTCCGAATGATGTGGTGTTGCCAGGCGGGGGGTATAGGAGATGGCAGTATAGTGATTTGTTATCCTTCGTCTTAATTGAAGCTATTATGTATTCAAACGTGTTGTATTTGTAGGGAGTCAGTTTCTGTTACGGAGATGTTGTTCTCGTGTACGATAGCGATGCCCCCTCCTCGCTGTTTCTTTCTTTCTTTATTGATGATTGAGAGGCCTGGGGGCACGAGCATGTCGAAGGTTGAGGAAGAGAACTCATTCAGCCATGTTTCAGTGATGAACGCAATGTCTATGTCATGTGTATGGATGTATTCTGTCAGCTATGTTGCATGTTTGGTGGCCGATTAGCAATTTATGAGCATGCAGTTGATCATCCCAAGGATATTGAGGTTTTTTTCAAGCCGGCCCTGGGGATATTGATTTTTTGTTTTGAATATATTTTATTAGTTTTCCAGTATTTATTTTCAGCATACAATTATGCATTGTGCAAGAGGAAATGGTACACAAAATCTGCATAACACATTATGATGATACATAGTGGGTCATTGAACACATATCACAGTTCTTTTGGCAAAGCTGATGGGATATATGAGAAGAAATGTATAGAGTGTGATGTCGTATGGTGTTATTAGCAGCGTAGTCTGGGGTAAAGGGATGAGATGTGATGTGAGGCGGCATGTTCTTGTGGTTGCGCGCCTTCCCCAGGTCACACCCGCCAGCTAGCATGTAGTGTATCCCCCTTAGTGCGGTCGTATCGAGAATGTCGCGGATTAGTTGGGTATCGGTAACTAATACAATATTCACAACTGTGTAACAGACATGTCACAGGTAAAACTGCCTTGACATCCGAACATAACCAGTAGGGAAAATTGAAGTCGGGACAAAATAAAGAGAAAAGACGCACCAAAGGTATGAGGTTTTGGGGGGAGAAACAAAAAAAAAGAAGATAACTTAAAGTAGAGGGGTGAGGGTGAAGGGCTAATAGCTCAAGAAGAGTGTCAATGTGTGTCCGCGGAGGTGTGCCTCCGAGTCCGGGGCAAGGGCATGGGGCAGGTGGAGTCTTGTTGAGCGCGGGTCTTTCTCAGAGACGGTGGGGGGAGAGTGGCTCAGTGATGTCCAACAGGCACCGGGGTGCCAGTGCCAGGAGTGCGGGGGTCCCAAGCCGCTGTCATGCTATGTCTCTGCACTGCAGCAGCACCTCACAGTGTAGATATAGGTTATGACTTTCACTTATCCAAAATGGTGGGGTATTGATGGGGGTACGAGGTTTTCTGTCCCATCCGCTGGCCAGGGCCGGCCCAAAGAGGGGTATAATCTAAGTGATTCCTTGATCCAAACTCGCCTGTTGGAAGGATGTCAGGGTATCATCCCAGAGTTGCGCAATGGGGAATTTCCTGAGCCCTGCCGTCTCCTCCCTGTGCAGTACAACGCTCTCCGCTCTCGCCCAGTTATCGAAAGAGGCATACCAGTGTTTGGCATGTGGGGGTTCACCCTTTTTCCAGCATTTGGTGAGTAGGCATTTGGCTGTGACGAGCCCCAGATCCCAGAACCTAGCCGATACCCTGTTGAGCCTAGTCCTCTTGTATAGTCCCAGAATACAAGCCTCCCATGTGTATGGCGGGTCTTCGCCAGCACTCTGCTGTAGCAGGGCAGTCACTGTGGTCCAGTATGTGTGTATAGTAGGGCAGGCCCAGAGCATGTGTAGTAGGTCCGCATTGACCAGGGAGCATCTTGGACACACAGTGGTGGTAACTGAGAAGTACTTGTTGATCTTGTCTGGCGACAGGTATGCACGGTGTAGTATATAAAATTGTATAATTTTGAAGCGGGAGTTGCAAAGGATATTAACTGGGCCGGCCAGTACCATTGCCCACTCTTTGTCTGTCCATTCCCTTCCCCTATCCGACGCCCACTTGTCCCGTAGCTGTTGAGTGGAGTGTTGTGTGTGCATCAGGAGTGCCTGTGCTAGCCAATGGACTACGTGAGATCCATTCTCCATAACATGGAGGTATTGTATGAAGTGGTGCGTTTGCAGTTCTTCAGTCATGTCTCCCCAGGAGTGCGCAAGTGTGCGCACCATGGACGCATGGAGGAGAAACTGCCCGGCTGGTAGGCCTGTGTCCCTGGCCATCACCTCAAAGGGAAGCAAGACGCCGTCCACATACAAGTCGCCCAGCGTCTCCACTCCTGCCTGTACCCACGTCTCCAGCATGACCTCTGTCACCACTCCACCGTCTCTGGGAGTGCCCAGCAGCGGAAACGCTGGGGCATATGGCTTCACCTCGCAAGTTAGTTTCAAGCTGCGCAGAAAACATCTGCGAGCTACTGCCACATGCAGCTGCGACGGGCAGGGGGTCCTGGTCAGGGGGTGAAATAACGTGCAGACCTGCGTACGAGTCCAAGTTGTAGCGTCCGTGGCGGTATCACCTAAGTTCCTGCCACTCAGCCATCCCGTCACCCATTGCTTCTGTGCTGCCAGGTAATACAGTTCCAGGTTGGGAACCGCAAGGCCCCCAGCCTCTGTGGGTATATAGAGCTTTGTCAGCGCTACACGAGGTCTCCCGGTGTTCCAAATGAGGTTCCGGAGCGAGGTTTCTAGTTCCCGAAACACCCGGGTGGGAACATATACTGGGATATTTGCATAATAGCATAATAGTCTTGGTAAGACTATCATCTTTGTCAGTGCAACTCGGCTGGGCACGTTCAGAGGAAGGGTCTTCCAAAAGGTCATCTGCGCATGCAGGGAGTAGATAGCTTGGGTCAGGTTTCCCTCCAAGATGTCAGACGGGGTTCTAGATATGTGTATTCCAATATACAGCCCTAGGGATATTGATGAGGAAGGCTGGGGGTCTTGATGTTCTAGGAGGGGAGCAGTCTCTTCCAAAGCCAGTGATAACCTGGATCTTGGAGCGTGAGGTGACAATAGGGACTGTGTCGTAAGAGATGGCAAGATCGATCGCCTCTCCCATGGACATCGCGGCTCTTGTTCTTTTGGGTCTTTGTGGCTGGTTCAAGAGGGGTGTCGTGTTTCAGCTGGGCCATTGAGCCTTAGGGGGAATTGAGTGTTTAGTGTTGTTGAATGTGGGTGTAGAGAAGGGGTGTTAGATAGACGTTGGGGGAGCAGATACTTTCTTAAGGATTTTGTTAAGGCTCTGAATCACTGTTTCAAGCTGGGTTTCTAGCATAGGAAGTCTCTGAGTCGTCTCCGAGGAGGAGGGGGAGTGGTACTCTGGGTTTGGGCTGTCCGGAGCAAGGTAGTCCCGGGAAGTGGAAAGATTGTCGTTGGGGGATTGACTTCTGGTGTTAGTGTTGTTTCTGTTGTCCCTATGGGTAGGCATGGATAGGGTGTGTGTGTAACGCGTAGTGATTCAGGCCTATTGCGTGCTGGTAAGGGGAGGGGGTTCTGGGTCCTTGACGAGGGTCAGTTTCCCTCGTAGTTTGTTGGGAATAGTAACTAGAGGAGGAGGGATGGAGGAGTCGGTCAACGGGGGTTGGAGAGTCTCCTCTGAGATGTAGTTCCGATTAGTTGTGGGGGGGGTGTGGGTATTTTGCGTGTCAAGGGAGGGGTGGGTGGAGGAGAGGTCGTGATCAGGGGCAGATGTTGGTGTTATTGGCATACGTCTTGGGATTATGATGAGAGATTTCAAGGGGGATCAATCTGTCTGGGGATTGGGGGTTGCTCGGTGGGAGTAGCGTGAGTGAGTGAGGGCTTTTTGCAGTGAGGGGAAGAGAGAATCAAATGCATCAAGGTTGTCGTTATTGGCTTGTACCATGACTGTGCCATTGATGTAGATTGTCGCGGAGGTGTTGCTGTGGCGCGTAGGGCGGTTTGGGATTGAGATTGTCAGTTTGCAGCTGAAGGGGGTGGCAGTTGTTTTGGAAATGTGAAGGTGCGTTCTAAAAATGGTATTCCATTTCGAGGGGTTGTTAGTATGGAAAATGAGGTCCATTTTTCAACTGACCTTTTGAGGAGCAGTGGTATATGTCAGCGAATAGGGTATCTGGGTGTTGTCTGATCAGTCTGTGTTTGAAGTTTCTTTTCGCTTTCAGTGAGAGGTTGGGGGGAAGATGATGGAGAAGGAGTTAGGGCTATGAGGTTTCACGCAGTTTGGGGGAGAAGCGCAGAGGAAGGTTGAAGTGGTGAGTATCATTTGGCTTCAGTTGAAATGGAAGCTGGTTATCCCGAGCTCTACTCAGTCTTTAGACTTAGATGGGTAGGGCTGGGAGGAGTTAGGTGAAGGTATTCCTCCCAGTGGCTTAGGGATATAGGGAAATTAACTATTTCTCTTTCAGAAAGTACAAAATCTCCGCATTTGAGTCTCCGACGTGGGATATTTGGGTTTATTGGTGTAGTAACAGCCACACTGACCCTCAGGTGCAGGGCGGCTTGGTAGAAGTATTGTCTCTCTGATTAGGTAGGGTTGTTATCCCTTAGATGACACCCTAGGCTTTTCCTTAACACTTCTGCAATTTCTACATTTACCAGCATGTAGAACTCAAACATCATTTGTTAATGTTAGATTGCATTTAATAATTAGAAAAATAATGCCTAATTCAGATAAACTTAAGTTGACATGACTATGCCAGAGCAACATTGCTTTGACATAGAGTTATATTTGCAGAAAGAAATGTGCATTTTTATTTTATCTGAACAAGCTTTTTCTACATGCACACATCTCTCTGAGTAGTCATCTATTTCAGAAAATTAGCAAAATAGAAGCCTAACCCATCGTCTCTGTATTTATAAGTCGTATTAATTTGTGTTCCTCTAGAGGAAGCCATTTTCAAGATGTTCCTGTCTCTATAACTTTCAAGGTCCTTTGCCCAAGCCCTAACTATGGGCTGCTAATTCACTGAACATGTTATTGTATTTTTTTTGTAGCCCCAGGTGAGTTTTCCTGCGTCGTCTCCTGCGTGAATTGGTATAGGAGTTTTGCCGATTCCATCGAAATGGGATGTTTTTGGGTCCCCTTTACCTCCTCCTCCCTTAGTATTGCCTCCTCGGCCACTCCCCATTTTTTGACTGCGCCTATCCAGGCTGTCTCTGGGGGCCCTGCCGGTATCCTCCAGTACATGGCTATACCCCTTTTTGCTAGTAGCATAGCTAGGGATGCAAACCTACACTGTACCTTCTCTGTCTTCCGCCTGTGGAAGATCCCCATGGCACATGCCTCCCGCGTGGCTATATGCTGGAGGTGGACTGTTGCCTCCAGTGCCCGATACACTCCACTCCAATATAACTGAATTACTGGACAATCCTAAAACATGTGTTTGAAGTGCGCTGTGGGCTCTTGGCATCTGGGGCATGCAAAATGTGTGTCTGGGTAGAAGCGGTGAAGCTTGTGAGGTGTTAAATATGCGCGGTGCAATATATTGAATTGTATGTTTTTGAATTGTGCGTTCAGTGAAACTTTCTTCGTGTACTCTATGGCTTTGTCTCATTCCCGTCACTAAGCACGCGTCCGATCTCATCTTCCCACCTTTGGCGGAGGGCCACGAGCGGGTTGTCGTCAGTTCCCTTATCGCCTTGTAATGCCACGTGACTAAGTGCCTGCCCCTGCCCATACGGAGGATGGTGTGGAGCACTGGGTGTGTCGGCGGTTGCCCGTCAATGAGACCCAGCATTGTCGTGCACTGTCTACCAACTGTCTGTGTACTAGGAATTGCCCTGGGGGGAGTTTGTAGTCGGCCTGCAGTTGGGCATAGGTCTTCAGCTGTCTCTCCTCGAATAGTGCCTCCGTCACCTCGTTCTCTGTCCATATCCGGAGGGTTCCGTATGTGTAATAATTCTCTTTCTGTGGGAACCTCACCAACAGGAGCAGTGGGGAGTAAAGAGGCTTACCCCTGGACATTCGGTGTATGCGCATCATGCATTTGCGGGCGATCGTCACCTGCAGGGGGTGTGTGCTCACCGGCCTAGTTCCCGGCATCAGCAGCCGTCTAATAGCAGGGAGAGGTAACTGACCGTTATCAGTAACCGTTTCGTCTGTTTGGCGTTCTGCTGTCCAGTGAGACAGCCACTGCAGCTGTGCCGCCAGAAAGTACACTTCAAAAGAGGGGGCCACTAAGCCACTTTGTGCTGTAGGTAAGTAAAGGGTACGTAGCGCTACTCTGTGTCTTCCCTCCCCTCATATTAGCGTGGTGAGTAGTGTGTCGAGTTCCTGGAAAAAGGAGCGAAGGGGTATCACCGAAAGATTAGTAAAGGAGTAGAGTAATCTGGGTACCATGATCATTTTTGCTATAGCTACGCGCCCCATGGGGGCCAAGGGCAGAGTTTTCCATAAGGCAACAGCCGCTCGAAGTCCTGCCAATACTTTGCGATGGTTCCCCTCATAGAAATCCTCAGGGGAATGGTACGATTGCACCCCGAGGTATCGGGGTACCACCGCACTCCAACCGAGAGTCTGGGGTCCCATCCTGATCTCCGTTGGAGCTAGTTGATGGCTAAGAGGAAAAACCATCGACTTTTCTCAATTAACTTTGAGCCCGGATGCCTCAGCAAAGTTCTCTAATAGAGGTAATAACGCTCCTGAGGCGAATAGCCGGGAAAAGGCTCGTGTGTTTTTAAAACAGCTTTTTAACAAAATCTGTGTTATCTCTTGGCACTCCCCCCTGAGCACTCCCCCCACCTGTACCTGAATTCCCCGCGCAGCCGATGTAAACGCTGCCGCGGGTCGGAGTTCTCTTGGCCGCCATTCTCGCCAAGCCCACATGCCACGCCCACGGCCGTGAGGCCATGCCCCCTCCTGGACCCTATTTAAGGCGCGCTGATTAAAAGCTGTAAATGTAAATGTAAATGTATAGGCATTTATATAGCGCACTACTTACCCGGAGGGTCCCAAGGCGCTTCGACCGCTGCGAAACCCTTCCTGGCTTCCTTGAGAGATGGTCCCTTAATGGGTATCTCCAGGGTGAGACCAGGCATCCCCGGCGGTCTGGTGGGGCCGTTAGTGAAGATGAGGCAAGCTAATGCCCAGAGTTGCCGAGTGTGATCGCTGATCAGAGTGGGCACCGAGGCAAGAGAATTATCGAGTCCGCTGACCCTGGTCCAGAAACCTGCCGCGCCGGGAATCGAACCATGGTCCCGGGCCGTCCTCTGCTCTCGGGTCTGCCGCCTCTAACCAGTGAGCCACACTACCTCACGCTGCATTAGAGGTAATAATGCCCCTGAGGCGAATAGCCGGGAGCACGCTCATGTGTTTTTAAAACTGCTTTTTAACAAAATCTGTGTTATCTCTTGGCACTTCCCCCCTGAGCACTCCCCCCACCTGTACCTGAATTCCCCGCACAGCCGATGTAAACGCTGCCACGGGTCGGAGTTCTCTTGGCCGCCATCCTCGCCACGCCCACGGCCGTGAGGCCACACCCCCTTTCCCTCATTTAAAAACAATGTGCATCCCCGGACGCACGCAGTGGGTGCACCGCCAGCGCGCCGAAGGCGTACCAAAGGCAAGCCGGTCTGCGCCCGTCCGCGCCAGACCGGGCCCAGGGCCCTTAACCCCTGGAGGAAACTCACCTGCATTAAGGGTCTATGCACCCGACATGCTACTCTCATTGCGACCCCCTGTCACACAAAACTGTAAGATCCTACAGAACGACAGGCACAGTTCGATCTCGTGTCCTTCCTGCAACTTTCAGCTCGAGGTCCCTCAGCTTTGTCGGCCCTTTTCCACTGGTCGCAAGCCGTCACACACGTGGATACTCGGTAGCCTGAACTGCAGGTCTCTTAGCAAACACAAAAGAAACATCTATGACCTTCTGTCTGACAACTCACTGGATGCTTTATTTCTCACAGAGACGTGGTTACATGCCAGCTCAGGCCCAGACATTGCAGAAGCCCTACCGTCAAACTATGCCATTGTCAGAAAAGACAGAACCACTGGAGTGGGGGGTGGCATAGCAGTCATTTTCAAAAAATCATTGCAATGCACTTTGGAACCGGTCTCCTTAAATGCCTGCGAGATGGCCCTTTTCAAACTCCAACTACACACGAATTTTACCTTCACGGGTCTTCTGATCTATCGACCACCTGGTCCCGTTCAACCCTGGGCTACTCAATTTGTGGACTGGTCCGCATCGGTTCGGGTAAACTATAGCAATCTGTCCATTATAGGAGACCTGAATATACACTTTGATGATCCACTGAACAAACCAGGCAGTAATTTAATTCACGATCTTGCTGCCATGAACATTACTTTTTGAAACTCGGGAGTAACACACACAGGAGGTCACCTCTTGGGCCCCATTTTTTTCCAGCATTCCCTTGTCACACTGCCTTCCAGCCTTGCCCCTGCACTGGTCAGACCACTTCCTAATTAATTTCAGCGTGTCTGATCCAATGGCTTCCAGCCCTTCCAGCATGTCAGGACAGCCCGGTAAAAGGAACTGGAAGAAGCTGGACATAAATCACTTCATTTCCGTCCTAGACTCTGCACCTCTGGGTGAGATATTTGACACATAGGACATGGAGATTGTAGCCACCAAGATTAACAAATGACTTTTAGGAGCCTTAGACACTTGCCTACCTTTGGCTCACAAAAAATACAAAACACACAATTATCCAGCGCAATGGTACAATGAGTCACTGAAGGTTGCAAAATCCAAGTGTAAACGTTTGGAACACCTTTGGAGGAAAGAATATTCCCCTGCAACCGGCTAGACTTACAGAAATGAACTTAAGCTTTACCACAAAGCCTGCACCACAGCTAGAGCCAATTATGTGGCGAAAACAATTTCTGAGGCCACAAACAAATCAAAAACATTGTTCAATCTTGTAAAAGAGTTAGCTGGCTCAAACACCACAGCCAAACAAACCCCTTCCATGGAATAATGCTCAATGCAAAGAATTGGCGCAGTTCTTCACAAATAAGATTGAGACTATCTATCAGGACATCGTCAAACAGCACCTGGCACAAACCGTGACGGACCCTGACCCTGGCCTGATTGAGGAGGTCACCTCCCTTCCGCCAGACCTGTCCTATGAGCCACTTACATCCTGGCCTGGGATTATTGTTCAGGGCCTGCAAGACATCTTAGGGAAAGTAAAATCTGGCTCTCCCATCGACCCCCTCCCAATTTCCGTACTTAGACTCTTGGACACCCCACAACTCTCCGTCATCTGCCAGACTTTGAATCTATCCCTCTCCACAGCAAAGGTCCCATCCATGTGGAAACATGCCATGGTGTCACCCCTGCTCAAGAAACCAGCGGCGGATCCAAAAATCCTGGCCAATTTCCGTCCCATATCCCTTCTACCTGCCTTCTCCAAAGTTTTGGAGAAACATGTCCATGAACACCTTGACAGGAACACGGAGGTAAATGACATACTTCACCCCTCACAATCGGGTTTCCGCCCTGGCTTCTCGATAGAGACGAAATTGCTTGGTGTGATGGACAATCTTCGCCTCCTGGTAGACAGTGGGGATTCCGCTGCGCTGATTTTACTTGATCTCAGCGTAGCGTTCGACACCATCTCACAAAACATTCTGTTAAAATCGCTCTCTGCCATGGGCATTAGGGGCAAAGCTTTGGACTGGATAGCATCTTTCCTGACACTTAGGACATTTCAAATCACCTCCAGCACCTCGGCCTCAAATGTCCATCTATCCCCCTATGGAGTCCCCCAGGGCTCGGTGTTGAGCCCTCTGCTTTTTAACCCATACGTAACCCCGCTCGCCCAGATCGCCGAAGCAGAAGGTCTAAACATGTTCACCTATGCCGACGATTCGCAGATCGTTTTTTCACTCTCCAATGGAGACCATGACTCCTCCTCCCTCCTGCAGTCAGGCCCTAGGAATATTGCTACTTGGATGAGTGACAATATGCTCAAATTAAATGGTAGCAAAACGGAGGTTTTAATACTGGGTCCAAACCAAAATCTTTGGAACCCATGACACTGGCCATCTTAAATGGGTCCCCTATCCACCCCGTCGCAACAAGTACGCAACCTAGGCATTATCATCGACAATGGCCTAACCATTGAGCCCCAAGTCACTAACCTAACATCTACCTGTTTCACCATCCTGAGGTGGCTTAGGAAAATCATCTGGATGTTACCTGACGACACACAAAAGTCTGTGGTCAACGCATTAATCACCTCCCGCTTAGACTACGGAAATATCCTCTACATAGGGTCATCACAGGTAATCATGCTCTGCAAGTGCCACAGAATGGAACGCATGTCCGGTCATCTTAAGGCACTCCACTGGCTACGAATTGAAAACCGAGTCAAATTTAAGACACTCAGCCTTATGCACAGAATTAAATGGGGCAATGCCCCCAGACACTTACAAGCCCTCGTGCAAACCTACACGCCGGCTCGTTGCCTGAGATCCACATCTCAAGGCCTATTCTGTGTGCCCAAAGTGCGCCGAGCAAGGATGGGGGGAAGATTATTCTCCCTGCTCGGCCCCAAGCTTTGGAATTCCCTCCCACAGCATTTACGCTTGGAAACCCGCTACACCCACTTCCGCAAAGCCATTAAGACATGGCTTTTCAATCAGTAACTGCTCCACTCCGAACTTTATGAGCTGCTCATTGGTTAAGTATCTCTTAGCGCCGGGAAACCCTTTTTGGGTAGCTGTCGCGCTTTAAAAGCCCAATAAATAAATAAATAAATAATATTGTCCATACAGGTGTGAGGTTCCTTGTAACATCTCGCACATAAATTAAAAGATCGTAGGCGTACAGCGAGACACTATGGATCATGTTCGCTAACGGGATACCTCAATCGCCTCCCTCCAGTCTTAAATGGATGGCCAGTGGTTCCACAGCCAAGGCAAACAGCAGGGGAGACAGGGGGCACCCCTGTCTTGTCCCCCGCTACACCTCGAGTGGGGATGAAATGTACCTCCCAACTCTTACCCGGGTGGTGAGGCCCTTGTAAAGAAGTTGTGTATACGCCAGTAGGGTCAGGTCCACCTGCACCTTCCGGAGGGTGGCGAATAGATAAGGCCATAAGAGTGTATCAAAGGCCTTCTCCAGGTCTAGAATTAGGCAGGCTGCACGAGGGAAGTGTTCCAGTGCTCTGTCTTGTATGTGGAAGAGCCTTCGTATGTTCAGCGACACATTACGCCCAGGGATGAAGTCATTTTGGTTTGGGTGGATCAGCTGTGGGAGAACCTGAATATAATGATCTTCCAGTATCTTCCCTAATATTTTACAGTCTGCGTTGAGTAATGTTATAGGTCTGTAGGAGGATGGCAGTGTGGGATCCCTTTGTGGTTTGAGGAAGGTTATCAGGGTAGATTCCCGGAGCGATCTGGGGAGTTCGTATTGTTTCAGTGCATCGTCATACATTGATTGAAGGTGGGGGGATAACTGTCCCTGAAAGGTAGTATAGTATTCAAGGGGAAAGCCATCCATTCCTGGCGCTTTTTGAAGTGCCAGTGCTCTGATTGCGTGTGATCTCTGGGGATTGTATCTTCTTATCTAGTGCCTTTCTGTCTGCCGGTAGGATACTGGGTAGGGGCACGGATTGAAAAAATTGGGTTAGTGTCAGGCGCGATGGCGGTGTTGGGGCCCGATAGATGTCAGTCTAATAGTTGTGGAAGATGTGCAGTATGTCCCCTTGTGATTGCCTAAGAGCCCCAGTCTTATCCTTCAACATCGTGATAGGTGGCATGTCCGCGTCTTGTTTTGCTAGCCAGGCTAAAAGTGTACCCGCCCTATTTCCCTCGCGATGCACCCGGGCAGCATACTTTCTAAAATTGTATTTACAAAGGTCACCCATAGTTTCCGCATAGACTGTGATTGCTGTCGCCACCTCTTCTGGAGTTGCGTCTCCTCTATCTAGCTTTTTCATCATGTCTGTTAGGCTTGTCTCCACTGTTTGTAGTGACTGCTCTAGCACTTGCCTCGCCCCTACTATGTGTTGGATGGAATGGCCTCTTGCTTCAATCATGAATGCCTCCCATTCTACTGATCTGGATGATGCTGTATTTGCGTTTAGTCAAGTCAAGTCAAGTCAAAAATTTGTATAGCGCGCTACTCACCCAGAGGGTCTCAAGGCGCTTAAGGGAAGAGGGGTTCGCTACTGATCGAACAGCCAGGTCTTGAGTTGTTTTCTGAAGGAGAGGTGGTTCTGTGTAAGACGGAGGTGGGTGGGGAGGGAGTTCCAGGTCTTGGCCGCCAAGTAGGAGAAGGATCTTCCTCCCATGGGGGCTCTTCGGATGCGTGGAATCGTGGCGAGGGCTTGGTTGGACGATCGTAGTTGGCAGGTGGGGGTGTAAAAGGTCAGGCGAGTGTTGAGGTATCTGGGTCCTAGGTCGTGAAGGGCCTTGTGTGCGTGGGTGAGGAGACGGAACGTGATTCTCTTGTTGACGGGGAGCCAGTGCAGGTCTCTCAGGTGACCAGATATGTGGTTGTGGCGAGGTATGTCTAGGAGGAGTCTGGCAGAAGCGTTCTGAATGCGTTGAAGTCTATTCTGTAATTTGGCTGTGGTTCCGGCGTAGAGGGTGTTTCCGTAGTTCAGACGGCTTGTGACAAGTGCTTGGGTGACCGTCTTCCTTGTGTCGGTGGGGATCCAACGGAAGATCTTTCGGAGCATGCGTAGGATGTTGAAACATGATGATGAGACGGCGTTGACTTGTCTGGTCATCAAGAGGGAGGAGTCTAGGATGAATCCCAAGTTGCGAGCATGGTCCGTTGGTTTGAGTGCGCTCCCTATGGCCGAGGGCCACCAAGAGTCGTCCCAGGCAGAGGGGGATGATCCTAGGATAAGCACTTCCGTCTTGTCTGAGTTCAGTTTTAGGCGGCTGTTCTTCATTCACTCAGCTACGTCTTTCATCCCTTTGTGTAGGTTGGTTTTGGCAGTGGTTGGGTCGTTGGTGAGGGAGAGGATCAGCTGGGTGTCGTCTGCATAGGAGATGATGTTGAGATTGTGTTGCCGTGCGATGGATGTGAGGGGACTCATGTAGACGTTGAAGAGGGTGGGGCTGAGTGAAGATCCTTGTGGTACACCGCATATGACTTCGGTGGCGTCTGATCTGAAAGGGGGGGAGGCGGACTCTCTGGGTTCTTCCGGCTAGGAATGAGATGATCCAGTCCAAGGCCTTATCTTGTATTCCGACATTCCTGAGTCGTTGTACAAGGGTGCGGTGGAGACTGTGTCGAACGCTGCGGAGAGATCAAGGAGGATCTGGGCCACTGTTTCCCTGTTGTCGAGCAGTGTCCGGATGTCGTCAGTGGCTGCAATGAGGGCAGTCTCGGTGCTGTGGTTGACTCGGAAACCGGATTGTGAGGGGTCTAGGGCATTGTTAGATTCAAGGAAGGCGGCGAGCTGACTGTTGACGGTCTTCTCTATGACTCTGGTGGGGAATGGGAGGAGCGAGATGGGACGATAGTTCTTAAGCTCGGTGGGGTCCGCTGTAGGTTTCTTCAGGAGGGCACTAAGTTCGGCATGTTTCTAGCTTTCCGGGAAGGTGGCGGTGTTGAAGGAGCAGTTGATGATGTCCCGGAGTTGGGGGGCGATGATGGAGTCGGCCTTGTTGAAGATGTGATGGGGGCATGGGTCGGTTGGTGATCCGGAGTGGATGGAGTTCATCGTGCGGGTGGTGTCTTCGGTGCTGATCGGGGTCCAGGCGCGGAGGGTGGTGGTGGGGGGCTTCTGTTCTGTGGTTGTGGGAGTGGTCAGGTCGCCGAAGCTGTTATGTATGTCAGCGATCTTGCTGTGGAAGAATGAGGCAAGAGAATCGCAGAGGTCTTGAGAGGGAGTGATGTCGTTGTTGCCGGCGTTGGGGTTGATGAGCTCTTTGACAATGCTGAAGAGTTCTTTGCTGTTGTGGGCGTTGTTGCCTAGTCGCTCCTTGAATGCTGATTTTTTTGGTGGTGCAGATCAGCTGGTGGTGTTTGCGGGTGGCGTTCTTGAGGGCGGTCATGTTGTTTGTGGTTGGGTTTCTTCGCCATGCTTTCTCGAGGGTGCGGCAGTTCTTTTTGGAGTTCTTGAGGTCGTCTTTGAACCAAGAGGTTTTTTTGCTTCCTGGCTTGCTGGACAACCTCACCAATCTCGGAATCAAACAATTGGTGAACACCCCCACCCACTACGCGTAGTGGGTGGGGGTGTTCACCAATTGTTTGATTCCGAGATTGGTGAGGTTGTCTAGCAGGGTGGTGGTGTTGCTCTCGTTGTTATTCTCCAGGAAGTTGAGGTCTCCTAGGAGAATATAGTCCTCGGAGGGGAGGGCGTGTGGGCTGACGAAGTCAGCGATGTCTTCGCTGAATTGTGTGCGGGGTCCTGGGGGTCTGTAGATGAGGGTGCCTCTGAGTGTGGTCTTGGGGTTGGTTTGTATTTGGAAGTGGAGGTGTTCAGTGACTAAGAAGGTGTCGTCGGTGCTGGTGGTGATGCGGATGGTGTTTTTGTGAACGATGGCGATACCTCCTCCTGTTTTGTTGATGCGGTCTTTTTGGATGATCTTGTATCCGTCCGGGATGGCTATGGCGATGTCGGGCACTGATGAGGCGTTCATCCATGTTTCTGTGAGAAAGGTGACATCCGCAGTTGTGGTATCGAGTAGGTTCCATAGTTCAATGGCGTGTCTGTGGACCGAGCGGGTGTTGAGCAGGATGCACTTCAGGTGGTTGTTGTTGGAGCTCTGCTTGGCGTTTGTGGATGCAGTGTGGGTTCTGATGCAGCAGAACTTGCAGGTTAGGCAGGTGAAGGGTCCGTGGGTGCGTCCTGGGGCGGCTTGGTGGCAGTCGGGGAGTCGGCCGGTGTTGAGTGCAATGAGGGACGCGGTGTCGTACGTTAGGCGGGTGGAGTGGTTTTTGCGGGGGGCCAGGGGTACGGCTCTGGGCGCGGTCCAGGTGCGGACGGGCATAGACGGGCTTACCGATGGCCGAAGCGCGCCCGCTGCGCGTGAATGCTACGCGTATGTGACTCTGCCATAAGTGGAGAGCGGAGGGGGGCGGAGCGAGGGAGGAGCAGCTGGGAGGCAGGAGCGGGGTGGTAATGTCCAGGGAAGCTCGAGGGAACGGGGGTGGGGCCGCGGGGGAGCAGCGGCAGGGAGCTAGGACCAAATGGCACAGTACAAAATGCAGTGGGGGGGATCGGGGGCACAACCAAGCGCAAGCAAGACAGTTGAAAAGCAACAATAATACAATACCAGATACAGCAATACGATCACAGGCGAGATCAGGGGCACAATCAGAGATCAAGCAGCAGAGCTGAGGGCAATATAAGTCTCCAGATGATACCAGGCGAGATCAGGGGCACAATCAGGCGCAAGTAGGTCCAGGGAGCGAGTGGAGCGACCATAGCTGACTGGGTAGTGTGAAGTATTCCCGGATATGGTCGCCATGGGTATGACAAAATGCCTGATCAGTGAGGCATTCCCTAGGTAACTTCCACGTGGGTATCAGCGGGCCTTGTGGCTTCCATCTAAGTGTCACAGCATGTAACATGTTATTGTATTGTTGTGCTAAATAAGCATCATGTAATTTCCTACACCTCATTCATTAATATGCAGTAGTTGTAGTCGATACTTTAATGCATTTTACAAAATAAAATCATACACGTCACAACAGAAAAATGATCAACATCACAATCGCACAATAAAACATAGAAAAATATAAATACTAACATAGGCTTACATAAAAACATCAGGAGCCACATCTCTAATTATTTCCTCAATTGTGCTGGTCTGTAAACCCCCATAAGAAACAGTGACACTTTGTAACAATTTTCATGAGATGCTAAAAGTTGTAAATATAAAAGGGCAGGCCTAGCCTGATAAAAATCCAGAGTGATAGGAGGTTTTAAAAACTTGTGCCACATAGATTTATTAAAGGGGCATAGCAATACAATGTGCAAAATATTGCATTTAAAGAGAAGATCACAATATACTTATAGGTGAATCAGAGTACTTATACCAAATTCCCTTGAGATAGAGCAACGGATGGAACAAACCCATCCTAGAAAAGGTCAAAAGAAGACACTGGTGGGTAGGCATTTCAAAAAGATATGGCTCTATCCGACTGTTTTAACCATAACAAATGTCTGGTATAATGGCTTGGCTAACGCTAAGGATTCCCTCTCCTCTGTCATTCTTAAGTGAAAAGACTCTTTTAACCATACAACATCTGTTTTAGTAATACTTTGAGGATTAAAATATAGCCCCGGTCTCCCTAAAACTCTCTCCAATATATACTAGCTAGAGGATATTACACGTTGTCCAGTTTCATACAGTCTAAAATAACTAATCTGTTCAGACTTAGAGCATCCTTTAGCCAGACAGTACACCATAAAAAAAGAGGTTGCAACTGAATATAATCTACAATGTAACTCATAGATAGCTCTTCATGTAATATTTCAGTGGGGGGTATATTGTCCAACCCCTAAAAGACCCTGAAAGTACTTGTTCCCTGCTACCCCTAGAGGATCTAGATTCACATAACCCCAGATCTCACTCCCAAAGTTAGAAAAGGGAATACATTTAGCTTTATAAACCTCCAACATAATTTTCAGTGGCTTATGACCCAATCGGGAGGAAAACTCATTTGCTCTGACACACGCTCTCATAAGATTTCCCATATTCTTTTTTATTAGAGGTTGCCAACTGAGTCTTGAATCTATTAAGATATCTAGCTATGTAAAATTATCAACCTTGCTTAAAATATGATCTTGAACTGTACCACTTTTAGTATTTGTTGGCCCCATGACAAGCACATGGGACTTGTTAAAATTAGTATGCAAATACAGGCTACTCAGAAAATCAATAAAAAGATCTAAAAGCTGCTGCAGACTTAGCTGTGCGGGAAATTAAACCAGCATCATCAGCATATAAGAAAGCCGGGAACAATCTGCCCCCGACTTTTAGCTCATCTATGCCTGGTACAAGGAGTGCTTTCTCTGATCAGTTAACATACATAATAAAAAGAAAGGGGGCCAAGATACAAACCTGAGGGACCTCCTTTCTAAGGGCAAAGTGCTTAGTGCATTCACCATTACTGCCATAATGGACTGAAGCCATCAGCCCACCATGAAGATCCCTGAGAAAGCTAAACAAAGTCACATCCACCCCCATGGGCCCAGCACTGTCCAGAGGTTCTCTCTGGTAACCAAATCAAATGCAGAGCAAAGGTCCATGATGGTTAGATAAAGGGAACCCTTTTTTGCCTGGGCATATTTATTAAGAAGAAGATGGAGATTAAGGTTCTGCTCCATAGTGCCCCTCCCAGAAGTAAACCCATTTTGAAAATCAGGAAATATATTTTGTTTCCCAACTCATTGAGGTAATCATTTCAGTATGACCCTTCCTTTATTCGTTACCTCCACCTCAATTAAGAAATTGGGCCTATAACAGGACGGGTCGTTCCTATTCCCCTTCTTGAACAAGTATAAAATAATGGAATGATGCCATGACTCTAGAAGGGAACAAATTATGGCAGCATTAATATAAAGGGTTAGAAGAGTGGCCCAGAGATCCACACAAAACTTAAATTGGTCTCCTGGAGCCCCATTCGCCCCTTGAGCCTACCTACTTGCAGAGGCACAATTGCATCTCTGACCTCCTAGCATTGCAAGGTCAATTTAGCACTCTGTACTGGGGAACGAGAAGATGAATAATTCCCCTGATGTAAAGCAGAAAAGAGATCCTCCCAAGCCTGCCAGGGACCAATGCAGCTTAGTAAGCCACCTTATCCTCCTTTAAAAAAAGTGGTTGACCACATTCCAGAACTTGGTGCGGTCTTTTTGATGTACCAGCCAGTAGAAGGTCCTCCCACAGCTCTTTCTTTAATTCCTTCTTCCTATTTTTAACTGCTGCTTTATAAATTGCTCTGTATTCTCTTACCTCCCCCCTGCCCTGGGGCTTTTTTCTTTTTAACATAGCTAGTAGTGCCTTGTGTGCACTAGTACAATTATTATCGAATCAGCAACAAGCAGGTATCAAATCTACAGTTGTCTTAACCTGAGTTTCAAAGTGATGATTAGATTCAGACTGCCCAGTTTTCCAGTGGAAACTGGCAACAAGTGAATTATGGTCACAGGATACATTTCAGTCTACTGAGAAAGAGTTAACAGAAGAAATCAAACCTGCTGGCACACAAATATAATCAATATGGGATCTATTACCTGAACCCTTAAAAGTAGGGGCACTATTGCCTGCAGACAGGCTCTCTAAACTCATGAAGTTCATCAAATTATATTCAACAGACAACTCATTTGTTATTTTCCCCTGTGGCGTATTCTTAAGATCAATTTGGTCCTGATGGTCATCTTCCTCAGGTCTCCCACTCTCATATAAGTAACAGACACTATAGGGGTGTAGAATAAAATCCGCTAGGATTAACGTAATAGTATAAAAACTTAAACAACCCAAAAAAGGAGTACGAAAAACATGCTGAGTGAAACCATCACATCCACAGACGCCCTCCCATCTATTGTATTATAAACATTTAGAGACACATTTTAGTGACAGCAAGAATATGGGGAGAAATACCCACGATCTCTTTCACATTATAAAATTAATCCAATTTAACACAAGTCACAGGGCCCCACAAGCTCTTCCACTAGCTGAAGGGGAAGCCTTTATTGAGGAAGAGGCATAACGCTCCAAGTTATAGTATATCTCCCCCTCATATCCCAGGTCTCCTGCAGGGATATATTATCATACAGGGCAAGGGTCTTGTTCCAATTGTGTTTTTCAAATTTCTCCTGCAAACCTGCTATGTTCCAGGACATGTATGTATGTATGTGGTCTTGTAAAGCGCACTGGTGCCCTGAGGCGTCGTGGCGCTGTAGACCGCTGGGGAACCCGTCCTGGCTATCCCTGTGAGATGGTCCCTACTGGGTATCTCCAAGGTGAAACCAGGCATCCCCGGCGAATGTGGGGGGCCGTTGTAGAGATGAGGCAAGCTAATGCCCAGAGTTGCCGAGTGTGATCCCTGGTTAGAGTAGGCACCGAGGCGAGAATAATGAAGTCCGCTGACCCTGGTCCACGACCCTGCCGCGTCGGGAATTGAACCCTGGTCCCAGGCCGTTCTCTGCTTCCGGGTCTGCCGCCTCTAACCAGTGAGCCACACCTGGAGGGCCCTCTCAGTGGTCTAACCCTCCCTGCTAGCCAATGAACAGGCTTGTTTTTGAGCTGTTGGAAATGTTCTTGGCCGGGTTCACAACTGATGGAACATTGGCCAAAACAAAAACATTAGGGGTGCATGTGGGGGGTAGATGCCAAATAGCAGAAGTAGGACAGCCCTGAGAAGCCCCTACTCAAGCCTTCTGAGATAGTGGAGCCCCCTGCACTGTGCTTTGTGTATGGGAGGCGAGCATGGACCCGCCCCTTGGAACTGCATCTACATTTATCCCTAATTGAGGTCCCCATGCAATACTAGTAGAAATGCAAAACGTTTTGTTAAACTATCTTCCGGCTACTGCTGGTATGTTCACGAGAGGCAGGTTTAATTATAAGAGGTGGACTCTGAGTCACTATAGAAGTTGTCTGTGGTTGTTGATGAATGAGGGATTTGGACTGTGTGAGGTTCTAGTCACAGTAATATCAATATGCTCTCTAAGCGACCCTATAGAGCTTACCAAGGAGCCCACCTTGTCTTCCAGTATGTCAAATCCAAGTGTACAATGTTCAAGGACCGCTAACATTTTAGTTATCATAGAGCTAGGTACATACTGTATAAAACACCCATTTACAACAGTGTGTTGCCCCCTTTTAGAAGTACCTGTGCTGGATGATAAGGGAGTAAGGACACCCCTGCCCTGGTACTTTTACTTTTAGCTCTCAGGCCTCCCTTTATGATACTCCCCCCTGATATCCCCTTTCTCTTGAGTATCTTCTTTGTTACAGACCAACACAGTTCAGGGGTCTGATGAAACAACGACCCCAGCTGCAGCTAGTGAGTCTGAGCTCGGTCTAAAGTGAGTTTATTGTTTTTCAATGGCAAACTTTCTTCAGCAAGGGCTCTCATACATTATTCATATGCAGCTAAGTAGGTGTTCCTAGATCCAACTCATTTGATGTATAGTTTGTATTAGAAACTTCATTGGCTTACATGCCAGACTTTTTCCTGACTTCTAACTATGCTTACTTTGCAATACCCTGTTTACTAATTTATACTTAGTGGTTTTGGCGCACTCTAAAGAGCCAGACCCTACCTATGTCAATCTTTTTGCTTAACTATATTTGGTTCTGGCAGCTTATTTGCTTTGGAGTGACTTTATTTGATCCCCTTGTATTTTTTGTATTTTCTTTTGTGAAATGTATTGTTAATTCCTTAACTAACTACTTTTTGCTTTCTGTAATGATTTTAACTTTGAATAAACCTATGAAGTGTAACTTCTCGCTCACATTCTGCATTGTGTAAGTTTATTTGATTGAACTCAGTCTTATGAAGACTCGGATAACCTGCATCCTACGTCTCAATCCCCTTATTTTAATTAGAGTGCCAACATTATCAACTGCCAGTTCTGCTAAAACAATGTTACCCTTTTGCCTTGGTTGACTGGGAAAGAGGTGGCTTTGCTCTCATGCAAAAATCCTCATGTGCCACATTTACCTGTGAAGTGTCAGCCTTGAAATCTAAGGTATCTCAGAAAAACTTTCCTAGCTATACATAGCCTCCGATGCTGAAGTAATGGTACTTCTGAGACCCTTGGGGTTTCTAGCAGCTGAATGGTCAAACAAAATTTGGGGCCAAAACGCATCCCACAGAGGCTAGCACCTTATCCAGGGCAGTGAATGTGTGTGAAAAGTATCCAAGGTCTGTTGATGGGTTGTCTTCGTCGAGGCAGAATCACCCAAATTTAACGCTCACTAATCTGCAATGCCCCCAACACATTTGAGAATCTTAGAATTAAATGGGAATGATGAGTGGGTTCTTTGTAGGATGCAGAATAGACAGAAGCATGCATGGCACATCTGGAGACCGCAATTTTATCGCACCTCTGAATAATCCAGTTTTACTATTTATATACAGGAATGCCCTCGCACACAACAATCAAGGTGTAAAAAACAGTAGTAATGTAATAGATAGCATTCTATGCATAGAGCCACTCATTCAGACAGTTGCAATTCAGTTCCGTTCGGCGATTCGAACCCAAAATAAAAACGCTTTTTATTCAAGCGCTGATTCTAGACACCCTTCGAGATTAAAACGCTATTTTAATCTAGCGATAAACAGTTTGAGGTTAAAAGTGCAAAGGGATACAATAGAGCCTCCCGGCTTCCGCCTCAGGAGGATGAATGAGAATGGTAGCCTGCTATATCCTCTTTAGACTCCATTTTGTCCGACTGAGAGTACCATCATACAAGGGTCCTCATGACCTGCTTTGGACCACAAACATGTCATCAAACCCCTTTTCACTACTGTCACAATTTGCAAAAGAAAAGGCAATTTTAGATTCTTAAAAGACAGTGTGAGCTACATTATCTTAGCTTTGGCATGAGTTGCTGACTCAATCTTCCATGTGTGTTCCTAGCAAATAAAGAAGTGGGGGGACGCTCAGAGACAGGAAGTGATGTCACGACAGGAAGTGACGTCACGGAAGGTAAAAACCTAGAAGTGGGAGGGCGCTCAAATACGTGAAGTGACGTCACGACCGGAAGTGACGTCACGAAAGGTAAAAAAAACACTCGATCTACACTTTGTGGTCCTCTGCTGTTGTTTTGCTTTTATGGTGTATGTGTTTTCAGAGGTTATTAAAGGGGTGTTCTTTCTCTTAAATAACGACCCTGTCTGGCCATTGCATCTTTATTTTGACTGTTAAGACGGCGACAGAGCATCCGGTGGCCTAGTTTTCCGTCTCATACCAGATGCCAAGCATGGCTGTCTGTACCGACCTTGTTATGGGGGCTTGGCCGTCCCTGATGCAGAGAGGCCCGGTATTTTCAACACCCTGTAAGAGTGTAGGAGCGGTGCACCCGAAGGCTACCTCACAGAGAATCCCCAGCGCCATTTGCTGCAGCACACAGGAGTTGACAGACCGGCGTGGCGCCTTCCCAAGCAGAATGTCACGAAGCACTTGCCACAGACACGTACAACTGGCGGCCGAGAGTCTCCCATCAGAGCAGTAAACCTCTGCAGGACTGACTTGGGAGATCGACGGGGCGGCCGGCCGTGAGGGTGAATACCGCTATAATTTAAAGCCCAGCTTTTGCGCAGGGGGGACGGCGTCCACCCGGTAAGACCCCTTAAAATAAGTGGGGGGATGCCGTCCACCCGCGTGGTACCCCGACTCGAGCCCTGGTTCCTAGGGTACCTATAATTCTTACCTCCGTTTGGAAAGGGTTAATATAGGGCTAGGGGTCTTATGTTTTTCAGATATGTCCAAGTAGGGTTTTGATCAGGTGTAGCCTCTCTCTTAACTGACTGCTGTAGAGCCCAGTATGGTATATCAAAATCATCATATACACACTTTAATTACTCCAGTCTACTTGAGAAGCACATGGCCTCTACACAGTCGATCAAGTAGCCCCATAGTGCAGAACAATGTGGGAAGGAGCTTACAGGATCCTGCACTCTGCCTACCGATCAGGGTGTTATTAGCAGTATGCACTGTGGTCTCTATCCCCTAATTAATGATGTTCAGTGAAAAAAAATTAAGACCGTGGAACAGTGAAGAAAGGAGAAAAATAACAGATCCATTGGGATACACCTGGCAGCTACTGATTCATGCTCCTAAAATGGCAGAGGCATTTCTTGCCACAAAAAGTAGAACTGAAGGTGGTGGCATCCCAGAAAGCAGTCTTACTCAAGGTTTCCTCGCTTCTGCACCTCTGAATCTCTAACTGGTGTGCATAACTAAGATCACGCCTCATACGTCCATACTAAATGCTGTCCTTCATCCACTGTGGATTTTGATGGTGCAGTAATGGCTAGACCTGCCCAGGGAGTGTCAGAATTCTTTGGCATGCTGGCTGACAGCATGTATTTCTCTGCCTCGGTTGCATGCAGTCCCCAGATTAAGCGCTGCAAGTTGGGGATAACCATACAAAATAATAACAAATTCACACACTATGTAGAATAGTATCAGAATTAGTAAGAGAAAAAGAAAGTAAATGTGCTTATCTAGCCGCTGTGCTGCAACGAAAGGGACAACATGGACAGCACAAGGGATTGATAGGTATAGGACCGTCAGATTGTCAAAGGAAGTCCAGCGATTTTGTATGTAGCCCACTAATATCCACATGCTTGATGGGAAACACAGTGTTAGTCATTCTGTTTCATGTTACATGAGGTTGGTGACATTTAAGTAAACCATGTTAAGAATAATCTTTGGGGCGTGGCTTCGCGCCGAGGCAAGATGGCGGCGGACCACTGAGCTTCGTCAGTTCACGAAGCTCACGTATTGGTTTTATTGCCTTTCCTGGACATTCTTCATGCCTCCTGCAGCAGACTCCTGTTCCTTCCGTGGGCCCTTCATGAAACCTTCTGTTGCCACCCTGCTGTTACGGTGAAAATCTCCTCACACGCAATGGTCATTTCTAATTTGTGTTCCTGGATAAATTGAGACCTTTTGCTGTCCTAAAAACTTTAGGAAAATGCCTCCAACCACCTAGTTATTGCCCCAAATAATTTTTGCAGCTGGGATGGAATATGTTGATTTTGTACTGCTATACTTCCACCCTTGGCAAAATGTTGAATACAAAATAAATATTTTTATGGGCACTGCATTTACAGATGTGACACAGAGTTTTATATACCTGCAGGATATTCTATGTTCTATTTGACGTCCTGAACTGGCACTCATCATCCTTACCGGCTCTGGGAGTCTTATTCTTCAGCCTGATTAATGATTTACACTCCTTATGCTGCCACAATGACTCAATGTCCCAGACTATAATTTATTAAGCAGCCTTTGGGGGCCTTTGTTCCCTTATTTCCTTGCGACCTCGCAAGCCAGTGGGAACTAACGACTTCCTTCTTTTGTATCTTGCTGGTATATAGATGACTGCTAGTCACAAACAGAAGGTCGTCAACTCCTCAGAATATCGATCTGCATCACTGGTGTTTGCCCTTTACCATCTTAAAAGTTTTCACTCACCACCTTTTGTTGTAAGGGCAGACTTTGATCCACTCATAAGCTCACCCTGCGATCGGCTCATTTTATCAGAATTGTCTTCTGTTACCAAACCTAAGAGAGACAAAAATAACCCTCTGGCTCCGATCCAGTCTTCTCAAAATCTTGTTTTAGATACAATTTTGGATGAGGTGCGTGCCCTCAAACCTTTCATGAACACTACTAATGAAAACCTACAACAAATTGAAGTCTGTTGAATTGTTATGGGACCCAAAATGCTCAATATGGAACGTGTGGGCTACCTTCAGGATGCGCCTGCTCAGATCCCCATTTTTTTAATTATTTTTTTTTTTAAACAAAGTTTATTGAGGTTTACAAGCCTGCTCATTCACACACTGTGTAAAGTTTTGTAATAAAATACATACAAAAAGGGAAACAATGATACAATCATGTAAGATATAGTTATATTAAGTACTCTATGCATAATATTGACTCGGCTGCTCGAATCCCCACGTTGGAACACAAAATCCAAAAGCTTAAAATTCACACTGAAGAGCTTGAAAACTGTTATAGAAGGAATAATCTTCGTCTCTATGGTTTACCTGAGAACATTGAGGGGCATGACCTTCTGACCGTCTTGCAGAAGTTTCTACCTGATCTTTTAAACCTTCAATCTTCTTCTCTAAATATTCAACGATCTCACCGTCTGGGTCGTCTCCAATACCAATCTACTAGCTCTCATGGCAACATAATGCTCTTTTGGGAATTTACTGATCTGATGTCTTTTTTTGAAAGCTGCCAAGGAAACAAGTTGCCTCATATGGTCTGGTCACAACAGCTACATATATCAAGATATTTCCAATGCAATTAATGCTAGACGTGGAGAATTCAAAGCTCTTCGTCCACAACTGAGACATTTGAACATTTGTTATGGCATCTTGCATTCTTGACTCTGTAAAATTAACTACGAGGAGTCTCCAGATCCTTTGAAGATCCGGTCAAATTAAAAGTGTTCCTACGAAACAACCCATGGACACTAACACACATTTCTCCTAATTTGTTTATTGTATATGGCCTCTTTGACTTCTCGACCTGTCTTTCATTCTATTTTCATGGCATAATTATATCCATCTTTTTTATTCCTCTCCGTTGTCGCTCTTTCTTCAGGTGCTGATATGCCTTGTACTCATTCTTCTTTCTCTTTACTCCAGATCTGGTTTTATTTCCTTACTCTGTCTCTTCATTCATTTCTTGCCTTATTACCTCTTTTTCCTCTCTTTTCATATTTTCTATCCTTCTCTACATTCATTTTTATTTATTTCTCCCTTCTTCTCTTTCTATAAATGCATGAGTGTTTATTTGTTTCTCTTCTCTATTTTTTTGGCAGTAACTTTATGGTATCCGATTGTTAATGTATCATGTCTTCCTGTTTCCTTCATTGTTTCTGCAGTATGTCATCATAGTTCCTGTACCCTTGTCCCTACCCAACACCATGTTTAATGTCAGTTACAAAGGTGGTGTAGCTATCTTATGTCATAAATCATTAAACTTTCCAGTTTTATCAATTACATGTGATACAAGTGGATGAGGGTAATGCTTAATGCCAAGAAACACATTACTTTTTTCAACATTTATGGCCCTGTCAAACCTCATCCTGACTTTTGGCATAATATTAAATAAGAATTATCCTCAATTATTAATCCTAATATTATTACTGCAGTTGATTTCAATGATTGGCTAGACGTATTTTCTGACAGGAAATCTAAATGTAAATTTAAACCTGATAAATCACATAAAGCCTTCCAATCTGCCATTGCCTCTCGTCCATTCTATGATGTGTGGAAGACTTGTAACCCCAACACATATGAATATAACTTTTCAAATGTACACAATGCAATGTCTAGAATTGATTATGTTTTAGCTTCTAAATCTTTACTACCTCTATTCAGTCATCGGAAATTGGCTCTATTTTTATTTTGGACCACACCCCTGTTTTATCCTCTTTTGATTTATCCTTTAATAATACCAAACATGCTCGTTGGAGGTTTAACTATTCTCTGCTATCCGATCAAACTTTTATCTAGCAAACCACCTCTTTCATTACATTATTTTCCAATTTAATAAATCTATTGATACTTCCATTCATAATTATTGGGATGCCTTTAAATCTTCCTTTAGAGCTTTTAATGTTGTTTATACTACCAAAAAGAAAATATTATTGAGCTCTTAATACCTATCCACCCTACAACACATTAAGACTCTTGAACATGCTTACTTTACTTCTAAATCCCCCTCCCATTTACGAGAACTTATTAAAGCCAATTCTTCCCTGAATAAATTGGCTACTATTGATGCATGTAACATCCTCCTCAAAATTAAATCTAAATATCATGGGGGTTAAAATTAAGTTGGTAAAATGTTGGCTAACTATCTAAAAGGTAAATCGGAAAGGAAAAACGATGCACCAATACGAAATGAAAACACAAACACTGCATTACACTTGGATTCTGACATTGTTAACACTTTCAATCCTATTATAAATCATTATAAACAGAAGATACTCATCCCTCCTAATTTAATATTCAACCATTTTTTAACAATCTTCCTAATCCTTCAATACCGGACATTTTGGCTACTCTTGAAGAGGATATATAACTCTCTAGGAGATCTTAGATGGTATTAAATCTTTAAAGAAAGCAAAAGCTCCTGGTCCTGATGGTTTTTCTATTTTAGTATTTTCCTCTTTTTCATTTATTCTTGACCCTAACTTACATGAACTCTTTACTTCTTTTTCTATCTAAATCTAAACCTGAAGGCTCCTTTTTAGTTACTCTCATTATTATCATCCCTAAACCAGATAAAGATCATACTCTTTGTAAAAACTATCGTCCAATCTCATTAATTAATTATGATTGTAAATCTTTTGCAAACATTCTTGCCTCTAGATTAGAAGATATTTTCCCCTTTCTTATTTAACCTGATTAATCTGGATTTATAAAAGGTACACTTGCCTCAAATAATGCTAGGATAATTTCTAACATCCTTACATTGGAGAAAAATGACCCTTCCCCTCTTGCTACACTATCCCTCGATGCTGAAAAAGCATATGATCGTATAAATTGAGAATTTATGTTTAAAACTCTCCATTGGTTTGGTTTTGGTCCTAAATTTATTTAATTCATCAGATTATTATATTTTATACCATGTGCTTGTGTTTTTGTCAATGGCTGCTTTTCCTCTTATTTCAACATACATACTACTATTTCTTCTTTGTCTAGAGCCCTTTCTTGAGTGTATTCGCCTTTGTCCTCCCTGAGTCCCTTTCTACAAGAGATTGAATAATACTCTAAAATATCTGGTTATAAATTAAACTTCTCTAAGACTGTAATTTTACCATTAATTTCCTTCGTCACTGCTGTATAATATTGCTTGTAATTCCAACCCTAAAGCATCTCTTATTTGTAAGCTTTTATCTGCTCATATTCCCAATAAACCTAAATCCCCTCTTGAACTTATTGGGAGCAAGACCTTCCTGTGCACCTCTCTGTTCAACAATAAGATAAGTTATTGCATAAAACTTTCAATACCTCCAAAGCTGCCAATATCACCCAATCTTTATTTTTTATATATAATAGAGCTGTTTATACACCCACTTCTATTCACATAATTGATGCGTCAACTTCACCTTTATGTTGGTCTTGTCTTTTCTCCAATGATACACTACTTTATTTAATATAATATTGCCCTGTTTTTAATTTTTGGAAATCCCTTTTGTCTAAATTTTCTAAGATGTAATATACCACTATCAATTCAGAATGTTTTTCTAGGAATTATTACTGTTTTTTCCTTGACCATTCTCTGACACCTATGTTATTTGTTCTTTTTATTGTACTTGCTTTTAAAGTTATACTTTCCTGTTGGAAAGATAATTCTAAACTATGTTTGTTAACTTGGTGGAATCTTGTTTGTGATGAACACAGAATATCTACTGTTTCTTCTTCATCATTATCTCTGAAAATTAAACCTGTTTTATTTTTGTTACCTTTCACTACTTTCTTGTCTTTGCTAATCTCTATCCTAATTTCTATACTTCTCTCCTTTACTTTTTCTTTCTTACCATCTTTCTTTTCCTTTTATTCCTGTCTCTTTCTCCCTTCTCATATTTTTGTATAAAATATAAAGTCATTTATAGTTAGACATGTATTTTGCTCAACTTTCTACATATTATTATTGATTACATGTTATGGCTTTGCATTTGATGATTAATGTTTGCCCATTAATTGTTAAAGCTATGTATTTCGATATCTTGTTCTCCTGCCTTTTTGATGACTGTAATCTCTACCTTTCTTCTTGATTCTGAACTTTAAAAAAAATATTCAACTAAAAAAAGAATAATCCTTGCCTCCAACCCTGATACAGATTCACTGAATAGCATAACTAATAACCCCATTAACCTCCTTCAAAAGCTAAATGTGTTGTTCATTGTACCAAAGGACATTAACATTTCCTGGACAATTAAAAAGTGAATACCACCATCATGCTTGATTTCACGAATGTTATCAACATCAACCACTGCAACATTATTGCCATCACCCGGTCAAAAGTCTGCTTAGTTAGCACACAGAATGAAAAAGTTACTTTACTTTGGTACCGCTGCTTCTGGTGGATACTCCATCTACCTTCAAGTTCCTCACCTTCTAAATATATCAGTTGCTAGTCTGGATCGAGAAATTCTTCAATAGCTTTCCCATGCTGGTATGGGGCAATGGCTCCACTTCAGCACCGTATAGGCAGCCTTCATACGATGCCACTGGAACCATAAAGTGCTCCAGTTGGTGGGTTGATGTCAGTTTCCCTCCAATTGTTTATGCACCTTCAAGGCCAATAGATGAGACTAACATCAGGAATACAGGCAAGATGGCGGCCGTGGCGTGGGCTGTGTAGGCAGCTCAGCTCCTCTCTCCTGTTCCCTCGGACCGACGGCGATTTTCTTGAAGAAAGCAGCGTAAACCACCCCCCCCCCCCGAGGCTTTTACATGTCTAACACCGGCGGCAGCTTCGAGAACGCTTTGAGAACGATTTAAGGCGTTTCGAGGTGTTTGGAAATCATATTTGGCGCTGTAAACCTACCCGTACAGGAGGACGGACGGAGGTGGTTTCAGCCGGTGTGCTAACCCGAAGGGGGGAGTGCTTCGTTTGGCAGAGATGGTGCGGAATCAGCAGCAGCTGCGGTAGCAGCGCAACTCCTGCGAGGCTTTCTCCAGCTTGCTTGCTTGACACCCGGGACTGTTTGAGAGTGCTTTGAGAGTGCTTCGAGGTGTTTGAGGCTTTTACATGTCTGACACCGGCGGCAGCTTCAAATATGCTGTGAGAATGATTTAAAGCGCTCCGAGGTGTATGGAAATATATATTTAGCGCTGTAAACTCACCGGCACAGGAAGAAGGATGGTTTGAGTCAGCGTGTTAATCCCCGGCATCGTAAACCCCCAAGGCTTTTTTTTGGTTTTCCTGCTTGACACTCGGGACTGTTTGAGAGTGTTTCAAGGTGTTTGAGGAAAAAATATAAATCAGCGCCCTTAACTCATTGTGGCAAAAGGAAGGACGGAGCCAGTAGTAGCTGCTGTAGCTTTGTTGGAGCTTCACCCTGGATGCTGGGCTACGTGTTGACGAGTCGGCGTAGAGCCCCTCACTGGCGAGTACCCGCTTGGCTGTTTTTTGGCTATCAGAGCGGGGTAGTACGTGGTCGAGGTGGTGCCATGTCTAAGAAAAGGATGCCAGCGAAAGGAGGGGCAAAATTGAGTGAAGTTGCCAAAATCACGACCCGGAGTGTGAGAAACAAAGAGCAAGGTTTGGAGGTAAATGATGAGAGAGCGGGAACCAAAGTAATTGAGGATTCCACCAAGGTGTGCGAAATTGTTACTGACTCTTTTAAGTCCTCCAACACTCCCCTTAGTGCCCATATGGCGAGTAAGGGAAATGGAGAAGGCAAGGGGAGGAGCGGAAAGGCTCTGCGTGTCCCGAAGCAAAATACTCAGAGTCTGACCCTACCAGCTATGTTCGAGCGACAGAACGTCCGCAATAGCGATTCAATGTCGGGAATGTCGGCAGATGCAGTCGTTGTATTAAATGAGCAGGTGTTAGTGGAAACTACAATTACGGAAGCTACTGACTCTGTTGAAGCTGGTGTGCTGAATGAGGGAGCTGTTGAATTGAATGAGGAACAGCTTCAGATTGGGCCGGCTGAGTATGTAAGGGGAGATAAAGACGGAGAAGGTGCTGTGAGAGGAGACAATATCTCGCCTAAGGTGTTATTAAGGGAGATAAATTTACCTGTTTCTGATACCGACGCACAGGAGGGCTTAAGCGCACCAGGATTAGCTGAGAACTTTTATTCGCTATCTGAGGCGTCATCGGATGAAGGGTCTAGTATGAGCAAGGATTGGGCGGACTACAGCGGAGGCAGCAGTCCGGATGAGGAAGGAGGAGGGAGTAGGATTTCCCCTAATTGTAGTGTTACCACTGTAAAAAAGAAAACAAAGAAAAAGGGTTCTCAACAGGCTATGTCAGAAGGTGTTTTACCACCTTGCGTTGAATTAAACGGAGCCCAAACAGCTATGGTAGTCTCCCAGGAGTCGGAGCAAGGGGGGCAAAACCCATTAGATACACCACTACCTCAGGAAATTACCCTGGTAACCACCTATGAGACAATGATGAACTACAGAGCCGAAAGCAAAGCTGAAAATATACGTATGCAAGCCACCAGCAGCAAGGTAAAAAACGCAGTTCAGCGGGCAATAAAATTGGGGGCAGAAACTGCGGACAGAGTCACGGAGGGTGAGGCTCGAATATCAGCCTTAGAGGATGATGCAGCTGTACAGAAGGAAGAGCTAGAGCTCATAAAGGCTTATCTGGACGATTTGAGTTATAAGTTATCCGAACTTGAAAATCATTCCCGCAGGAATAATTTGCGTTTTCTGGGGGTCCCAGAGAAGCTGGAGGGATCAGACGTTCGTAAGTTTGCTGTAGAATGGTTGACAGTGGCCTTCCCCCAGCTCACGACTTGGGATTGGTCCCGGGAAATACAACGGGCACAACGGTTCCCGTTTTCCGTGAGAAAGCCTTGTCAAGGCGAAGAGAGCCTCCCAAGGGCGATATTGGTTTGTTTTACCAATTTTTTGGCTCGGTAAGACATTTATACCCTGGCAAGACCAGACCGGAAGGCCACCGCTAAGGACTGCAACTTCTTTGTAAGGCCAGACTTTTGTCAGGCTACGGTCTCTAAGCAGTGGCATCTGCTGCAACTCATACCGGACTTTCAAAAGAAGGGGGCGGTTGTGTATTTACAGAACCCGGCAAAACTAAAAGTCACTATGAAGGGGAAAACCAAGTTTTTTTGGTCAGAGGTCCAGGCCAAAGAGTATTTGGCAGCTATATAGAGGGCGGAGGCTTATGAGATGATATTGTGACGATATTGAGATGACTTTTTGACAAAACGGTTTGATGTGGATGCCGGGGGTTTGGGGACCTCAGCTGTAGGAGGGGGGGGGGGGGGGGGGAGGTTTGGTCTGGTTTGACCGAATGGTATGTTTTCTTTGCTCTGTCTAGTGCTTTCTTCTGAAATGGCAGTCTAGATTGGTTTTGTTTAATTTAAGGTCTTAAGGGACAGGGGGGGGCATGGCACTCCATTACACAGGGTCTAACGGTCCTTGGGCCTCATATGATGGGAAGGCAGGGTGGGAGAGGGTGGGGAGGGCTGAACGGTAGGGGGGATATTGGGGGAAGGGGGCTCTGGTGGTGGGGGTGAAAATGGCAGCAGCAGGCAGTAAGGAATGTGCAGCTATATAGAGGGCGGAGGCTTATGAGATGATATTGTGACGATATTGAGATGACTTTTTGACAAAACGGTTTGATCTGGATGCCGGGGGTTTGGGGACCTTAGCTGTAGGAGGGGGGGGTTTGTTTAATTTAAGGTCTTAAGGGACAGGGGGGGGGCATGGAACTCCATTACACAGGGACTAACGGTCCTTGGGCCTCATATGATGGGAAGGCAGGGGGGGAGAGAGTGGGGAGGGCTGAGCGGTAGGGGGGATATGGGGGGAAGGGGGCTCTGGTGGTGGGGGGTGAAAATGGCAGCAGCAGGCAGTAAGGAAATATTGCGGGGCAGTGAAAGGGAGAAAGCAAGGATACAACGAAGAAAGTGTTATAACAATACAGAAAGAAGGAAGAAAAGGTTTTCAGGAGTTAAAGTCGGTTATTTTTATAAGGGTTTGACGGTTAATAAATCTGATGGATAGGAAGATTAAGATCTGCACATTAAACATATGTGGTCTAAACAATTTCAGGAAACGACAAATTTTGGGCAAAATTGTTCCGTTATTAGGTATCGATATACTTTGTCTGCAGGAAACTCATGTGGCTTGGGCCAATAGAGAATATTTAAAGAATAAGGGAATGGATCTGGTCGCTTGCTCCAAACAAACGGGAGTCAAAAGAGGGGTAGCGATACTTTAAAAAAGGGGAGTTGGTAAGTGCGTCAAGACCTTATCGGATAGGTGGGGTCGATGGGTCATTGCTGAACTTAAGCTGGGACATCATAGATTTACTTTGTGCAATGCTTATGGGCCAAACTTGGACGATGCCGAGGTGTTTAATTTTCTTAATTTAGAACTAGCACAATGGATTGCCACCTTGCTGCTGTGTGGCGATTTTAATAATAACATTGGGCCAGATTTGAGTGTTAGATCCATTCAAGCATACACAGGCAGAAAGAACCTAGTGTATGCGGCAATCCAGAGACTATTTTTGGACCATGGTCTTTACGATGTGTGGCATGCAAAATATCCCAATGAACCGGGGTTTACATTTTTTTTACGCCCCTCACTCTAAATTCGTGAGATTGGATTATTTTTTTACCACCACTGTTTTTTTAGCTAAGAGTAACATTGAAATTCAACCTAAATTGGTTTTCCGACCATAATCCGATAGTATTAGATCTGGCATTGGATATTGAATGAAAAACAGAATCCCCTCAGTAGTCTTTTGAGCAGAAACTACTTTTAGAGGAGGAGTACTGTCAATTTATGACACAAATAGTTGGAGGATTGTTTGATATTAATAGGGATACTGCAGCACCAAAGGTAGTCTGGGATACAGGGAGAGACTCTAAGCTTTTCTGCATTTAGGTGCAAACAGATATGCCTTAAGCAACAACAAGATTTTAAGCAGGTTTTGATGGCGGAGAGAAAACTCGCAGAGACTATAAGGCCAGGATATGAGGAAGAAGAATGTAGTCTGGCTCAAAAAGATCTCACTATTAAAAGGGCTAACGTTTACACCAACATTGCCCATCAAATAGCAGCCAACTATACACAACACAAAGAAGCAGCATATGAGTATGGAGAAAAGACAGGTAGGATATTGGCGAAGAGGGCAAGGGAAAAAGCTGTGTATAGCCACATTCCGAAAATTAAGGACTTACAGGGGGTTATGCAGGAGACGAAGCAAGGGGTGTTAACTGCTTTCCAAGAGTTTTACCAGCGGTTATATAGTGACGAGATTGGCCAGGTAGACGTTAGAGAATATCTAAGTGGTGTGATTGCTGCAACTCCTTCTGAAGCTCAACGAGCGATATTGATGGCACCTCCAGACTGGGGGGGAGTCGAGTTAGCAATTTTGGGTTTGGCCCAGGGTAAGGCCATGGGGCCAGATAATATCTCCTTGGAGTTCTACAGGAAAATTATGAATGTGCTAAAAGCAGAATTAGAGCTTATATGCCAGCAAGCATTTCTAGGGAAGGCTCCACGTTCATGGTCAGAAGCTACCATAGTGGTATTCAAAAAGAAAGGCAAAAGACAAGACGAAATGGGGTCGTATAGACCTATTTCTTTGTTAAACTCAGACAGCAAAATCTATTCAAAATTGATCGCCAATCGGTTAAACGACCTGATGTCAGGTTTTGACTCCTTAAGACAACATGGTTTTATACAAGGTAGAGGTACTACGGTATGCAACGCTTACAACGCGCGCGTTACCACGACCTACCATTACAACGCGGTCGTAACAACGAAAGCTGGTCCCAAATTGTGCGGAGCTTTCAGCGGTTCAGCGAGCTCGAGGGGGCCCTCACCCGGTTCCTCTGGGGAGGAGGGAGGTCGCGAATATCTCTGACACACTGCCGCATTTCCCCCTACGACGGAGGGATTGGAGTGACCAATCTCCACCTCTACTACCTAGCCACAAAACTGACCGTCATCCATGATTGGTATGCGGGTGGCTGGTCCAACCCTGCCTATCGGTGGAACTCACCGCGATGGACTTTCCCCAAGTTCAGGCACTTCTGTACGGCAGCCCATGGCCGCGAGCGATGGCCCCGGTCACCAGAACGGTGTTCCAGGCGTTGCGTACTGCTCTGTGACACGTGGGGTGGGACCGTCGAATCACTCGACAGATACCATTCTGGCACGGGGCCTGGATGCGGGAGATCTCGTCCCTGCAGGGGTTCCGACGCTGGGATCTGGTTGGAATTTCGGTGCTCAGGGATGTTTGGGTGGGAGATCACATCCGCCCCTTCACAGACCTATAGCAATGACATGCTCTCTCTCACCCCAACACTTTCGCTATTTACAACTCAGTCATGCCCTCTGCACACACCTTTCACCGCCTGTTTCGCTTCCGGAGTTTAACCCACTGGAGGCCCAAGTGATGATGGGGAATCTGGGTGGGGGGGGGGGTGGAGGGGGGAGTATCCCGCATTTACCGGTCCCTGGTGAATAATGGCCCGCTTCCCTGGACCTGCTTAGGGCTCGGTGGGAGGAATGGCTAGGCCCCCTAGAAGAGGCAGATTGGAGAGACGCCCTTATGGCACCCAGGACCCTAACCACGTCCTCCAAGCTGCGCCTGGTACAATTGTACTACCTTCATGCGGCGTACCTCACCCCGATGCGGCTATTCCGAGCCTGCCTGAGGCCCTCCTCGGAGTGCCCGAGATGTGGTACGGCCTCTGCCGATTTCTACCATATGGTGTGGCTTTGCCCGGCGTTGGCAGCGTTTGGGGGGGGGAGGGGGGTAGCGGGAGCTCACACATACCCTGGGGTGGGAAGTCCCACACGACCCACTGCGTATGCTGTTGAGGGTCTTCGATGGTCTAGACGGTTCAAGGATGGACAAACGCCTCTTGGGGACGGCTGTGGCAGTGGCCAAGAGGGACATAGCACTGCGCTGGTCACAGGTCAAGGCGTCTACTGTAAAGGGCTGGAGGAGGGGGGTGGACTGGTGTGGGATCCAGGAAGAGACTCTTTGCGAAGTCCGGACTTATTTAATAAAATATGGGGTAAATGGTTTAATATGATGCCCCCATGACACTCTGTTATTCGCCCTGCTCTATGTCAGGATGCACCTGCTAAGCACATTGTTTTGTTGGATTGTAATGGACTGACCCTACCTGCATCATCTAGTATCCCTGACCTCTTTGCTTTGATTTTTGATGAACTGCAACCAATGAATTTTTCTTGTTTGTGTAAAAAACAAATAAAGTTGATTATCAAAAAAAACATCAGGAATACAGGTGTAGAGTTTTGTAATATGATATGAGCACTCTAAGAGTACATGTGGGATATCCAGTAATGCAAAGAAAAAAAGGGTGAGCCAGTGAGGAATCCGAAGGTATATACAATATGAACCAGAAAGAGCTTAACCAAAAGGAAGTAACGCTTTCTTCTAATGGATACTTCCACCTGCAGATTTCCCACCTTCTGGATAGATTTTCCAAGTTCTCCTGAACTAGGAAGTGGGTGCGTGGCTGTTTATGCACAACTATCCCTAAGGACTAAGTGTGAAAAGGGACTTTCCCACCTCACTTCCGAGTCCAAACAGTAATGCTTTACAAAGATGCAGAGAGAAGCCCAGGACACTTCCTTACAGATGTTCACTACATCACTTCTCTAGCCAGCACAAAAGTAGACTTGGCATTGGGAGAAAGAGCTTGAATACCTTCTGGTGGTTCTTTGTGTACCAGAGTATAGCACATCTTGATGCATAGGATGGTCTAACATAGAAGGAAGTAACCATCTTTGTCAGGAAGGCAGCCCAGGCTCTTAACACCAACCTGTCAGGAAAGCAGGAGGTGAAAGGTTTGATACTTACATTTTTCAACTTGCTAACATGTCTAGCTGACGTTATAGCAATCAGAAAGACAGTCTTAAATGTGATCAAATGTAAAGGACAAGTGTGGAATGGTTCAAATGGTGAAAACCCCTGCTGTACTAGAACAAGCATTTACAATGCAATAGGTCTCGCAGCATTAAAGTTTGAGTTACTGGCATTGTGAATGACAATGCTTTGCATTAATTTTTTTTTAATTTGCAATTATGCAAGATTAAATATAAGGGCCATGCTCAAAGCGTGGGGTTAAGAGGAGGGTTAAGTTTTTCACGTTATTTCGAAGAAACAATGTTGATTGATAAAACTGAAGTATTTTCGTGGGTATGACCGAATACAAGCTTTCAAAGAAATGTTTCAACCCCACCTTTCACGGAATCATCCGTTTCAATGTAATGTAAAGCAAATCGCACTTCAGATTGTGTTCAATGCAAACATTTTACTAGCACTGTAGTCCTCATACATGCACCGAGAAGAAACAGATCTAACAATTCACAGTCCTTAAAACACAAAAAATAAATGTGTGGACAATGGCGCGCTTTGTAATGGGACGCTAATCACAAATTACCAGTCAGCCCCTCACTATGCTAAGCACAGACTTTTAGCTGAAGTGTTTTTAAGCCACGCCTTTAATTACATCGGCCACGCCCCTTGCCCCATTCTAATGAGGAAGGCTGCCAGGGCCCGACAGACACACTAATGTGGAAAAATTTCAAACTAACCGTCGAACCTTCTCACTGCCAGCACCAAACCCACTATTGCTTCAAAAGTATTATCCCTTATGTACTTGCAAGGGTCCGTGTGCACCCCGAATCGCACCTATCGTCACAGTGCTTGTTCCCTCAGGAACTCAACAATTTGAACCAACAGCACAGGTGCACCACACACCAATAGATCAATAGGAACAATTATAAAGTCCATATCCAATAAACAACGAGAGAAGGATTCCTCAGTTTTTTTCTCTTTATTCCATTTCCATGTTAGGTAAGAAAAAAACACAGTGGAACTGGAATAAAGAGAAAAAACTGAGGAATCCTTCTCTCCTTGTCTATTGGATATATAATTGTTACTATTGATCTATTGTTGTTGTGTGGTGCACCTGTGCTTTTGGTTCAAAGAGACACTAATGTGCTGGGCAATTCCTGACATGTGAGTAGCTGCACCAATCCGATGAGCCTTTCAAGGGCCCCCCATCTGCCAGTTATGATATCTCCAACGACTTCAGTAGTGTCAGAGATCTGAAGTTTCCCAGCTCCATAAGCGGGCAGCTAGTCAGTGTATGACTTGAATTCCTTAATTTAAAATGACACGAGCAGGACCGCAAGTCCCATAAAAGAGAATTGGACAGAAGGTGCAACTCGTTCACGGGCCTAGTAAACTACGGAGCTCGCTAACCAAGTCCGCCTCTGACACATAAAATGTATGTGAAATAGGTTCAAAGGTAATCTTTACTTACAAGTCACCAAGGAATAGACGTGGCCAAACTTCGTCAACGTGGTTGCACGCCTGCCTCCCCGTGGCCAGCAGCTGCTCAATGTCTTTGATCGTTGGGGGCGAGCCTTCCTCGGACCTCCCAAGGGGCCACGGCGCCCCCTTCATCTTCCATGCCACTGAAAGGGTGTGTCCGCGGTCACTCACGGTCACTCACTGACTGCCACGCCTTGGAGCATGTCTCAATGCCAAGGGCCTGCCAGCGTTCCCAAATGCCAGTTGTATTTCTGGAGACACGCGACAACAGGTGCCCGCGAGAGTCACACCGCACTTTGCAATTTAATCAACGTGAAGTTACGGAATTCAGTTTTACCTCAGCCTGCCCGCTCGTCAGCATATTGCTATTAGCTGGACTTTCACATGGTGAAAATGCTGGCCGATGACTGTGCTGTTTACTCTTGAGACAGCTGATGGGCACGCCGCAAAACATTGCAGCGCTGTGCGCAACTTGCAGGCCACCTTTTAGAGATCCCTGATGTGGCGTAACGGCCAGAGCTGGGAAACTGGATTCCAGTTTTGGCGTCGGCTCAACATCCTGTGATTCTGAGCTATCTCCCTGAGTCAAATGTGTCCTTGTTCAATGTAACTAGTGCTCCTGTAAAGCCTTCCAATGCCCTGGGGTCGAGTTCGCGCTATATAAAACTGCCAAACAAACACAGCATTTCAATCTTTCACGCGTGATTCAAATGACATTTTTCCCTATACTATTGTAAGAAAGGATGGCCCTTGATGATGACGTCCTCTATCATACCCTAAACAAACTTGAATATGTTAAAATAGGCAATTATGTCCCAGACGTCACACTTACATACTAACGCCTTTCAGCGTGTGTCATTGCTCCAAGCCTGGCAGTTGGCCTCTATACTTTTAGTATTTGTTTTGAAACAATATGAAAAATATTATGAGCTGGAAGCATCATTCTACCAATATGGTTATGGTTCTCCACCGTATATAACAAGCACTGGGGCACAGAAGGGCCTATGCTACAAAATACCCGCCTTCACTTACCAGCAAAGGTGGAAGGTGTGTCCGCAGTGAATCGCCGCAACCTCCCTCACGTTATCGAAGTAATCTGAGCAGATGGTGCACAAGGCACGGATCGGCATTTTAAACATGGAGAGCAGGTCTGAGAGAAAACGAAACCTATCGTGGTGTCTCGAAAAACAGAATTAATATGGGATAATAAACAATGCCTATTAATATGCAAGCCATGCAAATAAGGCATAACATGTGGGCCTGCTGCTTTCCGCAATCAAAACCCGCGTGAACTGGTATTAACTGGCACCTTTTCCCTATTAAAGTTCAGCAGGTTTCTATTAATGGGGGTGGGGGGTGTTTGAAAGAGCAGCTTGTATTGCACCTGGTAATTACCTGCTGCGGTAAACTTCGCACAACGTGTAACTGGCTCCTTGAACAAACAGGCGAAATCGAAACTTTCCGTGGGGCGGGACTTCCGGCTTCGGAAGCCCGCGAACGCGCCCACGGAGAGAAGCCGAGCCCACGGAGAGAAGCAGTGCTGGTGACGCGGGGCTCCCATGCCCTAGAGAGAGCCCCGCGGTGGCGGCTGAAGTCCGGAGTGGCGGTAAGTGGGCGGGCGCTCGGTGCACTTGTGTGTGTGTGTGTGTATGCATGCGACGGCGGGGGTGGGTTCTCTGTATGTGTGGGTGTGTGCGTGCATGGGCGCTCGTGTGTGTGTGTCTCTGTTTCTGCGCATGCGTGTGTGTGTTGGTGCTTCCCAGGAGACAGCAGCTGAGCGTGTTCGCGAAGGCGTGGCCCGCTGAAATCGCCTCCTTGAAGAGGCAATGCGCGCGGCCAGGTGCTGTCTCCTGGGAAGCACACAAAGTAACAAAAGATCTCCTGGCGGACACAGCGCTAACGCGCTGTTACGCCACGAGACCTGAAAAGGGTGAAACTAAGAATGTCCAGCAGGTGGACTTGAAGAGGATCTATTGAGTTGGATTCACCCCAATATTTGACAACTTATTTCATTTGTCTTAGTACATTGTCTTGGTGAAGTGTCTACTGGCACGTAATATTATATTCACCACTTCAGGGGGGAAAGGAAAAATAACACAGATTGCCCTGTTCAATCTCCAGACTTGTAGGTGGAGGCGGGGCTGTAAAACCTGTCCCTGCAAGAGGAGGTCTACCCGAGAGGGAGCAGAGAGCACAGGTAGAGGTGAAGGAGGGATGCATACTACACCCTTTGTTGGTAATCTGTAGCAATCAGAATTTCGTGGGCCTGGCTGAGGCAAATCTTCCTCAAAACGTGAGGGTATGGGACAAAATGCGTAATCAAGCTGAAGGTTCCACTTCAACTGAAACATGACCACCAAATGCTCCCTGCAACAGAAAATTGAAGGCAAGAATTTTAGGCAGTGAGATTTCTTATGAGTGTCAACGAGGTTGATGTGAAGAGTCCTCCAGATCTGGAATATGTTCTGGACCACCTTTGAATGAAGACATCACTTGTACTTGGCAAGATGACACCAACTGAAACAGCTCACACTGTGAGTGCTCAGGCCAGGTGATTGGCAATCAGGCAGATCTGATGATCCTGAACACTGGCACAGAGCTGTAGAGCCCTTCGCAGAAGAAGGTGCAATCCTGCTTCCCTCTGCTTGCTAATGTCTCACATCTTAGAGGTATTGTCTGTCAAAATCTGGAAAGACTGGCAATGAAGGGAGAAAAGCCTTGACTGCCAGATGTATTGCATGTAATTCCAACAGACTGATATCTTTTATTCGGGGGAACAGAGACCTCTGATCTCCAGTTCCTCCAGATGTGCTCTCAACCCCAGGTTGTAGGCATCCTTGATAACTGTTGTCAGCCGAGTGGGAGAGTGAAATGGCTTTCTTTGGAAGAGATTGCTGGCCACACTCCACAACTGTAGGTCCACTTCAGTGTCCCTGGCGATTTTGATACTAGCTTAAAGATCTCCACCATGTTGGAACCCCTGCCTACGGAGACACCACTGATAGGCCCTTACGTGCTAGTGTCGGGGGTGACCAAATAGATGTAGGAGGCTAGATGACTGAGTAGACGTAAAACCATCAGAAATGGAATGATCACACCATTCTGAATCATCAAAATCATACCCTGAATCTTGTGAACCCTCTGAGGAGGGCAGGATTGATTTGCTGTGGTATACAGTACTGCCCCCATGAACAGGATGCGCTGAGAGGGTACCAGGTGAGACTTGGGCTTGTTGAACGAAAACACCAGATCGAACAGCAACTTGGCTGTTGTGTGCAAATATTGAGGCTCCATCTCTGGAGCGCCGAGTTTGAGGGGCGAGTCATCCAGGTAAGAAGATACCAGGATTCACACCCATCTGAGTTGGGCCACAACTGCAGCCATCACCTTTGTGAAGACTGAAGGGGTGAAAATGTGGCCAAACTGAAGAATCACAAGTTGGTAGTGTTCAGATCCAACTGTGAAGCAAATATACTTCCTGTGTGACTGCAGGATAGGAATATATAAGTAGGCATCCTGCAGGTCAACAGACCCCATCCAGTCTTCTGCTAGCATAACTTGAAAAAGAACTGAATTTTGAACGTTTCCTTGTGAGGATCCAGTTCAGAACCCAGAGGTCTAGGAAGAGATGTGGACCATTGTCCTTTTTTGGGTCTAGGAAGTACCAGGAGTAGCACCCCTGGTCTCATTCCTGCTCTGGAACAAACTCTACTGTGCCCTTTAGGAGTAAGGTCCGAACTTCCGACTGTAGGACATGTAGGTGGTCTAGTGGGAGGGCATGTGATTGGGAAAGAATGAGTGGGAGGGTTTTGTTGGAAGGGTAGGGCATATTCGCTACACGTTCTACAAGGCCCAAAGGTACGCAGTTATGACCCTCCAGACCTATGAAAAAGAGCATTCGTCATCCATCCGACAAGGGGGAAGTAGGGCCACATCCTTGCGGTGGCTGGTGAAAAGGAGGAGGAGAAAGAGGGGCACACCTTTTTACTTTTCTTTTACATCTATTTTGATTGTCCAGGTGGTACACAAGTTGCTGGTCATGTTGTTGACAACCCTGAAAGGAAAAGCCTATGGAGAAAGCTCAAAACCTCCTAAGATGATGATAATCCCTTGTTTGAGTCTGGAGGTCAAGTGATATTGCTGTAGCTTTGCTCTCTTTAAACCTCTCCAATGCTAAATCTGCATTTGCTCCACAGAGCCAGGAGCCATTAAACGGAAGGTTCATCAGTGTTATTTGAACATCCTGGTAAAACCCAGAACTATGGAGCAATGCATGGCGACAGATGTCCCCATGACCCTTGGAACGGAGTATGCTGTGCCTAGGCCAGATTGTCTAACCTTCTTGGCTGTGGGCTGACTGCCACCCACTGTTCTGTAAAGGGATTCAGAAGATACTCTGGCAAATTGGGGATTACTTCTTGCCCTGAGTCCCAAGTATATGCATTGGATGCAGATGACGTTCAGAAATACGAGAGCAATGCTCATGACAGAAAACACCTTCTTTGTAAACTGCACCATCTTTTTTATTCCCTGTCCAATGGTGTCAGAACGTCAAATTGTATGCAAACAGTTATGGGTACTTGGTTACAAAGAAACTCTATCCAGGATAGGAATAGGTGGGCAAGAGGCAGCAGCTTGTCGGATCTTCAACATTCCCGGAATTCCAAGATGGCCGCCGATTTAAAAAACGAGATCGGAGTCTAGTTGTTTGCCTCCTTTCAGCGCACCGGTGTCCTGAGGTAATTTGAAGCGCATGTAGAGTAAACGCTGCACAATTCACTAAAGATTCCCAGCAGTGTGCACCTGTATTTGTAGCTCCGTTTTCAAGGGTTAAAAAAACTAAGTTTTCACGTCGGGTCTCGCCCGGTTTTTCGTCCGCAACTCCCGTCGGGAGTAGGACTCCCTTTGTAGATACTTACTGCGTTTGAAGATTTCCTGTTGCCGTGTATTTCGAGGCCATTCGAGTCAGGCGGAGCAAGGAGCATTCCTCAGAGAAAGAGCCCAGAATTCAGCAGTTCCTGAAAGAAAACTGAACACAGAGCAAAGTGACATTGTTATAAGTGGCAATTGGTTGAAATTACTTAGTTCATTAGTTTTAGACTAATACTTACCTTGGCTTAAGAATATTCAAGCACTATGTGTACCTAATAGAAAAAGGAGAAAAACATTAGCAGACATGCCAACCCTCCCGATTCAGGCGTGAGACTACCGATTTGAAGGCTAGTCTCCCGCCTCCCGATTCCTACAAGCAAAAACCCGATTCCTCATGGGTTTCGGCTGACAGGGCGTGGTATTGTGTAAAGTGCTAATTCTTCCAACAATGAGTGGCGATGCAGGGGCTCTCGAAGGGGTGAGAAACCAACAAAGCGTCATTAACAAGGGAATCGTCTTTTAAAGACCTGCGAAGTACTGGGGGGGGGGCTGTTTCAGCTCGGGCTGCCACAGGGGGGTGGGGGGTGCATGCACTGCCAATAACCTGCCAGGCCAGTGCCCAACACTTGCATCACCCTCTCTGCCTGCCTTATGCTCCATGCTTCTGGTAAGAAAAAAACCTGCATTCGCGTTTCAAATGTCGGTTCCTGCAGCAGCCCCTTCCAAAGCCCATACATACCAGTAACCCGATTCAAAGCCCCATTCTCCCGATTTATTTTTAAACCTCCCACTTTGCTCTCCTGAAATGTTGGCATGGGTGCATTAGTTATATTAAGAGACAGAGAGAAGACACTGTACATAGACGGTTGGAAGATAACAAAGAGAAATAAGAAAAAAACTTAAGAAGGATATTTACAAGATAGTGAATCAGTAAGAGAAGTGAGTAAAACCATCTTCAATAGTAATATCAAGAGAGTTGGAGAAAAGTGCAAGAGAGTAACATATATATATATATATATATATTGTTTCGTGGGTTTAGTATCAAACTGAGTCACGCAGAAAAGCAGAGAAGAAGAATTAGCACAAGCAATAGAAGAGAAGCTCAGTTCTTGGACACTAGGGGTAGGTAAGGTAGAATAGGAATAAGAGTAGAGATAGAATAGAGTAGGACAGGATTTAAATATCTTGTGCTTTCTGTTATAGGTTCTCATAGAAAAGGTTGTCTGCAGGTCGGATTGAAGTTAACAGAGAATAAACAAGAGAAGCAGCTCCAGGACCAGCCTCTTCTTGTTTATTATTTTATCCATTTTTCCCCTTCCCCCTGAGCTTTATTCTGGGGTCCGGTTTAATTGAAGGTTGTCCGGATCCCTGGGTTATCTTTTGGAGGGAGTCGGAAATCTAGCGTCTCTGTTCCTGACAAGTTTTAAGGTGAGCCTGACAGAGTGAAGTGCCCACCTTGTATGCTTGCACCCAAACAGAAATGGCTGAAGGAATAAACCTGCAGACTTTAGGAACGGTCTTAGACGCAATTCAAAAAGAGTTAGTAGCAGTTAGGGAAGAAAATCAAAGTCTTATACAGGAGGTAGTAAATTCCCGAAAAGAAACCGCAGAGTTAGCCCAGAGGTTGCGACAACCATTTAGCCCAGATAGAGAGACCTTAGACTCCTCGATGGAAAGTACTAGTAGAATGACAACACAAGTAATTCATTCCTTGTAACCTGTTATTCCGTTAGCGCCCCCAGAGCGATTTGGTGGAGACCCACAAAAGACACAAATCTTTATCACCCAGTGCTCCCTACACTTTATGTGTCGCCCTTCCATTTTCCCAGATGCGCTGTCAAAAGTAGCCTTTGTTCTGTCATACTTGAACTGTGATGCAGCATCATAGTCCATGCCTTTGGTCGCCATGGATGAGCCTTTATTATATAATTATGAAGAGTTTAAACAAGAATTTCTGAGAATATTTGACCGAAGAAGAATCTCGCAGGCAGTTGATAACAAACTGCTGGATTTACGACAGGGAAACCGAGACCTCGTGGCATATCTAGCCCAGTTCAACAAGTTAGTGGTGGAGACGGATTGGCCGGAGAGCAATAGGGCAGCGATCTTTTATCGTGGCTTAAGAGAAGAACTTAAGGACGTACTAGCTCAGATACCAAATCTGCCTATGGAAATTTCAGCATTGGTGGATCTGGTGTTAGAGATTGGCTTTCGCCAAGGTGAAAGGAAAGGCGAGAAAAGGAAGGAATTTAAACCAATTGTCCCAAGATTTGATAGAGTTCGATCTGAAGGCAGTAGAAGCACAGAGGGACAACCAAATCTATAACCCATGCAGATAAGAATGATAAGAGGTCCTTTAACAAAAGAAGAAAAGGAAAAAAGGAGAACCGACAACTTATGCATGTATTGTGGGTCAAGTGGACATTTTGTTAGACGTTGTCCAAAAAAACCAAAAACTCCATTCAAGCCGAAGGAAAACTCACAGCACCACCTGTAGAGGGAGTTGAACAGGTGGATGCAGATCAAAAATCAACTCCGACCGAGCATCAAGTAGCCAATACCCTACAGCCATCAGCCCCGCATTTAATATTATCAATGGTTGTAAAATTTAGGGATATAACACTGACTGAAGTTTCCGTAATGATAGACTCAGGGGCTACTGGGAACTTTTGTGATTTAGGATTCGCAGCTAAAGTGGGTTTAAAGCAATAAAAAAATCAAAAAAAAATCTGTTACGGCTGTGGATGGAACGAATCTTTCCTCCGGACCCATCGTGAGCCACACAGAACCATTGCAACTAATTTCTAATGATGGGCACAAAGAAGTACTCCAATTCAACTTAATTGATGCACCCCAATTTCAATTATTATTATGTCTACCATGGCTTACAGAGCACAACCCAACCATTGATTGGAGTTCCAGAACGATCGTAATGAATTCTGACTACTGTAAACAGAACTGTTTTGGACCAAGAGAAGAGAACCCGGTGTGTAATCCAGCTCATTCTTTATGCACAACTGTAATGTCGGTGTGTGTGATCAATTCTCAGGAAATACCCGAAGAGTATCAAGATTTTGAAGATGTTTTTAATGAAACTGAGGCAGAACAGCTCCCTCCACATCGAGTATATGATTGTAAAATAGACCTAGAACCCGGCTCTAATTTACCCTGCAGTAGAGTTTACGCCTTAACTGAGAAAGATCATCACCTGAGAGAACACCGGGACAAGTACTTGGCCAATGGGTTCATTCAGCCCTCGCAATCTCCGGTATCTTCACCCTTATTTTTCGTGCCAAAAAAAGAGGGAGAATTGGGAGCCTGCATTGACTATCAGGCAATCAACAGGATCATCAAGAAAAATCGTTACCCGCTACCTCTCATTTCGGTCCTGTTGGATCAGGTCAATCCTAGAACTCCTGTTCTATACACCCTCCCCAAGGTTCACAAAAGAGTAACACATCCACCGGGGAGACCAATTTTGTCGGGTTGTGGTTCGATTTTAGAACCAATTGGTAAATATATCGATTTTTTTATAAGAGATTATGTTCCCCTACAGCAGAGTTATGTTCGCGATACCATGCACATGATCAATCTAATAGAAGGGTTATCCTATAACAAAGATACAGATTGGCTCGCTACTCTTGACATATCATCTTTATACACCAGCATCCCTCAAAAAGAAAGCATTTGTTGCATAGAAAATCTTCTTGACACTAGACCAAGACCTTTCAATGTACCCACTTCATTTATAATCTCACTACTGGAAATAGCACTTCAGAGAAATTATTTTGTGTCCAATGGTCAATTCTATGAACAATGTTGTGGGACTAGTATGGGGGCAATTTTTGCCCCAAATCTAGCGAACATCTATATGAACCATGTGGAAGGGTGTTATGTCTTGAATGACCAAAATCCATACTATGCCAGCATTAATTGCTGGTATAGATATATAGATGATAATTTTCTTATTTGGAGAGGTAATGAGGAAGACTTTGCAAAATGTGTTATGTATCTAAATACTGTTCAAACCCATCTTACTTTCACATCCACATTACATAAAGACATCATTCCGTTCTTGGATTTAAATATCCAGAGCGTAGATGACAAACTCTTTACATCTCTCCACAGAAAACCTACTGAGAAAAATACATTGTTGTCATATAAGAGCCAACACCCAAGAGCATTAAGGGATGGATTGCCCTTTGGGCAATTTTTGAGAATCCGTCAAAATAGTGCTCGATGAGAAGATTACATGAAAGAGTCGAAATTCTAAAAAAAAAATTGCTAAAGAGAGGTTATCCGAAAAAATTAGTGAGAAGATCACTAAAACGTGCCTGATACTGCCCACGGGAAGAACTACTGGTCACTAGACCAAAAAAAGAAATGAAAAAAATTGTATGTGTTACTACCTTTGGGGTTCATACCAATTAGATTCGCAAAATGATCACAACAAAATGGAACATCATTAAAAGTATTGACCCCCAAATTGATGTACCTTTATTTGCGTATAAAAGAGCAAAAAACTTAAAGGATCATTTGGTTAGGTCATCTACCGAAATAACTGCTTAGAAAAGTGGGACGCTTGAATCTTCTTGGAATCTTCCTCCCATCCTTGGCCATCACCCCTGTGGCAACTGTGTGATCTGCCCACTCACAGTTAAAACAAACACCTTTAAACATGGCAACTGTGAGCATACACTTGAATTCTTTTCTAATTGTAATACACGAAATGTCGTGTATTGCATTTGGTGTCCGTGCGGCTTACCCTATATCGGGCAGACTCAACAACCAATAAAGGCCAGAATAGGGCAACACCGTAGCCGCATAAGGAAATCAGTCTTGACAGCACCCCTTGTTGCTCACTTCAAAGAACTGAACCATTCTGCAGATGAGATGAGGTGGCAAGTCGTAGACATTGCAACAGTACCTGAGAGAGGGGGTGACATTGTACAAATATTACAACGCCGTGAATGTCATTGGATTGACAAAATCAATTCAATAAATGAAGGGTTGAACTCTGCTGATGTTTCTACTTTGACCTAAAACATAGATGTCAATTGTAATCCCTATGTCCTTGTAAATTCTCAATTTCATGTTCTGTTTACTACAATAATGAGGCTTGTATGAGCTGTGCGGTATTTGTATTTACTGTATGTTTCTACATCATTGTTGAGATCATGTCGGTATGTCTCTTCTGTACACAAGATAATGGGTATAACTTATGCATACAGATGTAGACATCCAAAGTTCGTGAAGCACCATTCATAGTGCATTATTCCATCACACGATTATTGTAACCAATCCCCCTCTTTTGTATATATTAGCCTAAGAATGTTGCTATTGTATATAATTGTATATATGTGCTGCACACCTTGCCTTGTTAAAACGGGATGATTTACACAGTGCCTGTACATGTTGCTGAGTATTTATAATGCGCAAACTTGTTAGACCAGACTTGTAAACAAAACACCCAAGTCCCTTCCTCACCGCGACTGCGCACGCATCTTACGTATCACGTTATAACCGTGATGACATGATACCGCTGAACACACTCTCTATAATCTCACAGAAGATAGGAAGAAGCGATTCAGCTAAACTGAAATTGCGCACAGGTACGATAGAGATCCTTATCCTAGACTGAGACTTTTAGTAATTTCAACACTTTGATTACTTTATTTAAATAGCGTTCTCTATCACAGGCATTCCCCTGAATACTCTTCGCACTGACGGCACTGACCGCCATATCCAAAACAGGACGACTGCCCGTTGTTATCCACAGTGGTAAGTCTAGCGTTTGGGTTAGTCCTACTTTGTCCCTACGCTATTTACACCTTCTGACTTGTGGTTAACTGTGTTTCCCTCTGCTTACTTCTCGACAGTGCCCTGCTGGGTTCACTGTAAGTACATTTATTTTACTTCTTCACGTATGGGTTACACATTGGATAATACCCCACTGCAGGTACATTTTTTATCTCCTACCCATGAATACATAATTTTCATGGCGACTGCACATAGAGTTACTATTTCACACATTTTTTCTTTTAGATGTCTCTCACTGCCCAGTCTTGACGAGACCCCTACCTTAAGGGTCGAAACGCCGTCGACGTAATAGCAAATGAACCAGACTAATACAGTGTCTATGATTGGAGATAGCCGCTGTTTAATAATTGGTTAAATAATTGTTTTTGGTCAATTTTCCTTCCCTGTAAATATTCACAGCTGAAACTTGTATAGTTCACTTAATTTTACACATCTTTTGTTTCGCTCACAATATCACGTGGGACACATTGCACTTTGATATATTGTGTGTATGTCGCAGATATAATTGCAGTATTATCTGTCTTGGTTGAAATACAAAAAAACATTTTAAACTGGTACAATTGTGTTTCTTTCTTTTTGCCACCCTCTCTCTAATAATTGAATTGCCATTGAGCTTGTTACATTGACCAAGTATTATACAAGTAATATGCCACAGGAACCATTGTTTTCTGGATAAACACATTACCCTGGTTTTGTTGTGAGTAGGGTTTCCCTTGTTCTCTTTTTCGCGGATCAGGTGAAAGGAGCGCAGATTTATACGAAACTAGACCTGAGGGGAGCTTACCATCTAGTTCGGATGGGAGAGGGCGACGAATGGAAGACTGCCTTTAGGACCAAGTTTGGATTATTCGAGTATCAAGTTATGCCATATGGTCTGTGCAATGCCCCAGCTGCTTTCCAACATTTTATTAATGACATCCTCAGTGAATACATAGACCAATGTGCGATTGTGTACATTGACAATATTTTGTTTTACTCATCTGACACAAGTAAACATCAAGAGCAAGTAAGAGGAGTTTTGCAAAAATTAAGAGAGAACAAATTGTTTGTAAAATTGGACAAATGTGCATTCAGTGTTTCTAAGGAGGAGTTTTTGGGATTTGTACTTTCCCCAACTGGAATCAACATAGATGAGCGGAAAATCAAGGCTCTTGTCGATTATAAATCCCCTACCAGTGTTAAAGAGGTTCAGGGCTTCATCGGATTCGCAAACTTCTATAGAAGATTCATAAGTGAATTCACGCGGAAGATTCTTCCACTTACCCGGATGCTAAAAAAGGGAATTAATTTTGAATGGTCCAAGGAATCTGAAGAAGCTTTTGAATCATTGAAGAGAGATTTTAAAATAGCACCAATCCTTTTGTATGCAGATCCTACGGAACCATTTTACGTAGAGACAGATGCTTCTGATCAAGCAGTGGGGGGGAGTGTTGTCCCAACGACATAAGTTAACTGGTCAATTGCATCCAGTAGCTTACAGGTCAAGGAAACTCACACCTGCAGAAGTAAACTACACAATAACAGAAAAAGAATTGTTGGCTGTAAAAGACGCCTTTAAAGAATGGCGGCATCATCCCATGGGGGCTCGACACCAAGTAACAGTTTTCAACAAATCAAAAATTTAAAATTCTTGAAATCTGCTAGGACCTTAACACCGAGACAACTTAGATGGTCCCTGTATTTCGCTGATTACGACTTTGTGATTATCTATCGACCAGGAGCACAGAATGGAAAAGCCGGCGCTGTATCTAGAATGGGAACTGAAGGTCAGAAGAATCAAATGGACAGTCAGACTATCATTCCAAGTGCAAAAATCGTTAGTGCCACAACTTCGATTAGCCTGAAGGAACAAATAATTGAAAGTATGGGTCCAGAAACGATGCAAGAGTGGGTCCAGGAAGAAACCGACAGAGAGATCCGGCATCAATTGCCTTACCACAAGGAGGCCTTGTGTTTGCCAACCAAGTTCAGGCTATGTTCGAGTGCCACGATCACATGTTACCTGGACACAAAGGAGAAGCTAAAACAGAAGAACTAGTCAAAAGGCAAAATTGGTGGCCCCACATGACTGGGGATATTGAGAAGTATGTCAGAACTTGTGAAATCTGCGCTCAGGGAAAATCGAAACGGCAAGCTCCTAAGGGGTTGTTGCAGCTGTTACCCACACCAACTTACCCGTGACACCCAGTCACACTAGATCTCATTGTAGATTTGCCTCTTAGTCAGGGTTTCAACACAATCTTAGTGGTAGTGGATGCATTTTCCAAGATGGCACATTTTGTAGCTCTAAAAGGGGTTTCCACTGCTAAGCAATTAGCTGCTCACTTTATGGAAACCCAAAGACAGTGATCTCAGACCGGGGATCCCAATTTATGTCTCACCTTTGGAAGGCTTTCATGAAAGGTTTGGGAATAGAAGCCAAATGTTCATCTAGCTATCATCCAGAGACAGATGGGCAGACAGAAAGGGTAAAGCAGGAACTAGAGCAGTACTTGAGATTGTTCCTCCTTAAACAGGATGGAGAGTGGTCAGATTACTTGTGGGCGGCAGAATTTGCATATAATAATGCGAAAAATGTCTCCACGGGCTATTTGCCATTCTACCTAAATTATGAGCGACATTCAAACTCAACTTTGAATCTGGTGGATTGTTCAGTCCCAGCTGTCAAAGATGTACTTACTCACTTAAAACAGGTTCACCAAGTAGCTATTAAGAATTTGGAATTAGCTAAAAAGAAATACAAGGTTTACGCAGATAAAAAGAGACGAGAGGGTCCTCTTTTGGAGATTGGAGATAGAGTTTGGCTAAGTACAAAGAATCTTAGGCTAAAAGGTAACAGGAAATTTCAACCTAGATGTATAGGGCCATATTTAATTGAAGAAAAAAGATCTCCAGTTACTTATCAATTGAAATTACCTCCTACATTGAAAATTCACCCAGTCTTTCACGATTCATTGTTAAAGAAAGCATCACCAGATTTGCGAAAAAACTCTCCCCCGAAGCCAGTTCACTTAGAGTCTGGAATTGAATTTGAAGTCAAGGGAATTTTGGATTCAAAAAGAGCTAAAGGAAAACTGTACTACTTGATAGACTGGAAAGGGTATGGTCCTGAAGAGCGGTCTTGTTAGCCAGAGTCAGATGTCCATGCTCCAAGATTGATAAAGTCTTTTCATCGACGATTTCCTATAAGGCCAAGACCGAGAGGACCTCCTTTGTTGGGGGGTACTGTCAGAACCTCAAATTGTGTGCAAACAGTTATGGGTACTTGGTTACAAAGAAACTCTAGCCAGAAAAGGAATAGGTGGGCAAGGGGCAGTAGCTGGTCGGATCTTCAACATTCCCGGATTTCCAAGATGGCCGCCGATCTCGAAAACGAGATTGCGGTCTAGTTGTTTGCCTCCTTTCAGCGCACAGGTGTCCTGAGGTAATTTAAAGCGCGCGTGGAGTAAATGCTGCGCACCACTAAAGATTCCCAGCAGTGTGCACCTGTATTTGTAGCTCCGTTTTCAAGGGTTAAAAAACCTTAGTTTTCACGTCGGGTCTCGCCTGGTTTTTTGTCTGCAACTCCCGTTGGGAGTAGGACTCCCTTTGTAGATACTTACCGCGTCTGAAGTTTGAAGACGTCCTCTTGCGGTGTATTTCGAGGCCATTCGAGTCAGGAGTAGCAAGGAGCATTCCTCAGAGAAAGAGCCTGGAATTCAGCAGTTCCAGAAAGAAAATAGAACACAGAGCTAAGTGACATTGTTATAAGTGGCAATTGGTTGAAATTACTTAGTTTATTAGTTTTAGACTAATACTTACCTTGACTTAAGAATATTTGAGCACTATGTGTACCTAATAGGAAAAGGAGAAAAACATTAGTTATATTAAGAGCCAGAGAGAAGACACTGTACATAGACGGTTGGAAGATAACAAAGAGAAATAAGAAAAAAACTTAAGAAGGATATTTACAAGATAGTGAATCAGTAAGAGAAGTGAGTAAAACCATCTTCAATAGTAATATCAAGACTCCAAATGTAGATAGGTGGGTTTTATTAACCTCATCCACCAACGAGCAACAAGCAACTGACTTACAGAGAAGCCTACGTTCTCAGAGAGAACACCATGCAGGATTCCATAAATTAAAGGTACAGATAATATTTACAAGGTAAAATGGCATATCATCACAAAGGTCAGTTCTTGGACACTAGGGTAGGTAAGGTAGAATAGGAATAAGAGTAGAGATAGAATAGAGTAGGACAGGAGTTAAATATCTTGTGCTTTCTGTTATAGGTTCTCATAGAAAAGGTAGTCTGCAGGTCGGACTGAAGTTAACAGAGAATAAAAGAGAGAACCAGCTCCAGGACCAGCCTCTTCTTGTTTATTATTTTATCAATTTTTCCCCTTCCCCCTGAGAGGTATTCTGGGGTCCGGTTTAATTGAAGGTTGTCCGTATCCCTGGGTTATCTTTTGGAGGGAGTCGGAAATCTAGCACCTCTGTTCCTGTGCAAGTTTTAAGGTGAGCCTGACAAATGGTGTTGTGGGAAATGACAATGAGGAAAGTATGGGGGGTGCACTGCCCTGGTTATAACACAAGTTCAAATCGAAGTTCAAGTGGTTATTATGGGATGGGTGCACTCGCAGGTGGCGTTTCCGTCAGCGGCCAGCAGATATATAGAACAAGTGGTGTGCGCATGGATATGCGTGGACATCCCTGAATGAGGCACTCCAGATGTGGATCAAAAAAATTGATTCCAAAGTTTTCAAAAAGGTCTTTTTATTCTTTAGTGACGTTGTTCATGAAGATTTTCATAATGATTTTAGCGTCATATCAAATGAAGTTTATGGTAACATCAACATGTTAGCAGTAACGTATCAACTCTCAACCCCGATGCATTTTGGGCTGAAAGCCCTTTCTCAAGGAGCGCTGAAAGGAAGAAATGAGCCTCAGTAAGAGTTACGAAATAATGGGATAGAATAGAAAAATAACGTGCACACTGAGGGGCGACATGATGAGTGCCTAATGAGAACAGTAAAGGATGCAGGTCCGTGAGGAGGAGCGGGAAAGAAGTTGATAAAAGAACGGGGGTTAAACGTTAGTACGGTAGTGTAAGGATGTGAAAAGTGGTGATACCAAGTGCATAAGGGAATGTGAAGCGAAGTCATATCTAGCGCGTGAACGGTAGCATATCTTACAGTGGCACATCTTACGGTGAAAATACAGTGAAAATGTGGATTAGAAAGTGAATCGGGTTGTCCCTAAAAACAACTTGTGGGAAATGCGCCAGGCATCAGTTTAGCGGAATAAGAGGCTTGAACTACCAGGTTTTCAGGTGAGGGCTTGTGAGAAAAGGAAAGCTGGATCACCTGGTGCTGGTTTGTGGAGCCTCTCTATTGATCTGGAGACTGTAGTGGAAGTTGTTGGTTTCTCCCAGATCACAATTATAGGCTCTATTAAGGCCTCATTGAATATTAGCAAGGGTTGCAGAGGATTCCAGTGGAGGAAGCAGTTGAGGTGTAAAGCTCCCACTCCAGGAAGTTATCAAGTCTGCTGCCATCTTTGAGGTCTGCAAAGTCTTAGTCCACTGAGATTGGCTGTTTCCTTTATTATGGGCGCTGGGGTATTCTTGAGGATATGAGTACTTGAAGAAGAACCTACTTTTGTCTATTAGCCTTTGAATGCATTTTCTGGAAGGATGTTGCAAACCCATCAAAGACAAAGGCTGCCATTGAGTGAGTTGCGAGACTGGCGGAGGCGATTAAGCAGTAGGAGATAAAGGATGTGCTGGTCAGGATACAGTTACAGGAGACGGTAGCTTTTGTCTGTGTTGTCATCCGCAGTGCTGGAGGGGTCGATTGTGGCATCAAGGAAGTAACAGAATCTGGCAGCAAAAATAGGATGGTCAACAGAGGTGGCGTCTGGTGGGGTGTATATCCCAATGGCTGGGGTATCAAAGGTGTCACAGTCATAGCCCACGAGACTGGAGGCAAAGGCATGAAAGGTATGAAATATAGCTAAACCTCCATAAATAAAAGTCAACAGATCCATGTGGCCGGTGAGTGCTCCATAGTGGGCCATGGATCTTCTGAAGATGTTGAACATCACTTTCAGGAACATCGAGGGATCCGTCCCAGGAATGAGGAGCTCTGAGTTAACCTGACTGGGCTGAGGGCTTGGAATTAGTGCCATAGGTGACAGTGTCTCCTGTACTAGCACTGGATCCTCCACAGGTTCCTCATTCAGTTCCTGACCTGATGGTAGCTGAGGTCAAGCAGGGGGTCTTGGCGGTGGACTTTTTGGAAAACTGTGGCATCAGGTTTAATGTCATCTCTTCTGCTTTTGCTTCTTCTTGGATGACGTTGGTGAAAGAGGCAACTTTGGAGACATTGATCTAGACTTGCAGCACACAAGATATTCATCCCCGCAACTGGCCATGAACATCTTGGCCTCCCGTTCTGTTATGGTCTTGGAATGCATCCTCCGACACGACTCACAGGAGTTCGCACTGTCATCAGATCACAAGCACCTAAGTTAAATCTCATGGGGGTCTGTGATAGACATATGGCCGTCACAGTCTCTATATGGTTTGAAACCGGACCACTTATGGAGAGATAATCTCATGGGGCAAAAAAACTGCACCTGAAGAGAAAGTATAGCTTATGGACTCCGGAAGAGATTGAGAGTGCTCTTGACCGTGGCGATGTGAATGGAAATAAAGGAAACTGATGCGGGTACTTGAAGGCTCCAGTGACATCATAGAGAGGCTGCTTACTTCGCCGAAGTGGAGCCAGCACCCACTATGGGCATGTGAAAGCTATTGAAGAGTTTCCAGATACAGATTGGCACTGGGGATATTCAAGTGAGGAAGCTGTGGGCAGAAGTATAAATTAGAAAGCACATTCATGTGAGCATGTCTAAATGTTAGTCATCATTATATGTAATTATCAGGATTGGTGGGATCCAAATTGGGTTCATTTTTAAAAAAAGCAGCAACAATACTCATTTGTAAAGTACTGTTTTTTCAAAGTGAAGAAAGGTTGGAAAAGGCAGGTTGTTAAACACCTTCCTGATGACCTTGTGCTTTTTGAGATTCCTTACAAAATCAGGGGGCTTATTCCAGAGTACAGACCCCGTAGGGAAGGCGTATCCTCGTGCTCTACTCAGAGTTTTAGCACAAGATCTCAGAGCTCTAACTGGCTAGTATGGGGGAATCTGGCTTATGATACAGCATACAAACATTGATTTTGGACCAGTGTCAGGATTTTGAACTAAATTTGCCTGTTAAATGGTATGTGATGCAGCGTGAACCTAAACAAAATTTTTATTCACATATACTTACATCATTTCGTAATACTCAATCTATTTCCTCTCTGGGCCCACTATCAATCTAAAATTACAAACCATTAGATCCTCCGATGAATCTTATGTGAGCTAACAGGGACTTGGATATTAAGATAACATGGGGAAAATCCTTATGAGGACCTGGAATAAGAAGATGCCAAATTCATACAGACACATAAACAATTCCTCTATTAACCCACGTTGATAAAATTCTCGACGAGATTTCACACCAAGAATGACTCAAAAGTATAACATTGCTCATGTATATTGTTTATCTAGGCCTCAGTTTGAATGGTCAAGAAACACAAATCACATTTAAGTTTTCTGGTTATAAAAATCGTTTAGTGCAAATAGTCACACAATATCATACAGTTTCAGTAAATAGACATTTGCTAATCACCTAGGGAATAAGAGAGAGAGAACATAGGAAAATTGTTGCTGAATGAGAAAAGGACCTATTGTTCATAAGCATGAAAAGAAACTCACTGAAGAGTCCTCCTATCGTCTGAAATTGTTACTTCAGCTTCAGCTAGATTCTGCTTTTCTGAAAGAGGAAAAAAAACATTCGAGCCCTACATGAAAATGTATTAAAATCATTGCCACGTTAAGATTAATATAAAACATACATTAACATGAATAATTCTGTTTTCTTAATAAATTAACATGAATAATTCAGTTTTCTTAATAAATTAACTCATTATTCTTCTCTCCAAAGGTTACATGTCAATATTAGGCACTACTAAAAGAAATACTTCACACGTTTTATTTTTCAAACCGATTAATATGCGTTTCACTTTTGATATTCAAGTTAGTATTTCACATATTATTAATGTATTGCAGCAAAACCTTTACTATTAAGCAACTTTCAACTAGACCTTTTCATCGTTTTTCATGTGATTCACTATGTAAGACTTATTTTCATTTGTCATGTTAGATAATCAGCGGCACATTTTCTTAGTTGACCACGTTTTATTTCTTAAACGTGTGACTACAATCCATAAGCATATAAATGTTTCTCTTCTCTCTTTATTTACATGTTTCACATTTTTAAGTTTCAGGACATGTCTGCATGCTTTTACAATGCAGCAATAGATCTCATGTTTTTCGTCATGATTCTATTTTGCACTTTTTGTTAAAATTGTTGTAGTGAATCACATCTAATAGTGAAAATTGATCATAGAGGTAAGTAACAGTCTTTGAACTTTTACGCTCCATCATATCCAAGCACTGCCTTGACTGTGAGTAAAACATGAATACAGTTAAGGATATTGACAGCCCTTTTTACAGCAGAGTTTTACAAGGACTGTATGGTGCAGATATTACGTTTTGAAAAACCATCAATCAAGTCATCACAGTAATCATTTATTGCCAGAACCTGTGACCCAACTATTGGGGATGTTTAGCCTAAGGTACAATTATATTAGTTTTGCTCTCATTCACATCCTCTCAAAACTACACACATAATTTTAACATACTCGTTTACCTCTATATTGAGGTATGTGGATTTTATCACAACTTTCCATTTTGAGGTGGATTCTGTCCCACACTAACAGAAACTCATTCGTGCTCTCAATTTATACCCAGATGCCCTTCAACCATTACTTTTAAAGGTCTTAATAATTATTCCCAAATCCTGTCCTATGTCTTTGAGTAGAGTAAACACTACTTCTGTGTCGTAGGGGGCAAACTGTCTCTGGTGGTTTATATTGTAACAAAATTTCCGGTGCTTTATGTAATTAAGAGTGATCTTGAAATTAGGTGAAATGTTCGAAGGCCATTTTACTGTCTAATATTATCTACTAGCAAGTTAAGGGGGAGAACAATAGCTGCCTCCAATCCTCGAGGACCCATCTAGCCTAGAGAGGCAATAAATATCTACTACTAATGGTCAGAGCTCAGAAGGGTCCCCAATTTATTATTGTGCACTCCCACACTGCGAGCTCTCAGTATGTATTTCTCAAGAAAAGTTTTGCAAATGTACATTCTGCACTTTAAAACCTCTTACCTACCCCCCTTTACTTTTTCTATCATACAGTTCAGAGGGCCAACTGACTCCATTAGCAGATGCCACAGTTGTATCTTGGTAAAAAAAAAAAAAAAAGACAAAAAAACTTTCACCAACTAACTAATCGTAGTATGTTCAGTATCTAACCTCAATATCAAACAGCCTAGATTGTGAAGTCAGTTTCTGTCTTTGCCAGACCACTATCCGTTTGTTAGAGTAAGGGTCACTTATTGGAAGCTTGTGCACAGGAATCATTTGACACTTTAGAGGTCAAATGTCCAAAAGCAGTATCCAACTCTGTGGCAGGGTTATATGCAATATGATCCAAGACCAGGACTCATCGGTCAAGAGGTTTATATAAACCCGTTAGTTTAGGGCTGGATATGTTTGAATGCAACAAACCTATACCCTTATCTGCAACCACTAGTGTTCATGGCTCTGCGGATCTCAAGTAGGAACCGACCAATCTCGGTCATTCCTCTTTTCTATTTCTCTCTCTAGCTATCTTACATCATATTCTACTACAGTAATGTGATTATCAAGAACCCTCAACAACATGGAACAGTGTGTTGCATTGTGATTACAGGACATAGGCGCAATGTGCTTTTATTCCAGGGGACAAATGAGAGTGGCTACTTTCTGCAAAGCTATCCAGCTGTCCACTCATTAGGGCTATAGGCAGTGCCTTAATGGGCAGGTACTTGCAGGTACTGAGTACCGGCACTTCTTATTTGTATCACTGAGTACCAGCACTTCTCTACTGCCAGGTGTAGAGAGCCACTCGGGCTCTCCCATACATTGTATCCCAAAACGCACGCACGCACACATACCCCGGGGCGGGCTCGCACCGGGGTATAAATAAACAATGAGGAAGACCGCTCGGGGTCTTTCCAGCTAACCAGCTAACTGTGTCTGTGTCCATTATTATAAGCCCTTCATCCACATGTTGGGCCTAGCCCCTACACGCTACACTGGCGATGAGGCCGGCCTACCTGCACGCGTGCCGGACTGCCTCTGTCGGTGCCGCCGCTGTGTGCCTGCTTCCTGCCGCGGAGCCCACCCGCGTTTGCTGCCGTCCTGACCCGGCTCCCGAGGCCCGCCCACGCGCCTCCCCGGAGGGAGCGCCTTCAGCCGGCGGGACTCGTTGAGGAGCCTGGGTGCTTCCAGTTGAGAACTGCGGGTGAGTCTGACTGTGCCCCGCCAGCGCGACACCCCCGCGTGTCCTTCCCTCCTCCCTCAGGCAGCGCCGAAGCGGAGTGCCTCCCGGAGGAAGAATTCAGCGCGACTCGCGCAGCGGCACCACGTGGTCTCGGCGAGGCCCAGGACCAGCCCCCAGCCTTCGCCGCAGCTGCGAGCGTAGCGAACGCTCACGAAGGCCCATGCCACACCCCCAGCCGTGCATTCAGCGCTCACGGCCCAGCGTAAGGAACACAAGAGAAAAAAAAAACAAGCACAAGCACAGTCAAACGGCCCCAGCTCTTACACTGAGAGTCAGCCAGACAGCGCTAGGGCCCCGACCTTTGCACGCAAGGCCCAGAAAGGAAGGAGGCACCTTCACACCTGCTGCAGAGAAGGGGGAGAGAGAAAAAAAAAAGAACACAAACAAGCACAAGTCAAGCCAAGCAGAAGTGCGGTCAAATTCATCGCCCTGAAGGAAACAAGGAGCTGTGTAAGAGTCCTCACGTCACAACAGGGTCAGAAGCTCCACCACACAGGGACACACCGGAAAGCACCAGAAGAGCTAAAAGAGGACTGAACAATGTCAGTAACAGCGCCGGGAGCGGGCCAAGATGGGGCAGGCCAGAACCCACCTCCAGCGGTCGCACCCCCACCAGTGATAGTCGCGCCGCAGCCACAGGCCCAACTCCAAGCCGGAGTCCCCCCGCAGGCGACACCCACCCACTTACACTCTGGCGCAGCACCCATTCCCCCCTTTAGTGAGGCGGCAGACCCTGCAACGGCGGCGCTGAGATGGAAGGCGTGGGTTGGGAGGCTAAACCTATACTTCAAAGGCCCCAGGGAGACGGATGGAACTGTGAAAAGGTCGCTCCTCAACCTGTACGGTGGGCCAGAGATTTATGAACTGTTCGAGTCACTCCCCAACACGGGACCCAAGCATGACTACGACGCTGCGGTCGCAGCATTGAATGCGCACTTTGATCCCCAACTCAATAATGACTTTGAAAAATTTAAATTCAAACGAGCCTGGCAAACTGAGTCGGAGTCTGTCGATATGTACTACGCTAGGCTCCGCCGACTTGCGAGCACCTGCCCATTTACCAACCCACGGGGAGGAAATCAGAGACCAGATCATAGTGGGCTGCAAGTTGAAACTGCTGAGAAAGCTCATTCTCCGCCAACCGGGCATATCGCTAGATGAAATACTGATCCTAGCCAGGTCACATGAGCTATCTGATGCGAGGGCGGAGGAGATGGAAGCTGCGCTACGCACACAGGTGATCGCCCCGGCTACCGCGAGGACGACACAGATTAAGGACGAGAGAGTTGACGCAATCCAGAGAAGATTCCCGGCCACTCGCCCACGAAGTGCCCCGTCCAGAGGAAATCAGTGCGGGTACTGTGGTGAAGACCATCCAGCAACGGCCACATGTGGCGCGAAAGGGAAGACGTGCCTTAAATGCGGGCGTCTGAACCACTTCGCCGCAGTCTGTAGGGGAGGAAAATTCAAGCCAGCTGGTCCGAGAGCCAGGGCAGTGACGCAGCGCATCCGACAGCTGTCGCTCGACCACGAACCACCCCCCCTGACCACCAGGCTCAAGAAAGACGACCGAGATATGAAGACGATGAGGACGATGAGGTGTACGTTGTCTCCTACGTAAGCAGAGCATCCACCAGGAGAAGGCCGCCGCCCATGTGCTCAATAGCGGTAGAAGGCACCGAAATTAAAGCCCTGATAGACACGGGGGCGTCCGTGAATGTCATGGATTCCAATCAATATGAGAAGATGTCTCCCAAGCCCCCGCTGGCACATTCCACTGCGAGGATATACACCTATTGAGGCACTGAACCACTACCACTAAGAGGGGTGATCCAAAAGACCGTCGTCAATGGCGAGTATTCCACTGAAACATGGTTCCACATCACCAAGGGGAAGAAAGGCACCCTTCTGAGCTGCCACACGGCAGAGGACCTTGGCCTGGTGTTCTTTGCCAATCAGGTGCATCACGCGCGTGCAGACTTCATGCTGAAGGATTTCCCTGAGTTGTTTCAGGGCCTAGGAAAACTCAAAGGACCGAAATTCAAGCTGCACATAGACACGTCCGTACGGCCGGTAGCACTCCGGCACAGGAGAGTGCCCTTCAACTTAAGGCCACAAGTCGAAGAGGAACTCCGGAAACTGGAAGACCTTGGCTTCATCGAAAAGGTGTAGGCCCGACACCCTGGGTTTCCCCATTGGTAGTCGCACCAAAGCCAAAGCAACCTGGGGCGATCAGGTTATGCGTGGACATGAGGCTGCCTAACGCAGCCGTTAAACGAGAATGACACTTCACTCCTACCATGGATGATATAGTGGCCGATCTGATAGGGGCGAAATGGTTCTCAAAACTAGACCTCAATTCGGGATACCACCAGCTCGAGTTGGAACCAGCTAGCAGGTATATCACCACCTTCTCGACCCATGTAGGACGCTACAAACGGCTAAGCTTTGGCGTCTCCTCCGCTGCGGAGGTGTTCCAAAACGCCATACGAGAAGTACTATCCGGACTGAGTGGAGTAATCAACCTCAGTGACGATATACTAGTCTACTCAGCAACCCTTGAAGAGCACCATGCCCACCTGAGGGCCACCCTCCAAAGACTCGTGGACAGCGGACTGACCCTACACCGGTCGAAATGCTCCTTTTACCAAGAGTCGATAGACTTCTTTGGCTACACCTTCACGTGGGAAGGTCTGAAAGTGGATCCCAAGAAGGCAGAGGCGATCAAGGCAGCGAGCACCCTAAGAAACACCACCGAGGTGTGCAGTTTCCTAGGCATGGCCACCTACAGCGGTCGGTTTATACCTAACTTGGCCGCACTTGCAGAACCCCTCAGAGCCCTCACACGAATAGACCATAAGTGGGAATGGACAGTAACCACCAACAAGGCATTTCAAAACATCAAAGCCAGCCTCCTCGACGACACCGTAATGGCATACTTCCAACCCCGACGCAGGACAGAACTGATCGTCGATGCCAGCCCAGTGGGCCTGGGAGCGGTGCTCCTGCAGGAATATGGACCAGAAGAGTGGAAACCAGTCGCATATGCCAGCAAGGCGCTGTCGGACACTGAGACCAGGTATGCACAGATCGAAAGAGAAGCCCTGGCCATAAAATGGGCATGTCAGCATTTCCATCTTTATCTGTGCGGGCAGGAGTTCACCGTGGTGACGGACCACAAGCCGCTGCTGCCACTGTTCGCAGGGTCATCCAGGCCCGCACCCCCACGCATCGAGCGCTGGGCAGTCCAGCTACAGAGTTACAACTTCAGGATTGTGTTCAGACCTGGGGCGCACAACCCGGCGGACTATCTGTCCCGCCACCCCGATGTTGTCAGCCAATATCCACCAAGAGAAGAAGGCGTGGAAGCTGAAGAGTTTATCCACATGATCTCGCTGGCCGCGTGCCCAGAAAATATGTCACTGAAGGAAATTGGGGAAGCAACCGCCACAGACGAGACGCTAGTGAGAGTTTGCCAGGCTCTGGAGGGAAACCGCTGGGCCCACTTCCTTGATGGAGCGCCGAGCCTTCGGCTGGAGGTGAGCCAAGCGCAGCAACAACTGTGGCAAATCCGTAGTAAGCTGAGCGTGGGCGATGAAGGAGTCATCCTCAGAGGACATCTCATCGTCATGCCTGAGAGTCTCCAACAGAGAGCGCTAGCTCTGGCACACGTAGGCCATCAAGGTATGGCCAAGACAAAAGCACGTCTAAGGAGCAAAGTATGGTTCCCCGCCATGGACAGCCAAGTGGACGCTATGGTACGCTCTTGCCATGCCTGTACAATCACAGGCAGTGATCCGACCCCGGCACCAGTGATCACGGAGGATGCACCCCAGACGCCCTGGACACACCTCAGCATAGACTTTGGGAGCTTCCCCGATGGCAGACACATGTTGGTCCTTGTCGATTCGTTCTCAAAGTTTCCGATAGTGGAGGTTATATCTTCAACTGCATTTCCACAAGTCAAAAAAGTGCTGAGTCGCGTCTTTGCAACCATGAGACTCCAGGATGAAATCAAGTCCGACAATGGGCCTCCCTTTCAAGGGAGTGAATTTCAGAATTACCTCGAGAGCCTCCGGATCAAGCATAGGAAAATCACCCCGCTGTGGCCCCAGGCAAACGGGGAAGTCGAAAGACTGATGAGGACACTCAACCGAGCACTGAGGATCGCGGTGGACAGTGGGGAGGATCCGGAAATAGCCCTAGATTAATTTCTAGGAGCCTACCGACAGACGCCTCACAGCACTACCAAATGTGCTCCCGCCCATGTGTTATTCAAAAGAGCACCCCGTGACAGCATCCCGACAGACAGCACCTGGGCGCCGGAAGAAAGAGATGCTGCAACCATTCAAGCTCGGAGGCGAAACACCAACCTGAAGGCGAGCGAGCATCGTCACGCAAAGGAGCCCACTCTGAAGGAAGGTGACATTGTCGTAGTGAGAGATCGCCACCCAGGATGGAAATTCCGCACGCCCTACGAGTCGGAGGTGTGGATCGTGGACAAGGTCCAAGGAACAATGGTGACTGCAAAGCGAAATGGACAAGTGGTGACCCGTAATGTGTCATGCTTTAAGAAAATAAGTGAGGCAGCTGGAGACCACCACACCGAGGAAGGTCAGGAGGCAGTAGATGATGGAGGTCTAGATCTAGGAGGGTCATTGCCAGGGTCACCCACAACCAGGCAAAGAGGGGAGAGTCCACCAAAAATGACACCGCAGAACCTCACCGCCGAGAACAACCGACCCTGGGCGGCCCTCAGCGGCGAGAATGCAGGGACAACCCCGGCTGGGGTTGCGGGGCGCCGTATGCCCGGAACCAACGTTACAATCTGAGGCCCAACCCGAGACCCAACCAACATCTGAGAGACTTTGCCTGGACATCTCCGTGAATCAAAAAAAAACGCTTGAGTGCTGCAAGAACAGAACTAAATTGAAGGAGGGATGTAGAGAGCCACTCGGGCTCTCCTATACATTGTATCCCAAAACGCACGCATGCACGCATACCCCGGGGCGGGCTCGCACCGGGGTATAAATAAACAATGCGGAAGACCGCTCGGGGTCTTTCCGGCTAACCAGCTAACTGTGTCTGTGTACATTATTATAAGCCCTTCATCCACGTGTTGGGCCTAGCCCCTACACGCTACACCATGGAGCATGCCAGTACTCATGAAAGGGTAGGGCATTGGCCTCTAGTGGTGGTGTTCTGTCTCTTTGACAGCCAAAGCACTTCTGCAGCCCTGAGCGGACCCACCCTGAACTATTCAGGGTGGGCTCATATGCATGATATCCGGGTGTTCACCATCAGGCTGTCAAGCCCAGTGACAGCGCAATGAAGAAAGCCATGGGAGGTAATGAGGTCAAAAGGGATTTATTCCCACCTGATTCCTTTGTGTAAATGTCTGTTTGTTTCTTTGCCTGCTTGTCTGCGCTTGTTTTTGTGTGAGAGAAAAGTGAAATACATATTACAAAATAAGGAAATGTTAAAATATCACTGTTCAGCTTTCGTTTTGTATAACAAGTTAACCTGGTTTATAGAAACGTATTTCTCATGTTTTGGGATGTGCTGCAACTAGTATAGAAGTCAGTACGCATTGGCATGGCTTGCCTTTAGCCCTGCCCACTTGCCACATTTAGATGAATACCTGCACTATTTCTTTCCCATTTAAACCACTAAGCTATAGGACGAGTTTCACGAAAGTGCGGCTCAAAAAGTCACATAATGGCTTGAAAAGTACAAGGCTAGCAGGGGTCATGAGAACTGGCCCAAGCCTCAGTCAAAGGGAAGGCAATCCCGCCCTGACAGAGGAATGGTTAAACCAGCCACGAAGCTGCAAGGTGAGGCTGAGTGCACAGCCGCATCAGCATTATATGCCAGAAAGAGCTGTCCAACAAGAGGTATTCGCTGAGTGAGACAGCAGATGCATCAATTGCACATTGCAGAGCGCAGACCCTTCAGAGGAAGGGGATAATGGTTTACCATCGCAGATCAGCTGATGACTCGTAACTTTTGTTTTTTTCAGTTCTGCCTATGAGGTTGAGACTGGTCACCTGGCTGAATCATGAAGATGGGGGGGTCACACTTGCTTAAGTTGTCGAGAAGAGGGTTATTAGCTTCACTGTTATTTGCTCCTTCTTGCAATGTCTGCTAATCATAAGGTGGCGGGTCGGGGAGGTGATTTCCCCTTGCATTTCCTCAATGTTTATATATTGCCTATTCATATGCTTTGAGTGAAACGCTATAGCGTATCTGCCGTGGGGCTTGTGAGTTGCAGTTTGTTTTAATTGATTAATGGTCACTGAATTGCACATATTCAGTGTTACATGGGGAACCACTTTTAGGATACTCTGAGAGGGACACAGTACTACATTACCTCAAAATCGGCCCAACTGGGACCACCTCCTCTGTGTCAAGTCAAGTCAAGTCAAGTCAAAAAATTACTTTATTTGGTATTTCACAACCATAAAGTATACATATCCAAAAAACAATTTAAAAGTAACACACACTTAAAAGTTCCTTTAGTTAAAAATGACTTGTCTCGGTTTTCATTTACAACTAACCCAGTCATTATCGAGGGTCTGATTCTGCTTTTTGAAGCTTTGTCTCTACAGAATTCATAAACTTTACCCCGCGGCATATCAAAATGTTTGAACCTGCTCCCATCCAGCTGGTCACAGCTTGCCTGCAGGTACGGATCTGTAGCATATTAAAAATTGGTTTCAGTAAAATTTTCCTTTCTTCTTTAGAAGACTCGCATGTGCACAGGAGGTGACTCAAGGTCTCACTGTGATAATCACATAATCTACATCTTCGTTCCTGGTGAGTGACCTTCCATGACGGAATCAAGTCTTTTGAGATATGGTTTCCCATTCTGAAGGCCATGAATTTTGTTTTTAGTGACAGCCGGAAGTGCGCAGTGAGATAAGGTTGAGGTTTTAGTCGTTTATACGAATTTAGAATGGTCCATGCGTGTCGACGTTTGGCCAAAGTCTTTTTATCCTCTACAAGCGATAAAGCTTTTGCGTTTAGATTGCAAATTTTTTTAAAGGACGTTGTTTCCGGTGGGTTATTCCAGATCTCCACTATTTTTAGGGTGTCTAGTGAGGCTCTCAGGTCATAGCCCCATGAGTCGGGTTCCTGTTGGTCATATTGTTTTTTAATTTCTTGCCAACATAAGTTGTTTAAAGATCCAGTTTCCGATAATCTCAATTTCCAGCACCATTTCACTAGAGCTGCTTTCCTCTGGTAGATTTGATTTTGTAGACCAAATTCTGGCCTTATTTGGGCAGGGGCTGCTCCTTTGTATATGTGAAAGACAGTTTTATATATTCTTGTCTGGTGTGCGTTTAGGATAGCTGCTTCTTTCCCATGCCATATTTCCAGTCCATATGAGAGGGATGGTAAGACTTGGGCTGTCATTACTTTTAACAGGTGGTCATATGATGGACATTGCAATTTCTTTTGCAAAACCTTGTAAGCAAAGCTCAGTGCTTGGGCCTTTGCGGTAATTGTTCTTTTATGATCTGTGAGGGACATGTTTTTACTTATTGTAACCCCCAAGATTTTTATAAGCAGTTGTTTCCTCAATGGGTTTTCCTTTTGTTTGCCAAGTGAAGGATTTTCCACCGGTGCCCGTCAATCTCACCACCTTTGTTTTTTTGATGTTTATTTCCAAACCTTCTCTCTCGAAATAGTCAGTTAGTTCCGATATTACTCTTTGTAGGCCTATTGGGGTTTGGCTTAAACCTCCTCTGTGGAAAACTCATCAAGTTTAAGGTCTACTCCACGACCAAGTGGAACAACTACCGGTTCCTCGCATGGTAGGTCAAGGGAATGGGTAAGATATAAACTCCATAATTATTTGAGGCGGAGTGGTCCACCCGGCCTTCCTCCGGGAGGCCCACTTAACTATGGACGTTGCAGACCCTTTATGACGACGATGGAGAGGCCACTGGCTGCTCTGCCTCCTCCAGGGGAACCCTGGTATGGGTGAGAGAGGGAATGTCCTATGAAACTGTCCCAACGGAGGGGCAATTTATGCTAGTCTATGCCAGGTATGAAATTGTACTTGGTAGCCTATACACTTCTTATGCTGAACAAATAAGATGCTTTGAATCCGTCTCAAATAGGCTGGCTCACTGGCCTGAAATTCCAATCATACTTGAGAACTCAATGTTCAGTTAGATACATCTTTACTCCCATTGGCAGGCACAGAACCCGCTAAGGAGGCTCTGGTATTTGCAAGGTGGGTGCGAGACTGTGGAAGGACTAATATTTAGAGCACACCCCCAAAACAATAGATTCCTGGGCACTCACACCATCGCAACAGCATACAAAGACTTGGGGCAGACGCTTTCAGCCTACGGTGGAGGGGGTGTGGGGCTGGTCACATTGATACCAACATAGCAAATCCAAACTGTTATGCTTGAAGACCCTGTGTTCAAAAACTGGACAACATGATACAAAATTACTTTAGGGAAACCAAGGGCACAGACGCTGACCCAAATAGGGAATCAAGGGTTATTTAAGGTGGTGGTAAAGGGACACTGTATTTCCACAATTATTACCAGGATAAGATGCATTTCAAGCACCCTGAACTTGATCTTAATGAGTCTCATTGTAGTCTTGAATTGAGGTGCTGATTTAGCAAAATAAAACCATGTGTTACATAACTTTAGAGAACAATATGTAGAGTTATTGGACCAGCTGCAATGCCTTGACTACAGGACTTAGCTAGTTTGTAGGCATGCAAAAGTGGAGAGGTCTAGACCCCTACTGGTGTGGCTTATTAGGCCACAAAGTGAGGGTAACTCTATTACGAAGACTTTGCCTCCCCTACCAGACTCTGTATCAGGCCAGTGAGGAAACTGGTGTGGGGGTGTGTTTTAGTTTTTATTTTAGTTTAAGATGACTTACTGCTAAGATGGCTCCCTGGCGATACAGTAGCTAGGTAGTCGCTACCACACAATAGCTGCACCGGCTCTCTTAGCTAAGGCAAGATGACAGGTGGTTGGAATACTCATCAAATGTTATCACACATGCGACAATATATTAGCATGCTAACTTGCACTCCACAGCCTGGGAGTGTGAACGTCTACCTCCCACCACAAGAGAGGTGGTGGTGTTCCCATCCCGAAACAACACACCGATACAACTGACAGGACTTATTACAGTCTGCTATCAATGATGAAGGTTGACTAAAAGTTCCTTAATCTTCACAACAGTGTGATTTTATCCGCATTAGAACATCTCTTTCAGGGTGATGAATGAAGCCCCAGGTTATGTTTACTAAAGGGCTATCGTTCTGGTAGTTGAACTAGATAAGAAGTTTGACACTCCGGGTTTGTCTTTTCTGATAGTGTTACTCAGACATTTTAACCTGGGGGGGGGCCTAGATTAAGTGGATATGCTTATTCATCACAGCTCAAATTAATTTCACAGAGCGACTCCATCAAAAGAGTAACACGCAAATGCAATAGGTCTGGCTTATGCAAGTGCCTTTTGTTTCACTGATGGGTTTAGGCACTCAGTAAGTCATCATACATGTATGATGTCTCATCTTTCCATTCATCCATCTACCAACTCTTTCTTGCTTCCACCCTCTGACCGAACCACGCAAAATAAACACACAAACTCAACAATATATTCAGGATAAGTTAAAAGAACACATGTAGAAGAAAAAAACATGTTGCTGTCTATATACTATGGGCATATGCTTTCAATAACTGAACTAAACATAGCAATGGGTGTGCATCTTGCAGAGGTATTGTAGATAGTCTGTTGTCTTGGAGTTCCAGCATGGCCACCACATTTAGAGCCAATGTGTTGGCCATCTCAGAATGGAAAACAAGGATACAGTATGACAGCAGTATTCCAGAATTTTCTCCTGGTTCAGAAAAAGTGACCACAAGGGATTTTGCACCCAGCCATTGAAATGAGCAGAAAACATGTGACCAATTAGCACCTCCTGGAGAGCTGTAGTATCATCATAAATATTAAAATAAAAGGAGGAGACTTAAATAAATGAAAGCGAAACTACAAAAGGAGAAAATTCAAAACAAAAGACCTGGTGGCCAACCAGACCTGACGCATACTCTTTTTCAGATGAATGTACACATGTGATCAGAAAATGCCATCATGCAGAGGGCAAAAGTGCCAATGACTGATATGGACGGAACATCCAGTACATGCCATGTATGGAAGCAGTCTAAGTGACACTCAAACATACTAGTGGCAGAACAGCTGAACCATATAGGGTGGGTGGGTTTATGTATATATATGTATGTGTTATTTAATGATTTTCTTGGTTGCAAGACCGGTACGAAGTGATTCTGGCAAGAATTATTGCAGTGCACATCTATTTCCCCTTGTGTTTGTCTGACGAGGTACCCAACCCAAATAAAAAACCTTCCCTTTAAAGGCAATATGTGACATTTAATTTACCAAGCTACATACCTTTCCATTTAATACAAAGAAATAGCAAACCACCCATAAATGTGTGAGAGGAAACTAAATCTGAAGACATGTCACTGCAGACATCAGTAGAGTGTGTCAAAGAGTTATACGCGGTGAAAGAGCAGTGTAGGCTCAAAGTGATGCAACACAGGAGAAGAGTTCACTAGGAAATAGAGCGCATGATTAGTAAGGTCTTAGTTAAAGGAAAACCCGTGTTTGTACGCCTAAAGGAATTTATGGTCACTACAAGCATGTACTCTGCATTCTCAGCAAATTGAAACCATGATTGAAGAATACGAGCTGGAGATCGAGTTAGCCAAGGGTACACAGAATCCGATGAGAAGTCTTGGGAGTAGAGCAATAAAACACACATGCATATGTTTGTTAAGCATTGCGTGTATTACAAGATAGAATTTGTAGAGGAAAAGATCAGGAGTTTAAAGACACAGGTGATGTGATGTTTTCTAACTAATAAGCAATTGTTGAGTATTTGACCTCTTGTAAGAGACATTGTGTGACTATTTAAAAGGCTGCCAGTGAGTAGGCATTTGGGCCAGTCTACCTGTGTGGAGTTAGCTACTCTCCCTGCCGACACAGTAAACCTGCTTTTACCTTGCCAAGAGGAGTCCTGTTCTTTTATGAGAGTTTCCCTGCAAAATTTTACGAGCCAGCCAGGAGTCCCATTTGCCCTCAACCACCTGCCCCCGGTGCATAGATCACTGCGCATCTTTGATGAGGTAAGCAGACACAGTGTTGCCTAACGTTCTGCCTAATCACAGGAACAGGTAGGTCCCAGAAATTGCAGCCTTTCAGGTGAGTACAATGCAGACTTTGTTCCATGTTTTGTATATTGTACGACTGGTCTCTTCGGCAATGGTAAATGTAGATATAATGTAAATAAGGGTATCTCATGCAAGGTTGTGTACAAGTTTTGCACAATATTAAGTTAAGGCGCTACATAGTCAGTAAGGTATTTATCCCAATATAAAGTTGCAAGTGGTCAATGTGGGTGGTTTGAAATTGAGAGTCCAATATGTGTTCCAATATTTTGACAGAGGGACGGCGGAAAGGCTGATATCGCTAAACTTTACCTCCAAGTATAATCTGAACACTTGAATTACTGTCCTGGACGCATGGTTTGAAGGTTATTCTCTATTGAGTGCAGAGGAAAGTGGCAAGTTGCTACCAACATAGTATACAGTTTGGAGTCAAATAATTGTGATTAACCTAGAAATAGTTGAAGTTTTTATATTTTTAAAATATGTTGATGAATGTGTGTGCTAGTAAATAGAAATGTGGCCCCGGAGTGATATTGTATAATGTTGTTGTGATGTTTGTTTAACATATGACTGGAAAGACAAATTGACAGATTTTTTTTTGTGTGTGAGGATTAGTGTAAGAAATTAAAAAGAAGAAATATTGAGTAGACAGAAAAATGAGATTATAAAACTGCTAGGAATACTGGGGACCGCAGAGACTCCCTTAGAACACAAGCAAAAGACCTTTCCATGTGATCAGGAAAGGTTACAAAAACACTGTAGGGAATGGTTTAAAGCCACTCGGAAGCACACGTATCCCTAGTCAAAGGAAAGGACATTTGCGGTCAAAATATTAGAGCACATTGTTACACATCTTAAGAGTAGATATGCAGGAGCTAAATTTCAGAAGCGAGAATCCACCTTAGCCTTATGGTGTGTCTTTTGTGAAATGTCTAAGGACTCCTCAAATGCTAACACATCTGGTATCCCTTCTGCTCTCCCTCCTCCATATGATTCTATGAATACTTCCCCAAAGGTAGCTGCTATTTATCCATTAGCGCAGCTATAGGAAGTCGCAGAGGTTTTGAGAATCCTGAGGTTGAGATCCCACCACAATCTCTAAAGGGACACCCTGAAGTTGCCCCACAGAACAAACAAGGCAACAAGAATGGATGGGTGACTCAGTTTTCAGTACAGTTAGAAGCACAGTTTACACTGCATTTATATCCAGCCTGTGACCAGGAGGGTAGAGGTGAAGAGCAGGGTCCAGAAGACAGTGACGATCAGTGGCTTGTTTTATCAGCCACATTGCACTTGTTATAGAAGAGAGATATAACAGAAAGAATAGTTAAAGAGCGAATGCCTTCTCCACAACAGAGAGAGGTAGATGACGCTAGGTGAAATGATGACTATAGACATGGCGGTTAGTATGGCTCGATGGCCAGTATCACAAGAAAGAGATTACAATTTTAGGAGGACTGAAGATAATTCACCACCTTAGCAGATGGTGAATGTAATAATTTCACCAGTGTGTTCAGAAATGGTTATCACGAAGTGAGAATAGAAGAGATGCGAGGGAATCAAGGAGAGAAGGATGTTGTGATAATTGGTCAGGTCAGATTCAGGAACGTTTTCGGAGGATAGCAAATAAAGTTCAGTCAATAGATAGGCATTTAGACAGCATGGGTGAAATACTTAGATCTCCAAAGACTGAGCACCCGATGTATGATACTAGCACTCAAAAAAGCCCCTTATCAATTTTGATCAAACAAAAGAAGCGATGAGATGGTCTAATTACACCAACCCTAGAGAAGTTGAGCAGGACATATTCTCAAGAACTATGAGACCCTGAGCAACAGAGCTTGAGTCGCTGCGGTTTCAGGAAACACATGGCCAGCCAGATCCCAGGATGGGATCTTGTGAAGCTATAGGAGGACTGACACTACATTATAGACTAGTGTAGAAGAGGAACATTTAATCAGTTCTGTGTGACACTGATCTCACCCCTAGTGAGATAGTCGCCAAAGGGGAAAAGATGAGTCCAAGGCCACGGGAAGTGTCTTTCGATTTACGTGACATGTCAAATACGGAGGATTGCATTATTTATGGTGAGGAAGATTCAGACTTGGATTATCCCTACATGCACAAATGTTTGTGCATGTGGCAAAAATATGCTAGACAGCACAACCACCAGCATTCTGTTACTCCCATATATCAGATGCCCCTGATACGTAAGGGACCTGGGGCACCTCAATATGTTCCTTGGCAACAAATGGACACAGAGAATCTTAAATAATTGTTACCGCCTGTTGGAAATGGCCCTTTTTGCAGGATTATCCCCAAATTTTTGCTTATTCCTCCTATTTTTTCCTGACCTGCTGTTGTTGGCTTTTGGACTCTGGGCATTTTACCACTGCTAATCAGTGCTAAAGTGCTTATGCTCTCTGTATACATTTCGTTTACGGATTGGAGATTCCCTGATTTGTATATTTGATTTACTGGTAAGCCCCTAGTAATGTGCACTACGTGACAGGGCTTGTAAGTCAAATGCTACTAGTGGGCCTGCAACACTGCTTGTGCCATCCACGTGAGTAGCCCTGAAAAGGTATCTCAGACCTGTCGCTGCAGTGTCTGTGTGCAGTTTTAAACTGCCATGGCGACCTGCACCCACTTGCCAGGCCCCAACCTTCCCTTTTCTGACATATTAGTCACCCAAGGTAGACCGAAGGTACCCCTGTGGGCAGGGTGCAGTATATGTGAAAGCAGTGCTTAATTTGTAAAATATTAAGTCCAGGTGCTCAAAGTTTTGTAGGACGCCACACCCACTTCCCTGGCTTCACCCACTTCCTTCACTGGCTCCAGCTCCAGTCTACTGGCTCCACCGAAATCCGCAACTGGTACTGATGAAAGCTAGATGTAATTTCTACCTAGGTAATATGATGGTTGACTTGAAACACATATTGGTTTTCAAGCTCCTTGGGAAGGATATCTTAATAAAATCAAGGCAAAACCGCAAAAGAGACTGGGTGTCATGACTTTTGGAACCAAAGATAGACTCTAAAGTAATGCTGAAATGACCATGTACTTCTGTTGTATTTTGTATCTCTCCAGGATTGCTTTTCAAATAAAACCCAAACTTCTCCGGGCCAGTCATTTAGTAAAAGACAGTACCACACCTTACACACTTCTCAATTCTGTTGCTCTGAGAATTTAGGGAATTTGCCACTGATATATGTACATTTTGTTGCCAAGTGATATAGGACATAATAGAGCTCAGGGGCACAAGCCCACTATGAAGGCATCTGTCACATTAAGACTATATTGAACTCCGCTAGAAGCACAATATGCCCCTCTCTGGCATGTATACAACCTGTAACTGATTTTTGCACATCATTCAGTCCTGTATTATGTCAATATGGACAGCTAAAACCTCTGACTATCTGTATATATCAGATCTCCAAAATGTGCACAAATCATAGGCTCATGTAAAATGTTATTTCACAGATATGCCTATAGCATACAATGCAGACCCTTTGAATATGCACAGTATGTAATGCTGTGGTATCTGAAAATTACACTTTTCAGATATGCAGATGACTTAATCATTACAGCGCATATAATGGATGTCTACAAACTGGACATACCCGAGTCAGAAATGTCCACCTGTGCAGGCTTCTGTCTGGACCACACACCTTGCACTCATACAGGAACACCACTCACTCTGTACTCATACAGGCACACCACTCACTCTGCACTCATACAGGCACACTCCTCACCCTGCACACATACTACTTACCTTGCACTCATTCAGGCACACAGCACTCACCCTACACTCATGAAGGCACACTACTCATACAGGTACACCACTCACCCTGGACTCATACATGACGAAAGTGGAAAGACTTATAGCACATACAGGAATCTGAGGAATCGTGGATATACATGATCACACATTAAGTCCATTTAACACCTTTAGAGGAACACTCTCTTCCTGAGACCAGAACATTTAAGGCCAAATCAATTAATGCGCTGAACCCTCTGTGTTCCTCTTTCCAGCAGTTGGGAATAATGGCATCTCTTTAATGTAGTGGGCAATAAAGACGGGAAGCAGATCTGGACACTTCTAGGGGCCATTCCTGCCTTTAAAGCATCTGTACAGAGTAATTATGCAGTTGAAATATGCACACTAAACACAGGAGAGTGGGCATTTTTGTTAACTGCAAAAGGTGGTTTCCCTCATTGATACGCAAGTAAAATACCCGATACAAAATTGCATATGCCTTATTGTAATGCAAACTTCTCTCTACATGTGCAGGGAAGCCAGGAGAATTGTTAGATGGACTTCGGATGGCATCTCCATATCAAACTTACAAATGGCAACACTCTGTTTACAGCATTTATGCTGTGATGTGTTAACTGCTATTTTTACATACCTAATGAAAATGTCCCACTCTCCCATGAGACAGTCAGCTGGTCAATGGAGACATGTGGGCTGGGACTGCCTCCTAGATCCAATACCCAAAGGCACACTGCAGCTCACAAGCACCAAGACGCCCCAGGACATTCGTGCACTCTATAAGTCTTTAAATCAAATCAAATCAGGGGTGGGCATTTGGCAGCACAGATACGTCTGCTATCTTACTGCTGGAGGCAACAGTGGTGATAGGAGCAACGCACACCATACCGAGTTAGAAACAAAATGTTCTGCACCCATAACTTCTCTAACGTGCGTCAACTGCCAAATACGCTGTGGGCCCCTCCTCCCACCCACCCTCTTTGAAGCAAAAGCATTCCAGGCCAGCATGGGGTTTGGGGGGTTTCGCACGTTTGACACCTAATCAACCCTGCCTCCCTTCTCTCTGGTGCTACAAGCACCCTGACACAAGATTTAATGCTGATTAGGAATCAAATACACTGGCATTGCAAAATGCAGCGCCCACCATCTTGATGACACATCACTGACTTGTGCCATCCCCTTTCACATTGCTTAAAACAAAAATGCCAATTGTGGTAGCAGTCCCCTCCAGAGTGTTACAATAAGGTCATAAGAACACAGCAAAGTCTCAAAGGAACAAACGGGAAAATCTTACAATTTCAATGGAGCAGATATAAAAAACAGCGTCCACGAAGCAACAGGCAACCGGGAAGAGCGCCAAAGGGAAATCAAAGTAAACCGAGGTGACGTGACGGGGGTGGGATAGCTGGCAACGTAGGTGTTAAGGTGCAGCTCAATAAGTTAAAGGGTCTACATTGTGAAGATTATGAAGGGGCTCTAACATACCTTGACTCTCCTCCAGCCACAAACGATTCAGCCTCCCAAGCTGTCTCTTTTCATACCAGGCCATATTACTTACTGGTAGTGGTGGCGACTCATGCTGAGAGTGGGTGATATACTTGTACAGCGTAGGGCGGCAGCTGTGATATGAAAAGCAGGTTAAACATATCCATTGCGATTTGATCGACTTTGTCTACAGAAACACAAATGTGGCTGCCCCAATACAAGTGACTCAAAACCAGCCATGCTCTAGTGTAAAAACAAACTGGATGGATGTAACACTCTGGAAGCATAAACAAAACGAACAAGGTGGCCATTTTAAACGAGAGTATTTTATCACAGTCACCAGCCAACATCTGCAATGGAACGTTTTTTTTTCTAGCAGGTATTTTCACATTTAAAAGGTTTACTCATTTTAAGAAACCAAATTCAATGTATATTCCAAAGCTTTCATAACTGGGAACATTTTTGTTCGGGCTGTAAATTGTTTCAAGTGCATTGGTGGGCACTATTAAACTTAATTCTTTTGTCTGTATTTTCAGTTAAAGTGCAGGCGGTTTATCGTCTGTGCGTTTGTTTAATTAAACATTTCTTGTGCCAGTTGGAGTCCTGAGGGAGTATGGGGAGAGTTGTCAGGAATATCGCGAGATTTTGGTGTACTGTAAAAGCTATCTCAACAGCTTGACACGGATGGAGGGGTTACGAGTTTCAGGCTACATACTGCCTGAAACAAAGCACCGGAGCCTTTCATGAAAGCTACTCAGTGGGTTTTCGTGTGTTTACTTTTGGTGGGGCAGCCGTCTGTGTAGACCCAGCCCTGAGAATGAAGTGCTGGTGCTTAGCTCCGGAAAGCACCGGCACAACATAAACACTGTGTGAAAGGAAGGACATGCCCTGGTATGTGGCATGCCCTGATAGTGAAATACTGCCAATGTCGTTTTTCACTATTGCAAGGCTATCTGTTCCCATATGATAGAATGGGAGTTTGTTTATAACATCTTTAAAACATAACTGCCCATGGGAACCAGATAGGAAAATTAAGTTTGGTATGCCTGAACTCAATGTTAAATTACATATTTTACATTCTTTGAAAATACCACTTTTAGAAAGTAGGTAGTTTCTTGCTTAGCCATCCAGAGTGCCTCTGCTAGGTTTGTGTATTGCATGTCTGGCTGTGGAATGACGGGGGCTGGGGAGGCTCAGTGGCTCCAAAGAGTCTGGATGAGTCAGGGCTGGGCTGAATAGACCTGGGCAGCATTTAGAGTAGGAGGAGGAGATTTCCTTTCACCTGAATGGGCCTGGTTTGCCTTCCACAATGCTGTCTCCACCTTCTGCCAGGAAGCTGCACCAGCGAGGACAGGATTGGTTTTGGCTGGGCACAGGGCTCTCTGCCACCAGAGAACAAATGATGTTGATGTATAAATGTTGGGGCCGGACCCCAGAACTTTAGAACCCTAGAATTCAAGAGGACCCTTTGCCAAGGAGAAGAGCAGGTGAGACTGAGGAAAAATACTGCCCCTTTGCTGTGTGGAGTTGGCCTGCAGTTGCTGTTTCAGCTAAGGAAAGGAGAAAGACTTTGCTGTGTCCCCTGCTTGAACAAGATCTCCAAGGGCCTTTGTGTGCTGGCCTCACGTTCTAAAGTCTAAGGGACACAAAGACTTCACCCCCAGCTCCCCTGAACTCTGCTGCTGAGTTCTAACCTTCCAAGAGCTGCCTGTGTCACGTTTGGACCTCTGGAGGTTGTTGCTGCTGTTTGGGAGCTGGAAGAAAGAAGAAACTTGAAGAACTGCAAAAATCAACGCATTGCTCTTCTTGCAGCTATTTTTCTGATGCATCTCCATGGCGCAAGAAGAATTAACACACATCGCAGTGCCGCTGCAAAAACCGGCGCAGCGCCTATCGCCACTGCAAGAATCAACGCAGCAAGAGATTGCAGATTAATAAAACCGACACAGCGCAGCTAAACGCCGCCGCATCAATTACAGACGCATCCCAGGTTTCTACGCATCGCACCTGTGGACAAGTTTTCCCGACGCATCACCTGCGGACCGGAACTGTCATGAAAAATCAAAGAATCACTTTCCCCAACAAACCAGATTTGACACAGCACTCTCCTACATGCAGCAGAACTGTTGCAGCACTTTCCCAAGGATTCAGGAACTGACGCACCTCCTTGTTTTCGACGCTTCGTCACTCTGCGGCCGTTTGGCCTTGTGAATTGTGACCAAACTACAGGTACTTTGTGTAAAAGTCAAGGATCCCTAGTTTTCTATGGTACAAGTTCTTGAAACCTTTTTGAAAGACATATTTTTAACTGTGTTTGTTGGATTTGTGTCGTTTTAGTCTTGTGAAGTGTAGATAAAGATATTTTATTCTTCTAAACTGGTGTGGTGTCTGTAGGAGGTTAGTATCTGCTTCTTATAGTTAACCCCACTTTTTGCTGGTGTTTCAGTTTTTCGACTTTAGTCTGACTGGGGCCATGCTAACCAGGACTCCAGCCTAGTTGCTTCCACTCAAATTGATTCCCAGTACTTTAGGTACACTCCAGATTGGATTATTGGGTACCCTTATAAGTCCCGAGTATATAGTATACTATATACCCAGGACATAGGTATCCCAGAGGCATACCAGGGGCTGAAGCATGTATTGTGCCACCCCTGGGAAGCCTTCCAAAATGACACCACAGGTCTGCTATTGCAGCCTGGGTAAGGTAGTGCATGCACCCCTTACTGAGATATAGGTTCAATATATCTCCCTATATCACTGCACACGTAAACCTATCAGTCACCCCTATGGCAGGCCTTAACAATCCTGAAGGCAGGGTGCTGGGTTTCACGTGAGAGGGTGCCCATGCATGAGCAGAGCCCCTCTGCAGCTTTCGGGACCTTGATTATGGGGTTGTTTGTAATGCAGCCAAACCATATACGCTTAAGTGCTTTATAACCTTGCAGTAAATACTAACTTTGGAATGGGTGCATAGAAATGTTTTGTTATTGGTGTCAAACACTTTGGAATCATACAACCACACCAGTAACTGTATGGAAGTATGATCCCACCCTTCTAGAGGGAGAGACATGACAGCACCGGTATACCCCGTACCAGCATCACGAAATAGATGATGCCAGCCACAGACTCGAGTCTGGCATCCTGCTGCTGGCCAAAACTCCGGTATGGGAGGCCTGGATAATAGGTTTCCTGTCACAGGGAGGTGTAACCACCTCCCAGACATGCTTTAGTGTATTGGGGCTGGGTGGGTTCACTCAAAGAGTGCTTTGAAGTCTGAACTGGGGGCACATTTGGTGTCCCTGTGCATAGCCCAGTTTAAACCTGTTGGAGGGGCTACCAGCCCCTGTTCTGGCGCAAAACTGGACAAAGGAAATGGGTGTAGCCACCACTGTTTCCTGACTCTCCCATAGGTGGGTCCCTAGAGTTTGTCCCACCCCTTCCGTTGTATTTTCTCTCGAGGTCCCTTCGCGATCCCTGGAGGCAACTTTATCTTTCCTTGGGCTTTCCTGGTTGTTCCAGATGTACCCTGAGTCCCCTGGACCTTGCTGGTCCACACCAAAGGAGATTTTCTCTTCCTGCTTGGGTTGCTGTTGCCAAGGCTTGTTGTGTTCAATCTGAGCACCGACGCCGCAACACTAGACATCCTTTGCGGGACAGCTCGAATCCAGCTCCTGGTAGTAGTCGACGACTCCTGGTCTTCTAGCTGCAAAGTCAAGTTTCACCTCTTCATCCCTGAAGCACCCGACAGGGGTGGGCATTCGTCTATCGATCCCCTGGTCACCCTGAAGTGACCCAGACTCTGTACCATCTGCTTTTAGGTTCTTCTCATCTCCAATCCAGGCTTGGATCACACCGGACACTTTTCCTCTTCACGGCAGCAGCACTTTTCAGCATCACGCCATTGAAAACAACGAAGATTCATGACATTACTTGACACCTATGCACCCGGTTTCCCTGGGTTAGGTAACACAAGTTCTCCGGTGCTCACAAGGGTGCTGGCCTTAGAACATTCTAAGTCTAAAAGGGTTTGCTCCAAGTCTTCTCCGAAGTGTCCCTAATCTTTAAAATTCCAACCGCGACTTTCCCATAGGATTGTACAGAGCTTGAGGCTGTGTTCTCACACTGCACGTGTCCCCAGTGGATCCCTGGTGTCACTACCTTGGGTGGTTCCTTAGGGTCCCAGCGATTCTACGTGTTCTAGGCACTGTGTCTAGTCAAGTTGTGGTTCTTATACCACTTTCTTAATATACGATTTGGTCTCACCCTGGGGCCCATTGTATAGTGTGCTATTTACTTATGTTCTAGTGTGTTGGTATTGTGTATCATGCTCTCTAATCTCATAAAGAGGTTAGTAGAGAGTGTTTAGTAATAAATACATATATTTTATGATCCAACAAAGGTGCCCGACACCGCAGCGCAGCTCTCTAAATGCAAAATAAGCCCTGTTGATCCCATCCGTGACTCACTTAGAGAAAATACTAAACAAAACGAAGAAGAAACACAAATGAACTTACTTAAAGGAGATTTTCACCGCATGTAGAACTACATCCCCCATCATGCACCAGTGGGAAGTGGATGCAAACATGCCCCTCGAAGGTGGGATGGACGATCAAATAAAGTTGGGAAACATCACATGCTGGTCTCATTCGTGCTTTTTTCAGCCCAGGAAGAAGGGGCTCCAAGCCCTGAAACGCGTTGGCAGCAACTATAATTAACGAAGGAAACCACAGGCTGCATATTGAAATCCAGAGGGTCAAGAGCAGCAATGTGCGATCCCGTTTCTTTGGGCAACTTTGTTGGATCACATATATTTTATATATACCTTGTTTAGTTTCCCTTTCATTTGGCCATTTCAAGAGGTTATAATCTGGTAAACCAAGCTGCTTTATACTCCTTCAAGACTTAGCCTGAAGGTTGCTCTCCATAGCTACCACTAGGATAGCTTACAATAAAAGTGGTCATAAACCTAATCTTCAATAGGGGTTCTTTGGACTGGTGCAAGGTGCCCACTATAACTAGTGGACAGCATATGCCAGTCCAACTTCTCAGTGTCCATTTGTGGTGTTTCCACTGTGTTACTGTGAGTATTAGAACAAATACTTTACACATTGCCTTTGGGATAAGCCAGTCTGCTCATGCCAAGCTACCAGGGGGGTGAGCAGGGATTATCTAAAGTGTGCATCACACTTACCCTGATGAAAAGCAAGGGTCTCTATTTGGACAAAGTTACATACCTCTGCCAACTAGAGACCCCCATTTCTAACACCGCCGCATGCAGTGGGAGCAAGGAAATTGATTAGGTCCTTTGAGAAAAACTGCTGGCATCACCCTGGCAGTAGGGGTCAGAACAACTTTACTTAGCTCTCTTATAGGAAATTAGACATATACTGTTTTCTATAAGGCTGGAGTGAGAAATGTTACCCTCACTGAGACTGGGTATGATGGTTCTCCATTCAACTTAGTCCAGACAATGTTCAGGGATCAGCAGAGGAAAATGTATCCTGATGGGCCAGGCATTGGGTTACTCATGGCTCAATCAACAGAGTGAGTACCCTACTCAGTTTCTTAGCAGGATGAAAGAAAATGGATGAAAGAAAAAGGGAGTCAAGGAATAGGTCAGGGTTGTAAAGCACCGGTGGGAAATGCCATGCTGTTTTAAAATGTAGTGAAGAAGGGCTTACCCTTGATGTACAGAATAACCTTGATAATATAGTAGCATTAGAAGCAAAACCCTGGACAGAGATACAGGCACACATAATTCACTTCTGTAAGAAGAAACAGAGAGAAACAAGTAGCAGGTGACAGTAAGCAGCAAAAGTCAGCACAGAAAGGAGCAGTGGAAGGAGCTACTGTAGCAGCTACCACTCAGACGACTGCAATGTCTGTGGGATCGGTCCCAGGGACCACCTAACAGCAGTACCCACAACAGCTAGATAGTGTAAGGGCACAAGGAAGTAGCAGAGGACAAGGAAGAATAGGAAGGGACAGGATAGGGCCCCAAAGGATGGATCGAACATGTCACTGTCACAGATGTGAACATTTTATTAAAGATTGTAGAACTAAGAAGGGATGAACAAAATGGAAGGACAGGTTTACAATCAGCCAGGAAATAGTAGTGCAGCCACAGTCAAACCCACAAATATATGTACCTCAGACACCACCACAAAATGTGCATAAATCAGTAATGCCTCAAGTATAACAAATGCCACCACAGTAAAGTCGACAAGCACCCCCAATACCAATTTCACCTCAAAGAGGACAGGGAGGTGTGATTGTGAGAGGAGGAAACCCCCTCCAGACAAATTATGTTGGAGGATATATGCAATGAAGGTGCCCACAGAGTAGTTCCATCTGTCCTGCATGGTTAGTGATGCACACACCAGATGAAGAACCCACTGGGTTCTGGGCTGACGACAACCGAGAGTGTAGGTACCAGGTGGGGAGTCGAGTGTGTTCAAAACTGACACCGCATGAAGGTTTCCCGCGTCGTCAGAACCCAAGGAGAAAATATCTCCCTCTCGAAATGTTTTTTCGCTCCTGTGAAATTCAGTGAGCTGTCACGGGCATCAACCGTGAGTTATTCCTATTTTTCACATCTAGTGCCTCACGGGAGGGTGCGCCTTAGCGCGCACACACCACCGGAGGCCTGCCTTTCATATTATACTAGGTCCTGACAAATGCTGAGCGAAATTGCATATGTAGCAGCAGAAAAATATTGACCGTTTATTTTCACTAAGGACACAGTTTTCCTAATATAGAACCTAGTTTGTCCGTTTACACTGTTTTTACTCAATACGGGTTGACCTTTATTAAAAGTTTTTATAGGTTTCAACCTTGTATTTTTTATTTTTTTATTGGCACTCACAGTTATTCTCACATTTTAGTTAGAGCACTGTCGCACTCAACACTATCCTGCTCCTCTGTAACTCAGGCGTTGTAGCACGCTTGGGAGGCATTCAGCCACCCCAGCGGGGACCCAATGATGAAGCATGTCACCAACTAGTGGTGAGTGAGGGTCGTTTTATAAAGAAAGAGACTTTTCTCTCTTTTTTATAGGCACAACTGGGCATAGGCTGCTTCCAGTGGCCGTTTTCCTTCATTGGATCCACTTTTTGGTTTATGGGGGGTATTATTAACCAAACAAACTAAAGGTATTTTTGTCACTATTTTTTCATGGAGTCACTCCTTAGTTGTTTATGACATATTGTTTGGGGTACAGGAGTGCCTACTCCTGCCCTTCCTCTCCAGTTGATTTTCAGAACCCACTGGGATGGCAGCTATCAACAAAAGGTATGCATTTCTCATATACAGAGAGAAACCTTCCAAAGTCTAATAGATAAATGGATACACAAGGATTCTCTGGGGTGGTGATGAGGGCTCCGTTTACTAAACCAGTGGAGATGGAAATAGGAGGTAGGTACATTGACTGCTGTTTACTATTCTTTCAGGCTGCCCAAGTTAATATTTTTGGGGAGAGAACTTATGGTTAAATAAAATATAAGTGCAACAAATTCCCCACCCAGTCTGTGCCTTCAGGTTCACAACATGTCCCTATTTTAAGGGCCCTGACTGACTCGCCATCTGAGTCTAAATCAAACGCTACCACAGATAACATTACACCTCATTATGCTGAGACAGAGCATTTACATCTTCATGAGTTGCAGCAAGCTGCTCCATTGTATGAGAAACCGTTATGGGAGACTAGGGCGTGCACCCAGTCAGGGGACGATTTAATTTACAGAAAAATATCTACATGTAAACCAGTGATGCCTCATGCTTTACGTATGCCAGCTCTTGCTCAATTGCATTTACCAGCCCATATCTCAAGAGATAATTTGGCTATGCAAATACAAGATTGGTTCGTTCATAATTTGCATGATATGCTTACTATGTACCTTCATAATTGTACTGTTTGTCAACAATTCTCTCCAAATACTACCATGAAGGTGATAGATTCTACCATTCCATTACTTTGTGGATATGATAGACAGGTGGAACTACGATCAGTATCTCATAGTTGCGGTTTGTCCTTTTCCTCGATGGGTTGCACCAGGACCGTGCATCCACTGTGATGTGAAGTCAGCAGCTGATATGTTTGATTTGTGAGGAGATTCCCCACTGGGGAATTCCAAAAATAAGATCTGACAACAGCACACACTTTAATGCAATTTTCACACCTCACGGCAATGTTAGGGATAAAGCATTAGTCATCCTCTGCTTATCCACAGAGCAATGGCACTGCTGAGCTTAATGAAGAAAAAGATCAGCACGCTATGCACCATGTTGCATACAAAACTATTTTCCCTTAGGAACACACCTGGTTCGCATCAACACCTGAGACCCCAAATGGTGACATGGAGACTCATGAATACACAGATACTTGCCACTTGAAGTAAGGTACAGGGAGAACGCACAGCTGAAATCTTGATTGATGAAATGCATGTCAAGCTCTCTGAATTAACAAAAGTGCAAAGTTCATTTCTAAACAGGTAATAAAAGCAAACGTGCACCACCACTGAGGTTGACCTTCCAATTGTGTACATAGGCAACAAAGTATTTGTAAGAAATTGTGCCTGGAAATGGAAAGAACCAAAGTTTGACGGGCCTTTGACCGGGACAATGGCCTTTCCCACTGCGCTCAAGATAGATGGCAAAGCCATGGATCCATCTATCGGATGTTTAGATAAACTCTGCATCACGACATGTATCGCCAGAGATATAAGAGATGTAAATGGAATTAAAAAAAAGGGGGGGGGGAGGGAAGAATAGTGACCATAAAAATACCCCCCTCTGGACAATGTTTTGAATCGGCAAAACAAAAGTAGTGTTTTTTCTCTTTTTCTGCCTCTTGATGATATCATTTATTTATTTATTTTTGCGATTTGTTCAGCGCACAACTACCCAGAGGTGTCTCGGCGCTTTAAAGACCAGAAACTGTACAAACAAAGGCATCTATTGTGCAAACAGCCACGTCTTAAGTTGTTTCCTGAAACTGAGTAACTTGGGGCAAGTCTTAATGCCCAGGGGGAGTGAGTTCCACAGTCTCGCTGTGGCCACTATGAAGCGTCTATCTCCCCAATTGACCTTTTTTGTGGGCGGGACGTTCAGGAGGTGGGCTGAAGATGATCGAAGAGTTCTGGGTGCCTCTAAAGGTCTAAAGGCTAGTTTGAGAAACTGAGGACCAGTATTGTTAATGGCCTTGTATGCTATGCATAGAGCCTTAAACTTTGTGCGGCTTCTCACTGGAAGCCAGTGCAGTTTACGAATGAAGGGGGAAACAGAATTGTGTTTTGGAATGTTGAGCAGAACCCTAGCCGCGGCATTCTGCAACAACTGCAGCTTATTAAGCACCTTTGCCTGAGCATTAAGAAGGAGGGTGTTACAATAATCTGTTCGTGAAAGTACAAGGGAAGTGATAAGAGTCTTTGCGGCTGAAGTTGGAATGTAAGGTAATTTTTTTTAAATTTTCCTCAGAGTAAAAAAAGATGTGGAAACAATGTTGTTTACATGTTCATTTCTACTATTGCTTCTTTATAGTAAAGTATATTTTAGTTGTAATATCACACACCTGCGAGGAGAACTGTCCACTCCCACCAATGTGTCCCATAGTATGCATACTAGGTTGTTAGATAGCATGGACATTGGATCAGAAAGTACTAATGAATCGTGTTTTGTGAACTCATTAAGTCCTCATGCCACAGGATCAGATAGGTTACACTCAGCTAAAGAAGTACTCCCAAAACACAGCTTTATGTCTTTTACAGCTCCACCTATGTAAGATTAACACGTTATGGTAGTGCAATTTCTAGTTAATCCTTCAAAATATGGCTCTTTAGCAGATGTTTTATATATCCTTACAGACAGGAAGGATATTAAGGATGAGATAGCGTGAATAAGAAAACAGGCCGTCCTAACACTGCAGAATGGAGGTTTTTTTTTTTTAGGAGTAACATGCTCATCCACTGAGTGTAGTAGGTATTTAGTAAATCATTTACCTCCAGATTGTGCTCCTAGACCAGGATTTAGAGTGACTGGATCAATGTATGCCTATGATCAATGGCATTCTGATATCAAAATTTCATGTAGGGCCATGTCTTTATGGATGTATGTCGATACCACGCATACCGTTACAACGCGGTATGTTACAACGTGGTTTTAACAACGCAAGTCATTATGTCGACTTGCACTGGAGGGTGCTGGACTTAGGAATAGTGCAAATTACTATTCCAACTCCAGCCTACGTACAGTAGGGAAGGTGTTGGAATAGTAATTCACACTATTCCTTAGTCTAGAGCGCCCTCCAGTGCAAGTCGACATAATGACTTGCGTTGTTAAAACCACGTTGTTACATACCGCGTTGTAACGGTTGCGTGGTAAAGGATGTTTCCCTGTCTTTATGGAATGGTACTGATATTAGTCCGGATGCAGTAAAGAAATGTGCGCTTACATGGGATGATGATGTTGCGCGATACACTTGAAGGATAGTGCAGTGAGCCCTCAGACATGAGATTAGCATCTGTTTCTTTATGCTGCAGAGGAAACTGCACCATTATTGTAGGACAGAATATCAACTGCAGTGCCACAATAGTTAACACCAACATGCGGGGGGGCACGTCCAGCCTCATGGACTATTATTGGTAGTGTGGAGTATTATTGTACACTCAGTTACCACTAAACTGGAATGGCTTCTGCACACTGGTAATCTTGCACACCCGTGTCTTGGTATTTCCGAGAGTAAATAGGTCAATTCTACATTAACATTCCATGAGCCGTCCAGCGACTTGGCTACATCACCAACGAAGGAGATTATGGCACTACAACTTGAAAAGATGTTCCCCAAGAATACAGGTTGGTTAATGATGCTCAGGTATTCTTTGGATGTATTTTGCGGTTTGCGCAGGTGACTGCGGATAACTTGATGGGAACTATTACAAGCATGGCAGAGCCAATAGGTCTCGCACTGACGGCTGGTGGTGTGAGTGTGCCTGGTGGAAGTGTGCACCGACTGCTGGTGGTGTGTGTACCTGGTGAAAGCGGGCACTGACGGCTGGTGGTGTGTGCCTGGTGGACGCATGCACCGACGGCTGGTAGTGTGTGTGCCTGGTGAAAGCGTGCACTGACGGCTGGTAGTGTGTGTGTGTGTCCCTGGTTGAAGCGTGTACTGACGGCTGGTGGTGTGTGCCCAGTGGAAGCGTGCACTGACGGCTGGTGGTATGTGTGCCTGGTGGAAGCGTGCACTGACGGCTGGTGGTGTGTGTGCCTGGTGGAAGCGTGTACTGACGGCTGGTGGTGTGTGCCCGGTGGAAGCGTGCACTGACGGCTGGTGGTGTGTGCGCCTGGTGAAAGCGTGCACTGACAGCTGGTCGTGTGTGTGCCTGGTGGAAGCGTGCACTGACGGCTGGTGGGGTGTGTGCCTGGTGGAAGCGTGCACGGACGGCTGGTGGTGTGTGTGTGCCTGGCGGAAGCGTGCACTGACGGCTGGTGGTGTGTGTGCCTGGCGGAAGCGTGCACTGACGGCTGGTGGTGTGTGTGCCTGGCAGAAGCGGGCACTGACGGCTGGTGGTGTGTGTGCCTGGTGGAAGCGTGCACTGACCGCTGGTGGTATGTGTGTGCCTGGTGGAAGCAGGAGCATTCACAGTGATAGAAGACACAGTGCCACAATAGTTAACACCAACATGCGGGGGGGGGGGCACGTCCAGCCTCATGGGCTATTATTGGTAGTGTGGAGTATTATTGTACACTCAGTTACCACTAAACTGGAATGGCTTCTGCACACTGGTAATCTTGCACACCCGTGTCTTGGTATTTCCGAGAGTAAATAAGTCAATTCTACATTAACACTCCATGAGCCGTCCAGCGACTTGGCTACATCACCAACGAAGGAGATTATGGCACTACAACTTGAAAAGATGTTCCCCAAGAATACAGGTTGTTTAATGATGCTCAGGTATTCTTTGGATGTATTTTGCGGTTTGCGCAGGTGACTGCGGATAACTTGATGGGAACTATTACACGCATGGCAGAGCCAATAGGTCTCGCACTGACGGCTGGTGGTGTGAGTGTGCCTGGTGGAAGTGTGCACCGACTGCTGGTGGTGTGTGTACCTGGTGAAAGCGGGCACTGACGGCTGGTGGTGTGTGCCTGGTGGACGCATGCACCGACGGCTGGTAGTGTGTGTGCCTGGTGAAAGTGTGCACTGACGGCCGGTAGTGTGTGTGTGTGCCTGGTTGAAGCGTGTAGTGACGGCTGGTGGTGTGTGCCCGGTGGAAGCGTGCACTGACGGCTGGTGGTGTGTGTGCCTGGCGGAAGCGTGCACTGACGGCTGGTGGTGTGTGTGCCTGGTGGAAGCGTGCACTGACCGCTGGTGGTGTGTGTGTGCCTGGTGGAAGCAGGAGCATTCACAGTGATAGAAGACACAAATAAAGCTGACCAGGAGGGAGGGAGAAAGAGAGCAGGGGGTAGTGCAAGCAGAGGAGGCTGATTACAGCAATAAAAACACAGATGGCGGTTGTGCACGAGCTCGTGAACGCAAGCTGTAGGCCAGCAAAAGCCTCTGGTAGCACTTTTAAAAGCCACTTACTGAATGTCTCGAAGAGACAGCATGCACTCTCAGGGGAGACCTAAAAAACCATTACGAATGATGGATTTAATGCCATAAAGGAAGAGGTGCATGCCATGAGAAGGACGATTATGCAGCATTGTTATATACTTGACCTTATGACAGTCATGGAAGGAGGGGTATGGTCAGAAGCTGCATCAAATTTGCATCATTCACAGAAGAAAATAGTAGATGAAGTAGGTGCAACAGATAATTGGCTTCAAGGGTGATTTGCTTTGCTACCATCCTGGATGCTGGAAATGTTAAGTTTTCTTGACAGCTGTTATGGCATTGTTGATATATTGTGTATTCAATTAATGTTAACATGTTGCAGGAGGATCAGTACAAAGGCAGGAGGGATATTTACAGTTAGGACACCTACATGGGTAGTTGATGCTCAGGGCAATACATATCATCTAGTGCCAAGTCAAGACACAGGATTAGAGCCAGTAGTTGAAATATCAACAAGAGGGGGAAATGTTTGTGAGGAAACTAAATGTGAAGAAGTTGGGTCACCACAGTCATCAGAAGAGTGTGTCAGTTTTAAAAGGTGAAAAAGCAGTGTAGGCCCATATTGATGCAAAACAGGTGAAGAGTTCCCTTGGAAATAGAGTGCACGATCAGTAATGTCTTAGTTAAAGGAAAACCAGTGTTTACAAGCCTAAAGGAATTCATGGTTACAGCACAACAGGCACATATTCTGAGTTCTCAGCAAACTGAAACATGATTGAATAGGCACAAGAGAGAGTTAGCCAAGGGTACACAGAATCTGATAAGTTGTCCTGGGAGCAGAGCAATACAACATACACACATGAAAGAAGCAAATACATTGTTTATGCATAGTTAGCTTTACAATAAAGAATGTGTAGAGGAAAATGTCAGGGTTTAAAGACCCAGTGGAGGTGATGTAATTATTGAGTAACCTATTTGACCTTTTGTGAAACACATTGTGCAACTATTTAAGGGTCTGCATCTGAGCACTCATTTGAGACCAGCTGTTTACCTCTGTGGTGCTAGCTATATTTCCTGCTGCAACAGTAGACCTGCTTTTACTTGCCAAGAGAATCCTTGTTTTTTATACAGCTTGCCAGTGACAAACAGCAATTTACTTTAACATGTGCCTATTATAAATATATTAGGCCTACAGACTTAATCGCAACTATTCATAACAAACTGATCAGACCTATGGCACAGGAAATATTTTTACAAGTGAACCAATCCAAGGCCTCTAGCAGTCATCATTGGCTTGTCACCATAATCACCTTGGACCAACTATGTTAGTTAGAACCCTTCACACAAGGCAACCATCAGATATACTATAATAAAATGACAAATATGTACAGGATGCAGTTCTCAAAACAAGATCAAAACCTTACTAACAGATCCTAGTAAGGATTACCATAGGGCAAATAGTCTGTCCCCATGGTTTGTTCGATGGGTCACCAAAATCAAAAACCCTTACCTACTAGAGTAATATGCGAGACTCAATTCACCCTTTACACATGTTTTGCACAATCAGAAAGAAAGGGCTACTTGGTGTGTTATACGTTTCCTTATAAACAGGTCACACCAAAGGATTCTGAAATAAATTTCCCTAGTGTACAGATAAGGCCTCTAGCCTTTTCAAATGACTTGACACTGTATACATCACAGGCCAAAACAACAATAGATCAGAAATGCATCACCATTCCTGACATATATGCAAGAAATAGTAAGTGTCCATATTAATCCAGTTGAACCAATTAGTAAGAGAACATTTTGGAGAACGGTGCGTTACGGCTCCAGGATTGGGTGGAGAATACCCACCGTGTGTACTGAAGGACTGTTTTTGGTACACGCTGCATTTCTTTGCTGTTCCTCTTATTGGAGTTACTGCATTTTTTGGGACTGGAAAGAATACACCCTTGAAATCTTTATGGATTATTCTGATTATGCAGAGATATGAAATAGCCAAGAAACATCGATCATATTAGATTACCGGTTACTCTACATTTGATGATTGCTTTTCATTTACATTCACGTATCAAAAGAATAAACAATTGCCCTGAAGAAGTCCTAATAGATTAGGACGAAAATCGTTGGCTGATGGCTTATGATTGAAAATAAAAAACTTTAAACCAGCTGTTGGGACAATTGACGTCTCTCGCACTAATTGGTTCGACTGGATTAATATGGGCACTTAAGATTTCTTGCGTATATGTCAGGAAATGTGGTGCGGTTCTGATCTATTGTTGTTTTGAATATTTCCTGTTTCAAGGTAGCACCCTTGGCAAGGGGGTGATTTCGGGACCTGCACACAGACCTACAGATTTGTTTGAAAAGAAAACGAGTTACTTACCTGTAACTTCAGTTATCCAGTATTGGTATCTTTCATAGATTCACATGCTTAGAATCATCCCCGCCGAAGAGGTGGGAGTCTTGCGGTACAATAAAACATATACATTATAGTCATATTAAAATTATACCATAGGCTACAGTGTAAGGAAAAATCACTACAATAGCCTATGTGTCTTTTTGTAAAAAGAACTAAACTTGGAAACCAGCCAATCAGGCAGCAGCACCCTCTAGAACCATGCCCACAGAGAGGCAAACCCTCAGATCTTCGTAGCACTAGTGATATTAGTATACCATTATGATAAGGTAAGCCTCTCCGGGGAGGGGGGTGGGTCGCAAGTGAATCTATGAAAGATACCAATACTGGATAACTGAAGTTACAGGTAAGTAACTCGTTTTCCTATCCAGTATTGGGGTATCTGTCATAGATTCACGTGCTTAGAATCAGAGTAGCTAGCAGTAAATAACACATAAGCATAGTGGAAGGTGGGTATCATAAGAAGTTCAAGAGATACCTTATCAAACCAATGCAACATTCACAAACATCTCTATATTGTGAGAAAGAGCAAATCATACTCATACACAATAATGGTCATATCAAACAGAGAACTTTAACAACATTAGTTACAGCACATTCTTGCCATCAGGCTTACCTTATCTAAAACAGGTTTGTAGAACTGCGTGTCTAACTGCTGATTCAGCTTCTCTTGCCAGATCCAAGCAATAATGCAAAGTGAAAGTATGTACACTCTTCCAGGTTGCAGCTCGGCAAATCTTGTCCAAGGAAACTCCAGCAAACAATGCCGTAGAAGCGGACACTGCTCTGGTAGAATGAGCTCTTGGCTTGATTGTCAATGGATGGCCTGCTTTGCAGTGGCAGAACTGAATAGCAGATGCAATCCACTTTGAGATGGTAGCTTTTGAGATAGTTGATCCTTTTTTGGGGCCACCATACAAGAGAAATAGCTGATAAGATTTTCTAAAAGACACAGTTCGAGATATGTAGAACTTTAGGCATCTTTTGACATCCAAAGTATGCAATGACTTCGCCACTGCAAACGACGGATTGGGGAAGAATGTCCACAACACTACAGGCTCATTGAGATGAAACGAAGTTGGAACTTTAGGTATAAATGTGGGATTCGTTCGCAAAAGGACGTAATCATTAGTGAATTTCAAATATGGTTGTCGTATAGTGAACGCCTGTAACTCACTGACTCTTCGGGAAGAGGTGAGTGCCAACAGTAAAGCGGTCTTCCATGAGAGATATTTAATATCGGCCTTATGAATGGGCTCAAATGGATGCTTCATGAGCTGCTGTAGAACTACATTTAGAATCCATTCTGGAGGAGGAGCTTAAATAGGAGGAAAAGTTCTGAAAAGTCCCTTCAGGAACTGTTTAATCAGACGATTAGAACAAAGTGGCACCATCCCTAAGACCTTCTGTATGTAGAAATAGCGGCTAAATGCAATTTAATTGAAGCAAATTTTAGACCAGACTTAGAGAGTGACAACAAATAAGATAGCACCTTATCAGGAGAACACTCCAATGGATGTAGATTATTATTAGAGCACCAATGACAGAATCTTTTCTATTTTAACGCATAGGTCCGCAATGTAGAAGGGGCTCTTGCTCTGTCTAGAATGTCTCTGCATTCCTGAGGAAGATCTGCTTCTTGGAAATCTGAGTCCAGGAACCAAGCATGGAGTTGCAGTTGAGCTGGGCAAGGGTGAAGAATCTGTCCTTCGCTCATTGATAGCCGATTCAGCTGTATCCGGAGGCGGAATGGCTTGTATTTGGAGAGAAGGAGAAGTTCAGTGAACCAATGATGGCGCAGCCATTTCGCTGCAATCCGAATCATGCAACATGGTTCCTTCTTCATTTTGTCCAAAAGTCTCGGGATTAGAGGAAAGGGAGGGAACGCGTAGGCAAAGATTCCCGTCCACCTCATAATGAATGCATTCCCCCAGGAACCCTTCTCTGGTTCCCAACTTGCGAAGAAAAGGCACTTCCAGTTGCTCTTGGTGGCAAAGAGATCCAGTTTTGGTTTGCCCCACTTTTGAAAGATGTTGTCCAGCACAGATTGATCCAGTTCCCATTCGTGGCAAGACTTTGTTGTTCTGCTGAGAGAATCTGTCCAGGTGTTCTGTGCCCTTGGTAGATGCTCCACCTTGATTGTTATCTAGTGTAAGAGAAGCCACTTCCAGATGTTCTGAGCCTCTTGGGACAGAATGTGAGACCTCGTACCACCCTGCTTCAGATAATGCATACAAGTGGTGTTGTCAGTTCTGATGAGAACTGTAGATCCTTGCAGTCGGGGAAGAAAAGATTGCAGGGCTAGTGAAATTGCCCGAAGTTCCAGAAAATTGATGTGCATTTTCGCCAGTGCTGAAGACCACTTCCCTCTTATGCTGAGGTCCTGAAGGTGGGCCCCCCCAACCTTCTAGGGAAGCATCTGTAGTGATGATAAAATCCGGAATTGTAGGTTGAAAAGTGAGCCCTACGGTGACATTCTTGGAACTCCTCCACCAAGAAAGCTTTTCTTTCATAACTGGAGTCACTTGCACCATGTCGAACGAACCAGAGATTTGGAGACACTGGCTGTCCAGCTCCTCTTGAAGTGGCCTCATCTTGAACCTTGCTTGAGGTACTAGCAATCAATCAATCAATCAATGACATTTATAGAGCGCACTACATACCCGTAGGGTCTCAAGGCGCTGGGGGTGGGTGGGTGCCGCTACTGCTCGAACAGCCAGGTCTTCAGCTTCTTCCTGAAGGCGAGGTGGTCTTGGGTCAGGCGCAGGTCGGTCGGGAGGGAGTTCCAGGTCTTGGCGGCCAGGTAGGAGAAGGACCTTCCTCCTGTAGTCGCTCTTCGGATGCGGGGGACGGCGGCGAGGGCGTGGTTGGCTGATCGGAGGTGGCGTTTGGGAGCGTAGAAGTTGATTCGGCTGTTGAGGTAGCTCGGGCCTTGGTCGTGTAGGGCTTTGTGTGCGTGGGTGAGGAGGCGGAAGGTGATTCTTTTGTTGACGGGGAGCCAGTGTAGGTCTCTCAGATGTCCGGAGATGTGGCTGGTTCGTGGGATGTCGAGGATGAGTCTGGCTGAGGCGTTCTGGATCCGCTGGAGTCTCTTCTGGAGCTTGGCGGTGGTACCGGCGTAGAGGGCGTTGCCGTAGTCCAGTCGGCTAGTGATGAGGGCCTGGGTGACGGTCTTCCTGGTCTCGGTAGGGATCCACCAGAAGATCTTCCGTAGCATGCGTAGGATGTTGAAGCACGCCGAGGAGACGTTGTTGACTTGCCTGGTCATGGAGAGGGAGGAGTCCAGGATGAAGCCCAGGTTGCGTGCACGGTCTGTCGGTTTGGGTGCGGTGCCCAGGGCGGGAGGCCACGCGGAGTCGTCCAAGGCGGAGGGTGAAGAGCCCAGGATGAGGACCTCCGTCTTGTCTGAGTTCAGTTTCAGGCGGCTGGTCGCAGGATTGCGGACGATAAAATCCCCAGGAAAGATTTGATCATTCTCACTGAAGCAGACTTTTTTTTTTTTAGAAGCTCTGATGCCAGAGAGAGAAGGCGAGATATCCTGTCTGCGGACAAGAATGCCTTGTCTTGAAGAGTGTCCAATCTTGCTCCCAGAAATTGTACTACTTGAGACGGAAAAAGGCTCGACTTTTGGGCATTTAGTGATAGACCTAGCACGTGAAACACTTGCAGGCATTTTGCTGTTGCTAGAGAAGCCTTGCGAAAGGATGGAGCCTTTATTAGCCAGTCGTCCAGGTATGGGAATAGTTGGACACCTTGCAGCCTGAGATGCCCTACTACCGGAGCTACGAATTTGATAAAGACCCGTGGAGCCGAACGTAGGCCAACGGGAAGTACTCTGAACTGGAAGTGTGCACCTGCCACTGTGAATCTTAGAAATATTCAATGCTTGGGATGAATTGGGATAACAAAATTATAGAATGGAACAGAGTGACATAATACCATTCATTCAGCCCTTGAGTAATATTATATTGAAAAAAAGTAGTATCCTCAAAAAAATGCAGGATACTTTCTTAGCCTCGCTCCGTGTCCCCCATTAAGTGTCCCCCATGCAGCATGTTTGTGCAGGTCTCATGATAGGGCGATTTGCTACAAGCTTGGTGGAAGAAGAGAGATCTTTTTCTTGGTCATTGAAGGAAACCACCGGAATATGGGACCCGTTTGGTCATTTGCTCAGGACCTGTATTTTTATTACGTCTGGGAAGAGGGTGCTACCCTGTGTGCATCATTGAAATTGAATAATACTGAAAGAAAATAAATCTTTATAACGTCAGGGAAGAGGTTGCTTCTGTGCGTTTATTACTGAAATTGAATAATACTGATTATTTGTGTAGAAACAGTATCACCGGCCACACGTTTAGTCCGAAAATCGGCTAGGTTATCCCCGTGATGGCCGTGTAATCAGGGAAGACAGAGTGAATTGTCAACACTAGCATCCCAATCCATTATGGCGTTGGAATCGGAGTAGCGGTCACGCGAGTCGTCTTGATGACGTGACTGCGATTAGCTCTTGCGGGGTTTCATTTAAAACCTGAAGACGTGAATGTGCCCGCTGTTCCTGGGACGAGAGACTGACTGCTGTGAACCCCCGTACGGTGAGGAGGGGAGAGCTGTATTTTCTTAATGGGCGTTCTAGGGCGTAATTGGCCTGTTCTTGAACAGCACGCTATGGGTAGGCTTGTGAGGCATAGACCCATTTGCGAAAAGTGACCGCCATCGAAGTTGGTACAGTTTACGCCCAAGGGTGCAACAGTGGGGTAAACATATTAGACAAACAGTTGTGCTATTTGCATGACTTTGTGGAGCATATACACCATCAAGGGGGGCTAAGTACATAGTTGCATTATGACTTCAAGAAGTGACATGTCCATCATCATGTTTAATTGGGAGTGGTCCATTAGCATGTGTGTGTAACCAAGCAGGGGCACTGTGAACATCGCTACATGCCTAATGCACATGCTAGTGTGTCCACATGGGTTTATGGGTTTGGAGAAACTGATTTCTTTACCCATTATTTCGCTACATTCCTAAATCAAAGTGGCATTGTATTTACAGATCGAGGAAAACGACTGCCGGGAAAAGCGCTCCAATAATAGATAGAGGTCTGCTTCGTTGTCTACCCCATCAAGCCGGTATGAGAAGACATGGCTAGATGAGGGTAATGAATCACCTTTAGTTGACTATTACATACTAATTGATTGAGGAGACTGGAGACGATATTCATTAGGGGTTACTGAATTTTTAATGATGGTGTGTTTTCAATTTGACAGTCCGAGTTAAGGTGTCCTACATTGGTGCAGTGACCATATGGTGAGCCCTGACAGATCTGTCAGAAGTTGCAAAGGCAGTGAAACATGTTGGCTGTAGGTATTGGTATGCGGAACTAAGCAACTATTCCTTTTAAATTCATCAGATCGCACCTAAATTAAAGAATAAACGTGTATGTATGGTGTGTCTTGATTTTAATTTTTTCCATGTCACGACAAGGAGTGAACGTCTTTACTCCTTTTTTTGCACCACATCCTTCACATTTTTTGGTTTTTTCATTTGGACACTCTTTTCCGTTATGAATGGAATGACTACCAATGAGGAGAAAGGGGTTATAATTTGGTAACATCTGCCATCCACCCAGAGGGTGTTGCGCCCGTGAGGTGTCATTCTCTTCTACACACATTCTTTCACAGGAGATTGAGTGTGGGTGAATGTACTGCTCCAAGGCTGCAGACATTTTTTCATTGCTCTGTGTGACTGTCTCATTGAATTCCATCCTGAGATTCCTTATTTTTAGTTGAAAGTTGGACGTAACACTGATAACACACCCATTTCTATGTGTAGGGGTTGTGGGACTGGATGTTGACTTTGTGCTTTCCCAGTGAAATTTAAAAGCAGTAAATAGAAGTAACTGTGTGATAAGAAAACGTCCTGGGTACAGGGTTGTTGTTATTGAAACATGTTGAGTGGGGGGCTACCCTGTCCCTATTTCTCCCCCTGGGCTCCTGTGTGGATTAGATGAATTGGGATATGAAAGTATGCATCCTGGAGGTCCAGGGTTGTCATATAATCCGCATGATCTAGAAGCTGACGATTCTCCTGGAGTGTTACCATGCGAAAGGATTTCTTCTGAAGGTACTTGTTCAGCATCCGCAAGTCTAGGTTTGGCCTCCAATCTCCTGACTTTTTCTTTATCAGGAAGGAGCGAGAACAGAATCCCTTTCCTATTTGAGAATGAGGAACTCTCTATTGCTCCTTTTGAAAGCATAGATTTTACCGCTTTCCTGAGAAGAGAAAGATGAGGTGGATTTTTCTTTAGAGGTGGATGAGGAGGTGGAAATTTGGTGAACTCCAGGGTGTGTCCAAATTTTATGATATCCAATACCCATTTGTCCTTGGTTATTTTCTTCCAATTGTCGAAATACTGTGACATTTTTGGAATTTTTAATTGTAATGGCGAATTTGGTGCAGGCACAACAGGATTGTCACTGCCTTCTGGCAGAATCTCTGCCCCGAGATTGACATCTCTTGTCTTGTCTATAGGCAGCTGCCGGAGGATTCCTGTAGTTTTGTTGTTGCTGTTGATAACCGTATCCATAACAACCCTGGTTACCTTGTTGCTGATACTTTTGGTAACCCCCACGAAAGGAGTAGGATCCTCTGCCCCTTGCTCCACGAAAGGGCATTTTACGATACTGTAAAGAACCCAACAATCTTGCAGTAGGTGTCCTTTGTTATATCTTGTAGAGCATCATCTATATGTTTTCCAAACAGGAGGTCGCCATCAAAAGGCATATCAAGGATTTTAGTTTGGATTTCAGGGAGAAAATTTGTGGATTTAAGCCTGCCCTGACGTCTTAACGTAGCTGCTCCGGGGAGTTGACGAAAGCCAAGAGACGCTATATCCATAGAAATATCTATGATTTCAGAAGCCGATCTTTCTCCTTTCTTAAGGATCTTCCTTGCCTCTAACTTTTTATCCTCAGGCAAATATTCCATATATGCAGACATATCTGACCACAATTGTCGGTCAGATCTACTCAAAATGGCCGGACAGTTTGTAGCTCGGGCCGTAGCGCCTGCCATGGTTGTAAAATGTTTTCCTATGTTATCCAGGAGCCTCCCATCCTTGTCAGGGGGAGAAGTTATAGGAGTGGAAGGATTCCGATATTTTCTTTGTGCTGCCTGAGAAATTACAGTCTGCTTTAGTGTGACCTGTAAGGCAGGCAGGAGCATCATCCGGCACCTTGTATTTTTTATCAATCCGAGGCAGGATTGCAGGAATTGAGAATGGAGTTTGATCTTTACTCCCTCTTCCCATATGTGATCAATTATGGGAATAGAACGTGTGGTCTTTCTGTTTAGGTCTTTAAAATCATACAGAAAGCAGTCAGTCTTTTGCACTGGCATAGTCAGATGAAATCTTGTAGATGCTCTCTCCGTAATGACATGAAACCCTCCTATTTCCTCAGGAGGTGAGTCTGCAGCCGGTGGAATCGGTGAAGCAGGATCTGGGATCAGATATTCGTCCCATTCATCTACGGTAGCGGGCGAATTAGGAATCTCACCGTCCTCTGCTACCGTGTTATCGTCAACGTCTTGCAACAGCTGTGAAGGAATGGTCACCTGTGGCTCAGAAACTGGTGTTGCAGGTGTAACATTTTGCATCTCTACAGGAGCAGAAACTTGCTGCGGAGGAGGAGGAGGTAGAGGCGGAGGAAAACAACTATTATAGTCCTTAAGCATTGCTGTAAGGTCTTGTAGCAAAGCTGCTGGCATTTGAACCATTGGTTCTTGATGAAAAACTTCTTGAGGTTCCCTCAACGACTCGCATGGTTCATAGTACTCCTCTTCTTCATCCTCCTCCTGATACTTTATCCTGAGCTGTGACTGTCCACGTGCCTGCCCATAAGGATCATCATCATCTTCAGATTCCTCTAAATAATGAATGGGAGGCAGAGGTGAAATGTGGGACATGATAAAATTGCCTGTAAGACGACAATTTAGAACTCAAAATAGGTGTAAATTGCAAAGGTGAGGGTTTTTTGCGCCTTAAAGTAGTAGAAATAAATGTTGAAGGTGACTCATATTCCGCTGAAATCGCTGCAACAGTTGGCATCGCCGACGTTGTGATCATAGTTCTCGTCAACGGAAAAGACATAGTCGATGATGTGGTCGTCAACATCATGGTTGAAGTGGTCATCGAAGGTGGACTCGCAGACGAGGGAATAGCGATCGCAGATGAGGGAATAACGATCATAGACCGTGAGGTCATCGACGGCATAGTCGTCGACGACATCATAGTCAACGGTAGGCTCGTCGTCGACTGGATGCTAGTCGACGACGGGGGAGGCTTCGTCGCCGGGATCCTCGACGACGAAGCAGGCGTCGACGAAATGTGAATTATCGACGGCGTAGGGACTTTCATCGAAGGTATCATTTTCTTCAATGCTGAAGATCCACTCACCTTTTGTGGCGATTTCCTCGACGACGAAGATGTTTTAGCTGTCGCCGGAGTGTCCTGAAGAGATTTAGAGGTAGTTTTCTGAGAAACCTTCACCTTCTCTCTAGATTTCTCCTCAGAAGAGACTTTCTTTTTCTCTGTTTGAGAGGACTGACCTGCTTCAGAAGATGAAGTTTTTAAGATCTTACTCAACTTCTCAGGAAGATCTCCAGATCTATCTGTTTTCTTGGAGAGGGGTGGACACTTACTTCCTTCACCTTCAGAAACCCCTTCATAGGATTTCAATTTCTCCAGCCACACCAGCAGGCGTCCTTCACGATCCTTCAAAATCTTTGCAGGAAAGGTTCTGCAGATGCTGCAGTCTTTGACTTTGTGTGCCGGGTAGAGGCAATAAGGAGTAGTTTCTGTCCTGTAACTCCAGTTCTGCAGTAGGGGTATCTCCGTGTATAGTCATAATCTAGTGAATAGTCCCGCCCATGTGCGTGGACCCCGGAGCAATCAAAAATATTCTCTTAAGGTGTCAAAAAATGCAGAAATGCACAGACACTTAAGAGAGAATTAAAGACAGATAATGCAGCCTATACACCAGGCTACACTGTCCAGTACTTCAGCTAGAAATTACACCAAAAATCCACAAACAGCAAAGCCTGTCCAGATTTTCTTGCTTCAGCAGCAAAAACCCTCTGGAATGCTAGAGAGGAAGACATGGACAGACAAGCCCCATAGGCTGCCATTATGTGGCTCAAAACAGGATACTGTGCCTTTAAGAGAACTTTCCAGAACTTCACAGTATCTCAGAATGCACTGCAGGTCCCTTTTACTTTCAGTTCTTTTTGAAGGCGTAACACGCCAGCCCTGTAGCATTCCTTACATGAATATCTCTCTCCACCAGGTAGGAGGGCAGGCGCTTATGACTATTACAGAGATACCCCTACTACAGAACTGGAGTTACGGGACAGAAACTACTCCTTCTGTAGTAGGGGATCTCTGTGTATAGTCATAATCTAGTGAATAGAATGGCAAGCCCATCCCCACACCAAAGCGGCGGTGGAGAAAGGAGAAATAACACCACTATTGTGCGAACAGAGTTCGCAGCGAAGCCTGCCCAACCTGAGCGTCTGCCCTGGCATCAGTGTCGAGACAGTAATGCTTAGCAAAGGTATGGACCGACTTCCAAGTGGCGGCCTTGCAGATTTCTGCAATTGGAACATAACTGAGCAAAGCCGTCGTGGCATCTGTGCCCCTGGTGGAATGAGCCTTAGGTTTACCCCCTAAGGTCTTATTTGCCTTTCGGTAACATAGTTGTATGCAGGACACAATCCACCTGGAGATGGACTGCTTAGAGGTAGCAAGACCCATCCTGACTGATCCATAATTGATGAACAACTGGTCTGACCTACAAATATCTTTTGTCTTATCCAGATAAAATTTCAACACCCTCCTAACATCCAGGGAATGTAAAGACCTTTCCGCTGGAGATGAAGGATTCTGAAAAAACGTAGGCAAAGTTATAGTCTGGTTGACATGAAAATCAGAAATAACCTTGGGAAGAAATTTAGGGCGAGTACGCATAACCACCTTAGCAGCATGAAATTGAAGGAAGTCTGTGAAGGGCATTTCCTGTAGGCAGTCAATGCAGCGAGATGAACCTTAATGGAATGAATATTAAGGCCAGACCGCACTAAATGTAGAAGGTAAGGAAGGACGACATCTTCCTTGCAAGTCGTCGGGTCATAGTTCTTGGACTTACACCAGATACAAAACCTCTTCCACTTGTAAGCATAGGAAGTCCGAGTGGAAGGTCGCTTAGCCTTCTTCAGTATGTCCATGCAATCTTCGGATAGATTCAAATGGCCATATTGCACTATCTCAGGAGCCATGCAGCAAAACTCAAAGACGACAACATCTGCCCCCCGAACTTTGTGAGAAGGTCCGGCCTGCACGGCAGCCGTATGTGCGGAAGGAGAGACCGGTGAAGCAGGTCTGTGAACCACCACTGCCTGGGCCATTCCGGGGCAATCAGGATCATTCGTGCCCTGGACTGGGACAGCTTGATGAGCACCGCTGTAATCAGGGGAATGGGTGGAAAAGCGTACAGAAAGCTGTTCGACCAGTTGATCCATAGCGCATTCCCCAGCGTCCCTTGCTGGTTGTACCTTGAGGCGAAGTCTCGGCATTTGCTGTTTTCGGTGGTAGCGAACATATCTATGTCTGGAGTCCCCCACTTTTCTAAGACTTCTCCTAGTACTTCGTCGTTTATGACCCATTCGTGGTTTTCCTGAATCAGTCTGCTCAGTGCGTCTGCCTGAACATTCTGCACACTTGGTAGATGGGTAGCCGTTATAGTCAATCCTCTGGCCAGAAGCCAGTGCCAGATCGCCTGCGCCTCCTGCGACAGAGTGCGTGATCTCGAGCCCCCTGCTTGTTGAGGTAATACATTGTGGTCGTATTGTCCGTCTGTACGAGCAGAGAGTTGGTCTGGAAGGACGGATGAAAGGCCTTCAGTGCCAAGTGAACAGCTCTGAGTTCCAGGAAGTTGATATGGTAAGTGGACTCCATCGGGGACCACGTTCCCTGAATCTGTAAGTCTCCCGAATGCGCTCCCCACCCATGGAGAGAGGCATCCGTCACGATAGTCTGAATGGGAATGTCCTTGTGGAAGGGAACCCCTCTGAGGAGATTCTCTGCCAAACACCACCACTTCAGAGACTGAAGAGCACATATCTTGTCGTCCCAAGATCCTTTCCTCTGGTCCCTCTGGTCCTCCAAGCATTCCTGCAGAGGTCTCATGTGCAGCCGTGCATGAGGAGTGAGGAAGATACAAGAGGCCATGGACCCCAGTAGAGAAGACACCGTCCTCACGGTTGTAGATGGAGCGGTCATAAGAGCCTGAGCCTTCCAAAGGATCGATTGCCGTTGCTCCACCGAAGGAGACACGCTTGCTGACAGCATATTGATGGTGGCTCCCAAGTACTGAATGCACTGGACCGGAGTCGGGACAGACTTGGACATGTTGATGTGCAATCCCAGCTTGTTCAAGAGAACGCACGTCTTCCGGAAGTGTGCTTGAGCTTCCGAGGAGGCCTTGATCAACCAATCGTCCAGCTACTGGTTGACAAACACCTTGTTCTTCCTTAGGTGTGCCGCTACCACTGCCATGCACTTCGAGAATGTTCTGGGCGCAGATTTCAGCCCGAATGGCAGTACTGTGTACTGATAATGATTGGTGCAGACTTGAAATCACAGAAACTTCCTGTGTTTGCATGTAATGGGCACATGGAAGTACGCATCCTGTAGGTCTATGGCACAAAGCCAGTCTCCCTGTTGCAACTGAGGATAAATCTGATGCAACGACAGCATGCGAAACTTTTCTCTGCGAATCCATTTGTTTGCCTGCCGCAAGTTCAGAATGGGCCTGAACTCGTTCTTGTCCTTCTTGCGAACCAGGAGGATCCGAGAGTACAGACCTCTTCCTCTTTGAGACAGAGGTACGTCTTCTATCACCCTTTTCCTCAACAGGATATCGGCCTCCACCTGGAGCTCGCGCAGTTGATACTGTGAGCTAACCGGAGGGATCGCTGGAGGCGGGCTGATGAACCGAAGACTGTATCCATTGCAAACAATATTCAGCACCTACTTGTCCGGAGTAATTTTTCTCCACTCTGCCAGAAAAAATTGAACGCTTCCCCCCACCGGAGCGGGTAACAGATGAAGGGGAAGTAACAGCTCAGGGTCGCGACCCGGCCGGGCCCTTGTTCGCTGTAGAGGACTGCTGTCCCGCTCTACCGTTCTGGCGCTTCTGGAAGGGTCTCCGGAACTGCTGCTGTTGTTGCTGCTGCTGTCCTGAAGACTGCCCTCGTCCTCTTCCCTGTGCACCGAACCGTCTCTGGAACGGGCAGTAGGACTTCTTTTCATTGGGCTTCTCCAAGCCCACAGCCATAAGTGTCTCCGCCTCCGCATTCATACGGGCCATCTCATCTGCGTGTTTTCCGAACAAGGTTTCCCCGGAAAAGGGCAGACTGGCCACCCGCTGCTGGGCCTCCGGCTTGAGTGACGTGAGCCCGAGCCAAGCATGGCACTGCTGATTCATCCCATGACAGTAACCATGGGCAGCCAACAGGGAGGCATCCACTGCTGCGCTGAGGACCTGATTTGACATCAGCATCCCTTCCTTAAGGATCTCTTGAAAGTCCTCCCTTTTGTCTCTTGGTAGGAGTTCCACGAACTGTTGCAGGGAGTCCCACAGGGCCCAGTCATAATGTCCTAGCAGCGCCGTATCGCTGGACGCCTTCATGGCCGTGGAAGCAGTCCCACAAGCCTTCCTTCCAGCCAAGTCAATCCATCGACTTTCTTTATCTGGCGGCACGGTGGAGGACGGGGAGGTAGAGTGCAACTTCCTGGCCGCCGTCACGATCACCGAATCCGGTACCGGATCTATCCTCAGAAAGGCCGGGTCAGAATCCAGGGCCCTGTACTTCTTCAGAAGTCGGGAGGGAGCGGCCTTTACTACCGCCGGTGTGAGGAACAGCTCCTCTGCAGGTTCTACCAATCCAGGTACTAGTGGTAGTAGAGGGCGAGACAAATGCTTCTTGTGAAGAGTTTCGAATATCACGGACGTCGTTGGTGTTGGAGCCGTCACCGTGATACCCAATTTTGCAGCCCCCCCTCAGGAGAACCTCCTGGAATGTGCTTGTGTCGTCCACCGGAGACACCCTGGTCCCTGGGGAGTCCGATAAAGTCAGTGAGTAGGAGCAGGCCCTGGAGGAGTCCGTGCGGGACCTAGATCCCCGTCTCCTATGGCGACACCTTGATCTGGTGGAGGATCTAAGTCGACTCCTCAAACTTCCTCTCCGTTCGGAGCGTGATCGTGACTTCCTCGGCCGATCCGCCGGTGCCACAGGAGCGGGCGACTTAGGCTTGGCCGGGGCCTTCGGCTTAGGTGTCCCCTTGGGAGGGGTCGGAAGTCTAGGCAGGGAGACCGACCTCGGAGGAACCGGAGGCGGCTTTTCTGGCAACCGAGGTCCAGGCTGAGGTGGTGGTAACGGAGGAGGAGTAGGGTTCCTCTGAGGGGGACCCCTTGTCAATGGAGGCGGTGGCGTAACCTGCCTCTGCGACGGGGTATACACCTCGGAACACACCGAGCACGGTGAACTGCCTTCTTTACCCGCCTGGGACGTTGGCGAACGTCCCATGGCGTCAGGCCTCCTTCCACTTCTCTTCGGCGTCAAAGAACGGCGACCGGACGGCGAGCGTCTGTCTCTTGATGTAGTGTGTCTTCTCGGCTGCGACCTAGAGGGCGATCCACACTCAGACGGCGATCCACACTCCGACGGCGATCCACACTCCGACGGCGATCGTCTCCTTTTCGCTAACGGCGGTGTCGCCTCGACAGCGAGCGCCGATGCCGGGCCTTTCGACGTCGATCACTCGACAACGACGTCATAGTCACCGGAGACTTCAATGGTGGCCTGGTAAGGTCCTTCGATGCCGTTTCGCCCCCGACGACGGGGAACAGACCGTAGTCATCCCTCTCGACGCCGTAGTCGGTGCAATCGACCCAGACAGAGAATGGGGACGCTTGCTGGTCTTCCTGCTCCTGGGGAGCCCCCCAGAGGCCTAAGCATGGGAAGATGAAGCCCCTCCAGACCCACCTTGTGCCTGCAGCCTTCTTTCTTCAAGGCCCTGAAGCCTGATCTTCTTTCTGTCCTTCAGGGTCCTGCCAGAGAAGCCTTGACAGATCACACACTTCTATGGGACATGGGAATATGGAAGGCAGAGGATACACACCTCATGGGGATCCGATTTGGCCTTCTTCCTGGAGCACTCCAGGCATTTGTCGAATAATGCAGGCATATTTGACATAGAACAGAGTGCAAAAACCAAGGAGAAAATCACCAAAGTACTTAGAAAGCACTTAACTTTGAAAAAGTAGTGAAAAAACACGAAAAACCCTTGAAAAGGGAGAGCTCAATGCTCCAGGGTCCTGCTTGCAGGAGCCGGAAAAAAAAGAACTGAAAGTAAAAAGGGACCTGAGGTGCATTCTGGGATACTGTGAAGTTCTGGAAAGTTCTCTTAAAGGCACAGTATCCTGTGTCGAGCCACATAATGGCAGCCTATGGGGCTTGTCTGTCCATGTCTTCCTCTCTATCATTCCAGAGGGTTTTTGCTGCTGAAGCAAGGAAAATCTGGACAGGCTTTGCTGTTTGTGGATTTTTGGTTTAATTTCTAGCTGAAGTACTGGACAGTGTAGCCTGGTTTATAGGCTGCATTATCTGTCTTTAATTCTCTCTTTAGTGTCAGTGCATTTCTGCATTTTTCGACACCTTAAGAGATTATTTTTGATTGCTCCGGGGTCCACGCACATGGGGGGGGGCCGACGACTATTCACTAGATTATGACTATACACAGAGATCCCCCTACTACAGAAATACAATCTTTATGAGGGTCTTCAAAGTGAAGTCTTTTCTTCCCACAGGAAGAACAGGCTAAGAATAAGCTCTTCTTAGAATCAGACATTCTTCTCTCAGAAATAAAGACCAAAAGAAAAAAAAATGAGCAGAGCTCAGGGAGACTCCCTAACACGAGGTACGTTAGAAAATCTGAGGGTTTGCCTCTCTTTGGGGATGGTTCTAGAGGGTGCTGCTTCCTGGTTGGCTGGTTTCCAAGTTTGGTTCGTTTGACAAAAAGACTGAGATAGGCTATTGTAGTGACTTTTCCTTACACTGTAGCCTATGGTATAATGTTATTATGACTATAATGTATATGTTTTATTGTACCGCGAGACTCACCTCGTTCGCTGGGATGATTCTAAGCATGTGAATCTATGAAAGATACCCTAATACTGGATAAACATTGGTATAACTTTCTAAACTGGTGCTGCAGCAGAGTTCTGTACCCAACTGTTCGCCTTTGTGTGAACATCACAGGCCAAACCGAAGTGTTTATTAACTGGCAACCATCGAGCATACAGTTGTAAAATGACTAATATGTACAAATGTTTAGTTGGCAAAACAATATACACCCCCTCCTAACAATCTTCACAGGGAAATACGGCTCCCAGGGATTTTCAGAATGGGAGATCAAAACCCTTGTCTACGATGGTAATCCTCAAGATTGCATGTAACCAAATACAGATTAGATACTGAACCCCTTTCGCTATCTGGGGGGTGAGGATATACCCTGATCCTGCTTGAGTACCCATATGGACTTCTGACTTACACGAAATCTATCAACAAGCATTGGAAATGCAATAGGTCTCGCATTAGGAAAGTTTTAGCTATTGGTATTGTAAATGACACTTT